>NC_086445.1:859239937-859839937 GCF_028390025.1 Pseudophryne corroboree | reverse complement strand
CGTTCCTGAGATTTGCGGTACAGGACTGTCATTACCAATTTCAGACGTTGCCGTTTGGGCTTTCCACTGCCCCGAGGATTTTTACCAAGGTAATGGCGGAAATGATGGTGCTCCTGCGCAAGCAGGGTGTCACAATTATCCCATACTTGGACGATCTCCTCATAAAGGCGAGATCTCGAGAGAAGTTACTGGACAGCGTATCACTGTCTGTGAAGACGTTACAGCAACACGGCTGGATTCTCAATATTCCGAAGTCGCAGCTGGTTCCTACAACGCGTCTGACCTTTTTGGGCTGATTCTGGACACAGACCAGAAAAAGGTTTCTCTAACGTCCTAGTGGATGCTGGGGACTCCGTAAGGACCATGGGGAATAGACGGGCTCCGCAGGAGACAGGGCACTTTAAGAAAGAATTTGGATACTGGTGTGCTCTGGCTCCTCCCTCTATGTCCCTCCTCCAGACCTCAGTTTGAATATGTGCCCGGACGAGCTGGGTGCTACTTAGTGAGCTCTCCTGAGCTTGCTATAAAAGAAAGTATTTTGTTAGGTTTTTTTATTTTCAGAGAGATCTGCTGGCAACAGACTCTCTGCTACGTGGGACTGAGGGGAGAGAAGCAGCCCTGCTCACTGAAGATAGGTCCTGCTTCTTAGGCTACTGGACACCATTAGCTCCAGAGGGATCATACACAGGATCTCACCCTTTGTCGTCCGATCCCGGAGCCGCGCTGCCGTCCCCCTCGCAGAGCCGGCAGACAGAAGCCGGTGAAAGAAGCAAGAAGACTTCGAAATCGGCGGCAGAAGACTCCAGTCTTCATACTGAGGTAGCGCACAGCACTGCAGCTGTGCGCCATTGCTCCCACACTACACCCACATACTCTGGTCACTGTAGGGTGCAGGGCGCAGGGGGGGGCGCCCTGGGCAGCAATTAGAGACCTCTTGGCAAAAGTGGGCATATATACAGTTGGGCACTGTATATATGCATGGGCCCCGCCATATTTTTACACAGAAACGCGGGACAGAAGCCCGCCGCTGAGGGGGCGGGGCTTCTACCTCAGCACTCACCAGCGCCATTTTCTCTCCACAGCTCCGCTGAGAGGAAGCTCCCCAGGCTCTCCCCTGCAGAATCACGGTAGAAGAGGGTAAAAAGAGAGGGGGGGCGCATAAATTAGGCGCAAAAACAGTATATACAGCAGCTACTGGGTTAACACTAAGTTACTGTGTGATTCCTGGGACATATAGCGCTGGGGTGTGTGCTGGCATACTCTCTCTCTGTCTCTCCAAAAGGCCTTGTGGGGGAACTGTCTTCAAAAAGAGCATCCCCTGTGTGTGTGGTGTGTCGGTACGCTTGTGTCGGCATGTTTGACGAGGAAGGCTATGTGGAAGCAGAGCGGGAACAAATGAATGTGGGGTCGCCGCCGACACCCGATTGGATGGATATGTGGAAGGTTTTAAATGATAATGTTACTTCCTTGCATAAAAGGTTGGATAAAGCTGAAGCCTTAGGACAGCCGGGGTCTCAGCCCATGCCTGATCCTATGTCGCAGAGGCCGTCAGGGTCTCAGAAGCGCCCACTATCCCAAATTGTTGACACAGATATCGACACGGATTCTGACTCCAGTGTCGATTGCGATGATGCAAAGTTACAGCCTAAATTGGGTAAAGCCATCCGTTATATGATTATAGCAATGAAGGATGTGTTGCACATCACAGAGGAAACCCCAGTCCCTGACAAGAGGGTTTATATGTATGGGGAAAAAAGGCAAGAGGTGACCTTTCCCCCTTCACATGTGCTAAATGAGTTATGTGAAAAGGCTTAGGAATCTCCAGATAAAAAAACTGCAGATTTCCAAACGGATGCTTATGGCGTATCCTTTCCCGCCAACGGACAGGTTACGCTGGGAATCCTCCCCTAGGGTAGACAAAGCTTTAACACGCTTATCCAAGAAGGTAGACCTGCCGTCACAAGATACGGCCACCCTAAAAGATGCTGCGGATAGAAAGCAGGAGGGTACCCTGAAGTCCATTTATACACATTCAGGTACCTTACTAAGGCCGGCGATTGCGTCGGCCTGGATGTGTAGTGCTGTAGCAGCATGGACAGATACCTTATCTGAGGAACTTGATACCTTGGACAAGGATTCTATATTGCTGACCCTGGGGCATATAAAAGACGCTGTCCTGTATATGAGAGATGCTCAAAGAGACATTTGCCTGCTAGGATCTAGAATAAATGCAATGTCGATTTCTGCCAGAAGGGTCCTGTGGACTCGGCAATGGACAGGCGATGCCGACTCAAAAAGGCACATGGAGGTTTTACCTTACAAGGGTGGGGATTTGTTTGGGGAGGGTCTCTCGGACCTGGTCTCCATAGCTACGGCTGGAAAGTCAAATTTTTTGCCATATGTTCCCTCACAACCTAAGAAAGCACCGTATTACCAGATGCAGTCCTTTCGATCACAAAAAGGCAAGAAACTCCGAGGTGCGTCCTTTCTTGCCAGAGGCAGGGGTAGAGGAAAGAAGCTGCACAATACAGCTAGTTCCCAGGAACAGAAGTCCTCCCCGGCTTCCACTAAATCCACCGCATGACGCTGGGGCTCCACAGGCGGAGCTAGGCCCGGTGGCGGCGCGTCTCCGAAATTTCAGCCACAAGTGGGTTCACTCCCAGGTGGATCCCTGGGCTATAGAGATTGTGTCTCAGGGATACAAGCTGGAATTCGAAGAGATGCCCCCTCACCGTTACCTCAAATTGGCCCTGCCAGCTTCCCCCTTAGAGAGGAAAATAGTGTTAGCTGCAATTCACAAATTGTATCTTCAGCAGGTGGTGGTCAAGGTTCCCCTCCTTCAACAAGGAAGGGGTTACTATTCGACCATGTTTGTGGTACCGAAACCGGACGGTTCGGTCAGACCCATATTGAATTTAAAATCCCTGAACATATACCTGAAAAGGTTCAAGTTCAAGATGGAATCGCTCAGAGCGGTCATCGCAAGCCTGGAAGGGGGGGATTTTATGGTGTCTCTGGACATAAAGGATGCTTACCTTCATGTCCCCATTTATCCACCTCATCAGGAGTACCTCAGATTTGTGGTACAGGATTGTCATTACCAATTCCAGACGTTGCCGTTTGGTCTCTCCACGGCACCGAGAATATTTACCACGGTAATGGCGGAAATGATGGTGCTCCTGCGACGGCAAGGAGTCACAATTATCCCATACTTGGACGATCTCCTCATAAAGGCGAGGTCCAGAGAGCAGTTGCTGATCAGCGTAGCACGCTCTCGGGAAGTGTTACAACAGCACGGCTGGATTCTGAATATTCCAAAGTCGCAGTTGATTCCTACGACTCGTCTGCCCTTCCTGGGCATGATTCTGGACACAGGCCAGAAGAGGGTTTATCTCCCGATGGAGAAGGCTCAGGAGCTCATGACACTGGTCAGAGACCTATTAAAACCAAAACAGGTGTCGGTGCATCACTGCACGCGAGTCCTGGGAAAGATGGTGGCATCATACGAGGCCATTCCCTTCGGCAGGTTCCATGCGAGGACCTTTCAATGGGATCTGTTGGACAAGTGGTCCATATCACATCTATAAATGCATCGGCTGATCACCCTATCCCCCAGGGCCAGGGTGTCTCTCCTGTGGTGGCTGCAGAGTGCTCACCTTCTCGAGGGCCCCAGATTCGGCATTCAGGACTGGGTCCTGGTGACCACTGACGCAAGCCTCCGAGGGTGGGGAGCAGTCACACAGGGAATAAATTTCCAGGGTCTGTGGTCAAGTCAGGAGACTTGCCTTCACATCAATATCCTGGAACTAAGGGCCATATACAACGCCCTAAGTCAAGCAGAGACCCTGCTTCGCGACCAATCGGTGCTGATTCAGTCAGACAACATCACCGCAGTGGCTCATGTAAACCGCCAAGGCGGCACAAGGAGCAGGGTGGCGATGGCGGAAGCCACCAGGATTCTTCGCTGAGCGGAGAATCACGTAAGAGCACTGTCAGCAGTGTTCATTCCGGGAGTGGACAACTGGGAAGCAGACTTCCTCAGCAGGCACGACCTCCACCCGGGAGAGTGGGGACTTCATCAAGAAGTCTTCAAGCAGATTGCAAGTCGGTGGGAACTGCCACAAGTAGACATGATGGCATCCCGCCTCAACAATAAGCTAAAGAGGTTTTGCGCCAGGTCAAGAGACCCTCAGGCGATAGCTGTAGACGCACTAGTGACACCGTGGGTGTTCCAGTCAGTCTATGTATTTCCTCCTCTTCCTCTCATAGCCAAGGTGCTGAGCATCATAAGAAGAAGAGGAGTGAGAACAATACTCATTGTTCCGGATTGGCCAAGAAGGACTTGGTTTCCAGAGCTGCAAGAAATGCTCACAGAGGACCCATGGCCTCTGCCTCTAAGACAGGACTTGTTGCAACAGGGGCCCTGTCTGTTCCAAGACTTACCGCGGCTGCGTTTGACGGCATGGCGGTTGAACGCCGGATCCTAGCAGAAAAAGGCATTGCGGATGAGGTTATTCCTACGCTGATAAAGGCTAGGAAGGATGTGACGGCTAAACATTATCACCGTATATGGCGAAAATATGTTGCTTGGTGTGAGGCCAGGAATGCCCCTACGGAGGAATTCCAGCTGGGCCGTTTCCTTCACTTCCTACAGTCGGGAGTGACTTTGGGCCTAAAATTGGGTTCCATTAAGGTCCAGATTTCGGTCCTATCCATTTTCTTTCAAAAAGAACTGGCTTCTCTTCCTGAAGTTCAGACGTTTGTAAAGGGAGTGCTGCATATTCAGCCCCCTTTTGTGCCTCCTCCACCTTGGGATCTTAACGTGGTGTTGAGTTTCCTGAAGTCACACTGGTTTGAGCCACTTAAAACCGTGGAGTTAAAATTTCTCACGTGGAAGGTGGTCATGCTATTAGCCTTGGCTTCAGCTAGGCGTGTGTCAGAATTAGCGGCTTTGTCACATAAAAGCCCCTATCTGGTTTTCCATATGGATAGGGCAGAATTGCGGACCTGTCCACAATTTCTGCCAAAAGTGGTGTCATCTTTTCATATGAACCAACCTATTGTGGTACCTGTGGCTACTCGTGACTTGGAGGATTCCGAGTTACTAGATGTGATCAGGGCTTTGAAGGTTTATGTAGCCAGAACGGCTAGAGTCAGGAAAACTGAGTCGCTGTTTATCCTGTATGCACCCAACAAGCTGGGTGCTCCTGCTTCAAAGCAAACTATTGCTCGCTGGATCTGTAACACGATTCAGCAGGCTCATTCTGCGGCTGGATTGCCGCTGCCAAAATCAGTAAAAGCCTATTCCACAAGGAAGGTGGGCTCTTCTTGGGCGGCTGCCCGAGGGGTCTCGGCATTACAGCTTTGCCGAGCAGCTACTTGGTCGGGTTCAAACACTTTTGCAAAGTTCTACAAGTTTGATACCCTGGCTGAGGAGGACCTTGTGTTTGCTCATTCGGTGCTGCAGAGTCATCCGCACTCTCCCGCCCGTTTGGGAGCTTTGGTATAATCCCCATGGTCCTTACGGAGTCCCCAGCATCCACTAGGACGTTAGAGAAAATAAGATTTTACTCACCAGTAAATCTATTTCTCGTAGTCCGTAGTGGATGCTGGGCGCCCGTCCCAAGTGCAGACTTCTTCTGCAATGCTTGTATATAGTTATTGCTTACATAAGGGTTATGTTATAGTTGCATCAGGGTTGATCTGATGCTCTGTTGTTGTTCATACTGATAACTGGGTAAGTTTATCACAAGTTATACGGTGTGATTGGTGTGGCTGGTATGAGTCTTGCCCTGGATTCCAAAATCCTTTCCTTGTACTGTCAGCTCTTCTGGGCACAGTTTCTCTAACTGAGGTCTGGAGGAGGGACATAGAGGGAGGAGCCAGAGCACACCAGTATCCAAATTCTTTCTTAAAGTGCCCTGTCTCCTGCGGAGCCCGTCTATTCCCCATGGTCCATACGGAGTCCCCAGCATCCACTACGGACTACGAGAAATAGATTTACCGGTAAGTAAAATCTTATTTTTTCTTCCGATGGAAAAGGCTCAAGAGCTCATGGCTCTGGTCAAGAACCTATTGAAGCCAAAAAAAGTTTCAGTGCATCACTGCACACGTGTCCTGGCCATCCCCTTCGGCAGGTTCCATGCGAGGACTTTTCAATGGGACCTACTGGACAAGTTGTCCGGGTCTCATTTACAAATGCATCAAAGGATCACCCTGTCTCCCAGAGCCAGGGTATCTCTCCTATGGTGGCTACACAGTGCTCACCTCCTAGAGGGCCGCAGGTTAGGCATTCAGGACTGGATCCTGGTGACCACGGACGCAAGCCTTCGAGGTTGGGGAGCAGTCACACTGGGAAGAAATTTCCAAGGTCTCTGGTCAAGTCTAGAGTTGAGGGCCATATACAACGCCCTACGTCAAGCGGAGGCAGTACTTCGCAACAAGCCAGTTCTGATTCAGTCGGACAATGTCACAGCAGTGGCTCATGTAAACCACCAAGGCGGCACAAGGAGCAGGGTGGCAATGGCTGAAGCCACCAGGATTCTTCGCTGGGCGGAAGGTCATGTAAGCGCACTGTCAGCAGTGGTCATTCCGGGAGTGGACAACTGGGAAGCGGACTTCCTCAGCAGACACAGTCTGCATTCGGGAGAGTGGGGACTTCATCAGGAAGTCTTCGCACAGATCGTGGGTCGGTGGGGATTGCCCCAAATAGACATGATGGCGTCCCGTCTCAACAAAAAGCTAAAGCGGTATTGCGCCAGGTCAACGGACCCCCAGGCGGTTGCGATAGACGCCCTGGGTGTTCAGGTCGGTCTATGTGTTCCCTCCTCTTCCTCTCATACCCAAGGTGTTGAGAATAATAAGACGAAGAGGAGTGAGAACAATCTTCGTTGCTCCGGATTGGCCACGAAGGACTTGGTATCCGGATCTGCAGGAGTTGCTCACAGAAGATCCGTGGCCTCTTCCTCTTCGACAGGACCTACTGCAACAGGGGCCCTGTATGTTCCAAGACTTACCGCGGCTGCGTTTGACGGCATGGCGGTTGAACGCCGGATCCTAGCGGAAAAAGGTATTCCGAAGGAGGTCATTCCTACCCTGATTAAGGCTAGGAAGGACTTGACAGCTAAACATTATCACCGCATATGGAGAAAATATGTTTCTTGTGTGAGGCCAGGAATACTCCTACGGAAGAATTCCATTTGGGCCGTTTCCTTCACTTCCTTCAAACTGGAGTGAATTTGGGCCTAAAATTAGGGTCCATAAAGGTTCAAATTTCGGCTTTATCCATTTTCTTTCAAATGGAATTGGCTTCTCTTCCTGAAATTCAGACATTTGTGAAGGGAGTACTGCATATTCAGCCCCTGTTTGTACCTCCGGTGGTGCCTTGGGACCTTAACGTGGTGTTAAGTTTCCTTAAGTCACATTGGTTTGAACCACTGAACGCGGTGGAGTTGAAGTACCTCACTTGGAAGGTGGTCATGTTGCTTGCCTTAGCTTCAGCAAGGCGAGTTTCGGAATTGGCGGCTTTGTCACATAAAAGCCCCTTTCTGGTTTTTCATGTGGATAGGGCGGAATTGAGGACTCGTCCTCACTTCCTTCCTAAGGTGGTCTCATCTTTTTATATGAACCAACCTATTGTAGTGCCTGTGGCTACGCGTGACTTGGAGGATTCCGAGTCCTTTGAATGGTCAGGGCTTTGAAGATTTAGGTGGCCAGAACAGCTAGGGTTAGGAAGACAGAAGCTTTGTTTGTTCTATATGCGGCTAACAAGATTGGCGCTCCTGCTTCAAAGCAGACTATTGCTCGCTGGATCTGTAACACGATTCAGCAGGCACATTCTACGGCAGGTTTGCCGTTGCCAGAATCGGTTAAGGCCCTTTCCACTAGGAAGGTGGGCTCTTCTTGGGCGGCTGCTCGAGGGGTCTCTGCACTACAGCTGTGCCGAGCTGCTACTTGGTCGGGGTCAAACACCTTTGCAAAGTTCTATAAGTTTGATACCCTGGCTGAGGAGGACCTCCTGTTTGCTCAATCGGTGCTGCAGAGTCATCCGCACTCTCCCGCCCGTTTGGGAGCTTTGGTATAATCCCCATGGTCCTTACGGAGTCCCAGCATCCTCTAGGACGTTAGAGAAAATAAGATTTTAAACCTACCGGTAAATCTTTTTCTCGTAGTCCGTAGAGGATGCTGGGCGCCTGTCCCAAGTGCGGACTTCTTCTGCAAAACTTGTATATAGTTACGGCTTACATAAGGGTTATGTTGTAGTTTCATCGGTTTTGGACCGAGACTATGTTTGTTCATACTTTTAACTGGGTAGTTTATCACAAGTTATACGTTGTGGCTGGTATGAATCTTGCCCTTGGATTAACAAAAATCCTTTCCTCGTACTGTTCATCTCCTCTGGGCACAGTTTCTCTAACTGAGGTCTGGAGGAGGGGCATAGAGGGAGGAGCCAGTGCACACCCAGAGTCAAAGTCTTTCTTAAAGTGCCCATGTCTCCTGCGGAGCCCGTCTATTCCCCATGGTCCTTACGGAGTCCCAGCATCCTCTACGGACTACGAGAAAAAGATTTACAGGTAGGTTTAAAATCTTATTTTTTACCTTATGTTCCCCCATAGCAAAAGAGAACACCACAATATCAGATGCAGTCCTTTCGGTCGCATAAGTCCAGAAGAGGTCGGGGCTCTTCCTTCCTCGCCAGAGGTAAGAGTAGAGGGAAAAGAATGCCTGCTACGGCTAGTTCCCAGGAGCAGAAGTCCTCCCCGGCTTCTACTAAATCCACCGCATTACGCTGGGGCTCCTCTGAGGGAGTCCGCGCCGGTGGGGGCACGTCTTCGACTCTTCAGCCACATCTGGGTTCAGTCAGACGTGGATCTTTGGGCGATGGAAATTGTATCCCAAGGCTACAAGCTGGAATTCGAAGACGTGCCTCCTCGCCGATTTTTCAAATCGGCTTTACCAGCTTCTCCCCCAGAAAGGGAGATAGTTTTAGCTGCAATTCAAAAACTGTGTCAACAACAAGTGATTGTCAAGGTTCCCCTAGTGCAACAGGGGAAGGGGTACTATTCAACCCTGTTTGTGGTCCCGAAACCGGATGGCTCGGTCAGACCCATTCTAAATCTAAAATTCCTAAACCTGTACTTGAAAAAGTTCAAATTCAAGATGGAATCGCTCCGGGCAGTTATTTCCAGCCTGGAAGGGGGGTGGGGGGGGGGGGGGATTTTATGGTGTCACTAGACATAAAGGATGCATACCTTCATGTCCCCATATATCCCCCTCATCAGGCATACCTGAGATTCGCTGTACAGGTCTGTCATTACCAATTTCAGACGTTTCCGTTTGGGCTTTCCACGGCCCGAGGATTTTCAACAAGGTAATGGCGGAAATGATGGTGCTCCTGCGCAGGCAGGGAGTCACAATTATCCCGTACTTGGACGATCTCCTGATAAAAGCGAGATCGAGAGATCAATTGCAGAAAAGCAGTCACAGTTGATTCCAACGACTCGGCTATCTTTCTTAGGCATGATTCTGGACACGGAACAAAAGAGGGTTTTTCTCCCGATGGAAAAAGCCCAGGAACTCCAGAACATGGTCAGAGACCTGGTAAAACCGAAAAAAGTGTCAGTCCATCAATGCACTCGAGTACTGGGAAAAATGGTGGCGACCTACGAGGCCATCCCCTTCGGCAGGTTCCATGCAAGGACGTTTCAGTGGGACCTTCTGGACAAGTGGTCGGGGTCCCATCTACAAATACATCAGAAAATAAGCCTGTCCCCCAGGGCCAGGGTGTCTCTCCTGTGGTGGCTGCAGAGTGCTCACCTTCTCGAAGGTCGCAGGTTCGGCATTCACGACTAGGTTCTGGTGACCACGGACGCGAGCCTCCGAGGATGAGGAGCAGTCACACAAGGAAAAAATTTTCAGGGACTATGGTCATGCCAGGAGGCTTGTCTACATCAACGTACTGGAATTGAGGGCCATATACAACGGTCTACGACAAGCGGAGAATCTTCTTCGCGACCTACCGGCTCTGATTCAATCAGACAACGTCACAGCTGTGGCTCATGTAAACCGCCAAGGCGGGACAAGGAGCAGAGTGGCAATGGCGGAAGCCACCAGGATTCTTCGCTGGGCGGAAAATCACGCAAGCGCTCTGTCAGCAGTCTTCAATCCTGGGAGTGGACAACTGGGAAGCAGACTTCCTCAGCAGACACTATCTCCATCCAGGAGAGTGGGGACTTCATCAAGAAGTTTTTGCAGAGATGACAAGTCAGTGGGGACTTCCACAAATAGACATGATGGCGTCACGCCTCAACAAGAAGCTTTGGAGGTATTGTGCCAGGTCAAGGGACCCTTAGGCAGTAGCGGTGGACGCCCTGGTGACACCATGGGTGTTTCAGTCGGTCTATGTGTTCCCTCCTCTTCCGCTCATCTCAAAAATACTGAGAATCATAAGACAAAAAAGAGTGCAGACAATACTCATTGTTCCAGATTGGCCTCGAAGGGCCTGGTATTCAGATCTTCAGGAAATGCTCACAAAAGATCCGTGGCCTCTTCCTCTCAGGGAAGACCTATTGCAGCAGGGGCCCTGTGTGTTCCAAGACTTACAGCGGTTACGTTTGACGGCATGGCGGTTGAACACCAAATCCTAGCAGGGAAAGGTATTCTGGAGGAAGTCATCCCTACTCTGATTAAGGCTAGGAAGGAGGTGACGGCGAAACATTATCACCGCATCTGGAGGAAGTATGTATCTTGGTGTGAAGCCAAGAATGCTCCTACTGAAGATTTCCATCTGAGCCGTTTTCTCCACTTTCTACAGACAGGAGTGGATATGGGCCTAAAGTTAGGCTCCATTAAGGTACAGATTTCGTCCCTATCTATATTCTTTCAGAAGGAATTGGCTTCTCTCCCAGAAGTCCAGACTTTTGTAAAGGGAGTGCTGCACATCCAGCCTCCTTTTGTGCCCCCAGTGGCACCATGGGACCTTAACGTGGTGTTACAGTTCCTAAAATCCCACTGGTTTGAGCCTCTTCAAACGGTGGATTTAAAATTTCTCACTTGGAAGGTGGTCATGTTGTTTGTTTTGGCATCTGCAAGGCGGGTGTCCGAATTGGCGGCATGGTCTCACAAAAGCCCCTATCTGATTTTCCATATGGATAGAGCAGAATTAAGGACTCGTCCTCAATTTTTGCCTAAGGTGGTTTCATCTTTTCATATGAACCAACCTATCGTGGTGCCTGTGGCTACGGCTGACTTGGAGGATTCCAAGTGCCTTGATGTAGTCAGGGCCTTAAAAAATTTATGTAGCCAGGACGGCTCGGGTTAGGAAAACAGAGGCACTGTTTGTCCTGTATGCAGCCAACAAGCTTGGCACTCCTGCTTCTAAGCAGACTATTGCTCGCTGGATCTGTAACACGATTCAGCAGGCTCATTCTACGGCTGGATTGCCGTTACCAAATTCGGTAAATGCCCATTCCACTAGGAAGATGGGCTCTTCTTGGGCGGCTGCCCGAGGCGTCTCGGCATAACAGCTTTGCAGAGTGGCGACTTGGTCGGGTTCAAACACTTTTGCTAAATTCTACACGTTTGATACCTTGGCTGAGGAGGACCTCATGTTTGCTCAGTCAGTGCTGCAGAGTTATCCGCTCTCTCCCGCCCTGTCTGGAGCTTTGGTATAAACCCCATGGTCCTTACGGAGTCCCCAGTATCCTCTAGGACGTAAGAGAAAATGAGATTTTAAACCTACCGGTAAATCTTTTTCTCCTAGTCCGTAGAGGATGCTGGGCGCCCGTCCCAGTGCGGACTAAATTCTGCAAGACTTGTATATAGTTATTGCTTACATAAGGGTTATGTTACAGTTTTGATCTGTCTCGGGCTGATGCTGTTTTGTTTTATACTGTTAACTGGTTCGTATGTTCCAAGTTGTACGGTGTGGGCTGGTGTGTATCTTGCCCTTAGATTAACAAAAAGCCTTTCCTCGTACTATCCGTCTCCTCTGGGCACAGTACTCTAACTGAGGTCTGGAGGAGGGAAATAGAGGGAGGAGCCAGTGCACACCCATCTAAAGTCTTTAGAGTGCCCATGTCTCCTGCGGAGCCCGTCTATACCCCATGGTCCTTACGGAGTCCCCGGCATCCTCTACGGACTAGGAGAAAAAGATTTACCGGTAGGTTTAAAATCTTATTTTTTCATAATTATGTTGACTGGTGAGTCTAAAGGTGTATACACACGGTGAGATTCTGGCTATCTTCGATATTGACTTTGTGATATTGTCCGTGTGCTTGCGATATTGGCTATGTGCGATTTTGACTTAGTGCCAATTTTGACTATACTTTAGTACTAGATAGACTGTGCACGCAAGTCAATTTTGACTATCTAACCTTGCGATACCGGCCCCTGTTGGACCGCGCATCGGCATCGCAAGGTGGCTAACTCCTTGCGATTTGCACTAACTTTCCTTGCAATTTTGACTATATAGTCAAAATCGCAAGGTAATATCGCATGTATGTTCACAACTTAAGCCACATTTAGGTGCTGTTCTTTATATCTGTGTGTGCTCTCCAATGGGTAGCTTATTTCAGTTTTAGTGAGTCTTAAATTGCCTATTTAGGTGACTTGTAAATTAGTGTAACCATTGGGATTAATTATTTCATATAATAGTGTTGGTTAATTTATAATTACTCATTTGGTTACCCTAATAACTATTACAATTCATTAGAATGAAACTCACATGCTTATAAATGTACTCTTGCAGCTACTACTAAATACAGTGGCTTCCTTCTTGCCCTTTTGGGTGTTTTCGATTATTAGTTCTCTATTATCAGGAGGAATCTGGATATAAAAGCAGTGTATTTAGTTCAAACAGCCGAAGGAGTTTTCTAAACAATAAAAAGAATGTAATTCAAATTTGTCTATGGAGACTCCATTACGTTATACAGTGATATTCCTAGCAACATGCTATAGGGCGATTCTCCGTGATGCATGGGAAAGCTACACAAATTCAAACAACATACTTCTCCAAAATACCATGATTTTAGTGAGTCTTAAGTTATAGGGTAAGGCATTGCTACTAAGCAATTACGTTTTCATATAACAATTTCTTAACAGACCAGTTTAAAAGGATAACATTTTTAAAGCTTGTGATGCACGGGACTTTGTTCACTTTCTGGAGAATCACCCTTATAATGCCTATTATCCAAAGACATGATCTACTACAGATGTGTCCTCATACATCTTGCTTCAGTACACCACGTAGCGTGAGATGTCTGTGAAGGGTTAAACATGCTATATGAACTGTTATGTGCTTGAATAGACACGTACGCACTCTCTACAAGATGCCCTTGTCTGTTCATATAATATAAGGCTTGTTTGTGTCTTATCTTCAAGGACAATTACATACCAGATCAAAACTGTTACTTCTGTGTGTTACTAAATATCCTGCATGTAATGTCGTATGCTACTTCTATTTATCCAATCATATGCTTGCACATATTGTATACACCCATGTTTCTTATCTATATAGTACGCTGTAATTTTTATAATAAACAGAGTAATTCTTAACCATTGACTCGTGTGTTTCATATTACGTTAAGCCTTGCTCTCACTGGTACCAAAGGGGCCATCATATCGAGGGGACCTAAGCAGATTTCCCAACAGTCTGGCATAAGTGAGCTTGGCAGGTCCCGTTTAATTCCTTTAGCTTCGGGTGTCTTTTTGCCGAAAAATCGCTATACAAAGCACAAACCGACTCTGCTAACTAAAATGATATGCAGCATCACTATATTCTGTGTATTTGCGGCTGTATCTGCATACGAAATCCTAGGTTATTATTTTTTAGGAAAACAGTGTAGCATACCATTTCGGATGCAGATATAGCCACGGTCGCACACAGAATATAGGTACGCCACATATCATTTTAATCGGCATAAGCTGCTTGTGCATCTTTTTTGCATCATTTTGCAAATAAGATGCGTTTTTATGGAAAAAAGTTGCATGTAAAAACGCTCTGTGCTACCGAGTCACGCCACGGCATGGTGTGACTAGAAGGGCTGTTTAACATACAGGGAGGCTAGATGTAAGTGGACACATTTGTACCTGGTGAAACTTTCTACTAACCATTCTTCTCCCCCAGGAATAACATGCAGTTAGTGGCACCTTGGGCTCCAGCTAAAGGAAGATGGAATGCTACATAACTGGCTAATCGGTAAAGCTCACCATCCTTAAATGACAGCAGGGGAGGGTTGGGCGATTGTGGAGGAAGAGGCTATCGCAAGCTGTATTCTATTATGCATAATCCTGCTTACACATCTCACAGCCCAAACATTCCCAATCTCAACCCAGGACTGTAATAGAACTAGCAGAGTCATGGTAAAACCCCACAATATGCCTAGGTAGTAGTGTAGCTAGGATAGCATCCACACAGTTTGTGTATGCCTTTTTCAACATACCGAAAATGTGTCAGTCTCTACTCATGTGAAGGTGTGAAGACTTCATTACATATTCAGTGCCATGTGACGTGTTTTCTGTTCTAAGTCGATCACTTTACTTTCTCCGTTCTTTGTTTTTGGGTTAACTAGCAAGGCTTCCAGGATCGAATACTAATCATGCTCTAGCTGATAGTTTGTTATGTACAAGCTAATACCCCTTTCTCTTACGTCCTAGAGGATGCTGGGGACTCTGTAAGGACCATGGGGTATAGACAGGCTCCGCAGGAGACATGGGCACCTAAAAGAACTTTCTAGTATAGTGTGCACTGGCTCCTCCCTCTATTCTCCTCCTCCAGACCTCAGTTAGATCTTGTGCCCAGAGGAGATAGGGTGCATTACAGGGAGCTCTCCTGAGTTTTCTGTAAAAAGAATTTTGTTAGGTTTTTTATTTTCAGGGAGCTCTGCTGGCAACAGACTCCCTGCATCGTGGGACTGAGGGGAGAGAAGCAGACCCACTTCTTAAGAGTTAAGGGCTCTGCTGCTTAGGCTACGGGACACCATTAGCTCCAGAGGGAGTCGGAACACAGGTCTCACCCTGGGGTTCGTCCCGAAGCCGCGCCGCCATCCTCCTCACAGATGCCGGAAAAAAGAAGCCGGGTGAGTATGTCAGACATAAGAAGACATCAGGCGGCAGAAGACGTCAGATCTTCATGAGGTAAGCGCGCAGCAGGAAGCTGCGCGCCATTGCTCCCACACTTACACACACATGGCACTGAAACCTCGTTTTAGGCAAAAAAGTATGTAGTTAGGCTGCGGAGGCAGTAAACTACGGATCCCTGCCATTTTATTCAAATTCACGAGCGGGACCGAAGCCCGCTGTGCGAGGGGGCGGAGTTTGATCCCTCAGCACTAACTAGCGCCATTTTCTCCACAGAGGCTGCAGAGAACGCTGGCTCCCCGGACTCTCCCCTGCTGAGCATTAGAGGGCTAAAAAAAAGAGAGGGGGGCACATAATTAAGGCGCAGTGAGTGGGGAAATCTATATACATTTATGTGTATGTATATATATATATATATATATATATATATATATATAAAAGCGCTATCTGGGTTTTTTTTTTTCCTGGGTCAGTTGGCGCTGGTGTGTGCTGGCATACTCTCTCTCTGTCTCTCCAAAGGGCCTTCTTTAGGGAATTGTCCCCTTATAGTTATATCCCAGCGTGTGTGGGGTGTCGGTACGTGTGTCGGCATGTCTGAAACGGAAGGCTTATCCAAAGAGGAGGTGGAACAGATGAGTGGTGTGTCTCAGTCGGCGGTGCCGACTCAGGATTGGATGGATATTGCATATGTTAAATGCTAGTGTAGCTTCACTGCATAAAAGACTGGACAAAGCAGAGTCCAGTGTGTCGGCAGGTAATAAATCTACGGATTATACCGACTCACAGGACCCGTCGGGGTCTCAGAAACGTCACTTCTCACAAATAAGGGACACAGATACCGACACGGACTCTGATTCCAGTGTCGACTATGAAGAAGCAAAAAGTATTCAGTGCATGATTATTGCAATAAAAGATGTGTTACATATCACTGATGAGCCTTCGGTGCCCGACACGAGGATACACATGTTTAAGGGAAAGAAACAAGTTATAAACTTTCCTCCTTCCCATGAAATTAATGAGTTATGTGAAAAAGCATGGGAAACTCCAGATAAGAAACTGCAGATTCCCAAAAGAGTTCTTATGGCGTACCCTTTCCCTGCACAGGACAGGGTACGTTGGGAATCCTCTCCCACAGTGGACAAAGCCTTAACACGCCTTTCCAAGGAGGTGGCGCTACTGTCCCCTGACACAGCGGCCCTCAAGGTTCCTGCGGACCGCAGGCAAGAGACTACACTCATACTGGTACTTTGCTTAGAGCGGCAATTGCGTCGGCATGGGTATGTAGTGCAGTAGCAGCTTGGACGGATACACTGTCAGCTGACCTTGATACCCTAGATAGGGATACAATTTTGTTAACATTAGCTCATATTAAGGACGCAGTCTTATATATGAGGGACGCTCAAAGAGACATTGGTTTGCTGGGTTCAAGAGCCAATGCTATGGCTATTTCGGCAAGAAGAGCCTTATGGATCCGCCAATGGACGGGGGATGCAGACTCAAAAAGGCATATGGAGGTTTTACCTTACAAAGGTGATGTATTGTTTGGGGGCGGCCTCGCGGACCTGATCTCTACAGCTACCGCGGGTAAGTCGACCTTTTTACCTTTTGTTCCCCAACAGCAAAAGAAACCCCCACAATATCAGATGCAGTCCTTTCGGTCGCATAGATCCAGAAGAGGTCGGGGCTCCTCTTTCCTCACCAGAGGTAAGGGTAGAGGCAAGAGGACACCTGCTGCGGCTGGTTCCCAAGAGCAGAAGTCCTCCCCGGCTTCCGCTAAGTCTACCGCATGACGCTGGGGCTCCCCTGCGGGAGTCCGCGCAGGTGGGGGCACGCCTTCGACTATTCAGCCAAGTCTGGGTTCAGTCAGACGTGGACCCTTGGGTGATAGAAATAGTCTCCCAGGGCTACAAGCTGGAACTCCAAAAGGTGCCCCCACGCCGATTTTTCAAGTCGGCCTTACCGGCTTCTACCCCAGGGCGGGAAGTAGTGCTAGCTGCAATTCAAATGCTGTGTCAACAGCGAGTGATTATCAGGGTTCCCCTGAGCCAACAGGGAAAAGGGTATTATTCAACCCTATTTGTGGTTCCTGAACCTGTACCTGAAAAGATTCAAATTCAAGATGGAATTGCTCCGAGCGGTGATAGCCTGCCTGGAAGGGGGGGATTTTATGGTGTCACTGGACATAAAGGATGCTTACCTTCATGTCCCCATATATCCCACTCATCAGGAGTACCTGAGATTCGCTGTACAGGATTGTCATTATCAGTTTCAGACGTTGCCGTTTGGGCTGTCCACAGCCCCGAGGATTTTCACCAAGATAATGGCGGAAATGATGGTGATCCTGTGCAAGCGAGGAGTCACAATTATCCCATACTTGGACGATCTCCTGATAAAAGCGAGATCAAGAGAGCAATTACTGGAGAACGTGTCACTCTCTCAGAGAGTGCTTCAACAACATGGGGGGATTCTCAATCTACCAAAGTCACAGTTGGTTCCGACAACTCGACTACCGTTCCTAGGCATGATACTGGACACGGAACAACAGAAAGTTTTCCTCCCGTTGGAAAAAGTCCAGGACCTCCAGAACATGGTCCGAGAAATACTAAAGCCGAAAAGAGTGTCGGCTCATCAATGCACTCGGGTTCTGGGGAAAATGGTGGCAACTTACGAGGCCATTCCCTTCGGCAGGTTCCATGCAAGGACGTTTCAATGGGATCTTCTGGACAAATGGTCCAGGTCCCATCTACAATTACATCAAAAAATAACACTGTCCCCCAGGGCCAGGGTGTCTCTTCTATGGTGGCTACAAAGTGCTCACCTTCTAGAGGGTCGCAGGTTCGGCATTCAGGACTGGATCCTGGTAACCACGGACGCGAGCCTCCGAGGATGGGGAGCAGTCACCCAAGGAAGAAATTTTCAAGGACTATGGTCAGAAAAGGAGTACTGTCTACACATCAACGTGTTGGAGCTAAGGGCCATATACAACGGCCTTCGACAAGCGGAGAATCTTATTCGCAACCTACCAGTTCTGATTCAATCAGACAATGTCACAGCAGTAGCTCATGTGAACCACCAAGGCGGGACAAGAAGCAGAGTCGCGATGGCGGAAGCCACCAGGATTCACGTAAGCGCTCTGTCAGCTGTCTTCATTCCGGGAGGGGACAACTGGGAAGCAGACTTCCTCAGCAGACACGATCTCCATCCAGGAGAGTAGGGACTTCATCAAGAAGTCTTTGCAGAGATAACGGGTCTCTGGGGAGTTCCTCAAATAGACATGATGGCGTCACGCCTCAACAAGAAGCTTTGGAGGTATTGTGCCAGGTCCCGGGACCCCTCAGGCAATAGCAGTAGACGCTCTGGTAACGCCATGGGTGTTCCAGTCGGTTTATGTGTTTCCTCCGCTTCCTCTCATCACAAAAGTGTTGAGGATCATAAGACGAAAAAGAGTACAGACAATACTCATTGTTCCAGACTGGCCTCGAAGGGCCTGGTACTCCGATCTTCAGTAGATGCTCACAGAAGATCCTTGGCCTCTTCCTCTAAGAGAGGACCTGTTACAGCAGGGGCCCTGTCTGTTCCAAGACTTACCGCGGTTACGTTTGACGGCATGGCGGTTGAACGCCGGATCCTAGAGGAGAAGGGTATTCCGGAGGAGGTCATACCTACTCTAATAAAGGCTAGGAAGGAGGTGACGTCAAAACATTATCACCGTATCTGGCGGAAATATGTCTCTTGGTGTGAAACCAAGAATGCTCCTACTGAAGATTTCCATCTGGGTCGTTTTCTCCACTTCCTACAGACAGGAGTGGATATGGGCCTAAAGCTAGGCGCTGTTAAAGTACAGATTTCGGTTTTGTCAACATTCTTTCAGAAGGAATTGTCTTTTCTTCCAGAAGTCCAGACTTTTGTAAAAGGAGTACTGCACATCCAGCCTCCTTTTGTGCCCCCAGTGGCACCATGGGACCTGAACGTGGTGTTGCAGTTTCTTAAATCACACTGGTTTGAACCCCTTAAAACGGTGGAGTTAAAATTTCTCACCTGGAAGGTGGTCATGTTGTTAGCCTTGGCATCTGCGAGGCGTGTGTCAGAAATGGCGGCCTTGTCTTACAAGAGCCCTTACCTGATTTTTCATGTGGATAGAGCGGAATTGAGGACTCGTCCTCAATTTTTACCCAAAGTGGTGTCTTCATTTCATATGAACCAGCCTATAGTGGTGCCTGTGGCTACGAGTGACTTGGAGGATTCCATGTCCCTGGATGTAGTCAGGGCCTTAAGAATGTATGTAGCCAGGACGGCTAGAATTAGAAAAACAGATGCATTGTTTGTCCTGTATGCTGCCAACAAGATTGGCGCGCCTGCTTCGAAGCAGACTATTGCTCGCTGGATCTGTAACACGATTCAGCAGGCTTATGTTACGGCTGGATTGCCGTTACCACATTCAGTAAAGGCCCATTCCACTAGGAAGGTGGGCTCTTCTTGGGCGGCTGCTCGGGGCGTCTCGGCATTACAGCTTTGCCGAGCAGCAACTTGGTCGGGGTCAAACACTTTTGCTAAATTCTACAAGTTTGATACCCTGGCTGATGAGGACCTAGCATTTGCTCAGTCGGTGCTGCAGAGTCATCCGCACTCTCCCGCCCGATTGGGAGCTTTGGTATAAACCCCATGGTCCTTACGGAGTCCCCAGCATCCTCTGGGACGTAAGAGAAAATAACATTTTATACCTACTGGTAAATCTTTTTCTCCTAGTCCGTAGAGGATGCTGGGCGCCCGTCCCAGTGTGGAAAATCTGCAAGACTTGTATATAGTTATTGCTTACATAAGGGTTATGTTACAGTTAGAATCGGTCTTGGACCAATACTGTTGTTTGTTCATACTGTTAACTGGTTAGGTGTATTCCAGGTTATATGGTATGATTGGTGTGGGCTGGTATGAATCTTGCCCTTAGATTAACAAAATCCTTTCCTCGTGTTGTCCATCTCCTCTGGGCACAGTTCTCTAACTGAGGTCTGGAGGAGGGGCATAGAGGGAGGAGCCAGTGCACACCATACTAGAAAGTTTTTAGGTGCCCATGTCTCCTGCGGAGCCTGTCTATACCCCATGGTCCTTACGGAGTCCCCAGCATCCTCTACGGACTAGGAGAAAAAGATTTACAGGTAGGTTTAAAATCTTATTTTTCCACTAGCTCTAAATACACGGGTAAATGCTCGGGGGCGCGCATTTACCCGTGTTTTTTCCTAGTGGAAACGGCCCCCCCTGCAAATTCCTGGATCAATTGAACCGGGAATCCTACCCGGGTTCAACCCGGTAAGCTGTGTAGTGTAAACGGAAAGACACTGCTCCCGTTCACGTGTCTGGAAGGGCGGCGCTGGGAGATCATGTGATCACCCAGCACCGCCCCTGCCGCATCAGCAGCAGCGTCACCAACCCGGCAACATGCCGGGTTGGTGAGCTAGTGTAGAAGGGGGCTCTAGCACGGGTCGCAGCCGTGTCAGGCTCCCGGCTGCGACCCGTGCTACAAGTGGAAAAGGGGTATAGGTGTGTGGGTTTTGAAGTTCCACCAGGTTTACCCAAGCTCCAGGAAGTTGGCTGCAATTTGGGGGTTATTCCGAGTTGATCGCTCGCTAGCAACTTTTTGCAGCGCTGCGATCAGATAGTCGCCGCCTATGGGGGAGTGTATTTTCGCTTTGCAAGTGTGCGAACGCTTTTGCAGCCGACGGCACAAAAGTTTTTTGCAGTTTCTGAGTAGCTCTGGACTTACTCAGCCGCTGCGATCATTTCAGTATTTTTGGTCCCGGAATTGACGTCAGACAACCGCCCTGCAAATGTTTGGACACGCCTGCGTTTTTCCAAGCACTCCCAGAAAATGGTCAGTTGATACCCACAAACGCCCTCTTTCTGTCAATCACCTTGCGATCGGCTGTGCGAATGGATTATTCGTTAAATCCAATGCCCAGCACCGATCCTCTTTGTACCCGTACGACGAGCCTGCGCATTGCGGTGCATACTCATGCGCAGTTATGCAGAGATTTAACCTGATCGCAGTGCTGCAAAAAGTTACTAGCGAGCGATCAACTCGGAAGACCCCCTATGTCGTAGCAGTGGAGCGGAGTGCTGCAGAGAGGTACCACTGCTGAGTCTCGTCTGAGCCACGGTGTATTGATATGTTTATAATCCGTAACAACCAAGTATCCGAGATACATTGTAAAATCGATCAGTTACAGTAGATTAGGCATGTCCAAACTGCGGCCCTCCAGCTGTTGTGAAACTACTTATCCCAGCATGCCCTGACACAGTTTTGCTGTTAGAGAATGCTAAAGCTGTGTCAGGGCATGCTGGGATGTGTAGTTTCTCAACATCTGGAGGGCCGCAGTTTAGACATGCCTGCAGTAGATGAAGTGGCAGGCGGTGAGGTCTGAATCAAATACCTCAACCTGTTTCTCCCAGGTTCTCAACTCCTGGTTTCATCAGGGGGATGTATCTTCTTCCTTTTTTTATTCTATATGAAATATTCTAAAAGACCTCTATTATTCATAATTTTCTGTCTAAAGTGCTCCTCAATTCTTTACTGTACAATATTTGGTGGGTTGCAGTTCCCACCTTTCTGCTCTGCTTAGTATATTTCTAGTGCACAAACCAGTGCACCATCCTTTTATTTTATTTTTCTTCTCCTTCTGTATCCTATCACAGATATGGTTCTGTCTCATCCATTTTGATGCTTAACTTGAATGCACCCTAAATGGCTGCCTTACAACCTATATCCTTCTGTTCCCTTGAATTTTTAGGTTTATGTTATACCTTGAGTTACAAATTTAAAATTTAGAGTCCTCAGAGAAAAATGCTATATAAATTTTAGAGCACTTCACCTTTCCAAATTCTGCCACTCAGATGTCTGTATTTACTAAAAACCCCTTCAGTAACTGAGAATAGTTTTGTTATGCTCCTGTCACAAGAATATTTTTTCTTATTAAACTAACCTGTTTATGAAACTATGGGGGTGATTCAGAGATGTCGCAAGTGGCATCGCTGCTGTGTCTCAGGATGGCCGTGTATTTTAGGCTTGGGGCGGCTATAAAATCCTTGACCTGAGAATGGTCTCGGGGCACCTACAAGATGGGGGAGTGTCTCTGCCCCCCAAATGGCCACATCATGTCAGTCATGCTGTGTCTTTGGGCCTCTACGAGTGAGATCATAGATAGAGATCGTCACATGTGCAGGCTATATCCTGGGTATGCTCCGATAGGAAAACATTTGAGTTGAGCATAAATAATTGGGTTTATGTACAACTCTGAATCAGGCCCTAGATTTGTACTGCTGGCCTATTTAACCATTTACAGTGTCTTCTAAGTACACGTCCTGTAAATATACTGACCACCCACTTGCCCTTTGAAAATGCTGCTCTCCCAACTCACCCTCTGTACAAGCAGCCCACTCGTCTCACCCTTCAAACATGTTCCCTCCACTGCGCTTTCCCCGTTACAGATACATAATTGGTTGCAGTATGCGTGCTAGTTCTTTCTAAGTGCATCACTTTTTAATTTCCTTTTTGATTTTATTTATTTTTAAATGAGCATGTAATCTCATGTTCTTTGAATATAAAGAAAATACATGGCTAGATACAGTAATACTGAGAATTCTACACAGAGCAGTGTTGCCAGCAGTTCCTGGAAACTCAGTCATTTCATAACCCTGTGACATAAACAGTCCATCTATCCCCAGCAAGGCAGTGTTCTCTGGAGGAGAGTGCACTATTCCCTCTGGGCCCCTGTTTCCCTGTCCTCAATTGAGAGTACACTGCCTCAATGGCAGAGGTGATCTTGGCAACTTCAAGGTTGGCATCTACATAAACATATTGCTGATCCAAGACCGTTAACCCTGTGTCTGCTAAAATATTCACTTTACTGTTAAGCTGGGTGTGCTGTATGTACTGTGTACAGGTGTAATTTTTCCGTCCGGAGAAGTTGCAGAACGATTTGTGGTCACTTTAGCACGCTACATAATCCCTTTGTAGGTACTTTTAAATGACACCAGTAACACCACTGTAAATGTTGATTTACTTACAGGACTAAAAGCAACACTTTAAAAAGACATTCAATACACTTTAAATGGAGCCGCTGCGGGCGCTGTAATCAATCTTAGCCTACGTACTTTTTACCCAGTTTGCGTACAAAGCCTTGTACCGTGTACGCACTTTGCGTACAAACGCCGCGATGGTCGTACAAAGTACACGCGGTGCGTACACACACAAAGACACGCTGTTGGCACTTTGCAGCTACACGTGTGACTAGATTACACTTATATAACACTAGCAGGGAAAGAAAGACACAACACCAATTTGTATTTCAAAGACTATGTTGGGATCTGACCCACCAACAGTTCTTTACTAGCAGGGGGTTACAATAACAACAATACAATACAATAAGAAAATGGCTACAGTCAATGGTACATACATTTTGGTTTCGCCTGCACTTCCCGGTCCGGTCCTCAATCATCAAGGTTGATGATCTTCAGAGATTGAGAGAGTGACCTGGCCTGCAGCTGGCTATTTATAGATTTGTCCAAAACCTAACACAATGGAGACTGTAATCTCTTTATCCATTGGACACAGGAATGGTCATTTACAGTACAGGAGAGGTCATAGGTCAGTTTGTATAGGTGGGCGATGTCTGTTCCAGGTGCACTTGCAGATGGTCTCCTCTGGGTTCCCGCCGCATATCAAGTGTACCGTAAATACAGTTAAAATTTATATTCTGCTCCTGCACATAACTATTCGCAGGCGCGTGCGATCTTCTGCAAACTAACAGCAGAACATTGCTCTTAAAATACCCTATAGCTGGATACCAAACACCACCTTATAACCTTGTTCTGTCCCCTCCTATCCTGTAAAGGTGAATCCCTTTGTTCTTATACCATTAAACATGTGTAACTCACTGGTGTGGTGCAGGGAGACTATGTGTACATTGTGCACTATTTGGATCAAATATGTAATGTGTTTTTATGGCTTTTCCATGCGATTACAAACACTACCGTAATTACTCATACCACGCGCTAATACGCAGGACCGTGGGAGCGACCATACGCAAATTGCGAATATGCGCACACAAGCAGAGCAATTACGCGCACGGAGGCCACCTGTGTGTAGTTTGTACGTGATGTTTGTACTGCAATATTTTTCGACTTCGACACCACCTGCTTTCATAAAATGCTAATTCTGTTTTCTTTTTTGTATATCCTGATGGCATTCTGTAGCTAAAGAGAGTTTCCTTAATTGATCAATAATGTGTTTGGTCGGGGACATTTATGAAAACTAATACAAAAGAACAAGTTGGAGTTGGCTGTAGCATTTTAGAAATTGCAATACAGCGTGTAAGTATTAGTATAAGTATTAGTAAGAATCTGATGTCCATCATTGATCTGATTACCTTTTAATTGGAAACTATATTTTGAAGTTCCATTTTATTTTTATTATGTTTCTTGTGCTGTCATTGAATATGACTTTTAGAATGGGGCATGTGACCAAGTCATGTCTGTGCAATAGCACAGCAAGCTTTTGGTTTTACACGTATTAATGCTTTTACTTTTCAGTTTATTAAATTATTGTTAGTGTAACATCTGCTCATAAGATGAATAATACGGCCATAAAATATTAGCTATGGGCATTTCTGGATGACTCTCCTCTTGCCGGTGCCTCCACACAAGCTACTGTTTGTCTACCAAGGAAAGGGTGTTCACCAGGGGTCAGGTTGGTGAAACCCCTATGGCCTATAGCATAGGTTCTCAAACACTGTCCACAGAACCCCAAACAGTGCATGTTTTCCAGGTCTCTTCACAGAATCACAAGTGAAATAACTGGCTCCACCTGTGGATCTTTTAAAATGTGTCAGAGAGTAATGAGTACAGCCACTAGGAGACCTGGAAATCATGAACTGTTTGGGGTACCAAGGACTTAGTTTGAGAACCATTGACCTATAGTGTAGGGGCAGTGAACAGTGTGCCCACCTTCACCCTGTAAGATAACAAAAAAACCCCAACAAATTAGAACAGTAATCAAAAGTGGTAATTTTATTACAAATAAGAATAGGACTTTAAATGAAAGTATGATAACCACAATAATCTCTAGCTCTTATACGAGTTCAGACCGCCAGCAATAACCCAGGTTATTGTACGTGAACATGTAGCAACCAGAGTTGCGGCACAGTCTGAAAGAGGCCAGTTGGAATAATCTGGTTCGAGCAACCAGGTATTTAAATTTGGGTAACGAACAGGATTGAACATGGGTCCAACCTGGCTCACGGTGAGGTGTTAACGGGTAAGGTGGGTCGTTGTGACCTGGGGCTCATTCTCATCATAGAAAGAGGCTGCGCTTGGAGATCATCTCATCGCCAAGCACTGCCTCCGGATGTGTCGGCAGTGACGTCACCAACCCGGCAATAAGCCAGGTCCGGCCGCCTGTCTGAAAGGGGTCTTGTAGAGTCGCACTCAGGAAGGAACCATTTACATATCCTGGGTGCGACTCTGCATTTGCTTTCTGAAAGCAGTATAACTTAAGTAACAATGTCTTTTATTCTGAAATTTTTTATTCTGGATCTTAACAACTTAAATTGATTTCTAAATAATGCATCCCCACCATATATTGATTTATAATCAATTACCCTGAACAAATAGCAATTCCCTTACATAAACCTAGAATTGACTAATGAACCCTGTTTACCTAACCCTAGTTTCATTCACCCTACTCCCCTCCCTTTCACAATCACCTCACACATTCACAGATAATAATAGCACTTACACTTTACATATCACCAGGCTTTCACTGGTACACTTTCTGGAACTGTTGGACCCAGGTCTAAAGATAAAGAATAATAAGCACAGTACCTTCAAGAAAATCTCTTTACTGTTTAACACTTGCAGTTGCTCAGTGAAGTGCTATACTTAGTGTCACTTGCATGACCCTAGTAAGGCATATACTATGAACAATCACTTGCAATTCTCCAATGGCGTATTTATTTAAAGTCTGTAAGTCGTGACTTTGTTGTGGGCTGCACTATGTTTTACACTTGTGACCAGCGAGGAGTTTAAACTGGCGCTGCTACCTCAGTCCTGGTGAGTGTTAGGATGATTAGCATGGATAATAACAATCAATTATAGAGCCTAGGTGCTTGTGAATCACATATAGTAAGGGTGCACTTTCCTTAGATGTGATTGAGGTTGATCTGTTAACTCCTCCTTCCACTTTCAATGTGTGTTCAGATGTACATAGGAGAAAACCGAACACAAACAGATCTTCGTATAATACAGTATGGTTATGAGGGTACTTCACACTGTAAAATCCAAAATTAAATATAGACTATGGGGGAATCACCCTTCTCAAACACTCACAATGGTGTGTGGAATACACACTGGCAGTACGGATGGTGTAATGGTTAGCATTACTGCCTCACAGCACTGAGGTCATGGGTTCAATTCCCATCATGGCAAAACTGTGTGGAGTTTGTATATCCTCCTCATACTTGTGTGGGTTTCCTACGGGTAGTCCGGTTTCCTCCCACAATCCAAAAATATACTGGTAGGTTAATTGGCTCCCAAACTATTTTTTCCCCTCATACGTCCTAGAGGATGCTGGGGTCCACTTCATGACCGTGGGGTATAGACGGTTCCGCAGGAGCCATGGGCACTCTTAAGACTTTTCAATGGGTGTGAACTGGCTCCTCCCTCTATGCCCCTCCTTCAGACCTCAGTTTTAGAAATGTGCCCAGGCAGACTGGATGCACTCTGAGGAGCTCTACTGAGTTTCTCTGAAAAGACTTATGTTAGGTTTTTTATTTTCAGGGAGAACTGCTGGCAACAGTCTCCCTGCTTCGTGGGACTGAGGGGGCAGAAGTAGGAACCAACTTCCTGAAGAGTTTCATGGCTCTGCTTCTGGCTGACAGGACACCATTAGCTCCTGAAGGGAAATGAACGCTAGCCGTGCCTAGATGCTCACTCCCACAGCATGCCGTCACCCCCCTCACAGAGCCAGAAGTCAGAAGACAGGTGAGTAGAAGAAGACAGATCTTCTATCAAGAAAAGTGATGGCTGAGGTACAGTGCAGCTGGCAGGAGCGCAGCGCGCCATTGCTGCCCACACACACAGGCACTCCAGGGTGCAGGGCGTGGGGGGGCGGCGGCGCCCTGGGCAGCAAAAACGCCTCTATAAACTGGCAAAAAGGGGCATAAGATGCCCAGGCACAGCCCTACCCCCGCCAGTATAAATATTACAAAGTCTCTGAGGTAAAAACGCGCCATTGCGGTGGCGGAGCTTCTTCCTCAGGCAGCCAGCACACTGCTCAGCGCCATTTTGTCTCTCCTCAGGCTGCAGAGAGACAACGCTGGTCCTCCTTCACTTCTGACTACAAGTATTCAGGGTGCAAAACGGGGGGGCACAAGCGAATTTGGTGCATTACAAGTGTGATATACTGTGTAAAAAGAGCTGCATGTCAGTGGGCATTCTGTGTTCACAGGCATTAGATACTGGCGCTGGAGTTGTGAACTGGCTGCTCCTAAACTGTGTCCCTCTGACAGATTTTACTGTGGGTCTGTCCCCTATAAGTCCCAGTGTGTCTGTGTGTGTGTTGTACACATGTGTTAGACATGTCAGAGGCAGGGAGTTCCTCCCCAGAGGAAACCATTTTAGGGAGACAGAAGTGTAATGTGGTGGCGTTGCCGGCACACCAAGAGCCTGCATGGGTAAAAGAAATACGTGATAGTATTCATCATATCAATAGGAGATTAGATAAGTCTGGATCTCATGCTGAGTGCTGGAGAAAATCTCTGTTCTTCCATCCGCAGGCGACCCCTCTGGGTCACATAAGAGACCATTTGCGAATATTGTAAATTCTGATACAGACACAGACACTGATTCTTGTGTCGACGATAGTGACTCCAGTGAAATAGATCATAAATTGGCAAAAAATATACAATATATGATTGTGGCTATAAGGGAAGTACTGGAAGTCACGGAAGCCACTCCTGTACCTCAGGAAAAGGCTTATTTCTGTAAAGAAAAGAAATCCAAGGTCACTTTCCCTCCTTCCCACGAGCTTAATACTCTCTTTGAAGGAATGTGGGTGAATCCCGAAAATAAATTTCGTATTCCCAAGAGAATTCAGATAGCTTATCCTTTCCCGGTGGAGGACAGGAAAAAATGGGAGTCACCCCCTGTGTTAGACAGTGCACTGTTCAGGTTGACAAAGAAGGTAATTCTCCCTGCACCTGGCACGGCTTTACTAAAAGAGCCGGCAGACCGAAAGATGGAAACTACATTGAAATCCATTTATGTGTCCAATGTTGCTCAGGTCCGCAATCCCTTTTATCATGTAGTGGGTCAATTCTCCTCAGTATGGAAGATGAATTCTCAATCTCAAAGAGAAAAACAACACATCTGGTGCAATATTGTCTGATCAAATGGGCAGAGTATATTTAATTAAACTCACATTAGAATCATATAAACAAGCCTGTCACCACAACTCGTGGACGGGGATCGCCACAGACGTCAGGTCCCACTCCACTAGTCGTCCCAGATCAAATTTGGATTCAGCAATCACGATATAAGTTCTCAGACTCAGAAAAAAGAATAACAAAATCTAGTGCAATATTGTCTGATCAAAGGTAGGCAGAATAAATTTATTACATTAGACTCACATTAAAAACATATATAACAAGCATATCACCACAAATTGTGGGTAGGGACCAACTCTGGGGACAAACATCACTATATCCACCATTTACCAGACGAGGTGAAGGAATCCCGGGCTTTCGGCCTCTGAACCCTATTTCAATCTGGGACCGGTAATAGAGTGGAGTTTAACATCTGTGATGATCCCTACCCACAATTTGTGGTGATATGCTTGTTATATATGTTTTTAATGTGAGTCTAATGTAATAAATTTATTCTGCCTACCTTTGATCAGACAATATTGCACTAGATTTTGTTATTCTTTTTTCTGAGTCTGAGAACTTATATCGTGATTGCTGAATCCAAATTTGATCTGGGACGACTAGTGGAGTGGGACCTGACGTCTGTGGCGATCCCCGTCCACGAGTTGTGGTGACAGGCTTGTTTATATGATTCTAATGTGAGTTTAATTAAATATACTCTGCCCATTTGATCAGACAATATTGCACCAGATGTGTTGTTTTTCTCTTTGAGATTGAGAATTCATCTTCCATACTGAGGAGAATTGACCCACTACATGATAAAAGGGATTGCGGACCTATTTCAATTAATTGGAGTAAGGACACTTTTTTTCAAACAATTTAAATGATATGCGCCATTGTGAGAAAGAATATCTATATGCATTGTAATTTTTGTGGTGAATTTGTGAGGCACTACTTTTTCTCATAGGCTGCTATTCAGAGCTAGCGCATCCGTCATCAAAACCTTTTCTTGCAATGTTGCTCAGGCCCACAATTGCTTGTGCGTGGGTGAGTCGCGCTATTGAAAAATGGTCAGAAAGCGTGTCATCAGAAATTGACACGATTGATAAAGATGAGATACTCCTTAAGTTAGGGAATATCAAAGACGCTGCCGCATACATGCTAGAAGCGATGAAAAGATATTGGACTCTTGAGTTCACAAGCCGCTACCATGGCAGTATCGGCTCGGCGGGTATTGTGGATTCGCCAGTGGAACGCGGATGCAGATTCCAAAAGAAATTTGGAGGCTCTCCCATATAAAGGTGAGGCCTTATTTGGCGATGGACTGGATGCGTTAGTCTCGGCGGCTACCGCAGGTAAGTCGACGTTTTTGCCTTCTGCGCCTGCACCGGCAAAAAAGACATCACCCGCACATGCAGTCCTTTCGGCCCAATAAATATAAAAAAGCGAGAGGTTCCCCCTTCTTTGCAGGTAGGGGAAGGGGAAAGGGAAAGAAGTTTACAGCGACTTCAGGTTCCCAGGAGCAGAAGTCTACCCCTACTTCTGCCAAATCTTCAGCATGACGCTGGGGCTCCTTTGCGGGAGGCCACTCGGGTGGGGGCACGTCTCAAACTGTTCAGCCACGGTTGGATTCTGTTTGGCCTGGATCCCTGGGTATTACAAATAGTGTCCCAGGGATACAAGCTGGAGTTTCAAGACGTTCCCCCATGCCGATTTTTCAAATCGACTTTGCCAGCTTCTCTTCCAGAAAGGGAAGCTGTAACAGCGGCAGGCCAAAAATTATGTCGGGATCAGGTCATAGTCCTGGTACCTTTGTCACAACAAGGGGAAAGGTTTTATTCAAGCCTTTTTGTAGTTCCAAAGCCGGACAGCTCGGTCAGACCGATCCTAAACCTAAAAAATCTGAAACTCTACTTGGAACGATTCAAGTTCAAAATAGAATCACTGAGGGCAGTGATTTCCAGTCTGGAGGAGGGGGACTACATGGTGTCGGTAGACATAAAGGATGCTTACCTGCATGTTCCCATTTATCCTCCTCACCAGGCTTATCTGAGATTCGCGGTTCAGGATTGCCATTACCAATTCCAGACGTTACCTTTCGGTCTCTCCACGGCGCTGAGGGTATTCACCAAGGTGATGGCAGAGATGATGATTCTCCTGCGTCAAAAAGGAGTCAATATAATTCCTTATCTAGACGATCTCTTGATAAAGGCGAGATCCAGGGAGCAGTTGTTACAAAACATCACACTCTCCCTGTCAATACTCCAACAACACGGTTGGATAATAAATTATCCAAAGTCACAGTTGGAACCGACGACAAGATTGTCTTTTCTCGGGATGATTCCGGACACAGAAGTTCAGAGAGTATTTCTTCCGCTGGAAAAGGCTCTGGAGATCCAGAAAATGGTCAAACAAATATTGAAGCCATCAAGTGTGTCGAACCATCAGTGCATTTGGTTGTTGGGGAAGATGGTGGCAGCCTACAAGGCCATACAGTTTGGCAGGTTCCATGCCAGAGTATTTCAGTGGAACCTGTTGGACAAGTGGTTGGGATCCCACCTACACATGCACCGAAAGATAATCCTGTCGTCAAAAGCCAGGATTTCACTCCTGTGGTGGCTATAGAGTTCTCACCTACTAGGGGAACGCAGGTTAGGGATTCAGGACTGGCGCCTGGTAACCACGGATGCAAGTCTCCGAGGCTGGGGAGCGGTCACTCAGGGAGAAAGCTTCCAAGGAAAATTCTCAAGTCAGGAAGCCTGCCTTCTCATAAACGTGCTGGAATTGAGAGCCATTTACAACGGCCTTCAACAAGCGGTACATCTTCTTCAAGATCATCCCGTGCAGATCCAGTCGGACAATGTAACAGCAGTCGCATACATAAACAGGCAGGGCGGAACGAAAAGCAGAGCGGCAATGGCAGAGGTGACAAAGATCCTCCTCTGGGCAGAAAGACATGTAAAGGCTCTGTCGGCAATTTTCATTCCGGGAGTAGACAACTGGAAAGCAGACTTCCTCAGCAGACACGATCTCCATCCAGGAGAGTGGGGCCTCCACCAAGAGGTATTCGCAGAGGTGACAAGGTTTTGGGGAGTTCCTCAAGTAGATATGATGGCATCTTGTCTCAATAAGAAGCTTCAGAAATATTGTTCCAGGTCGAGAGACCCTCAAGCAATAGCAGTGGATGCGCTAGTGGCCCAGTGGGTGTTCCGGTTGGTGTATGTCTTCCCTCCACTTCCGCTGATCCCAAAAGTACTCAGGCTCTTAAGAAGAACAAGAGTTCAAGCAATCTTCATTGCCCCAGACTGGCCAAGGAGGGCTTGGTACCCAGATCTTCAGGAGTTGCTCATAGAAGATCCTCTGCCTCTTCCTCTTTGCGAGGACCTGCTGCAGCAGGGGCCGTGCGTGTATCAAGACTTACCGTGGCTACGTTTGACGGCATGGCTGTTGCGCCGGATCCTAGCCCGAAAGGGTATTCCCAAGGAAGTCATCCCCACCCTTATTCAGGCCAGGAAAGGAGTAACGTCTGAACATTACCACCGTATTTGGAGAAAATATGTGTCTTGGTGTGAATCCAAGAAGGCTCCTACGGAAGAGTTTGAGTTGGGACGTTTTCTCCATTTTCTGCAGGCTGGTGTGGAGGCGGGCCTCTGATTGGGATCAATCAAGGTCCAGATTTCGGCCTTGTTAGTGTTCTTCCAAAAACAATTGGCCTCTCTTCCAGAGGTTCAGACCTTCGTGAAAGAGGTTCTGCACATACAGCCTCCTGTGGCACCATGGGACCTTAACGTGGTGTTGCAGTTCCTTCAATCGGATTGGTTTGAGCCTCTACAAGAGATAGAGTTGAAGTTTCCCACTTGGAAAGTGGTGATGCTTTTGGCATTGGCATCCGCACGGCGGGTGTTTGAGTTGGGGGCCTTGTCTCACAAGAGCCCTTACCTGATCTTCCATGAAGATACGGCAGAGTTGAGAACTCGTCAACATTTTCTTCCAAAGGTGGTTTCATCTTTCCACATAAACCAACCTATTGTGGTGCCAGTAGATACTGACAAGTTCACTGAGTCAAAGTCTCTAGATGTGGTTAGGGCTTTGAAGATTTATGTCGCTAGAACAGCTCGAATACGGAAAACAGAGTCTTTGTTTGTCCTGTATGCTCCCAACAAGATTGGGTGTCCTGCTTCCAAGTAGACTATTGCACGTTGGATCAGAGCTACCGTTCAGCACGCTCATACTACGGCTGGATTGCCGTTACCGACGTCGGTGAAGGCCCATTCCACTAGGAAGGTGGGCTCATCCTGGGCGGCTGCCCGGGGGCTCTCAGCATTACAATTTTGCCGAGCAGCTACTTTTGGTCAGGGTCAAACACATTTGCAAAGTTCTACAAGTTTGACACCTTGGCTGATGAAGACCTCAAGTTCGGTCATTCGGTGCTGCAGGGTCATCCGCACTCTCCCGCCCGTACTGGAGCTTTGGTATAAACCCCATGGTCATGAAGTGGACCCCAGCATCCTCTAGGACGTATGAGAAAACAGGCTTTTGATACCTACCCGTAAATCCTTTTCTCCTAGTCCGTAGAGGATGCTGGGCGCCCGTCCCAGTGCGTACTTTATCTGCAGTTTAGTTATTAAAGTTACACAAGTTGTGTTATCTTCGTTTCAGTATGTTGCTGCAATTGGTTCATGCCTGTTGGCGTGTGTTATGTTGAATACAATGTGTGCGGCATGGTTGGGGTGGGAGTTGGTATGTATCTCACCACTAGTATTAAAGTAAATCCTTTCCTCGAAATGTCCGTCTCCCTGGGCACAGTTCCTAGAACTGAGGTCTGGAGGAGGGGCATAGAGGGAGGAGCCAGTTCACACCCTTTGAAAAGTCTTAAGAGTGCGCATGGCTCCTGCGGAACCGTCTATACCCCATGGTCATGAAGTGGTCCCCAGCATCTTCTACGGACTAGGAGAAAAGGATTAGCCGGTAGGTATCAAAATCCTGATTTTTTGCCAATATATTAATATCAATAGGGAAATGCTGCTATAAGAGTCCGGATAAACCGTGTCTTTACCAGGTTTGGGAATTAGTATACTCAGAACCTCCGACACACATGTGGATAAGGAGACAACATCAAGGAAGGAGCACAGCAAAGACAGTTTAGAGACAAAGAAACACAGATGGGACTTATAACGTTCAATAGGAAGCTTATCAACACCAGACGCTTTGTCAGAACAGTAGGATTTAATCGCAATCTTCACCTCTTCTACCAAAATGGAAGAAGCTAAAAAAAAATAAAAAAATGTTCCTGTGCCCAGTTGATCAATCCGAGCCATATATGCCATAAAGTTGCTCGCCCTTTCTGCCTGTATGTAGTGATCATTACAAGAGAGAAGAAGCTTCTGTCAGACTTATCCAAAAGGATGTCGGACCACCCTATCGGCCAAGAGGCAACTAGCAATGTATCGCTCCTCAAGAGCACAACATTGTATTTCTAAATCATTCGCTTCCTGTTAAACACCTTTAATGGGAGCCAAGTAAGGGCGGAAAGATTTTAAAGGGGTAGACTGTCCTATAGGATTTTCAACAAGAAACCATCCCAGGACACCAGGAGTTCAGTTGCCGCCTCCATCTGCAATAGCCAAAAGTGGTTTAATCTCAAAAGGAGGCTCCCCTGGGAAGCAGCAAATTCAGGGCAGCCAACAGAGGGGAGTGGTTAGCGTCTCCATGAGACAGGCGAACTCAAAGATTTATCCGAGGGCGGGGCACTGGGGGCTGGAGACTAACAGCATGTTAATCCTGAAAAATGAGTGATGAGAAACAAGAGTATAGCCAATCACAATTTATTTCACAAATCCTGTTATTTTTATCTCCAGATATATTGTTTTCCCAATCCATCTGACTTTGCCCATACATTACTGATTTGTTTCAGTGATCTGCAGTTTTTTTTCCATCCAAACTCTGGATTTACAAATCATGAAAGTGCCCATACATCACCTCAATCAATTGTCTTTTCCTAGTCATATGTAGAAAATGTAAATAATGGGCGGTACTACTACCTGCTGCCCCATCGTAATTTTGAACTACCACCACAATGAAGCTTTCTGTAAATAGTCAAAAATTAGAAAAACATATGTGAGGTCCCCCCCTCCCCAGAGCATACACCAGCCCTGAGCTGTTGGAGCCGGCCCTAAAAATATGTGGGACCCCTATTCACCCCCCTTATATTTTTAGAACTAGCACCAGGCTGTACTAGCGGGGGTAATTGCACGGCCTGTGACACACTTCATGGGGTCAGCCCAGCTGAAGCATTCATCCCCCAGTAACTATTCAGCCCAGGTCAGGGATTCCTGGGAAGTGCAGACCCACCTGAAGCCCAGGACTATTCCCTGCACCCCTGGGCGGTGGGTGCGGGATTGATAGCTTGCGATTGTGTGAACAGTAATATTGTCCTTTGCAGTGAGATTGCAGGTCCTTGCCTGCTCTGCATTCCAGTACTTGAAGAACCACAAGTACCAGCATGAGTGGCATTAAGGGCCTGCTGGTACATATAGTCCCCCCTGTAAAGAAAATATTAAAACAAGGGCACAACACCTGGTGATTTAATAATTTATCATTTATTTTAATTTGCATAGGGGACAACAATCTTTAAGGTCTCTTACATGGCTGCTGTCTCCCCAAGACTTCCCCTGGTGTCTTCACTATTCAGGAGCACTTCTCAGCTCCTCCTCCTCTGTCGGACTCCCTACCCCCTGTCTCGCGCTGGCGAATATTCGCCAGCCCAAGGGGGTAGTGAAGTAACGTGGTGAACTCAATCACCATCTTGAAATTCAAAAATGACGCAGCCGCACCAGTCACAAGCTTGCCTTGGAATTCAGAAGAGGAACGTGATACACCCGCACATGACCACTGCACCTCCACTACCGACACCGATGCTGATATAACGTACAGACATCCGCTAAGACCCCCATCCAACCTACTTTACTACTGCCATCGCTCTTTCCCTAACCTCTCCCTCCCCTCAGTATTGGCGAAACCATCGGGCGATCTTTTGCCATGCACTAGCATGACAAAGCCCAGATAAATGTAAATTTTTAACATGTTTAAAAATCTGATTTGGCGATCCTGATCACTTTAGGGGGAGCTAATACATCACTGGTTTATTGGGTCAGTCCTCTTCAGAATGAAGAATTGCCCCAATTTATCGTAGATGTATTGGGCCTAAACATCTTGTGTCAAAGTGAACTTGACACCAGGCCCATTTCCGCTATCAAATTGGGAAAAACAGTAGAACCAGGGAAAGGGTGCTACACTTTGGAGTAAATTTACTAAAATGGGAGTTCTGTTTAAGATGGGATGTTGCCCATAGCAACCAGTCAGATTCTACTTCTCCTTTATCTAGCACCTTCTAGAAGATAATACCTGAAATCTGATTGGTTGCTATGAGCAACGTCCCATCTTAAATAGAACTCCCATCTTAGTAAATTTACCCCTTCCTCTCTCCAGCTCTCTAACAAGTCATCTTAACACAGCATTGAAGTCTCCTAGCACTGGGGAATTCAGTTAGAAAATCACAGCATTTAGAGAACACATCAGAGGAGACTGAATGGGGCGGGGGGCGCGGGGGGGGGGGGGGGAATACGACGACGACGTTTTCATTATAAAAATAGGGCTTTTTACTTCAATTGCGAAAACTCTGTATCCAATAAGCTATCGACAAAAAGTCTCCAAAGGGTTTTTTGCAAATTTGCTTTCCCCATCTCTGAGCAGGTGGTAAATAGTGCACAATCCCTGTTTTAAGCTAAAAATATGGGGATTTGGTTCAGAACCCCTGGAAACACCAAATATATACTTATACCCATTTTTATGCATCCCTAATTTAACGAGAACACTTATATTGCTGAAAAAAAAATCTTTCTATAATATTTTCACATTTAAAAATGTATATAACGGCAATTTGACCCAATCTAAGTACACCAAATAGTTTTATTATGGCCACTAATATACTGTACTTCTATAATGTGTTTTTCTATATTAGTTTTGCTTTTGTGAGGGCACAGGCAGATTGCCCCATTTTGCGCAACACTTTTCTCTAGAATTATTGTGCAGATCCCGTTTTTGCAATTTTGAAATAGGATAGGTGCAATAACCAGGAGCGCACATACCCGCGATAAGCCATTCATTTTTGTCGCAACTTTCATACGAAACGTTGACCTGTGATAAATTGCCACATTTTTGCGGCTAACAGGATACTCCCCATAGAGATGTTATAAAGACCGTCACCCCACTAGAATTGGTATGGAAAGCAGAGTGATAGGACCAACCCAGCCAGAGGTTTTTAAGGAATTTAATACCCGTCAGTTGAGTCTCTAAAAGGCAAACCGTTTCTGGGGATATGAGCCTTAACCTGGTGCAAAACCTGTAAATGTTTTTTCTCTGACGTCCTAGTGGATGCTGGGAACTCCGTAAGGACCATGGGGAATAGCGGCTCCGCAGGACACTGGGCACAAAAGTAAAAGCTTTAGGACTACCTGGTGTGCACTGGCTCCTCCCCCTATGACCCTCCTCCAAGCCTCAGTTAGATTTTTGTGCCCGGCCGAGAAGGGTGCACACTAGGGGCTCTCCTGAGCTTCTTAGTAAAAGTTTAGTTTTAGGTTTTTTATTTTCAGTGAGACCTGCTGGCAACAGGCTCACTGCATCGAGGGACTAAGGGGAGAAGAAGCGAACTCACCTGCGTGCAGAGTGGATTGGGCTTCTTAGGCTACTGGACACCATTAGCTCCAGAGGGACCGAACACAGGCCCAGCCTCGGAGCTCGGTCCCAGAGCCGCGCCGCCGGCCCCCTTACAGAGCCAGAAGCAAGAAAAGGTCCGGAAAAATCGGCGGCAGAAGACATCAGTCTTCAACAAGGTAGCGCACAGCACTGCAGCTGTGCGCCATTGTTACTCAGCACACTTCACACTCCGGTCACTGAGGGTGCAGGGCGGCGCTAGGGGGGGGCGCCCTGAGCAGCAATGTAAAACACCTTGGCTGGCATAAATACACCACATATAACCCCCAGGGCTATATGGATGTATTTTAACCCCTGCCAGAACTCACCAAAAAAGCGGGAGAAAAGGCCGCCGAGAAGGGGGCGGAGCCTATCTCCTCAGCACACGGGCGCCATTTTCCATCACAGCTCCGCTGGAAGGACGTCTCCCTGACTCTCCCCTGCAGTCCTGCACTACAGAAAAGGGTAAAAAAGAGAGGGGGGCACTAATTTGGCGCAGTTTTTATACTAACAGCAGCTATAAAGGGAAAAGCACATTTTATAGTGGTATTCCTGTATATATATAGCGCTCTGGTGTGTGCTGGCATACTCTCCCTCTGTCTCCCCAAAGGGCTAGTGGGGTCCTGTCCTCTATCAGAGCATTCCCTGTGTGTGTGCGGTGTGTCGGTACGATTGTGTCGACATGTTTGAGGAGGAAAATGAGATGTAGGCGGAGCAATTGCCTATTATACAGTTGTCACCCCCTATGGAGTCGACACCTGAGTGGATGAGCTTATGGAAGGAATTGCGTGACAGTGTCAGCTCTTTACGACAGACAGTTGACGACATGAGACAGCCGGCTACTCAGCTTGTGCCTGTCCAGGGGTCTCAAACGCCATCAGGGGCTTTAAAACGCCCGTTACCTCAAATGGCAGACACAGACACGGATACTGACTCCAGTGTCGATGATGAGGAGACAAACGTGACTTCCACTAGGGCCACACGTTACATGATTGAAGCAATGAAAAATGTATTGCATATCTCTGATAATACAAGTACCACTAAAAAGGGTATTATGTTTGGTGAGAAAAAACTGCCTGTAGTTTTTCCTGTGTCCGAGGAATTAAATGAAGTGTGTGATGAGGCGTGGGTTTCCCCCGATAAAAAACTGATAATTCCTAAAAGGTTATTGGCATCGTACCCTTTCCCGCCAGAGGATAGGGCACGTTGGGAAACACCCCCTAGGGTGGATAAAGCGCTCACACGCTTGTCTAAACAGGTAGCACTACCCTCTCCTGATACGGCCGCCCTAAAGGAACCTGCCGATAGAAAGCTGGAGAATATCCTAAAATGTATATACTCTCACACGGGTGTTATACTGCGACCAGCAATCGCCTCAGCCTGGATGTGCAGTGCGGGCCTGGCGGGGTCGGATTCCCTGACTGAAAATATTGATACCCTAGATAGGGACAGTATATTACTGACTATAGAGCATTTGAAGGATGCATTTCTATATATGCGTGATGCACAGAGGGATATTTGCCGACTGGCATCAAGAGTTAGCGTGCTGTCCATTTCTGCAAGAAGAGGTTTATGGACGCGGCAGTGGTCAGGTGATGCGGATTCTAAAAGGCACATGGAAGTATTGCCTTATAAGGGGGAGGAGTTATTTGGGGTAGGTCTATCAGACCTGGTAGCCACGGCAACTGCTGGAAAATCCACATTTTTACCCCAGGTAGCTTCTCAACCTAAAAAGACACCGTATTATCAGGCGCAGTCCTTTCGGCCCCATAAGGGCAAGCGGGCAAAAGGCGCCTCATTTCTGCCCCGTGGCAGAGGGAGAGGAAAAAGGCTGCAACAAACAGCCAGTTCCCAGGAACAAAAGCCCTCTCCCGCCTCCACAAAGTACTCAGCATGACGCTGGGGCTTTACAAGCGGACTCAGGCACGGTGGGGGCCCGTCTCAAGAAATTCAGTGCGCAGTGGGCCCACTCGCAAGTGGACCCCTGGATCCTTCAAGTGGTATCTCAGGGGTACAAATTGGAATTCGAGACGTCTCCCCCTCGCCGTTTCCTAAAGTCTGCTTTACCAACGTCTCCCTCAGAGAGGGAGGCAGTATTGGAAGCCATTCACAAGCTGTATTCCCAGCAGGTGATAATCAAGGTACCCCTCCTACAACAGGGAAAGGGGTACTATTCCACACTATTTGTGGTACCGAAGCCGGACGGCTCGGTGAGACCAATTTTAAACCTAAAATCCTTGAACACTTACATACAAAGGTTCAAATTCAAGATGGAGTCACTCAGAGCAGTGATTGCAAACCTGGAAGAGGGGGACTATATGGTGTCTCTGGACATCAAAGATGCTTACCTACATGTCCCAATTTACCCTTCTCACCAAGGGTACCTCAGGTTTGTGGTACAGAACTGTCACTATCAGTTTCAGACGCTGCCATTTGGATTGTCCACGGCACCCCGGGTCTTTACCAAGGTAATGGCCGAAATGATGATACTCCTTCGAAGAAAGGGAGTTTTAGTTATCCCTTACTTGGACGATCTCCTGATAAGGGCAAGATCCAGGGAACAGTTGGAAGTCGGAGTAGCACTATCTCAGATAGTGCTGCGCCAGCACGGTTGGATTCTCAATATTCCAAAATCGCAGCTGATCCCGACGACACGACTTCTATTCCTAGGGATGATCCTGGACACAGTCCAGAAAAAGGTGTTTCTCCCGGAGGAGAAAGCCAGGGAGTTATCTGAACTAGTCAGAAATCTCCTAAAACCAGGCCAAGTCTCAGTGCATCAATGCACAAGGGTCCTGGGAAAGATGGTGGCTTCTTACGAAGCAATCCCATTCGGCAGATTCCACGCAAGAACCTTCCAGTGGGATCTGCTAGACAAATGGTCCGGGTCGCATCTTCAGATGCATCAGCGGATAATCTTGTCACCAAGGACAAGGGTGTCTCTCCTGTGGTGGTTGCAGAGTGCTCATCTTCTAGAGGGCCGCAGATTCGGCATTCAGGACTGGGTCCTGGTGACCACGGATGCCAGCCTGAGAGGCTGTGGAGCAGTCACACAGGGAAAAAATTTCCAGGGCTTGTGGTCAAGCCTGGAGACATCACTTCACATAAATATCCTGGAGCTAAGGGCCATCTACAATGCTCTAAGCCTAGCAAGACCTCTGCTTCAAGGTCAGCCGGTGCTGATCCTGTCGGACAACATCACGGCAGTCGCCCACGTAAACAGACAGGGCGGCACAAGAAGCAGGAGGGCAATGACAGAAGTTGCAAGGATTCTTCGCTGGGCGGAAAATCATGTGATAGCACTGTCAGCAGTGTTCATTCCGGGAGTGGACAACTGGGAAGCAGACTTCCTCAGCAGACACGACCTCCACCCGGGGGAGTGGGGACTTCACCCAGAAGTCTTCCACATGATTGTGAACCGTTGGGAAAAACCAAAGGTGGACATGATGGCGTCCCGCCTCAACAAAAAACTAGACAGGTATTGCGCCAGGTCAAGGGACCCTCAGGCAATAGCTGTGGACGCTCTGGTAACACCGTGGGTGTACCAGTCAGTGTATGTGTTCCCTCCTCTGCCTCTCATACCCAAGGTACTGAGAATCATAAGAAGGAGAGGAGTAAGGACTATACTCGTGGCTCCGGATTGGCCAAGAAGGACTTGGTACCCGGAACTTCAAGAGATGCTCACAGAGGACCCGTGGCCTCTACCTCTAAGAAAGGACCTGCTCCAGCAGGGACCCTGTCTGTTCCAAGACTTACCGCGGCTGCGTTTGACGGCATGGCGGTTGAACGCCGGATCCTGAAGGAAAAAGGCATTCCGGATGAAGTCATCCCTACCCTGATCAAAGCCAGGAAGGATGTAACCGTACAACATTATCACCGTATTTGGCGTAAATATGTTGCGTGGTGCGAGGCCAGGAAGGCCCCTACAGAGGAATTCAACTGGGTCGTTTCCTGCATTTCCTGCAAACAGGACTGTCTATGGGCCTAAAATTAGGGTCCATTAAGGTTCAAATTTCGGCCCTGTCGATTTTCTTCCAGAAAGAACTGGCTTCAGTTCCTGAAGTTCAGACGTTTGTCAAGGGGGTACTGCATATACAGCCTCCTTTTGTGCCTCCAGTGGCACCTTGGGATCTCAATGTAGTTTTGGGGTTCCTAAAATCACATTAGTTTGAACCACTCTCCACTGTGGACTTAAAATATCTCACATGGAAAGTGGTAATGCTGTTAGCCCTGGCTTCAGCCAGGCGTGTCTCAGAATTGGCGGCTTTATCCTATAAAAGCCCTTACCTAATTTTTCATACGGACAGGGCAGAATTGAGGACTCGTCCTCAATTTCCCCCTAAGGTGGTTTCAGCGTTTCACTTGAACCAGCCTATTGTGGTACCTGCGGCTACTAGGGACTTGGAGGACTCCAAGTTGCTGGACGTAGTCAGGGCCCTGAAAATGTATGTTTCCAGGACGGCTGGAGTCAGAAAATCTGACTCGCTGTTTATCCTGTATGCACCCAACAAGCTGGGTGCTCCTGCTTCTAAGCAGACTATTGCTCGTTGGATTTGTAGTACAATTCAGCTTATAAGAGAAAAGGGAAGAGACAATGGTGCGCTTAAATTAAAATATATATACCATTTGTAATTATTTATAATATTAGTAGTGGGTGTCCGCTTCCACTCACCGCCAAAATCAATAACAAAGAGTCTGCCTTGATTTATATACAATTCTTTTACTCAAATTAATTAACACACATACATAAATAAATAACAAAAAATCTGTATATTCCACACACTATAATAGAAGACAGATAGTATCCGCTGGCACTGAAGGAGATTGGCAGCAACAGTGTAATTGTATTCTTAATGGCAACAATGTGTTTATGTGACACTAAACAGACTTATCCAATCTGTTACATCAAATTGTGTCACATCAATATGTATCAGTACTGTAACAACTGCCAATAAATTATATTACAAGTCTCTCAAATCCTCCTGCTACTGGCGTCCCAGTGCAGAGGATTACTGCTGTATTCTTTTATTATAGATCATTATAAATGGTATATATATATATTTTAATTTAAGCGCACCATTGTCTCTTCCCTTTTCTCTTATAAAATTGTTTGAGGATTTAGCTAATCCTTCTAATGTGTGCAGCTGAAGTTAAACAAGTATAATTGGTCTAATTGCGCCGGGAGTTGGGGTGTGAATAACACCTCTCTTGTGGTTGTGGTACAATTCAGCTTGCACATTCTGTGGCAGGCCTGCCACAGCCAAAATCTGTAAAAGCCCATTCCACAAGGAAGGTGGGCTCATCTTGGGCGGCTGCCCGAGGGGTCTCGGCTTTACAACTTTGCCGAGCAGCTACTTGGTCAGGGGCAAACACGTTTGCTAAATTCTACAAATTTGATACCCTGGCTGAGGAGGACCTGGAGTTCTCTCATTCAGTGCTGCAGAGTCATCCGCACTCTCCCGCCCGTTTGGGAGCTTTGGTATAATCCCCATGGTCCTTACGGAGTTCCCAGCATCCACTAGGACGTCAGAGAAAATAAGAATTTACTTACCGATAATTCTATTTCTCGTAGTCCGTAGTGGATGCTGGGCGCCCATCCCAAGTGCGGATTGTCTGCAATACTTGTACATAGTTATTGTTACAAAAATCGGGTTATTATTGTTGTGAGCCATCTTTTCAGAGGCTCCTCTGTTATCATACTGTTAACTGGGTTCAGATCACAGGTTATACGGTGTGATTGGTGTGGCTGGTATGAGTCTTACCCGGGATTCAAAATCCTTCCTTATTGTGTACGCTCGTCCGGGCACAGTATCCTAACTGAGGCTTGGAGGAGGGTCATAGGGGGAGGAGCCAGTGCACACCAGGTAGTCCTAAAGCTTTTACTTTTGTGCCCAGTCTCCTGCGGAGCCGCTATTCCCCATGGTCCTTACGGAGTTCCCAGCATCCACTATGGACTACGAGAAATAGAATTATCGGTAAGTAAATTCTTATTATTTATATTTACAAGATTCCGACCTTCTAAGAAAAATCTTTTAACGTATGACAAAAAGAGGGTACATAGATGAGAGCAGGAAGGCAAGTCAGATGCTTGGTTACATATGGAGAGGAATCAGCAGCAGAAATAAAGAAGTAATAATGCCACTGTATAGGCCTGGCCAACCTGTGGCTCTCCAGCTGTTGTAAAACTACATGTCCCAGCATGCCCTGCCACAGTTTTGTTACTAGGGAATGCTAAAACTGTGGCATGGCATGCTGGGATGTGTAGTTTCACAGCAGCTGGAGAGCCACAGGTTGGCCAGGCCTGGTATAGGTCATTTATACGGCCTAATCTAGAATACTGTGTCCAATTCCGGAGGCCATATCTTCAGAAGACTATTAATACGTTAGAGACTGTACAAAGAACTACAGAATGGTACATGGCCTACATCACAAAACTTACCTGGAAAGACTAAAATATCTTGTGTATAGTCTGGAGCAGGGAAGTGAAAGACATGATAGAAACTTTTAAATATATCAAGAGTTTTAACAAGGCACAGGAGGGAGACCTTTTTCAAAGAGAAGTAATAGAACACGAGGACATCAACTGAGACTGAAGGGAGGTAAGTTCAGGGGAAACTTCAGGAAAAATTACTTCACAGAAAGGTTAGTGGACAAGTGGAATAGCCTTCCAGCATAGGTGGTAGAGGCTAAGACAGTAGAGCAATTTTTAACATGCATGGGATAGACATAAGGATATTCTTATAAAGAAATAAGTATCAAAAAGGGTGTGAGGTAACAATATGGGGCAGACTGGATGGGCCAAGTGGTTCTTATCTACCGTCAAATTCTATGTTTCTAATCCCCTGAAAACTACAGCGGGACAAGGGCCCACTGGTGTCCCGCCAGTTCCAGTAACAAAGGAAAAGGCTGTGTTGTGCCAAGTACATAATTAAACATAGCAGATAAGAAAAATAAACATACGTAGCAATTACGTAAAATATTTACCCAATCCGTCGCACCCTGCATACCATACCCCAACTTAAGTGTACCTAAACTCTATGAAATAAAGCCTGGTACACACTGGAGTGAGTTGTACTCAGATAATATGGGGGCTAATATATCGTTACCGCAGTACACATCAGTGTAATGAAGGCTGGAACGATCCCTTGGGACGACACCTCATGCAATATCAATGTGTGTCTATACAGCACCGCCGACCGGTCGATATTGATGCGACAGTGGAAGCGCGTAGATTGACCTTCCACGCGGAGCGATCAGCCGGAAACGACATATTAGATCTAGATCATTCACTGTGCACCCAGCTTTACTAAACCCTAAAAACAGAGAACTAACTAAACTAAGAATAGATCAGAAAATAAAAAATAGGTTAGGGGCAATTACACTTTTGTGTCTTAAGAGACAGACTCAACAGCACAGGAGTGTAGGTCAAGCTGAGAGGGTGGTATTCATGTGACCGGCGGTCAGGAGACACGATCACATGACCTCCACCAACATCCCGCCCCTTCTCTATCCCGACGGTCGGCATGCCGACCAACAGGGACTATTTCCACTCATGTGTGTCCACGACACCCATAGAGTGGCAATAGAACCCGTGCGACCACAGGTCGCCACCGAGCCCACAGCATGGCGAGCGCAGCCTATATGCGACGTGGCATGGATTCTATCAGCCTGTGGCACTGCTGAGGTGTTATGGAAGACCAGGATGCTTCAATAGCGGCTTTCAGCTCTTCTGCATTGTTCAGTCTCATGTCTCTCATCTTTCTCTTGACAATGCCCCATAGATTCTCTATGGGGTTCAGGTCATGCGAGTTTGTTGGCCAATTAAGCACAGTAATCCCACGGTCATTGAACCAGATTTTGGTACTTTTGGCAGTGTGGGCAGGTGCCAAGTCCTGTTGGAAAATGAAGTCAAGACCTGGTTCAATGACCGTGGGATTACTGTGCTGGATTGGCCAGCAAACTTGCCTGACCTGAACCCTATAGAGAATCTATGGGGCATTGCCAAGAGAAAGATGTGATCCATGAGACCGAACAATGCAGAAGAGCTGAAGGCCACTATTGAAGCATCCTGGTTTTCCATAACACCTCAGCAATGCCACAGGCTGATAGAGTCCATGCCACGTCGTATTTAGGCAGTAATTCATGCAAAAGGGGATCAAACCAAGTACTGAGTACATATGCATGATTATACTTTTCAGGGGGACGACATTTCTGTATTTAAAATCCTTTTTTTTATTTTATTGATTTTATGTAATCTAATTTTCTGAGATTTTGGATTTGAGGTTTTCGTAAACTGTAAGCCACAATCATCAAAATTAAAATAAATGCTTGAAATATCTGACTTTACATTTAATGAGTCTATATAATATATTAGTTTCACCTTTTCAGTTGAATTACTGAAATAAATGAACTTTTGCACGATATTCTAATTTTCTGAGTTTCACCTGTATAGCAGAATTTGAGACGGATTGAAGTAGGTATAATTACGTAAGAGAAATGCCAGACGGTTGCATTATTTGATGTAAGAGATGAATAGTTCCAAACAAGTTGTATATTGGTGGGAAAAAATGTGTATTCTAGTCATCTAGCTATCCAACCGTGTGTATATGTGTATGTGTGTGTATGTATATATATATGTATATATGTATATATATATATATATATATATATATATGCGAAAGCCCTCACTCACTCACTGACTTACTGACTCATCACTAATTCTCTTACTTCCCGATATATGTTAGGAAGATGAAATTTTACATAGGTATTCTTCAGGTGGGAAATAGGAAAACTACGTAATTAGAATTTTAACAAACCTCCTATAAGGGGATGAAAAGTGGGTTGACATAATGACATCATTACCAATGCTTGACTTGTGTTGCGTGAACGATAACGTCCAAACAAACAATCAGATCAAAATTTGGATTGCACCTCCAGTGTGTATATAATAAACTACAAAAATGGTCCTGTCACTTTTTACCGTATCTGCTACGGGTGCTCCTTAGGTAACGCCAAGAAACATGGATTTTATATTTACTTACATTAAGACATCTCAAATTTACATCTCTATAGATTTTAACAAATGTATAACACTCATTTATATTTACAACCGTGAAAATCAGAAACTCCCGTGCGAAGATTGGGTAGAACAGCTAGTATATATATATATATATATATATATATATATATATATATATATATATATAAAAAGCAAAAATAGCCTGGCACTCCTCTTGATGTCAATGTGCCCGGTGCCTCCAGTATGTAGTGATAGCTAGATAAAATGAAGACTGCAGCACTCCAGGTCTTGTGAAAAATCGAAGTGTGTTCAAAAAGGTCACAACATGATACACCAACGTTTCGGGGTGTCTAGCCCCTTTGTCAAGATGTGAGAGAGATGCGAAGATTGGGTAGAACAGCTAGTGTATATATATATATATATATATACAAAGATCCGGTCAGCAGCACTCCTTATTTGGAAAAAAGTATATACTTAGAAATAGCTGGTGCCCTCCATTTGAAGGAGAAATCCTCAATAATATATCAATGCACAGTGAGCGGCACTCACGGCTTTGGAAAAAAACACAGGAATCCACCTGAGCGTGTCAACGTTTCAAAGTTTATAGTCAAACTTTTTCGTCAGGATGAAAAAGTTTGACTATAAACTTTGAAACGTTGACACGCTCAGGTGGATTCCTGTGTTTCTTTCCAAAGCCGTGAGTGCCGCCCGCTGTGCATTTATATATATATATACATATATATATATGGTAGAGGTAACAGAGCAGGTAGAAATTGGTCTTAAGTGCTCTTAGTCCTACCTTCACCACATCACATAGCATTAATTGACTGTTGTTATCCCACCTCTATTCATAGACTATAAGGGGGAATTCAATTGTTTTTCTCAGCGATTACCACTAGGGGTGCAAAATGGAGCAATTAAATTGTTTCTCTATATAGACACCCGGCAGCTGTGGGCATGACATTTCTTCTCACAGCCTGAGGTGCAAGAAGAAATGTGCACTTACAGCACTTTGGGTGTCCGAACGGGAGTTTTGATGGCAAAAGCAGAACTTAAGACGGGTTTTTATTTTTGTCCATACCATTTTTTTTTTTTTTAAATATCCTGTTGAATCAAAGATCAATAGCAAAGTCTGATATTTATGAAGTACAGAATAAGCAATGATGAATAGCAATTACTTTTGTCACTTTCAAGTTATTTCAGAAACAAATACAGATTTTTTTTATTTCTTGGAAAAGTACCAATAAAGAGTTGATGTTCACATAAATTGGCAATGTTTTTCAACTACACATGCATATGAATCTCAAAATAGTCACACGGTGCATGCGTTCTACTGTGTCTGTACAAAGTCGCAGGACTGATTAAGTCGCACAGACTCTGCAATGTGTTTGACATTTCTGGTAAGCTATTGGGAATGGCTAATGAGACGCAAAAAGATATTCCATCTGATGGATGTGTTATGGTATTGTAGTGGGCATGTCGCAGGAGTGGTTGCAGACATTCATTGGAGATCACACTCTGACAAAGATTCTGCACCTAGCCGCAGGCAGGTGCATGTCACAATGGTGTTTCCTAGGGTTGCGACTGCAGGCGCACACAGTGGACTTCCCAGCCCTTGCTCATTCAAACACAGGCTTGTACACAAAGGGAAGGATTTATATGTATTAGCATAATCACCAAAGACGCTAATGTGGTCACTGCAGCATGCAGAACACGATTAGCCCCATAGTACAGAAGCTGATGCATAAGACTGTATGTTTGTAACCTCACCTCTGCAAAATGCCATTATCTGCTGTAAACATTCAGCACAGCTTTGTGCATCCCTAGCTTTAAACAGTCAGTATAATGGAGTAATGTGTGATGGCTTTAAGTTAGAAAGAGTCAAATAGTTCTATATTGATTTATAACTTTTTAACAAAATCTACTAGAACTTGTTTTATGTACTCTTTCATGTGGTTATATGTTACAAAGGCTCTTTGAAGTGGCAGCTGCCGTGATGTGTTTTTGCATGGATTCTTTTGTTTCAGATTTTAAATGTTTAAAGATGATCATCATTTAAAAGCGCACAGTGTTTATGTGTGTGTTTGTTGTTGTATAGATCAGATGGGGGCCTTTTCATTCAAACATAATATATTTCACATTTTCATTGCTGCTAGAGATAAACCATCCTACAATGTTCACAAGTCAATGAAAGAAGTACATTTCCAATGAAAGATCGGAGAGAGCACCTATACTGTAAATATGGGCACAGATATTGCTATGGCGAAGCAGGAAAAAGCTTGGAAAAAAAAATTGATATGTATTTTGAAATATTGGTTCTATAGCTACAGCACTCAAAATATTAATAGGGGATAAGCCGTACTATTTTTATGGACATACAACCTACACTAGTTATGCCATTGGTGGCTTAAAGGTCGCTAATGCCAAATTGCAGCCAGCCCTGATCAGTGATAGTTGGGAGAATAGAAAGTGTGCAGGGCTAACTAGGAGGGAGATTCAAACGACTAAGGGGGGGAGGGTTAGGGTTAGTCTGCGGGGCGGGGGGTTTATATTTAGGCACCAACGAGGGGAGGTTGGCGTCGGTCACTAACGGGGAAGGTTAGGGTTAGGCTGCGGGAAGGGAGGACCTCCCCCCTGTCAGGATTGCAACTATTGGGATGTTGGCATCTGTATTCTGACCGCCAGCATCCCGTGCGCAGACAAATCATACTGAGCCCGATTCAAACTACTGCTCGATGTGAAAATATAGGAAGCAGTTGTAATTGTATAATAAGGTACAGTATATCTAAGCAAGAGCTGTGTGTGCTGCACTCCCCCAACCCTATGACCTGTTTGCTTGATCAGCTATGATGGGTTGGATTTACAATCTCTAGCTGCATTCTATTAATGTATAGGGATAGTCATAGTGGTAGTCCCTAAATTTGCAAAGACTTGTTGTATAAAAAAATGTTAGTGACTGATATATATCTTATAATGTGTTAGTTTCTACAACATAGTTAATGTTGTTTTGCTAAATATGACTGTCCTTGTGGTGTAGGAGTATAACGCCTCCAAGAGTGTGTATGAGAACTATTTGGAATACTCAAATTTAAATGTCCAGTTACCTTTGTGTAGGGAGCTTGTGTGATGTGCTAGTTTTCAAGTGATGGTAGTTGGGTCCCTTTGGACTCTTGATCAGTGTGAGTGATGCTTACTACAGTGTTCACACAAAATTAAGGTGCTGCTGATGTTCCGAGAAGTCCCAGGTGGCATAGGGAAGCCAATGATCCTGTAGAGCTGGGTGTGCAAGCTTGAGAGTACTGCCAGGTCTTAAGACTGTTTCCGGTTCTGTCTGTGAGTTAGGTATTGTGAGCGTGGGTGGTCGCTTTGAGGAAGTGTAGCTGAAGACTGAGGTGAATGTGAAGTATATGAATTGGTACCCATGGTGAGCAAGTTGTGGTGGCCGCATCAATGAACTGAGAGATATCATAGAGTGATGATCAAATCACGTGCAAATATCAGCTTTTGTGCCAATAAATTGCTTAAAGTAACAGAGAACTATGCATGTGGCGTTAGAAGAGGTGAGTAAAGGCCTAATTCATTTTCTTTTTCATTAAGAGATGGTCTAGTGTCCGTTTATTTTAACTATTAACTGTACATTACGACACTTGAAGCATCAGCACAATATGAGCGTATGTTTATCTACCAGTGGAGGGGCACTTGTCTGCGGAATCACACACACAGGAGCAATAGGTGAAAAATACTGATCTGGAATTGGTGGCTAAACCAAGAGTGTTACAGAGGTTGAGGGTTTGGCCCACCAAGTGAAGAACATTAGACTACATTTTTTCAGCAGCTTGTGTTTTAGACCTGAGACTAATGACAACTATAGTTTTGTGCTTGCAGACACGTCATGCCTGCCCCCCAAGGAGGTACAAGCTTTCCTGTTCCATAGGGGTGCCACCACTAGAAATTAGAACATTTCCATACTGTGGCAAGAGTTAACTTCATAGTGTAAAAGGCAGTGCGGCAGCCACTGTCACACCCTGATGGAATCCTCTCCCAGTGTCTTCTGCAATCTGTATCCTGTAGGCTACAATAGCTAATGCCATCTGAAGTTGGAATTAGCTGCTAGGGCCAAGCTCAGGAATGCCTTGAATTCCGGAGCTTGGTAAGCCTGACATTTTCGCAGCTCCCATATTAACTAATGTGGGGCGAGCGGCAGTTGTCGGAAGCTGTGGTCCCTGCTTCACACATTCATGACATCCTTAACGTTTGTGGAACATGCCGCACATATTAAATGATAAATCGGCCACTGAAGGTGTGAGACTGGTTTGCATTTAAGCGTTTTTAAAAACTAACATAGCTAAAAATTATTATTTTTTAACCACATGTTTTACTGTAAGAGCTAGCATAGGGAGCAATGTTCACAGTAACTATCTCTTTTTCTCTAACGTCCTAGTGGATGCTGGGGACTCCGTCAGGACCATCGGGATTAGCGGCTCCGCAGGAGACAGGGCACAAAAATAAAGCTTTAGGATCAGGTGGTGTGCACTGGCTCCTCCCCCTATGACCCTCCTCCAAGCCTCAGTTAGGTTTTTGTGCCCGTCCGAGCAGGGTGCAATCTAGGTGGCTCTCCTAAAGAGCTGCTTAGAAAAAGTTTTTAGGTTTTTTATTTTCAGTGAGTCCTGCTGGCAACAGGCTCACTGCATCGAGGGACTTAGGGGAGAGAAGTCAACTCACCTGCGTGCAGGATGGATTGGCTTCTTAGGCTACTGGACACCATTAGCTCCAGAGGGATCGAACACAGGCCCAGCCATGGAGTCCGGTCCCGGAGCCGCGCCGCCGACCCCCCTTGCAGATGCCGAAGATGGAAGAGGTCCAGAAGCAGGCGGCAGAAGACTTTTCAGTCTTCCTGAGGTAGCGCACAGCACTGCAGCTGTGCGCCATTGTTGTCAGCACACTTCACACAGCGGTCACGGAGGGTGCAGGGCGCTGGGGGGGCGCCCTGGGCAGCAATGTATAAAATACCTTTTTATGGCTAAAAAATACATCACATATAGCCCTTGAGGCTATATGGATGTATTTAACCCCTGCCAGATCTCACAAACTCCGGAGAAGAACCCGCCGAAATAGGGGGCGGGGCTTATTCTCCTCAGCACACAGCGCCATTTTCCTGCTCAGCTCCGCTGTGAGGAAGGCTCCCAGGACTCTCCCCTGCACTGCACTACAGAAACAGGGTAAAACAGAGAGGGGGGGCACTTTTTTTGGCGATATTACTATATTTAAGCTGCTATAAGGATACAACACTTATATAGGGTTGTTCCCATATATATTATAGCGCTTGGGTGTGTGCTGGCAAACTCTCCCTCTGTCTCCCCAAAGGGCTAGTGGGGTCCTGTCTTCAATAGAGCATTCCCTGTGTGTCTGCTGTGTGTCGGTACGTGTGTGTCGACATGTATGAGGACGATGTTGGTGTGGAGGCAGAGCAATTGCCGGTAATGGTGATGTCACCCCCCAGGGAGTCGACACCGGAATGGATGGCTTTGTTTATGGAATTACGTGATAATGTCAGCACGTTACAAAAATCAGTTGACGACATGAGACGGCCGGAAAACCAGTTAGTACCTGCCCAGGCGTCTCAGACACCGTCAGGGGCTGTAAAACGCCCTTTACCTCAGTCGGTCGACACAGACCCAGACACGGACACTGAATCTAGTGTCGACGGTGAAGAAACAAACGTATTTTCCAGTAGGGCCACACGTTATATGATCACGGCAATGAAGGAGGCTTTGCATATCTCTGATACTACAAGTACCACAAAAAGGGGTATTATGTGGGGGGTGAAAAAACTACCTGTAGTTTTTCCTGAATCAGAGGAATTGAATGATGTATGTGATGAAGCGTGGGTTAACCCAGATAGAAAAGTGCTAATTTCAAAAAAGTTATTGGCATTATACCCTTTCCCGCCAGAGGTTAGGGCGCGCTGGAAAACACCCCCTAAGGTGGATAAAGCGCTCACACGCTTATCAAAACAAGTGGCGTTACCGTCTCCTGATACGGCCGCCCTCAAGGATCCAGCTGATAGGAGGCTGGAAACTACCCTAAAAAGTATATACACACATACTGGTGTTATACTGCGACCAGCCATCGCCTCAGCCTGGATGTGCAGTGCTGGGGTGGTCTGGTCGGATTCCCTGACTGAAAATAGGGACAGTATTTTACAGACTTTAGAGCAGTTAAAGGATGCTTTTCTTTATATGCGAGATGCTCAGAGGGATATTTGCACTCTGGCATCGAGAGTAAGTGCGATGTCCATATCTGCCAGAAGAAGTTTATGGACACGACAGTGGTCAGGTGATGCGGATTCCAAACGGCATATGGAAGTATTGCCGTATAAAGGGGAGGAATTATTTGGCGTCGGTCTATCGGATTTGGTGGCCACGGCAACTGCCGGGAAATCCACCTTTTTACCTCAGACCCCCTCCCAACAGAAAAAGACACCGTCTTTTCAGCCGCAGTCCTTTCGGTCCTATAAGAAGCGGGCAAAAGGACAGTCATATCTGCCCCGAGGCAGAGGAAAGGGTAAGAGAGGGCAGCAAGCAGCTCCTTCCCAGGAACAGAAGCCCTCCGCGGGTTCTGCAAAGCCCTCAGCATGACGCTGGGGCTTTACAAGCGGACTCAGGAACGGTGGGGGGTCGACTCAAGAATTTCAGCGTGCAGTGGGCTTGCTCACAGGTGGACCCCTGGATCCTGCAGGTAGTATCTCAGGGTTACAGGTTGGAATTCGAGAAGTCTCCCCCTCGCCGGTTCCTAAAGTCTGCTTTGCCAACGTCTCCCTCAGACAGGGCGACGGTATTGGAAGCCATTCACAAGCTGTTTTCTCAGCAGGTGATAGTCAAGGTACCCCTCCTACAACAGGAAAAGGGGTATTACTCCACGCTATTTGTGGTACCGAAGCCGGACGGCTCGGTAAGACCTATTCTAAATCTGAAATCTTTGAACCTGTACATACAAAAATTCAAGTTCAAGATGGAATCACTCAGAGCAGTGATAGCGAATCTGGAAGAAGGGGACTTTATGGTGTCCCTGGACATAAAAGATGCTTACCTGCATGTCCCAATTTGCCCTTCACATCAAGGGTACCTCAGGTTCGTGGTGCAAAACTGTCATTATCAGTTTCAGACGCTGCCGTTTGGATTGTCCACGGCACCTTGGGTCTTTACCAAGGTAATGGCCGAAATGATGATTCTTCTGCGAAGAAGAGGCGTATTAATTATCCCTTACTTGGACGATCTCCTGATAAGGGCAAGGTCCAGAGAACAGCTGGAGGACGGAGTAGCACTAACCCAAGTAGTGCTGCAACAACACGGGTGGATTCTGAATTTTCCAAAATCTCAGTTGACCCCGACAACACGTCTGCTGTTCCTGGGAATGATTCTGGACACGGTTCAGAAAAAGGTGTTTCTTCCGGAGGAGAAAGCCAAGGAGTTATCCGAACTTGTCAGGAACCTCCTAAAACCAGGAAAAGTGTCTGTGCATCAATGCACAAGAGTCCTGGGAAAGATGGTGGCTTCTTACGAAGCAATCCCATTCGGCAGATTCCACGCACGAACTTTTCAGTGGGATCTGCTGGACAAATGGTCCGGATCGCATCTGCAGATGCATCAGCGGATAACCTTATCGCCACGGACAAGGGTGTCTCTTCTGTGGTGGTTGCAGAGTGCTCATCTGTTAGAAGGCCGCAGATTCGGCATACAGGACTGGGTCCTGGTGACCACGGATGCCAGTCTGAGAGGCTGGGGAGCGGTCACACAGGGAAGAAACTTCCAGGGAGTATGGTCAAGCCTGGAGATGTCTCTTCACATAAATATACTGGAGCTAAGAGCGATTTACAATGCTCTAAGCCTGGCAAAACCCCTGCTTCAGGGTCAGCCGGTGTTGATCCAGTCGGACAACATCACGGCAGTCGCCCACGTAAACAGACAGGGCGGCACAAGAAGCAGGAGAGCAATGGCAGAAGCTGCAAGGATTCTTCGCTGGGCGGAAGATCATGTGATAGCACTGTCAGCAGTGTTCATTCCGGGAGTGGACAACTGGGAAGCAGACTTCCTCAGCAGACACGATCTACACCCGGGAGAGTGGGGACTTCATCCAGAAGTCTTCCACATGATTGTGAACCGTTGGGAAAAACCAAAGGTGGATATGATGGCGTCTCGCCTCAACAAAAAACTGGACAGGTATTGCGCCAGGTCAAGAGACCCTCAGGCAATAGCTGTGGACGCTCTGGTAACACCGTGGGTGTTCCAGTCAGTGTATGTGTTTCCTCCTCTGCCTCTCATACCAAAAGTACTGAGAATTATACGGCAAAGGGGAGTAAGAACGATACTCGTGGCTCCGGATTGGCCAAGAAGAACTTGGTACCCAGAACTTCAGGAGATGCTCACGGAAAATCCGTGGCCTCTACCTCTAAGACGGGACCTGATTCAGCAGGGACCGTGTCTATTCCAAGACTTACCGCGGCTGCGTTTGACGGCGTGGCGGTTGAACGCCGAATTCTAAGGGAAAAAGGCATTCCAGAAGAGGTCATTCCTACACTGGTTAAAGCCAGGAAGGAGGTGACTGCACAACATTATCACCGCATTTGGAGAAAATATGTTGCGTGGTGTGAGGCCAGGAAGGCCCCCACGGAGGAATTTCAATTGGGTCGATTCCTACATTTCCTGCAAACAGGATTGTCTATGGGCCTCAAGTTGGGGTCCATTAAGGTTCAAATTTCGGCCCTGTCGATTTTTTTCCAGAAAGAATTGGCTTCAGTTCCAGAAGTCCAGACTTTTGTAAAAGGAGTACTACATATACAGCCCCCGGTTGTGCCCCCAGTGGCTCCGTGGGACCTTAATGTAGTTTTGGATTTTCTCAAATCCCATTGGTTTGAGCCACTCAAATCGGCGGATTTGAAATATCTTACATGGAAAGTAACCATGCTACTGGCCTGGCTTCAGCCAGGAGAGTGTCAGAATTGGCGGCTTTATCGTATAAAAGCCCATATCTGATTTTCCATTCGGACAGGGCAGAACTGCGGACGCGTCCTCATTTTCTGCCTAAGGTGGTGTCAGCGTTTCACCTGAACCAGCCTATTGTGGTGCCTGCGGCTACTAGCGATTTGGAGGATTCCAAGTTGCTGGACGTTGTCAGGGCATTGAAAATATATATTTCAAGGACGGCTGGAGTCAGAAAATCTGACTCGCTGTTTATACTGTATGCACCCAACAAGCTGGGTGCTCCTGCTTCTAAGCAGACGATTGCTCGTTGGATTTGTAGCACAATTCAACTTGCACATTCTGTGGCAGGCCTGCCACAGCCTAAATCTGTCAAGGCCCATTCCACAAGGAAGGTGGGCTCATCCTGGGCGGCTGCCCGAGGGGTCTCGGCATTACAACTCTGCCGAGCAGCTACGTGGTCGGGGGAGAACACGTTTGTAAAATTCTACAAATTTGATACCCTGGCTAAAGAGGACCTGGAGTTCTCTCATTCGGTGCTGCAGAGTCATCCGCACTCTCTCGCCCGTTTGGGAGCTTTGGTATAATCCCCATGGTCCTGACGGAGTCCCCAGCATCCACTAGGACGTTAGAGAAAATAAGATTTTACTTACCGATAAATCTATTTCTCGTAGTCCGTAGTGGATGCTGGGCGCCCATCCCAAGTGCGGATTGTCTGCAATACTTGTACATAGTTATTGTTACAAAAAAATCGGGTTGTTCTTGTTGTGAGCCGTCTGTTCAGAGGCTCCTACGTTGTCATACTGTTAACTGGGTTCAGATCACAAGTTGTACGGTGTGATTGGTGTGGCTGGTATGAGTCTTACCCGGGATTCAAAATCCTTCCTTATTGTGTTCGCTCATCCGGGCACAGTATCCTAACTGAGGCTTGGAGGAGGGTCATAGGGGGAGGAGCCAGTGCACACCACCTGATCCTAAAGCTTTATTTTTGTGCTCTGTCTCCTGCGGAGCCGCTAATCCCCATGGTCCTGACGGAGTCCCCAGCATCCACTACGGACTACGAGAAATAGATTTATCGGTAAGTAAAATCTTATTTTCTCTTACGTCCTAGAGGATGCTGGGGACTCTGTAAGGACCATGGGGATAGACGGGCACCGCAGGAGACATGGGCACTTTAAGAAAGACTTTAGGTCTGGGTGTGCACTGGCTCCTCCCTCTATGCCCCTCCTCCAGACCTCAGTTTGATACTGTGCCCAGAGGAGATGGGTGCACTTCAGGGAGCTTTCCTGAGCTTTCTGACAGAAAGTATATTTGTTAGATTTTTTATTTTCAGGGAGCCTGCTGGCAACAAACTCCCTGCATCGAGGGACTGAGGGGAGAGAAGCAGACCTACTTCTGTGAGTTTCAAGGCCCTGCTTCTTAGGCTACTGGACACCATTAGCTCCAGAGGGAGTCAGAACACAGGTCTCACCTTGGAGTTCGTCCCGGAGCCGCGCCGCCGTCCTCCTCACAGAGCCGGAAGATAGAAGCCGGGTGAGTATGAGAAGAGAAGAAGACTTCAGAGGCGGCAGAAGACTTCATGATCTTCACTGAGGTAACGCACAGCACTGCTGCTGTGCGCCATTGCTCCCATACACCTCACACACGGCAGTCACTGTAAGGGTGCAGGGCGCAGGGGGGGCGCCCTGGGCAGCATATAATCCTCTTTTCTGGCAAAAATAGTATATATACAGCTGGCCACTGTGTGTGTGTGTGTGTGTATATATATATATATATATATATAAGAGCCCCCGCCAGTTTTCAGTATATTTGAGCGGGACAGAAGGCCGCCGCCGAGGGGGCGGGGCTTCTCCCTCAGCACTCACCAGCGCCATTTTCCCCACAGCACAGCTGAGAGGAAGCTCCCCGGACTCTCCCCTGCTTATACCACGGTTAAAGAGGGTTTTAAAGAAGAGGGGGGGCACATAATTAGGCGCATATATACATTTATACACAGCGCTACTGGGTAAACATATGTTTATTGTGTTTTTTCCTGGGTCATTTAGCGCTGGGGTGTGTGCTGGCATACTCTCTCTCTGTCTCTCCAAAGGGGCTTGTGGGGGAACTGTCTTCAGATAAGAGGATTCCCTGAGTGTGTGGTGTGTCGGTACGCGTGTGTCGACATGTCTGAGGTAAAAGGCTCTTCTAGGGAGGAGGGGGAACAAATGAATGTGGTGTCTCCGTCGACAACGCCGACACCTGACTGGATGGATATGTGGAATGTTTTAAGTGCTAATGTAAATGTATTGCACAAAATATGAGAAGGAACAGCCAGGGAGTCAACCCATGTCTGTCCCTATGTCGCAGGGGCCTTCAGGGTCGCAAAAGCGCCCACTATCCCAAATAATAGTCACAGATACCGACACGGATTCTGACTCCAGTGTCGACTACTATGATGCAAAGTTACAGCCAAAATTGGCTAAAAGTATTCAATATATGATTATTGTAATAAAAGATGATTTGCATATCAAACCCCCTGTCCCTGACACGAGTGTACACATGTATAGGGTAAAGAAACCTGAGGTAAACTTTCCCCCATCTCATGAACAAGTTATTGAAAAGGCTTGGAAATCTCCAGACAAGAAACTGCAGATTCCCAAAAATGGATTCTTAGGGCGTATCCTTTCCCGACTAAGGACAGGATACGGTAAGAATCTTCCCCAAGAGGGAAAAAAGCTTGGACACGCTTATCCAAAAAAGGTAGCGCTGCCATTATGGCTTCCCTCAGGGATCCTGCTGATCGCAGACAGCAGGCTACCTGGAAATCCATTTACACAATCTAGTACCTTACTCAACCCGGCGTTAGTGTCGGCTTGGGTTTGTAGCGCTGTAGCAGCAAGGATAGGTACCTTATCGACGGAAATTAATACCCTGGATAAGGATACCGGTTTATAGACCCTGGGTCATATTAAAGATGCTGTCTTATATATGGGAAATGCTCAAAGAGACATTGGCCTACTGAGTTCTAGAAATCACCGCTATGTCGATTTCGGCTAGACGAGTCCTATGGACCCGGCAATGGACAGAAGGCATATGGAGGTTTTACCTTACAAGGGTGAGGAATTGGTTGGGGAAGGTCTCTCGGACCTGGTCTCCACAACTACGGCAACTGAATAAAATTTTTGCCATGTATTTCCTCACAGCCTAAGAAAGCACCACATTAACACATGCGGTCCTTTCGGTTATATAAAAACAAGAGAGTATGAAGATAGTCTTTTCTTGCCAGAGATAAGGTCAGGGAAAACAAGTTGCCAACCACAGCTAGTTCCCAGGAGCAGAAGTCCTCCCCGGCCTCTATAAAATCCACAGCGTGATGCGGGAACTCCGCTGAGGGAGTCCGCCACAGGGGGGGCATGTCTTCGACTGGTCAGCCACATCTGGGTTCACTCACAGGTGGATCCCGGGGCGATAGAAATTATTTCCCAGGGTTACAAGCTGGAGTTCGAACAAGTGTCTCCTCGCCGGTTTCTCAAATCGGCCTTAACAGCTTCTCCCCCAGAAAGGGAGCGACTGTTAAATGCAATTCACAAAGTGTATCATCAACAGGTGGTGGTCAATGTTCCCCTACTTCTACATGAGAAGGGGTACTAAATCAACCCTGTTAGTAGTACTGAAACCGGACGGTTCGGTCAGACCCATTTTACATTTAAAATCCTTGAACCTATACTTGAAAAGGTTCAAGTTCAAGGTGCAATCGCTCAGAGCGGTCATCGCCAGCCTAGAAAGGGGGAGATTTTATGGTATCCCTGGACATAAAGGATGCATACCTTCATGTTCCCATATATCCACCTCATCAGGCGTACCTAAGATTTGTGGTACAGGTTGTCATTACCAGGGTTTTCCACCGAGGATTTTCACCAAGGTAATGGCGGAAATGATGGTGCTCCTGCGCAAGCAGAATGTCGCAATTAGTATCACTTTCACTGAAGGTGTTACAGCAACACAGCTGTTTTCTCAATATCCCGAAGTCGCAGTGATTCCTACAACTGGTCTAACTTTCTTGGGCATGATTCTGGATACGGTCCAGAAAAGGGTTTATCTGCAGATAGAAAAGGCTCAGGAACTCATGACTCTGTTCAGGAACCTATTGAAGCTAAAACAGATGTCAGTGCATTACTGCACTCGAGTCCTGGAAAAGATGGTGGCGTCATACAAAGCCTTCCAATGGGAACTACTGGCAAGTGGTCCGAATCACATTTACAGATTCATCAGTTGATCGCCCTGTCCCCCAGGGCCAGGGTATCTCTCCTGTGAGGGTGCTCACCTTCTAGGGGGCCGCAGGTTCGGCATTCAGGACGGGATTCTGGTGACGACGGACGCGAGCCTCCGAGGTTGGGGAGCAGTCACACAGGAGAAAAACTTCCAGGGTCTTGGGTAAAGTCAAGAGACTTGTTTTCACATCAACATCCTGGAGCTGAGGGCCATATACCACGCCCTTCGTCAAGCGGAGACCTTGCTTCGCGACTTACCAGTACTGATCCAATCAGACAACATCACCGCAGTGGCTCATGTAAACCGCCAGGGCGGCACAAGGAGCAGAGTGGCAAGAAGCCACCAGGATTCTTCGCTGGCCGAAATATCATGTAAGCGCATTGTCAGCAGTGTTCATTCCAGGAGTGGACAACTAGGAAGCAGACTTCCTCAGCAGACACGACCTGCATCCAGGAGTGGGGACTTCAGGAAGTCTTCACACAGATTGCAAGTCAGTAGGGACTGCCCCAAATAGACATGAGGATGTCCCGCCTCAACAAAAAGCTGAAAAGATATTGCGCCAGGTCAATAGACCCTCAGACGGTAGCTGTGGACGCCCTAGTGACACCGTGGGTGTTCCAGTCGGTCTATGTGTTTCCTCCTCTTCCTCTCATCCCAAAGGTGTTGAGAATAATAAGAAAAAGAGGAGTGTAGACAATTCTCATTGTTCCAGATTGGCCACGAAGGGCCTGATATCCGGATCTGCAGGAGAATGCTCACAGAAGATCAGTGGCATCTTCCTCTAAGACAGGACCTGTTGCAACAGGGGCCCGGTCTGTTCCAAGACTTACCGCGGCTGCGTTTGACGGCATGGCGGTTGAACGCCGGATCCTAGCGGAAAAGGGCATTCCGGATGAGGTCATTCCTACGCCGATAAAGGATAGGAAAGACGTGACAACTAAACATTATCACCGTATATGGCGAAAATATGTTACTTGGTGTGAGGCCAGGAATACTCCTACGGAAGAATTCCATCTGGGCGGTTTTCCTACACTTCCTATAAACTGGAGTGAATTTGGGCCAAGAATTAGGCTCCATTAAGGTTCAGATTTCGGCCTTATCCAATTTGTTTCAAAAAGAATTGGCTTCTCTCCCAGAAGTACAGACTTTTGTGAAGGGAGTGCTGCTTATTCATCCTCCTTTTGTACCTCCGGTGGCACCTTGGGACCTTAACGTGGTGTTGAGTTTCCTTAAGGCGCACTGTTTTGAACCACTTAAAATGGTGGATTGAAAATATCTCACTTGAAAGGTGGTCATGTTGTTAGCCTTGGCTTCGGCTAGGCGAGTGTCGGAATTGGCGGCTTTGTCTCATAAAAGCCCCTATCTGTTTTTTTTTTTTCCATATGGATAGAGCGGAATTGCGGAACCGTCCTCAATTCTTGCCTAAGGTGGTGTCATCTTTTCATATGAACCAACCTATTGTGGTGCCTGTGGCTACACGTGACTTGGAGAATTCCGAGTCCCTTGATGTAGTCAGGGTTTTGAAAACTTAAGTAGCACGAACGGCTAGAGTCAGAAAAAAACAGAAGCACTGTTTGTCCTGTATGCAGCCAACAAGGTTGGCGCTCCTGCTTCAAAGCAGACTATTGCTTACTGGATCTGTAACACGATTCAGCGAGCGTGAAACGGCTGGATTGCCGTTACCTAAATTGGTCAAGGCCGTGGGCGTGGCCTGGACGGGCATGGAGTAGCACTTGCATAGTGCAGCTCTCCAGCCATATCATCCTACTATATATCCTGTACTCCCCCCCCCCCTGGGTCTGTTACTGGGGCCATAGGGGTGTGAATATCTCCTGCCCGCCCTGGGAAGAGTTCAAGCCTGTTACCTCTGTCTGCGGGGGTGCTGGAGCCTGTTGTGCCGGCGGGCCCTGATCTACGCTGGGACTGCCGCCTCGTGTTCCAGCCGGAAGTCCGGCTTCTTCTCCCTTCTCCCCGCCGCCGCCCGCTGTGACCAGCCGAACACCGGAGTGACGGGCTCTCCTTGCTGCTCCGTCTGCCTCCTACTGTGACCAGGGGGAGTCCTGTGCAGGGCTCCCTGCACCGCTGTGCCGAGGCGGACTCGCGCTGAGCCGGGAACCGGAAGTGCGGCTCCCACTCCCCGCCGCCGCTCGCTGCAGCCGGCCGAGACGCCGGTGCACGGACCGCGGGACTATGCTGCCTCCTAGCCGGGGGTGAAGTCTGGAGGGGAGAGTGGCCATCCCGCGCACCACCGACTGCTTACCTGCCCCAGCGGCCATTTCCTGGACCCCCTGCTGCTATGTGCCCCCAGCCACGCTGGAATCAGGTACGCGGGGCGCACATTGATTAAAGTGGGGAGAGTTGCCACCTGGAGTCTCGGCTGGGCTGGCTGGGAAATCACTGGGCTGCATACACCCTCTTCGCCTGCGTCCCTCCTCTGGCTCACTAACCCAGCCCGACTCAATTGTGGTACGAGTTTCCCTGCTGCGTCTGGAGGTTGCTGCCGGGGTACTGATCCTCTACATCCCACAGAGCTGTCTGGAGGTGGCAGTCCCTATATCCCTGCTTGGGTGGACACTTTGCATTAACTCTGGGGACTTTGGCTCTGTTGTTTATTTATACATATACATATCTACATACACTCTTGCACCCATTGGCCGGTGTATAGGGTGGTGGTGGGGGCGCCCCTCCTCGCCTGCAATTGTTGTGATTTATCCTGCAGACCAGAGGGACCACCAACCTGCTGTCTAAAATGGTGAAGGGTCGACAGACTGGCGCATCTACGGGAGCAATGGATAAATTTGTTCGCGACCCCGGCCCTCAGCAGCGGAGGGGAGAGACTGTAAGACCTGAGGCATCGCCCCCATCCCCTGCGTACAGTTCCGCCTCTTCTGACCCTCCAGATGCCGCACTGCAGAGAATACTGGATGCGGTGACTGCCAGCGAGGCGCGCCTATCGGATAAAATTGGGCAGGTACAATCCGATCTCTCCATTATTCATCAGGACCTTCAGAGGGAGAGAGAGAGAGTGGGAGAGGCTGAGACCCGTATATCTAATGTTGAAGACTCTGTTGGCCCGCTGGGTCGTCGCACTGATGCTTTGGAATCTCAGATGACAGATGTGCGCAAAAAGCTGACAGACATGGAGGGACGTCTGCGGCGTAATAATGTCCGGTTCATTGGTCTGCCCGAGAAGGAAGAGGGATCAGCTCCTGAAGAGTTTCTCGTAAAATGGCTTTGGGATGCCTTTGGATCTGAGGAGTTTTCGCCCTACTTCACCGTCGAACGGGCCCATAGAGTTCCGATGCGCCCGCTGCCTCCAGGGGCCCCACCCCGCACTTTTATTGCTAAGTTCCTCCACTTCCGTGACCGGGACGCCGTGCTGAGGCTGGCTCGTACTAAGGGCCCGCTAAAATGGAATGGGTCACCTATATCAGTATTCCCGGATTTTGCAGTGGATGTGCAAAAGGAAAGGACTCAGTTCCTGCCGGTCAAGAGGAGACTCCGTGAACTTGACCTACCATATGCCATGCTCTTCCCGTCCAAGCTGCGAGTGGTGGCCGATGGGGAAACAAGATTCTTCACAACTCCTCGGGAGGCCATGGTCTGGCTGGACAGGCGATTCCCAGCGAGGCGTGCCCTTGCAGATCCGTGAATCTCCGGCCTGACTCTAATGCTGACTATCTTATGTGTTGTCATTTATTATGGTAGCTTTATATATGTCCGCTATAAAAATTTTATTTTATTTTTTTCTTTGTGAAGTGATGGGATGCGGGGGTGGGTGATAGATGAGGGGGTCCACTGTATCCCTGCTATTATGTTCCCACGGTTAAGACAGGGTATATGATTACTCGCTGGCCTACTCTGATATCTTGGGTATGCTCTTAAACTTTTCCTATTGTCGGCGGGTGTTTTTCTTTAGAGGGGGAAAGGGGGGTTATATTTCTGGTTTGATATGTCTGGCTCTTGATATCCGTGACTGTTTTATGTTGGGTATTGAAAGACATAGGGGGTGGATTTTTATGATTTCCCCTCCTTTTTTCGGGGGGGGGGGGGGGGGGGGGTCGATGGTTGGTGGCTGGAGGCTATCTCTATTTCTCCAGAGAGTCATTATATTCTTGGCCCCGATTAAGGAGTGTTTGCACCAGTTAATGGTGCTACAAGGTTTTGTTTCTTTTTGATTTTTAGGTGTTTGTATTCAGTTTTGGGATCCAAGTATGCTGCATGTTGGGGGGTGGTATACAGGGAGGAGGGTGGGGGAAGGCTCTGGGTCATAGTTACTGTTTGTATGGAAGTGTACGATGTGAATGGATATGGTATGTGGTTGTACTACTGAGGTATTAGTGTCTGGTAACTGAATTTGCGCGTGGCGGAAATGGCTGGCTGCGAGGTGTTACATTTATTTTACCTACAATGCAGTATGACGGGGATTAAAGTGCTAGCGTGGAATGTACGAGGGCTCAATGATAGAGTTAAGAGGTCCCTGGTACTCCGACAGCTCAAAAGTTATGCCGCTGATGTTATCTGCCTTATGGAAACACACCTAGTGGGGAGTAAGATTCTTTCACTAAAAAGGCCATGGGTGGGATGGGCATACCACTCCATGCACACTTCTGCCTCTCGTGGGGTTTCAGTCCTTATTAAGCGGACCGTCCCCTTTGTGCTGGAGTCTATGCAGACGGATCCATGGGGGAGATATGTGTTTTTGAAATGTAGACTCTCTTATGTCCCAGTCCTCCTAGCTGTTTATGTGCCTCCTCCCTACTCTCCTGATGTTCTTAAGAAGGCTGCTGGGTTTATGGCCTCATACCCCGGGATATCGGTTATTTGCCTCGGGGATTTCAATAATGTGCTAGATGCGGAGATGGATAGGCTCTCTGTGTCTCCACCTGTTGTACGTCCTGGGAAATCTACTTTTGCAAATGTGGTGTCGTGGGTTGGGCCTGGTCGATCCTTAGAGACTGAGACACCTGTCTCTTAAACAATACTCCTGTTTCTCTCACTCCCATTCTTCGTTTTCCAGGATTGACCTGGCCCTCCTCTCGAATGACATGGTTCCCCGGGTTGGTAGTATTAGATATGAGACATGGGGTATATCAGACCATTCCCCTGTGACCCTTACTTTAGACCTTAATTGCTCTAGGGACCAAGCTGTATGGAAATTTAACCCATTTTGGCTCGTTCATATGGGGGACGGTTCTGACCTGGTGGCCGCATGGCGGGAATTCTTTGATTTGAACAGTGCCGAAACGGCTATCTCTACTCTATGGGACACGTTTAAAGCCTTTATGCGGGGGAGTTTGATTAAGCGAGTATCTAGTTTGAAGTCCTTCTATAAGCGACGGGAGGCAGAGTTGGAGGCCCAGAGTGTCGCTGCAGAATTGCAGTATTTACAGGATTCCTTGGACAGCTCTAAGATGGCCTGGTTATCGGCTCAGAGGGACTGGAGGGATTATCTAATGGAGAAGACTCAGCATAGACTTCTTTTCTCATCACATGCTTTTTACGCTACTGGGGACAGGCCGGGGACATACCTGGCCTCTTTGGCCCGGGGGGGATAGACCTAATAATGCGGTGGTTGAGATTGTGAACTCTGATGGCGTATCCCTGACTCAGACTCCACAGATAGCAGCTGAATTTGTATCCTATTATAGCCGCTTGTACGAATCTAAACTGGAGTGCACTCAGTCGCACCTAAACGAGTACCTAGACAGTGTTTGTTTTCCCACCCTTTCTAGCGAGGCCTGTGACCTGTTGGAGGCACCTATATCATCCGATGAAATTATGGCTGCTATTAAGGCCTCCCCTAGTGGTAAAGCCTCGGGCTTAGATGGAATACCTTCTGAGGTATATAGGCATCACCTGGATTTCTTTGTCCCCCGACTACTTGAGTTGTATGGCCAAATTTTTGCGCAGGAGTCCCTCCCCCCATCTATGGCGGAGGCGCTGATCGTGGTTCTTCCCAAACCTGACAAGGATCTTAAGAAAGTTGAGTCCTATCGCCCTATATCCCTCTTACCCACTGATATAAAAATCTTGGCTAAGGTGCTGGCGGGCAGATTAAACTCAGTTATCTCTCACATTATACACCCGGACCAGACGGGGTTTATGCCCAATAAATCGACCTCCATTAACCTTAGACGTCTGTTTACCCATCTACAACTCCCCCACAGGGACCCCACCTCCTCCATAGTCGTCTCTTTGGATGCCGCTAAGGCTTTCGACTCCGTGGAGTGGGCCTATCTGTGGGAAGTTATGAGTAGATTCGGTATAGGCCCAAACTTCATTAAATATGTTCGATTGATGTATTCCTCTCCTTCGGCGAGGGTGGCGGTTAATGGCTTTGTATCTCACTCTTTCCCCCTATCTAGAGGTACACGTCAGGGCTGTCCACTGTCCCCTACTCTGTTTGCTATGGCCATTGAACCCCTTGCGTGCCTTCTGAGGGCGGATGCCGGGATCTCTGGCTTTAGGGTGGGTGCCCGTGAGGACAGGGTGGCCTTATACGCTGATGACGTTTTGCTGTTTGTGAGTCGCTATGCTGCTGAGTCTATACCTAGGATTCTGGAAATTATTGTTGGGTTCGGGCGATGCTCTGGGCTCCTGATTAATTGGGAGAAATCCTCCATTATCCCACTTCAGGGCGCGGTTCCTGCCTCCCCGTTGGTGGCTCTCCCGCTGCGTTGGGTAGACTCCTTCAAATATCTGGGCATTTGGGTGTCTAATGACCCTCAAACATTCTCCTCCCTAAATATTGTCCCACAAATAACATATCTCCGTAGTCGGGTGAAGGCATGGGGAATACTACCCCTAACGGTCACGGGGAGGGTAAATATGGTAAAAATGGTTTTCCAGCCCAAACTTCTATATGTCCTGCAGCACTCTCCCGTTTATATTCCGCAGAAGATTTTTAAACAAATAAATGGGTTGCTCTCCTCCCTGGTGTGGGCTAGTAAGCGGGCACGTTTGAAATTGGATACTTTGACCAGGGCACGTGAAATGGGGGGTTTGGCTCTACCCAACTTCCGTTTCTACTACTATGCGGCGCAGCTGACGCATGTTTGGGAGTGGGTTACCGACCTTGATGCCCTGGCCTTGCACTCGCTGATGCTGCACCATGATTATCCCGGGGGCTCCCCATTACAGCTACTCCTCTGTGGTAGCGTCAAAATGTCCACAATGCCACTGATTAAACAATCCATCCTAATATGGAGGTTGGTGTACTCTTCGATGCGCGGCCACGGTGTTGATCCTGATACCCCACTGGATAACGCTTACGGGTTGCCGGAACTGTGTCAGCTTCAGGTCCGGGAGGTTTGGGGTAACTGGGGTGTGCATTCCCTAGGACAACTGTATAGTGATGGGACCCTTACCTCATTCCAACTACTTCAACAGGCACATAATGTCCCCTCGGGGTTTTTTTTTAGATTCCTTCAGCTGAGACACGCTTTGGCTGCCCAATTTCCAAATGGCCCTCCGGTCCTCATGGACTCCCCGGTCAAACTAATGTTGCAGACGCTGGACTCGGGACACCAAGTCTCTAAGATATATAGCCGTATTCTCCGGATGTATCATATGGACCCTCTAACTGCTCTCCGGGGCAAGTGGGAGACTGATGTGGGTATGTTATCAGACGATGCATGGAATACTGCTATGGGAGCCCAACGGATCTCCACTTCCTCTGTTAGGTACCAGCAAATACAATTATACATTCTGCATAGAGTGTATATGACCCTGGTGAGGCTAGCACATATTGGGGGGTCTCATAGCTCACGGTGCCCCAAATGCGGAGCTGTGGGTGCCGACTTCTGGCATCTACTATGGGTATGCCCTGGCATGTCCCGGTTCTGGACGGCTGTTATACGCGTCATCTGTTATACGGGAGTTCCCGCCTCCGTATGTACGCCTGCACTGTGTACGCTGCTGATTGTGGATGACGAGGCTTTAGACCCACCTAGCAGGCGATATGTTATCAATCTATGTGCCTTAGCTAGGGTCTGTATAGCCCGGTTGTGGCTGGCAGGAGAGGCTCCGGCACTGAAGGCCTGGATGTCCCTGGTCAACGAAACTGTCGCACATGAAAAATTTGTGTTCCTGGCGAGGAAGGTAGAGAGGAAATTGTTCATGATCTGGGGCAGGTGGATAGATTCTAAATATTTCAAGGATAAAGTATAGATGTGTATTTCTCTCCTTATCTTATTGAGGAACTTTTTGGGGGTGGATACCCTCGCGGCCGGCCATGTTGTGTTATATTAGGTAATATTGTGCCTTTTCTGCTATGCTTCTGTTTATATTGGAAGCGATATGCTTATGGAGTGTTATTCTCAGACGCCGACAATCTGTGACTGTGTGATTTACGAGACAGTATATTCACTTGATGCTTTACCAGTACTATATATGTACAGCTGTTCATACGCTTTATGTGTGTATATGTAAGTTTTAAGTTGTTTTTGTGTAAATTGTCAATGTTTACTCTGAAAATCTAATAAAAACTATTGAATTTAAATTGGTCAAGGCCCATTCCACTAGGAAGGTGGGCTCTTCTTGGGCGGCTGCCCGAGGGGTCTCGGCTCTACAGCTGGGCCGAGTGGTTTCTTGGTCGGGTTCAAACACCTTGCGAGGTTTTATAAGTTTGATACCCTGGCTGAGGAGGACCTCCTGTTTGCTCAATCGGTGCTGCAGAGTCATCCGCACTCTCCCGCCTGTTTTTGGAGCTTTGGTATAATCCCCATGGTCCTTACGGAGTCCCCAGCATCCTCTAGGACGTAAGAGAAAATCGAGGGGTCTCGGCTCTACAGCTGGGCCGAGTGGTTTCTTGGTCGGGTTCAAACACCTTGCGAGGTTTTATAAGTTTGATCCCCTGGCTGAGGAGGACCTCCTGTTTGCTCAATCGGTGCTGCAGAGTCATCCGCACTCTCCCGCCCGTTTTTGGAGCTTTGGTATAATCCCCATGGTCCTTACGGAGTCCCCAGCATCCTCTAGGACGTAAGAGAAAATAAGATTTTAAACCTACCGGTAAATCTTTTTCTCGTAGTCCGTAGAGGATGCTGGTCGCCCGGCCCAGTGCGGACTACTCCTGCAAGACTTGTATATAGTTTTGCTTACATAAGGGTTATGTTATAATTTTCATCGGTCTTGGACTGATGCTATGTTGTTTTCATACTGTTAACTGGGTATTATATCACAAGTTATACGGTGTGATTGGTGTGGCTGGTATGAATCTTGCCCTTGGATTAACAAAAATCCTTTCCTCGTACTGTCCGTCTCTTCTGGGCACAGTTTCTCTAACTGAGGTCTGTAGGAGGGGCATAGAGGGAGGAGCCAGTGCACACCCAGACCTAAAGTATTCTTAAAGTGTCCATGTCCTTACGGAGTCCCCAGCATCCTCTACGGACTACGAGAAAAAGATTTACCGGTAGGTTTAAAATCTTATTTTCTCTTATGTCCTAGAGGATGCTGAGGACTCCGTAAGGACCATGGGGTTTAGACGGGCTCCGCAGGAGACATGGGCACTATAAAGAACTTTAGAATGGGTGTGCACTGGCTCCTCCCTCTATGCCCTTCCTCCAGACCTCAGTTAGATCCTGTGCCCAGAGGAGATTGGGTCAGAGCCGGATTAAGACCATGGGGGGCCCGGGGCACTTAAGAGAGTGGGGCCCCTAATAGAGAAGGCAGAAAATATATATATATATATATATATATATACATACATACATACATACACACACACACACACACACACACACACACACACACACACACACATATACATATATATATATATATACACACACACACATATATATATATATACATATATATATATATATATATATATTTGCCTCCCCAAGCAGCACACCCCCTGCCACACCGCAGATCGGATCTCTCTTCCGAGATCCGATCTGCGGTGCTGTGCTCCCCGGATCCCGTCCTCACTGCAGCAGTGGGCGCACAGACAGGACAGCTGAGCTGAGCGACGGCTCAGCTGTCCAATAAAGTATGAATGAAGCAGCCTGCCGCTCAGTCATTGGCTGGGCACGCAGGCTGTTTCATTGATACATTATTGGACAGCTGAGCCCAGTGGCGTAACTAGAAATTTTTCTCCCCCAAGCCAAAAAATCCTTCGGCGCACCCCCCCATACCCCCCGTAATTGGCACTAGCAAAGGTAGAAAAATGTGCACGCCGCAGGCGCGCGCCGGCAAAAAGGGTGTGTGGCTTTGTCGAAATGGGCGTGGCTTTGCGTGGAGGGCGTGGCATTGCAGGAAAAGACTACCTTATACCCCAGTTTTGCAACCTGCACGCCCATACGTTGGCCACCACAGGAAAGAAAAATAATCCTGATTCATGCCCCTTACATTATTTGTCATTTTTCCTCCTTATAGTAATGCCCAGTATACATTATTCCACATACTGCAATGGCCCTTAGACATTATTCCACACACAATAATGCACATGACACAATATGCACACACTGTAATGCCCCAGACACATTATGCCACACACCGTAATGCCTGTGACACATTATGACAGGAATCGCAATGCCTGTTATACATTATGCTACACACTGCAATGCCCCTGATACATTATAGCACATACAATGTCTGTGACACAGTATGACACACACCACAATGATCCTGAGACATTATACCACATACCACAATGCCCGTGATATAGTATACAACACACCGTAATGCCTGATACATTATGACACACACCGCAATGTCCGTGATACATTATGCCACACACCGTAATGCCCATTACACATCAAGTTCTACAGTAAGGCTTCTAATTACTTTTAAATTACCTGCTCGTTGCCAGGGGTTTCATGCTCTTGGTTCCATGCACGGTGCCAGGGGTTTTCATGCTCAGGGTGTCATGCTCGTTGCCAGAGGTTTCATGCACTGGGTGTCATACTCGTTGCTAGGGGGTAGTGCTTGTTGCTAGGGCCATGCTCCCAGTGCCACATATGCCCCCAGTGCCAGATATTCCCCTACAGTGCCAGGTATATGCCCCTAGTGCCAGATATTCCCCCACAGTGCCAGGTACATGCCCCCAGTGCCACATATACCCCCCCCCCCCAGTGCCACATATGCCCCCTCAGTGCCTGCTCCCCCCAGTGCCAAATATTCCCCCACAGTGCCAGGTATATGCCCCCAGTGCCAGATATTCCCCCACAGTGCCAGGTATATGCCTTCAGTGCCAGATCTTCCCCCCACAGTGCCAGGTATATGCCCCCAGTGCCAGATCTGCCCCCACAGTGCCAGGTATATGCCCCCCAGTGCCAGATCTGCCCCCACAGTGCCAGGTATATGCCCCCAGTGCCAGATCTGCCCCCCACAGTGCCAGGTATATGCCCCAAGTGCTCCCCCCCCCCCCCATGTGTTGGAGGGACACGGAGCGCATCGCGCGTCTCTCCTGTGTCCCTCCGGGCTCTCCCCTGGCTGGTCTAATACAGGAAGTGCCGGTTCGTGAGCCAATCAGAGCTCACGAACGGCACTTCCTTAGACCGGCCGGGGGAGAGCCAGGGTGGGACACAGGAGAGACGCGCGATGCGCTCCGTGTCCCTCCAACACAGCAGGGAGGGAGAGGAGACCGCAGATTGACATGCGGACGCTCGTCCGCATGTCAATCTGTTCTAAGGGAGCCGGGGAGCGGAGCACAGCACCACAGATCGGATCGGATCGGAAGAGAGATCCGATCTGCGGTGTAGCAGGGGGCCCTTTTGGAAAGGGGGGCCCGGGGTACGTATCCCCTGGGCCCCCCCCCTTAATCCGGCTCTGGATTGGGTGCACTACAGGGGAGCTCTCCTGAGTTTTGTTAGGTTTTTTATTTTCAGGGAGCACTGCTGGCAACAGGCTCCCTGCATCGTGGGACTGAGGAGAGAGAAGCAGACCTACTTAAGTGATGGGCTCTGCTTCTTAGGCTACTGGACACCATTAGCTCCAGAGGGAGTCGGAACGCAGGTCTCCCTTTGCTGTTCGTCCCAGAGCCGCGCCGCCGTCCTCCTCGCAGAGCCGGAAGATAGAAGCCGTGTGAGTATAAGAAGAAAAGAAGACTTCAAGGCGGCAGAAGACTTCCGCTGCGCGCCATTGCTCACACACACACACACACACACACACACACACACACACACACACACACACACACACACGTGGGCACAGATGGGTGCAGGGCGCAGGGGGGGCGCCCTGGGCAGCAATAAAGCCTCTATATCTGGCATAGATACTGCGGAGGCAGTTTTTTCTTTCGGTACCCCGCCAGTTTGAGATATTTTGAGCGGGACCGAAGCCCGTCGCTGGAGGGGGCGGAGCTTGGTCTCTCAGCACTAACCAGCGCCATTTTCTCCACAGAGATCTGCTGAGAAGCTGGCTCCCCGTTCTCTCTCCCGCTGAACACGGTGACACAGGGCTGAAAAGAGGAGGGGGGGGGGGCACTTGTAAGGCGCAGTGAGTGTATTACACAGTAATTTAATATAAAAGCGCTATTATCTGGGGCATTATTTTCCAGTGTCAGTTGGCGCTGGGTGTGTGCTGGCATACTCTCTCTCTGTCTCTCCAAAGGGCCTTATTGAGCAACTGTCTCCTTATAACTATATCCCTGTGTGTGTGGGGGTGTCGGTACGAGTGTGTTGGCATGTCTGATGCGGAAGGCTCAGCTAAGGAGGAGGTGGAGCAGATGATTGTGGTGTCGCCGTCGGCAACGCCGACTCATGATTGGATGGACATGTGGAATGTTTTAAATGCAAATGTGACCTTATTACATAAGAGATTGGACAAAGCAGAGTCCAGGGAAAGAGCAGGGAGTCAATCCACGGCTTCGAATGGGTCACCGGGCCCTTCTGGGTCTCAAAAACGACCCCTATCCCAGATAGCAGACACTGATACCGACACGGACTCTGACTCCATTGTCGACTACGATGAAGCGAGGTTGCACCCAAGGGTGGCAAAAAGTATTCATTATATGATTATTGCAATAAAAGAGGTTTTGCATATCACAGATGACCCCCTCGGTCCCTGACACGAGGGTGCGCATGTATAAGGAAAAGAAACCTGAGGTAACCTTTCCCCCATCCCATGAGCTTAACGAGTTATTTGAAAAGGCTTGGGAAACTCCTGATAAAAAACTGCAGATTCCCAAGAGGATTCTTATGGCGTATCCTTTCCCTGCACGGGACAGGGTACGTTGGGAATCCTCACCCAGGGTGGACAAGGCTTTAACACGCCTGTCCAAGAAAGTGGCGCTACCGTCTCCGGACAAGGCGGCCCTCAAGGATCCTGCTGATCGCAGGCAGGAAACTACTTTAAAGTCTATTTATGCGCATACAGGTGCTTTGCTCAGACCGGCAATAGCATCGGCATGGGTGTGTAGTGCTGTTGCAGCTTGGACAGATACCTTGTCAGCTGACCTTGATACCCTAGATAGGGATACCATTTTATTAACCTTAGGCCACATTAAAGACGCAGTCTTATATATGAGGGATGCTCAAAGAGACGTAGGGCTGCTGGGTTCGAGAGCCAACGCCATGGCGATTTCTGCTAGGCGCGCCCTGTGGACTCGCCAATGAACGGGTGATGCCGACTCAAAGAAACATATGGAGGTTTTGCCATACAAAGGTGAAGTTTTATTTGGGGAAGGTCTCGCGGACCTGGTTGCCAAAGCTACCGCGGGTAAATCTACCTTTTTGCCTTTTGTTCCCCCACAGCAAAAGAAAACTCCACAGTATCAGATGTAGTCCTTTCGGTCGCGTAAGTCCAGAAGAGGTCGGGACTCATCTTTCCTCGCCAGAGGTAAGGGTAGAGGGAAAAGAATGCCTGCTACGGCTAGTTCCCAGGAGCAGAAGTCCTCCCCGGCTTCTACTAAATCCACCGCATGATGCTGGGGCTCCACTGAGGGAGTCCGCACCGGTGGGGGCACGTCTTCGACTCTTCAGGCAGGTCTGGGTTCTGTCAGATGTGGATCCTTGGGTGGTGGATATTGTATCCCAAGGCTACAAACTGGAATTCGAAGAGGTGCCCCCTCGCCGATTTTTCAAGTCGGCCTTGCCAGCTTCTCCCCCAGAGAGGGAAGTAGTATTCGCTGCAATTCAAAAGCTGTTTCAACAGCAAGTGATTGTCAAGGTTCCCCTAGTTCAACAGGAGAAAGGGTACTATTCGACCCTGTTCGTGGTCCCGAAGCCGGATGGTTCGTTCAGACCCATTTTAAATCTAAAATCCCTAAACCTGTACTTGAGAAAGTTCAAATTCAAGATGGAATCGCTCCAGTCTGTGATCTCCAGTCTGGAAGGGGGGGATTTTATGGTGTCACTCGGCATAAAGGATGCATACCTTCATGTCCCCATATATCCTCCTCATCAGGCGTACCTGAGATTCGATGTACAGGACTGTCATTACCAGTTTCAGACGTTGCCGTTTGGGCTTTCCACGGCCCTGAGGAATTTCACCAAGGTGATGGCGGAGATGATGGTGCTCCTGCGCAGGCAGGGAGTCACAATTATCGCATACTTGGACGATCTCCTGATAAAAGCAAGATCGAGAGATCAATTGCAGAAGAGCGTGTCGCTCTCCCTGAGAGTGCTACAACAACACGGTTGGATTCTCAATCTGCCAAAGTCACAATTGATTCCAACGACTCGACTATCATTCCTAGGCATGATTCTGGACACGGAACAGAAGAGGGTTTTTCTCCCGATGGAAAAAGCCCAGAACCTCCAGAACATGGTCAGAGACTTGCTAAAACCAAAAAGAGTGTCTGTTCATCAATGCACTCGAGTTCTGGGAAAAATGGTGGCATCCTACGAGGCCATCCCCTTCGGCAGGTTTCATGCAAGGACGTTTCAGTGGGACCTCCTGGACAAGTGGCTTGGGTCCCATCTACTAATACATCAGAAGATAAGCCTGTCCCCCCGGGCCAGGGTGTCTCTCCTGTGGTGGCTGCAAAGTGCTCACCTTCTAGAGGGTTGCAGGTTCGGCATTCTGGACTGGGTTCTGGTGACCACGGACGCGAGCCTCCGAGGATGGGGAGCAGTCACACAAGGAAGACATTTTCAGGGGCTATGGTCAAGCCAGGAGGCTTGTCTACACATCAACGTACTGGAATTGAGGGCCATATACAACGGCCTACGACAAGCGGATGATCATCTTCGCGACCTACCGGTTCTGATTCAATCAGACAACGTCACAGCCGTGGCTCATGTAAACCGCCAAGGCGGGACAAGGAGCAGAGTGGCAATGGCGGAAGCCACAAGGATTCTTCGATGGGCGGAAAATCACGTAAGCGCTCTGTCAGCGGTCTTCATTCCGGGAGTGGACAACTGGGAAGCAGACTTCCTCAGCAGACACGATCTCCATACAGAAGAGTGGGGACTTCATCAAGAAGTTTTTACAGAGATAACAAGTCTTTGGGGAATTCCTCACATAGACATGATGGCGTCATGCCTCAACAACAAGCTTCGGAGGTATTGTGCCAGGTCAAGGGACCCTCAGGCAGTAGCGGTGGACGCCCTGGTGACACCTTGGGTGTTTCAGTCGGTCTATGTGTTCCCCCCTCTTCCTCTCATCTCAAAAATATTGAGAATCTTAAGACAATAAAGGGTGAAAACAATACTGAATGTTCCAGATTGGCCTCGAAGGGCCTGGTATTCAGATTTTCAGGAGATGCTCACAGTAGATCCATGGCCTCTTCGTCTCAGGGAGGACCTGTTACAACAGGGGCCCTGCGCGTTCCAAGACTTACCGCGGTTACGTTTGACGGCATGGCGGTTGAACACCGGATCCTAGCTGGGAAAGGTATTCCGGAGGAAGTCATCCCTACTCTGATAAAGGCTAGGAAGGAGGTGACGGCAAAACATTATCACCGTATCTGGAGGAAGTATGTTTCCTGGTGTGAAGCCAAGAATGCTCCTACGGAAGATTTCCATCTGGGCCGTTTTCTCCACTTTCTGCAGACAGGAGTGGATATGGGCCTAAAATTAGGCTCCATTAAGGTACAGATTTCGGCCCTATCTATTTTCTTTCAGAAGGAATTGGCTTCTCTCCCAGAAGTCCAGACTTTTGTAAAGTGAGTGCTGCACATACAGCCTCCTTTTGTGCCCCCAGTGGCACCATGGGACCTTGACGTGGTGTTACAGTTCCTGAAGTCTCACTGGTTTGAACCACTTCAAACAGTTGAATTGAAATTTCTCACTTGGAGGGTGGTCATGTTGTTGGCCTTGGCATCTGCAAGTCGGGTGTCCGAATTGGCGGCCTTGTCTCACAAGAGCCCCTATTTGACTTTCCATGTGGATAGAGCAGAGTTGAGGACTCGTCCTCAATTTTTGCCTAAGGTGGTTTCTTCATTTCATATGAACCAACCTATTGTGGTGCCTGTGGCTACGAGTGACTTGAAGGATTCCAAGTCCCTGGATGTAGTCAGGGCCTTAAAATCTATGTAGCCAGGATGGCTCGAGTTAGGAAAACAGAAGCACTGTTTGTCCTGTATGCAGCCAACAAAGTTGGCTTCGAAGTAGACTATTGCTCGCTGGATCTGTAACACGATTCAGCAGGCTCATTCTGCGGCAGGATTGCCGTTAACAAATTCGGTAAAGGCCCATTCCACTAGGAAGGTGGCCTCTTCTTGGGCGGCTGCCCGAGGCGTCTCGGCTTTACAGCTTTGCCGAGCAGCTACCTGGTCAGGTTCAAACACTTTTGCAAAGTTCTATAAGTTTGATACCCTGGCTGAGGAGGACCTTGCGTTTGCTCAGTCAGTGCCGCAGAGTCGTCCGCACTCTCCCGCCCGGTCTGGAGCTTTGGTATAATCCCCATGGTCCTTACGGAGTCCCCAGCATCCTCTAGGACGTTAGAGAAAATAAGATTTTAAACCTACCGGTAAATCTTTTTCTCCTAGTCCGTAGAGGATGCTGGGCGCCCGTCCCAGTGCGGATAAAATCTGCAAGGCTTGTATATAGTTGTTGCTTACATAAGGGTTATGTTACAGCTGATACTGTTTTTTGTTGATACTGTTAACTGGTTGCGTATATTCCAGGTTATACGGTGTGGATGGTGTGGGCTGGTATGAATCTTGCCCTTAGATTAACAAAATCCTTTCCTCGTATTGTCCATCTCCTCTGGGCACAGTTTCTCTAACTGAGGTCTGGAGGAGGGGCATAGAGGGAGGAGCCAGTGCACACCCATTCTCTAGTTCTTTATAGTGCCCATGTCTCCTGCGGAGCCCGTCTGTACCCCATGGTCCTTACGGAGTCCCCAGCATCCTCTACGGTCTAGGAGAAAAAGATTTACCAGTAGGTTTAAAATCTTTTTTTTGTTAGTTCATTGTTGTCATACTTATAGCATGTTGGGTTTTTTTAACAGGAAAGAAAAAAAATACTATATAAAATACAAAACATACTTTCCTGGATTTATTATTTAAATATGCTTATTTCTCACCACCCAAAACAACTTTAAATCAGTAGGGCCCAGATTTAATATTAAGGCTTCCTTCGCAACAATCTTCCTATAAATTAACACAATTGGCATTTAATAAATAGGAGCTCCAATATTTAGGCACACACTGTCTAGGTCAACAGTCATTGGGTTGACACTGACAAAATGTCGACAGATTCAAATAGTCAATATGGTATTGCTCAACACACACATGGTCGACACTGCTTTTTCAGGTTTTTTTTGTAGTTTCCCCCATTTTTTTTTTTTTACACCTTTTTCAGACATTGCCATCCATGTGGACTACAGCTGGGAATAGTAACTTGTGCCGAGCGCAGAGGTAGCAGAGCTCGCGAGCCATGCAAGGGGACACGGTACACTTATTGGGGTTCCCTGTGCGCTGGCAGTGAAAACAACACCAAAAATAAATAAATAAAATGTTGTGTCGACCATTTTCCAGGTCGACCTTTTGTCAGTGTTGCCCATATAAGGTCGACCTAATGACTGTGGACCTAGACATTGTAGATCTTCTATGCCACACCAAATAAATACGTCTATTCCCCCACCACCAGCAAATCTGAGTAAATAGCATTACCATTGAATAAATAGGACTATTTCCCTTAATCAGTCCAAATATCAAGTCAATGGCACTTCAATTTCTCACAATAAGCGCCAGTGTTAATTTGGTAGACCTCACATGCAATAGCTCCCACATAACATTAAAACAGTCACAAGCCCCAACTTAACTTTGATACCCCACAAACAAAAATGTAAGTTCTCTTCAATTGGAGTGGTGGATCTATTTAGCGACAAGCCCTTCGCCCACAAGCTCAATTTGTTCTCTAAAGTACGCAGAGAGGGAAGGTGAGCGAGAGGACAAAAGAAAGCGAGACGTAGAAGATAGGTGGAAGGGGAGAAACAGATCTCCAATCTGTAGCACATTCTCCAGAAAAGGGTCCAGACATCAGCAGTCTTATGATGACTCTGATTTGAGTGAGAGGTGGCTCTGTCTGTCATTATCAGCACTTACTGTGACAATTTGAGATACTCCTCACTATAATATGTACAAGCGACTCCCTTTAACCTAGCGCTCGGTGTGGTGGCACATGCCTCACATCCCTAGTTACAGCCCTGCCAAGAGTTATTGTTTTATTAACTTCATTATGTTTGTAATTCCCCTCCTTCTCTCTGCATAAAAGTATCTGCCACTACTACGGAAGACTATATGTAATGATGGATATAAGCCAGTGGTATGTTTCCCAATCAGTAACTTTAGTATTTTATATTCCATTATCCTGTGTCATGTGTTTTCTTTGCTGTGTGGATGAGAAAAAATTTAAGGCAAAACTATTCTGAATATGCTTTAGTAAAGCCGTTCTTGCAGAATTCTGAATTTGTGTTGGTTGTGGGCACTAAAAACATCAGATTAATTATTGTCGTTTAAAAGGTATCCAGTAAGGATCCTGGCAGTTGAAATACTGGATTTGGTATGAAATCTTGACGCTGGAATCCCGACCTCAAGCGCAGCATGTCCCACTTTGGTCGCCTCTCTAATCTATTCCCCCTTGGGTGGTGGCGTGGACCACCACCCAAGTGGGGATCCCGGGTGGTGGTCGGGATTCTGACTGCTGGCATTTCAACGAGTGTCGGGAATCCTGAGTCGGTGTTTCGACCGCCGGGATCCCAACAGTTGGTAAATTAAATCCCGAAATACTGATGCCAAAATCCCAACACTGCTCGGAATAATTGCTATTACATGCCACAGATAACAGATCATTGATTTCTAAAGTACTCATTTACTAGATCTCTATAAACCCAATGTTTTCATGGGTACGTTTTATTGGCAGATGCCATGGAATAACAGTTGCTGTGGTCACAGGGAAGCAAACAAATGTGTTTATTTAGCAGACAGAACATAGTGGCCTGTTTGCTCCATGAGTTACAGCTTTTTCCTGCAGTCCACTTTGTACATTAAGGGGTATATTCAATTGAAGTCGAAAGCTGCCGTCTGTCGAAAAGACGTCAGTTTTCAACTTTTTTAGGTCAGAAGGGGTTCCGACCTATCCAATCTAACCCCAAATTATTCGACAAGTCAAGGAATTTGACTTGTCGAAAAGCACGTAGATCTGCGGAATAGCTGCCGATCCGTGTGCGACCCCCTTTTCGACCATCTCATGTGTCACAGCATCCGCTCACAGCAGCGTCCACCCGGCTCCAGCAATGTGTCACAGCCGCCGCTCACAGCACCGTCCACCCAGCTCCAGCAAGCGAGACCTCGCTTGCTGGAGCCGGGTGGACGTTGCCGTGAGCGGCGGCTGTGACACATACTCAGGCTACGCTGCTGTAGCGCTGCTCTCCCCCGTCTGCCTGCGGCTCTCCCCCGTCTCAGCTCCCGCATCTCAATTTGACTTTTTTTTTTAAATCTATAGAAAATGTCAAAGTTGTGTGCGTTTTTTTGTTAGCTCTTGGGTCGATAGAGTTCTCAATGCATTCAGGAGAATGGCTTCTACCAATCACATACTGAGCTTATCACAATTTTGGATATTTTGTCATTTGGAAATAAAAGTGTATGCCTTCCACAACTAAAGCTGGTTACACAGTAGGTGATTTTTTTGAACAATTGGACGATTTCAAACAAATTGAAACGACAAATCATTGACATAGTCCAATGTGTACATACCATTGTGCACTCCTGTGAGTCGTTTGGAGCATCTTCAGATTGGTCGTGCAAGCAGATCAAGCTGAAGATATCGACAATGGTTTTCAGCAAATCATCTAGTGTGTACGCACAACCTGGATATATACCTGATATATCGTTATCAATAACAACCAAACAACCTAACTAGCACAATATAGCGTTTGGTCATTTGTAAGATTGCACAATGTGTGCGCACTATATAGTTTGTCCTGGTGTTCAAGGGAAAGCGGGTCAATCATCCGCCTCATTTGCACATCATCTAATGACCTCGGCCTGGGGTCCAGGCACACTAACAGTCTAGGTTTTAGTAATATTCATGCTTTAGCACAGGTTACTCAATCCATTCCTCAGTTATTTTGATTTAACCATCTGTGTTGAATCCCGGATATCACTAAAACCTGCACTGTTCGGAGTATATTTTCTAAAGGGAGTGTTTTCAGAAGTGGAGATGTTACCTTTAGCAACCTATCAGATTTTAGCTAGTATCTTCTAGAAGGTGCTAGATAAATAAGTAGAATCTGATTGGTTGCTATGGGCAACATCTCCATTTCTAAAAACCCACACTTTAGTAAATATAGCCCTTATGGGCCCTACAGACTAGGCGACCCGCCGCAGAGCTGCCCGATCGCCAATACGGCAGACGGGCGACCCGGCGGCGGGTGGAGTGAAGTTTCTTCACTCCCCCCATCACTCTGCGCCATAGCAATGCGTGCTAATATGGACAATCTCGTCCATATTGGCCTGCATGCACAAGCGACGGGGCACCAACGATGAACGAGTGCGGGTCCGCGCATCGTTCGTCGTTGGTGCCTACACACTGCACGATATGAACGAGAACGTTCATATCATACAATGTTATCTGCCAGTGTGTAGGGCCCATTAGTGTGCCTTGAGGCCCGAGTTGGGAATGTCTGGTCTAATGTGTACCCAGCTTTACAATTACAGAAAGCATGTGCTAATGTATTAGCAGTGCTATTCATGGTGTACATTATGGGGTATATGCAATTCACGGTGAATCGCGGCAAATTATCGCCGTTTTTAAATTCGACACAATTCGACAGGTGAATTCCGGCAGGTGGCTGCCGGAATTCACCATATTCAATGAAAAACGGATTCGACAGTCCCGCGGGCGAAAAACGGTCGATTTGCCGGATTTTGCTGCGATTTAAAAAAACGGGGAAAAACACGAAAAAAAAATGGCGTGGGGTCCCCCCTCCAAAGCATAACCAGCCTCGGGCTCTTCGAGCTGGTCCTGGTTCCAAAAATGCGGGGGGGAAATTGGGCAGGGATCCCCCGTATTTTTAAAACCAGCACCGGGCTCTGCGCCTGGTGCTGGTGCAAAAAATACGGGGGACAAAAAGAGTAGGGGTCCCCCGTATTTTTTACACCAGCATAGGGCTCCACTAGCTGGACAGATAATGCCACAGCCGGGGGTCACTTTTATACAGTGCCCTGCGGCCGTGGCATTAAATATCCAACTAGTCACCCCTGGCCGGGGTACCCTGGGGGAGTGGGGACCCCTTCAATCAAGGGGTCCCCCCCCCCAGCCACCCAAGGGCCAGGGGTGAAGCCCGAGGCTGTCCCCCCCATCCAATGGCTGCGGATGGGAGGCTGATAGCCTAGAGTAAAATGACAAGAATATTGTTTTTTCCAGAAGAACTACAAGTCCCAGCAAGCCTCCCCCGCAAGCTGGTACTTGGAGAACCACAAGTACCAGCATGCGGGAGAAAAACGGGCCCGCTGGTACCTGTAGTTCTACTGAAAAAAAAATACCCAAATAAAAACAGGACACAGACACCGTGACAGTAAAACTTTATTACACACTGCCGACACACACATACTTACCTATGTTGACACGCCGACTGCCACGGTCTCCGACGATCCGAGGGTACCTGTGAAAAAAATTATACTCACCTTCCAGCGTCCAGAGGTACATCCACGTCCAGAGATACATCCACGTACTTGGCAAAAAAAGAAAACGGACACACGGACCACCGGACTGAAAGGGGTCCCATGCTGACACATGAGACCCCTTACCCCGAATGCCGGGACACCACGTGACTCCTGTCACTGAAGTCCCTTCAGCCAATCAGGAAGCGCTACTTCCGTGGCGCTCACCTGATTGGCTGTGCGCTGTCTGTGCTGTGACAGCGCATCGCACAGCTCCGGCCATTATATTCAATGGTGGGAACTTAGCGGCTAGCGGTGAGGTCACCCGCCGGTCAGCGGCTGACCGCGGGTAACCCCACCGCTGACGGCAAAGTTCCCACCATTGAAACTAATGGACCGAGCTGTGCGATGCGCTGTCACAGCACAGACAGCGCACAGCCAATCAGGTGAGCGCCACGGAAGTAGCGCTTCCTGATTGGCTGAAGGGACTTCAGTGACAGGAGTCACGTGGTGTCCCGGCATTCGGGGTAAGGGGTCTCATGTGTCAGCATGGGACCCCTTTCAGTCCGGTGGTCCGTGTGTCCGTTTTCTTTTTTTGCCAAGTACGTGGATTTATCTCTGGACTCTGGCTGAGGTGAGTATATTGAACTTTTCTTTTCAGGTATCCGTGGATTCTACATGGAGAAGAGGACCGATGTCGGCGTGTGAACATAGGTAAGTATGTGTGTGTCGGCAGTGTGTAATAAAGTTTTACTGTCACGGTGTCTGTGTCCTGTTTTTATTTGGTTATTTTTTCCCCAGTAGTACTACAGGTACCAGCGGGCCCGTTTTTCTCCCGCATGCTGGTACTTGTGGTTCTCCAAGTACCAGCTTGCGGGGGAGGCTTGCTGGGACTTGTAGTACTACTGGAAAAAACAATATTCTTGTCATTTTACTCAAGGCTATCAGCCTCCCATCCGCAGCCCTTGGATGGGGGGGACAGCCTCGGGCTTCACCCCTGGCCCTTGGGTGGCTGGGGGGGGGGACCCCTTGATTGAAGGGGTCCCCACTCCCCCAGGGTACCCCGGCCAGGGGTGACTAGTTGGATATTTAATGCCACGGCCGCAGGGCACTGTATAAAAGTGACCCCCGGCTGTGGCATTATCTGTCCAGCTAGTGGAGCCCGATGCTGGTGTGAAAAATACGGGGGACCCCTGCTCGTTTTGTCCCCCGTATTTTTTGCACCAGCACCAGGCGCAGAGCCCGGTGCTGGTTTTAAAAATACGGGGGATCCCTGCCCAATTTTTCCCCGCATTTTTAGAACCAGGACCAGCTCGAAGAGCCCGAGGCTGGTTATGCTTTGGAGGGGGGACCCCACGCCATTTTTTTTAAAATTTTCCCGTTCCAGCACTAAAAAAAAATAATATTTTAAAAAATATATAAATAATACTTGTGCCTCCCAAAAAAAAAAAAAAAGTACCTAATCCCTTCTAATATAAATAGATATGCTATTCCCAAAAAAAAAAAACACCAAAAAAAAACATGTTTAAATTTTTTTTTATTGTTTTCACCCTCCAAAGTGTGGCGGATTGAAAATGACGAATTTACTGTCTAAAAGCACTGCTGTCGAATTTCCAAACTTGAATTGAATATGCTTTTGTCGAATTGCAGCACTTGTATCATTGCAGAAAAGTCGAATTTGCAAAAAGTCGAATTTCAAAAAGTCGAATTTTGAAAGTCCGTTTTTTTGACGGAAAGCACTGAATTGCATTGACGATTTTTTTTTTTTGGCGAAAATGACCCGAAATTCGACAATTTCGGGAATTCGACCGCAATTGCATATACCCCTATGTAGGTGTTCAGCATTCAGGAAGCTTTTATCAGATGGAAGTTACATTTGTTTTGCATCAAAACAGAAAATGATACAATTTAAGTGTTAGCTGTAAAGCCAGCGTGCTGCTTTACCCTCTGACCACTGGGCTATTGGGTGAGCTCTCTACAATAGGAATAGCTGATATTTGCGGCTGTTTTGCTTTTTTTTTCTATGCAGCACATTATATTTAATTAATATATTTTATTTCACCATCCCGAATGAAGTTATGAAAAGTACACAGATGGGTTTGAAAATATACAAGCATAGCCCTGTCTAGCTGGTGGCAACTTGCATGATGCGGAGCCTTTTTGCAGCACAGAGCTGTTGTTGTGACCAATATGATGTTGGTGGTGTTCTTTTTCCAAGGCAAGCCCTATTAAATATGCATTGGCTGTCAGTCATGCTTTTCTAAAATAAACAGGGTCCACCCAAGAAACACTTGGATTTGTTTGGTTCTGTAAAGCTAATTCAAGCTTTTATACTTGCTATATAATTATTTTACTGAGCAATAAAATAGGAGGCTGTTTGGGAGGATTTGTTTCCCCAATTTACTTTAAACAGCCTCTGTGTGTGTGTTTTTGTTTGTGCGTGTGTGTGTATATAATACAGTGTTTACAATATAACTGTAAAATAGCATAGAAAGTGCGTCATGAAATTGAAGACCTGGAATAACAGTGGGATCACCTTGCCTAAACTTCCATATATAGTTCACAGACACTAGGCTAGTAGCAGAGAAGTTGCACAGCAGTCTGTCTGGGGCACAGTTTGTGAACCAATGGGCCTAATTCAGACCTGATCGCAGCAGCAAATTTGTTAGCAGTTGGGCAAAACCATGTGCACTGCAGGGGTGGCAGATATAACATGTGCAGAGAGAGTTAGATTTGGGAGTGGTGTGTTCAAACTGAAGTCTAAATTGCAGTGTAAAAATAAAGCAGCCAGTATTTACTCTGCACAGAAACAAAATAACCCACCCAAAGCTAACTCTCTCTGCAAATGTTATATCTGCCCACCCTGCAGTGCACATGGTTTTGCCCAACTGCTAACATATTTGCTGCTGCGATCAACTCTGATTTACTCCCAATGTCCAGCACATTTGTATGAAGCGCATGGTGCATACAATAAGTGTCACAGGAAAATGTTACACTGCAAGCACCATGAGCAGAGACCTCCTTCCTTCTGTTCTCATAACCTACTTTTCTTATATATCAGCGACACCTCCTCCTTAGGCTCGCTGCCCGCTCTCTGCCCTCGGACTCCACTCCTACTTGTTTAGGATTCTTCAGACAACCTAGACCTGTTATTTGCACCCACCCTAATAGGTACAGCCAGGTTTCAGCTTACGCAGAGTATTTCCATTGCACCCCTTGCATCAGTGGCTGTATTGAGAGTTGTAGTGTTACTGTTACATGTCTGCATATTGTCCTGTACTGTTTTACCCTGTACTGTCTTATTATTTTGCCCTCTGTACAGCGCTGCAGCAGACCACTTGTGCCATCCCATACAGGTGGTTGTTGTTGTTGTTATTATTATTATTATTATTATTAGTTTTATTATTATAGTAATAGGGATGTATGAAGCTCCAATAGTAAAGACAATTGTAGAAGATTCACTTTATGTTAATCATCACTAATACACACTGTATAAATTATATCATCTTTTTTTCCTGTTTAAACAGCTTTCTGGGCATTTTATTTCTCAGAACCCACCCCCTTTTATTTCAGGGGAGACTGTACTGTTTTTGTTGTTAGTTGTTCTGAACATGCATTTCAGAATGAGAAAGCTAACATTTATTCCTGTACGTGGCATTCTCTAATAAAGAAAAAAACATTTGCTCCTGCAACCAATAGGTTAATGAGTAAACCCTGGCATCCAGCTTCATCGGTCTCCTACATGTCAGATTGCCCTGGGGACTGGCAGGCCCCTTGGATTGTTTCCCAGAAGATGACTGAAGAGGACGGCTGTGTTGACAGTCTGTGTACCCCAGGGCATTGTGGGACGGGTGTAATCAGTCCAGATCTGCAAATGCTCCATTGCTTTAACAATGAACTGACATGACCTCTGTGTGCTTTGGACCACAGAGGAAGTGACTGAGTTGAAAAACTTGGCAAAGGAATAGGAGACTGCGAAGGACGAATGCAGACCTCAAACACCAAATATGGGTGTGTGTGTTAGTGCGTGAGTCTCCTGTTATACTGCCAAGCACATAGTGTGCAGAGGGGACTGCAGCAAACATAGTGACAGGTCCATGCACATCTCATATGTCTACTCCTAAAGGTCACAGCAGGAAAATCAGTTGCTTTGGTGTCCCCTTCTGATCTGGTTGTAATAAGAGTTGCCAGCAATTTGGCAAGCCACATAATTAATTTAATAGCACAGTCAGAAAAGAAAGCACCCTGGTTTAAAGAAAGAACTCCCAAGTACACTGATTGTAGAAACTGCTTATAAAAACCATGTGAAGAACGTTTATTTATTTTAATTATAAATTGCATGATTCAGCTCAAATTCTTCTGAATATCTTTAACCCCTCCACCTGTCCACCCCATGCACCCTGCACCCCCAGCTTTTCCCTCCTGCTGCTGAGTGTCTCACTTTTCCTCTTTTCAGGCAATGCTATTCTCTCCAAGCTCCTCTACCCCTTCTCCTCCAACACATGCCAGTATTTTGCTCACCACTTTTACCATTCCCTATACGCCAGAGTTTTCCCTACAAAATTCTCTTATCTCCTCTATTTTCAAGAATGTTTTCCTCTCTGGCTGCTGCACCACATTTCAAATCCCCTTTGCTTCCAAACTTCTGTAATAACTTTTCTTCAATTAATTTTACAAACATGCTCTTGTTCCAATCTCTCCGTGGCACAATTCAGTCCACGAAACCTGCACTCATCAAAATGACCACTCTCTTCTCCTTGTCCTTTGCAAAACTGTCTGGCCCTGGTTTTTCTCTTAACTCTCAGGTTGTTCCCTTAGTGTCCCTACTTATGACTGATCTCTTTTTTTTTTATTTTCTCTCACGGTCCGCTAAAGCTCTGTTCTCAGCTTTCTGTTCTTCTCTATCTACAGCATCACCTGCAAACATCATACATCTTGCCTCAGTACGCCACGCAGCGGAAGATGCCTGGCATGAATGAGCTGACAAGTCCTGTGCAACTCCGTTAGCGTTTTGCGTCTTTTTGGCGGAAAAGGGCGTCTTATTCGCATTGCTGTTTGAATAAGACGTGCAAGCAGACTCTGCATTAAGCATGCCTATAATCTCTGTTCGCCTGTGGCTGTAACGGCATACGCAATGGTACTTTACAGTATTTGCCACGCTGCGGGCTCGCCACAGGGTCTTTTTCCACTCAGTGTATCGTGGACACCCATGAGTGGGAATAGCCTTGCTGTGCCGGGATTCCGGCTAGCGGGATTCCAGCATCGGTATCCTGACTGTCGGGACCCCGACAGTTGGCAAATTGACAGCATCACTAATTAGTTATTGGTTACTAACGTTTACTACAACGGGTCTTCCAACTCCCTCAAACACCTTTTTCTTCCCTATTAAGCTACAGGTACAGCAGTATCAGTCAGCTGTTATGTAAGCAGCAATAAGCAGTTTGTTGCGGAATTTGCTTTCCATGGCTGAGTTAAAACTACAGCTTTGCCATGACCAGTCATAAATCAGTCCTTTACATAATGTTTCTCTCTCAGTACACAAGTTGTTCACTGCAGAAGGTAATCTCCCAATTTATTACGAGGAAATGCACTATTACTTTTATTCTTTATATGATGTAATACAGGTTGAGTATCCCTTATCCAAAATGCTTGGGACCAGAAGTATTTTGGATATCGGATTTTTCCGTATTTTGGAATAATTGCATACCATAATGATATATCATGGTGATGGACCTAAGTCTAAGCACAGAATACATTTCTCTTTCATATACACCTTATACACACAGCCTGAAGGTCCTTTTAGCAAATATTTGTAATAAATTTGTGCATTAAACAAAGTGTGTGTACATTCACACAATTCATTTATGTTTCATATAAACCGTATAGGCCCTACACACATGCCGATTTTTTGAAAGATATGAACGATCTCGTTCATAAATGAACGAGAACTCGTTCATATCTTTCAGTGTGGAGGCTCCAGCGATGAACGATGCGCGGCCCCGCGCTCGTTCATCGCTGGTCCCCCGTCGGCTGTGCATGCAGGCCAATATGGACTATCTCGTCCATATTTGCCTGCACTTCAATGCAGCCGGGTGACGGGGGGAGTGAAGAAACTTCACTCCCCCCGTCACTGCCGCCGGGTCGCCCGTCGGCCGTATCGGCCGTCGGGCACCTCGGCGGCACATCGCCATATGTGTAGGGCCCATTATACACACAGCCTGAAGGTCATTTAATACAATATTTTTAATAACTTTGTGTATTAAACAAAGTTTGTGAACATTGAGCCATCAGAAAACAAAGGTTTCACTATCTCAGTCTCACTCCAAAAATTCCGTATTTCGGAATATTTGGATATGGGATACTCAACCTGTATTCCACAGTGACAGACTATAAGACTGTTAGAGCATACATAAACTATGGACATATTGGGGGTAATTCCGAGTTGATCGCAGCATCAAATTTGTTAGCAGTTGGGCAAAACCATTTGCACTGCAGGTGTGGCAGATATCACATTTGCAGAGAGAGTTAGATTTGGGTGGGGTGTGTTCAAACTGAAATCCAAATTGCAGTGTAAAAATAAAGCAGCCAGTATTTACCCTGCACAGAAACAAAATAACCCACCCAAATCTAACTCTCTCTGTAAATGTTTTATCTGCCCCCCCCTGCAGTGCACATGGTTTTATCCATCTGCTAACAAATTTGATGCTGCGATCAACTCGGAATTACCCCCATTATACAGGACAGATCATCAGATAAAAGCAGACATTAAGGGAATGGAGAGTTCTTCTCATGAGCGAGTTTGCAGTCTAGGATGGACCATCCTAACTCTTTATACATTTTTAATTTGCTCATCCTGCAGTGTAACACAGTTTTACCAAGTTGTAAAACTTGGTAAAACTTATAAAAGCGATCCTGTATTGTCCCAATTGTTCGGTTGATTGGTACGATTGCAGTGCATGTACACTCAATCTCAGTTGTTCTGGGCTCAAACTAAATCATCAGGAAAGTCAGAATAATTGCTGGTCGTTCCATTGTGTACCCAGCCTTAATATAGGTCTATTTAATAGAAGTGTAGAAATATTGAGCAGATAGAACTGGTAACTGTATAAAGGTGTTTGTGGTTTTTACATTGTCATATGTTCTCTGTAATTATGACTGTAAACAGTCATTGATATGTTGAGGATCTCCTGCAGGAAGTGGGCTCCGTATTGTGTTTACACTGGTAAAGGAATCAGTGTATCCTGCAGATGGTGACAGGACACTTCTGTGTCTCGGATAATGATCAGCTAACTTCCACAGCTTTGTTAGTCATGAATTGATCGGAGTAATCCCTGGCCCAGGCAGTTTCTGATCCGGTTATGGGAGTTGCAAATGTTCAGATCTATCGTAATATGGTCTTGGTATGGTTGAAATCAAGAACAAACCAGCAATTTTCAGCAAATTGTGAAGAATAGGTTGTCCAGATATTCAAAGGAAAAGGTGGCATCATTATTAACACCTTATATGATCACCTCACCATCATCTGCCGCAGTATTGTCAAATCGTCCGTGTAATGTCAGGCACATGCTAAATATTCTACCTGTACACCTGCAGTGGACTGCATTCAGGTGTAATGCTTGCCCGCAGTTGTTACATTGTGACATGTATTTGCCATCAAATATGACTTTTTTGTAAACCGTCTGTTACACATACAAGATATACAGTTTGCCAACAGTACTTCTAGCATAATATATTGCACAATGAATATACTGATCAATATAACACACTTGGCTACCGTCCATTAGAAGAGCTATGGAAAATGGCATATCGTGATTTCATGTAATTACTGTAGCAGTCATTTGTGATGATTGTGTGAAATGAAATGCAGAGAAGGTAGTGAATGACTCCCTCTACACTCTCTGCTCTCTGAGGTCACATGGCTCTGAGCTGGGGAGGAGGCTTCACTAAGCTGCCAAAATAACAATATCAGGTTCTGAATTTGGACACCACTGTGTTATTCGTAAACAGCAGTGACCTTTATGGGCTGGTTGGCGGTTAGAAAGAGTACAGCCAACAGACGCGCACTTACAATCTTGGCGTGGTGGGAGCCTGCAAAGTGTACGCGTCCCCCTGTCTGACCCAACCAGAACCCAGGGGGCGATATAACAGGGCACGCTGAGCTGCCTGACATTGCACTAGGAAGATCTTTCAAATTCATATTTTGACTAATACGATTGTGAGCACAGCACTTATAAACAGCATTGTGGTGCCCAACAGTTGTACTAATGTTTAGCAGTATTGTTTTATAGACCTACGTGTGCAAGGACAGTAGGGAGTCTGTGAGAAAGGCTTGTGTTGGTGTTTAGTGTTAGTATCTAATACAGTGATGGCTATCCTGTCAATCACACTGAATCAACATTTTTGTTTGACCTTTGTTGGGACTCATACCTCTTTAAAATAATCAAATACAACACATAGGACACAGAGTGGTGATGTTGGAAGCAGTGGAGCGCTGTTTTCATCTGCGCTTGCGACTGAGTTGTATTGCGTATATATCCCGATTTTGGTAGCAGATATATAGGGTTGTTCATGGGCAGTAACGGGGGTGGCTAAACAGATGCACGGATGTGTTGCATTCTATGGGAGTGGTGCGGGCATGTCTCTGATAGAAGCATAACCGTTCACATAGCAGTATTTCATCAGTTATGGACACTGAAAGTGGGTGTCTCAATCCTTGCACATTCGCACACATGAATGTACACCAGGGAAGGGCAGACGTCACTGCGGCAAAAGACGCGCCTGCTTCCAACTCAGAGTCAGGCCCATAACCTCTTAAAGCAAATTCATTTGATGTAATATTTACTAGTGGTAATAGTTGATCTCTGTAACCTTTTTCACTTCCAGTCTCTGTATATAATAGACATCCAGATCAGCAGGGCCTTGGCTTGATCAGACTTATTTCTGCTGCGGGGTACACTGGGCTCCACAAGGATAGACATTGGGGTGTAGAGTAGGATCTTGATCCGATGTGCCAACAGGCTGAAAAGCTTTGACTGTTCCCAGAATGCATAGCGCCGCCTCCTCTATAACCCCGCCTCCCTGCACAGGAGCTCAGTTTTGTAGTTGGTGCTGCAGTAAGCAGGCATATAACAGAGGGGCTGCTCCAGGCAGCCCTAAGAAGAGCTTTTTTGAAAAAAAAGTGAAGCCTACAAGGGCAGCAGCGGTGGGTAAATGTCAGAGACATTCACTGCTGCAGCTCCAGCTCTCCCCAGCGGCGCTGTACACTCCCGAGCCCTGGTTGCCGGGTAACTACAGCAGGAGGCTCCGGTTTTCTTCATGGTCAGGCACACACGACGGGGGCTCTCCGGGATCGCGTGGCCGCGCTTCGGGAGGTGGTGAGTGGGTCCCGCTTGCGCGACCCTAACTATATCGCGATCCGGCATGGTCAGTGGTAGGCGGGCCGCGCGCGCTGGCGGTGGACACTGTGGCAGTACAGGCGATCCCACTAGATCACCAGGGCATGGGTGCAGGTCAGGTTTTCCCTTAAAACCATTTTAATAGTAGCCCACAGTACCCGGTGGTTTTGCCAGCAGGGGGATAAGGCTTAGACCTTAAGCCCCTCCCCCAGCCCCAGGGCGCCATTTCCCGCAAATGTTCCCGCCCTGGAGCTGCATATCTGTCTCTCCCTCACTCCCTGTCAGTGTCTGGGCGCCATTTCTGTCAGCTACACTGTTCCTGGGACTGCTTGGGCAAATCCTCCTGTGTAAAGCCGCCTGGTTGTCAGTGCTGTGACTTTACATGACACTTAAGTATTCTACCTGCCTGTTAGACAGTGTTAGTTAAGAAAGAGTGCATTTAGTCAGGGTTTTCTAGTACAAATACCCTGTGATATACATCCAGTTCTTACTGTGTAGTGTTATATCTATTGACAATATAGCTATATATAAGCTAGTCCAGTGCAGTATTATTGTTAGTAATAACCTCTGCATTGTACAAACTGTGACTATATATGTGCATTAGATAGCTGAGTGGTGTCCATTTCGTGTCTTTCACTCAACTTGCTATCCCTATATTCTATAACATGAAGGGTCTTGGTGCGTCAGGTTTAATATTTTATATAGGATTTTCACAAAGATATACTTTAATACGTATTTTTCTCTGTGATTTAGTCACCATATCTCTCCTTTATCTCTGCTAGTGCTGACTACACTGCGCAGGGGTTCGGTTAAGAGGTATTGTGCTGCTATCAATTGTACTGTGTTACCTGATACTGCAAGTTATATCATGTCTGCATCTGAGGGTAACGGTTCTGGGGCTGAACACACTGCCGGTGTTGCTGAAGCCACAGATCCCTATGAGGAGAATATAGCAGCTGTGGGCTCTGGTTCTGGGGGCTCCTTGCCCCCCAGTGGGACTGTGGCAACGGAGGTACATAATGACCCCACCGTGAGACGCTTTTTCCACGCTTCTACATACGCTAGTTAATAAACTAACACCCCCTATGGGACCCCCTATGCCGGTGCAACCGTATGTGGTCCCTGCAGCTAACCCGCCGTGGGTGGACGATTTATCTGCTCAATTGAAGAAGTTGAACCAGTCCCTGACTACTAAAAAGTCTGACCCTTGCTCGCCCAAGGGGTCCTCTAAGCGAGCTCTTATCTCCTCACAATCCACTGCTGTCACTGACACCTCGTCTGATGAAGACGGCGCTTACACTGACCCCACAGATTCTGACTCAGATACTGCTGATGGGGAGGGTAGTTCATATGTGGATGTTCCTGATCTTTTGGAGGCTACTAAGTTGATTTTACAGATTACGGATGATCCCGAGCCATCCGTCACTCCTAAGAAACCAGATAGGTTCAAGCTTCAGAAGGTGGTTAAACAAGTTTTACCTCACTCTGACCACCTAGTGGATATATACGTCAGGAACCCTGGGAAAACCCGGGTAAGAAGTTTGTGCCTCAAAAGAAGATGCTGGCTCGCTATCCCCTCGAACCAGAGCTGTCTAAAAATTGAGTAACGCCTCCTCCAGTAGACTCGCATGTGCCTGGGATGGTGGTTTCTTCAGCTCTACCTGTCACTACCGTCACGTCTCTAAAAGAGCCTACGGATAAACGTGTGGAGGGTTGTCTAAAAGCGATTTACACCCTTATGGGTGCTGCACAAAGGCCCACTATTGCAGCAACATGGGCTGCAGAGGCTATTGAAGCATGGGCCTTGGAGTTAGAAGCTGAAATCTCTTCTGACCATGCTAGACAATGCTTGTCATGTATTGTCACAGCTTCTCGCTATATTAAAGAGGCGGCTTCTGATGCCGGTATTCTAGCAGCCAAGGCCTTTACTACGTCAGTCCTGGCTCGCCGGATATTGTGGCTGAGATCCTGGTCTGTAGATCTGGACTCTAGAAAAACCCTGGAGGTACTCCATTTCAAGGGAGATATTCTGTTTGGGGAGGACTTAAATAAGATAGTGGCTGACTTGGCTACTGCCAAAACTGCCTGTCTGCCAAGTACCGCTCCTTCTGTGTCTAAGGCTAAAGGTAATTCCTTTCGCCCCTTTCGTCCTTCAGGTAAAGCAAAAGGTCAGGCGTACAACAAGCAGGCCCGCACTTCCAAACCTGGTAAGCCAAAGCCCAAAAGAGCCTGGGCGGCCCGTCAGCCAGCTTCCAAGACCGATAAGCCTGCCACATGACGGGGCGGGCCTCCCCCTGGGGGATCCCAGGGTGGGGGGCTGGCTTCTAGGGTATACCCAGGAATGGTTGAAGACCACTTCAGATGCCTGGGTACGGGAAGTCGTCACTCGAGGTTATGCCATAGCATTCAAAAACCGACCCCCTCATCGATTTTGCCAGACAGACAGACAAAGTTGGACCAGACAAAGGCAAACACTCTACATTCGGTGGTACAGACCCTCCTGGATACAGGAGTCGTAGTACAGGTGCCTCTTGCGCAGAGGGGCCGGGGGTACTATTCTCCACTGTTTCTAGTCCGGAAACCGAATGGGTCCTCCCGGCCCATTCTCAACCTCAAGGCATTGAACAGGTTTGTGAAGGTTTCCGTATGGAAACACTTCGCTCTATAGTTCTGGCCTTGGAACCTGGGGACTATATGGTCTCCCTGGACATACAGGATGCTTACCTGCATATTCCTATAGCAGTGTCACATCAGCTTTACCTGAGGTTTGCGATTGGCAACCTCCAATACCAGTTTCGGGCGTTACCTTTTGGTTTAACTACGGCTCTGCGAGTCTTCACCAAAGTTATGGCGGTGATGACGGTGGTACTCCGCCGTCAAGGGGTCAGGATACTGCCGTATCTGGACGACTTGTTAATCCTGGCAAATTCCCCAGAATTTCTCCTATGTCATCTGGATATGACTGTCCGGTTCCTACAAGCCCACGGGTGGCTCATCAACTGGAAGAAATCCTCCCTGGTCCCTGCTCAGAGCATGGTGCACCTGGGAGCGCTATTGGACACTCACAACCAGAGGTTGTTCTTGTCTCAGGAGAAAGTCCTGAAGCTTCAGGACAGGATTCGTTGCTTCCTTTCTCGTCCGCAAGTGTCGATACATTCGGCGATGCAGGTGCTGGGCCTCATGGTCTCAGCATTCGACATGGTGGAGTGTGCTCAATGCCATTCTCGCCCCCTCCAGAAGCTGATTCTAGCCAAGTGGGACGGCCTGCCTCACCGGATCAAGTCTCACATGATCTCATTGACTCCGGAGGTCCGTCTGTCACTGCTCTGGTGGCTCCAGGACCGACAATTGTGCAGGGGCCGTCCCTTCTGGATATCCAACTGGGTCCTGTTGACGACACATGCCAGTCTAAGAGGTTGGGGTGCGGTGCTGGAGTAACACTCCCTTCAGGGTCGGTGGACCAAGGAGGAATCCCTCCTCTCGATCAACATTCTGGAATTGCGGGCGGTCTTCAATGCGTTGAACCTAGCCCAGCATTTAATTCAGTACCGTCCTGTTCAAGTACAGTCGGACAACGCCACCACAGTGGCTTACATAAATTATCAAGGCGGCACTCGAAGCCGTCTGGCAATGAAGGAAGTCTCTTAGATTCTACATTGGGCGGAACGCCATCTACCGGCCATATCGGCAATATTCATTCCGGGAGTCCTGAATTGGGAAGCGGACTTTCTCAGTCGTCAGGACGTACATGCCGGCGAGAGGGGCCTCCATCCAGAAGTGTTTCAACTCCTAGTGGAAAAGTTGGGCCTTCCAGACGTAGATCTGATGGCGTCTCGACACAATCACAAGGTTCCGGTCTTCGGAGCAAGTACAAGTGATCCTCAAGCAGCATTCGTGGATGTGCTGGCGGTGCCGTGGAGGTTTCGGCTGCGGTACATATTCCCTCCGGTGTCACTCCTGCCCAGGGTAATTCGGAAGTTCAAGCAAGAAAGAGGAATTCTGCTTCTCATAGCTCCAGCGTGGCCCAGACGGCACTGGTTCTCAGACCTGCAAGGCCTATCGTCAGAGCGTCCAATTCTACTTCCACAACGCCCAGACCTCCTTGTTCAGGGCCCCTGTGTCTACCAGGACCTAGCCCGGCAGTCTTTGACGGCGTGGCTCTTGAAGCTTCCGTCTTAAGGGCTAAAGGGTTTTCTGAGGCGGTCATTCAAACTATGTTGCGGGCCCGGAAACCGGCTTTGGCTTGGATTTACTACAGGGTCTGGCATTCTTACTTTGCTTGGTGCGCATCTAACGATTATGACGCTTCCAAGTTTAGTATAGCCAAGTTGTTGGCTTTTCTTCAGCAGGGCCTGGACTTAGGCCTGCGTCTGGCCTCCCTCAAGGTTCAAATATCTGCCTTGTCGGTTTGGTTTCAGAGAAAAATTGCGACCTTACCTGATGTGCATACCTTTACTCAGGGTGTGTTGCGTATCCAACCTCCCTATGTCCCGCCTGTGGCTTCTTGGGACTTGTCGGTGGTTTTGGAGACGTTACAAGAGTCTCCGTTTGAACCTCTTGGTTCAGCGGATCTTAAGTGGCTTTCCCTTAAGGTGGTGTTTCTGCTGGCTATTGCTTCAGCTAGAAGAGTGTCGGATTTGGGTGCCTTGTCCTGTAGTTCCCCATATCTGATATTTCACCATGACCGGGCGGTTCTTAGGACTCGTCCCGGATATTTACCTAAGGTGGTTTCTTCGTTCCACATTAACCAGGAGATTGTGGTTCCGGCACTTGTTTCTCCTGATCTGTCTCCCAAAGAGCGGTCTTTGGATGTGGTACGGGCTCTCCGTATCTATGTGAAGAGAACTGTTTCTAATAGGAAATCTGATTCTCTCTTTGTGCTGTTTGGATTTCACAAACGGGGCTGGCCTGCTCATAAGCAAACTTTGGCCAGATGGATTAGAATGGTGATTGCACATGCTTATGTGAGGGCTGGTCTCTCTGCTGCTGATCACATTACGGCCCATTCTACTCGGTCTGTGGGACCTTCTTGGGCGGCCCGCCGTGGTGCGACCCTTGAACAATTGTGCAAGGTGGCTACGTGGTCCTCAGTGAACACGTTCATAAGGTTCATGCCTTCGATACTGCCGCTTCCCAGGATGCTTTCTTTGGACGCCGGGTTCTTGTGCCTGCTACAGTGCATACCCTTCCATAAGGAACTGCTTTAGGACATCCCCAATGTCTATCCTTGTGGAGCCCAGTGTACCCCGCAGCAGAAAACGAGATTTATGGTAAGAACTTACCTTTGTTAAATCTCTTTCTGCGAGGTACACTGGGCTCCACAAGGCGCCCACCCTGATGCACTTAGCTTCTTTGGGTTGGTATGGCATTAGCCGCTGACACTTCTCCTGTCGTGACAGTGTGGTGCATGTGGCTACTAACTGTTGTCGTCTCTTTTCCTGCTACTGCATTGGGCTGGTTAACTAAAAACTGAGCTCCTGTGCAGGGAGGCGGGGTTATAGAGGAGGCGGCGCTATGCATTCTGGGAACAGTCAAAGCTTTTCAGCCTGTTGGTGCCTCGGATCAAGATCCTACTCTACACCCCAATGTCTATCCTTGTGGAGCCCAGTGTACCTCACAGAAAGAGATTTAACAAAGGTGAGTTCTTACCATAAATCTCATTATAAACATGAGCAGCGGTATATGTGGTGCCTGCCTTCCTACTTGAATATTTCTGCCAGATAATTCATGACTCAAACAGTGGTATTCTTCCTATAATGCTAACTAAGATGTATTTTATTTTCATTTCCAGCCAATGTACTCTTACAAGATATAGGAAGCTTCTCTTTATGGCTGTATGTGGGGTATTTTCTCTTTATTGTGACTGTCATAGTAAAAAAAAAAATACAGCTGTGTATAAATTCCACAACAAAATATTGGTGGATAAATGGGAAAATCCATTGCAAATATAAACAAGCTTGGCATGACGTGGTTGTATGTAATACGGCTGTTTATAGATGTCTATAAGCTGTGGTTGTATGTAATACGGCAGTTTATAGATGTCAGCCAGGGGCCCATCACTCCTCATGTTCACCGTAATAAATTTTGATTCAGTACGCTCGTATCTTCACAGCTATATTGCCTATAGGAAGCTATTCGGTCACACACCCTTCCTGACATGAGTAAGGAGCAGGAGGCATCAGGCGAGCATTGTAGATTAGACCACAGGTGCTGGGGTTACATGTGATGGATGTCTGGCAAAAGGATAGAGGACCATGAGTAGAGTTTTCATGGGAATATCAGAATAGAGGAGCATACTGGGACATATTTATGAGCATAGTAATATTTTTAGCATGCCTGCCATTAGGTATATTACGTGATACATCGCCAGTGCTATAGATGAAACTACCAGGTACCTTACTGCTGCTGCTAAATGCTTTTGGGGTTATTTACTAGCCCGTTATGTAGCTGCATATTGCTTTCATTGGACAGATTTCCTTTGAATCAGATCGCTACTAAACTTTAGAAATGCAATTTAATTGGTGGGCAGAAGAAGTGGAATGATACTGTCCACCATTCAGGTTTTGTTTTTGTTTTTATTAGTCGTTTGAGAAAAGTGAGTAACATGGTGATACAGAAAGGAAAACGGTTCAGTAGTACACATCACTGAATACATTGGTCACTTTGGGGTGTATTCAATACCTGTCAGATCCTTTCCGACGGAAAGGATCCGACAGGTCAGTATTCAGTGAGCGTCCAAATCCGTCGGTCGGACAACTGTCACAGCCGCTCATACCCCGTGCTGTCCCGTTTTTGCCGCTGCTGCTGTTTCCCATCCACGCTTCTCTCCTCACCCGTCCACGCTCCTCTCCTCACCCTAAGTACATGGATAAATATGACAATAACGGCGCTAAGCCAATGTCCCACATATATTTATCACATATACTGAATACAGAGTCTCCAGTCTCTTTAGCCCTTGTTCACAATTGGACTCCAACGTGTGTATGTGAATAAAACAGAAATAAAAATACACATGTGTAAAAACGTCTCTACTTGTTTTTCTTAATCAAGATAGATTTCCTCCGTGATATATAAGGTGGAATATGGTGATTTCTCCTCCACCCGAAATCTTGATAGTAGTGTGTCCCTAATAGAAAAAGCGATCACACCCTGTGATATCCACAAAGGCAATAAATGCTTACTTTTGCTTACATGTAAACATGTGTTATGCAGGCACGTAAAGGTTTCTTTTCCCCTCTATGCTTGCTCTCCAAATCTCCACGGCTGCGTATGAATGGTAAGAAACGTGGTATAATTAAAAGCAAAAAATTTAATGACTAAAAACAAGGGATAGTACAGCCACAGTAACAGAAAAATGCATATGGTCAATAAGTATATATAACATATACAGCATAACAGGAGATTATGGAATCCCAGGACTTACTCCTGTATGTTGCACCAGCTGCTGATATTCAGATTTGTCACTGTCTGGTCACCGCGTTTCAACGCTATAAGCATCTTTTTCTCCTCACCCGTCCACTCTATGTCCACACTCGCCCTCATGACCTGTCCCCACTCCCCCGTTTCATCTCCCCGGTTTGAATTGAAATTGTTGGAACCGGGGCCAAAACCTTTGGTTTTGGCTGCATTCCCGAAAATACACATGTGGATTCCAACAATCCACATGTTTTCCGACAAGCCGGGAATTCCCGACTTGTCGGAAAAAAACAGCCAGCATTGAATAGGTCGGAACCCCTTCCAACCTAAACCTGTCGGAAACTGCCATCTTTGCGACAAGTCAGCAGTTTCCGACAGGTAGTAAAGTAAAAAGAACACTAGGGGGTACATTTTAAAGCTTCTAAAACATACACATTTTGGTGGTAGTGCCCGTAGCAACCAGTCAAATTCTGTCATTTACTAGAAAGCCGTAGCAAATTATAGCTAGAATCTGGTAGTTGCTATGGGTAATGCCACTGCTTGTCTGGTTTTATAAGTTTAAGTGAAGCTGCCCCTTAATACTCTGTTTTTGGAGCAGATTGGCACCCTGTTAGTGGCCAGATTTATCAAGTCTTGGAGAGTGATACATTGCATGGTGATAAAGTACCAGCCAATCAGCTCCTAATTGCCATATTACAGGCTGTGTTTTAAAACTGACAGCTACAGTATGAGTTGATTGGTTGGGAGTTTATCTCTGTGAAATTGAAAACTCTCAAAGGCTAGATAAATCTGGGCATCTGCATGAAGTTCTTACAGCTTCATCTTCTTGTATTAATGTTGAACCTCCAACACCAATAAGGTGCACTGATTTGCCTAATTCACTTATGAACGTTTCCCCAAATGGCATGTAATGTGAAGCAATGCCAGGTTACCAGGGCCAGCATTTACATTTTCTGTATGTTTTCTGCTTACAGATAAACTCTTATATTTCTTCTCATTCGTCAGTCTAAAATCTACAGTTACAGATCATCAGCAGCCAAGAACCATGCCTATCTTCTGTCCCCTAGAATAAGGGAACCTTTTGGCTAGTGACTGTCAGCAAGTGTATCTGTGCTTTTTCCACTGAGGCTGCAACTGTCAATGATGTGTCTGTGTCCTGTAATAGATTACACAAAGGAAATGAACCTGTGTATACTTTAATATGAGGCTTGCTGTTCTTGGATATAAAGTGCCTTTCCATAGCAAGCACTATTTCAGGGCACCATTCATAAGCGTAAAAAGAGTACACGTGTGAAATAATGGCTGTAGTGCAGAATGAGTTAAAGTTGAGGACTGTGCAGGGTTCAGCAGGTTTAGAAATAAAAAAAATAACTTGGATACTATATGTAGGTGCTCTAAATCCACTTGTGGCTTTCCAACACCAAAGCCATGTGACTCTACCAAACATGCAGGAGGAGCCTTGCCAATCCAAACAAGAGGGATGCTAGTAGGCCAAAGTTGAACACATGCGTGCCAAACCCCTCAAGCAATCGGACGTGTTCATATGCAGAGGAGGGTGGAGGCAGCAGAGGTTACTGCAGATCAATCCTGACTGTTACTATGGGGAAGCTGTTGTGTAATCTCAGGAAGATAGACGCTGGGAAAGGCATTCCATGTTGCTAATTCTCCTGAAGTCTCACTCTTTACTCCTGACGTACAGTAGCACATAGTGTGTAATAGATGGACATATGCACATCGTATTCTGTTGATTAAAATACAACTAAACCCAAACTACTAATTTTAAGTGTATATTTAATAAAGGGCAATTTTCATTGATGAAGAATCGATCTACAGTAAATCGATGTTGGGTTTCAAGGGCTAAAACACACATTTACTAACATTTAAACATGAATATAAAAAAAAATCATCTGTTAGTAACTGTGTGTTTTAGCTCTTGAAACCCAACATCAATTTAGAACGATTTTAATTTATTTTAAATTGATAATTTTTTTTTTTAGAAATTAACTAACTTTAGTAAATATACCCATAAAACTTTATGGGGCAAATTCAGTCTGTTTGTTTATGACATGTACACAGTAAAAAGAGTCAGGGCGGTATCCAATTAGTTGCAGTGATTTTCCACAGCTAATGGATACGCCGGAGCTATCCAGTTGGTACAGATGGCCATCAGTTATCAGGGATTACGCTTCTCGCACATTGGACTAAAATCGCTATATTAGTCCGTTTTTATTCCGGCCCCAAAATTAACATGGCTAATAGGCTATCCCCTTAGTGACATAGCTGGACCTAGATAGAAATATGACAGCATCTAAAAAGTAATGTCCGTTTTTTATTTTTTTTTTGTGTGGGAGAACAGGGCTTTTATATCTATCTATCGCCATATAACTAAAGGATAATAATAATTTTATATATATATTATATATCTGTGTGTATATATATATATATATATATATATATAATCTGTATATCTGTATCTATATCAGGGTTGGGGAATCTTCGGCCCTCCAGCTTTTGTTGAGCTACACATACCAGCATGCCTTGCTACAGTATGGCTGTTTGGCCATGCTAAAACTGTTGCAGGGCATGCTGGGATGTGTAGTTCAACAACAGCTAATTAATAGGGATACTCCTCCAAGCATTGTCTGTTGGTTTTAAAGAAGCAGTGTTTTTGAATAGATAGTTATGTCCTCATACATTGTGACTTCAGTCACGTTCAGCCCCATGACTTTGCTTTATTAACACATTCTATGTGCCTTACCCACAACTTTTATTATTTTCATTTTTTTAAGCTTTTGTATTGCTATTCTACTTTAGTGCTTTGGAACATTCCTCCTTATTTTACTTGATAATTAGCTTTCAGGACACACATTTCTCATCTATATATTTCATTTTTTCTTTATTATTTTAAGCATTCTCTGATTTGGGAATAAAGTAAAACCATGTTGCACTGCAAGTAGTGCAGATTTAAAACGTGGAGAGATACTTAGATGTTAAGGAGCTTGTACAAACTGAAATCTATATTGCAGTGTAAAAATTACATTTCCCGCATTTGTGGCCTACATGCAGCCAGTATTTTCCCCACATGCAAAAAATAATAATAATATGTATTTGTACCCCTTCCATTGCAACATGATTTGTCCTGGTACACAGTCACTTGCTCTTTCTTACTTTATTACCAAATCAGAATCAGACCCTTAGTATCCTCCTTTTGATTTTATTGCTGTCCACATATATGATCTTACAAGACACACACACACACTTATAGCAAATGTTTACTTTTACATTGGGGAAACGCTTAAGGATCTGGGTCTATACACGTCTCTTGGTATTCTAATGATTCACCAGTTAACACGTACATACATTCCAGAAATGTAACATAATTCTTACATTTTGTACATTGTTTTATGTCTATCAGTGGGTAGATGTATGATCATAAAAAAATGTTATTAAGAATATCATATTCTTAATCTGCAGAGTTTTTAAAACTTTATAACTACTGAGTATGTTTACAAGAAAGGCAAATGCTGTTTCAGGCAGGGTAAGTACCATACTGTGCTCTGCAATCTGTTTTACAGATTACAATTTCTTGTCCATAGGCTCTATCTAGAAACTAAAGGAATCTTCCAGTCCCTAGCAGGACAGTGGGGAAGCCACAATCAGTTCATGAGTGGCACAGCTTATCCAGCCTTTCAACAGGCATTGACATTTGGCAAAACTCTGGGCAGGCTCAAAGTAGAAGTCAACACTGTTTTGTTTTTGGATATTTACAGTACCTTTCTTCTCTCAATTGACAGAAACTTATCTCTGTTCTAAGTATTCTGTGTACCCGCAATCCAGTTGTGAGAGGGGTGCGGGTGCAGTGCTTGCTGTCATGTAGGTGTAGTCTCATTGCTTACCTCGCACCGCACTTTCACCTTCAGGTCACGGAAACCGCAACGGACCTGGAATATTCACTGGATCCTGGGCACGGCGATTCCCTTCCAGAAACAGATGACGGACAAGCTAGGCAAGAAAGGAAATCAATGAAGGAGTATCAACTATTTTCCAAAGGGGTGGCGGCGACCTTCACCGGTTAGATGAAAATCATCATCAGCATAAAACCTCAGCCACCCAATTTTCACCTAACAGCGTTCTCACACAGGGGAAAATCCTACTAAATTACTGGGGAGTGGGCGCCGCACAACCTGCCCACTTCCCATACACTAATTTACCAGGGGCTCAGGCCCTGAGGGCCTGCCTACATGTACAGGTTGGAGTGGCCTGAGCCTAGTGCCCAGTACCACCCTTATTTACCTGGGTCGGAGGCGCACACTGTGCTGGTCCTAGTGCCCCCTAATTATCCAGAGGCCAGACAATTAGTCACATGGGGCTGGTTGGGTGACCTGGGCCTAATGCCCAGAGTCACCTTATATACCTAATGGCCGCACTGGAACTAGGACCTAATGCCCTCTAACATCTAGTGCCCACCTATTGCGCCACAGGGCTGGCTGTACCCCCAGGCCTAATGTCCGATCCCTGGTGGTCCAGGGAGGGGTGTGTGTGTGTGTGACAGGTGCCCTCACTTTCCGGTGGGAGAGGCACCAGGGGGGAGCTTCGCTAGCTCTTTTCCACCCCTGGTGGCCTCTCCGGTCCACGGCTTAAGTCTTTTACCGCTGGCCTGTCCTGGCCAGCAGCGCCGGCGTCGCCTCTTTGCGTCCAGCCGACGCTGGATATCTTTCTTCTTGTTCTCGACGTCTTCTGGCCTCTTCCGCGGCCTCTGGAGCTGTTCCTGCAGTGTCTTGTTTCTTCTCCTGGCGCCGCCCGTCTCCTCTCCACTCTCCCCGACGGTGTCTGACGTCACTCGCTGGGGGTGGGGCTGGGGCTGGGCATGCTATGGCGCGGCGAGCTCTGATTGGCTTGCCGCGGCCATTTCCTATTGGCTGCCGCTCCACGAGCCGTGATTGGCTCACGGAGGGCGCCGGATTTGAAAAGCCGCGGGCGGCGCTTCCAATTGGCTTCCGAATCGGCGCCAAGTTTGAAGCGCCCCATCCGCGGCACTGTCCGTCGCTGCTTGAAGTTCGGTACAGGGAACCAATACATGGTCCCGTCACCGGACACCCGCCGCTGCTGCTCGGATGTTCTCTGTGATACAGGGCACATCTCTACACAGTCACTTCTAGCTAAATACGAAGCAAAGTTTCACTTGTTGCAGACAAAAGTCTAGCTTGTACTTTGCATTTTTCTTCCATGTTACAGTTTCAGGAAACACGTTAAAAATCTAGGGACTGTGATTTGCAAGAAATGTTGTATGTTGGCATATGGTTATTAACTAGGCAGCAGGTAGAGAAAAAAGGAGGAGATTGAGATTTGAATGAGAAAGCATAGCGAAAATGACTACCACCTTCCAGGTCCCATTTCACAAAGCCCCACAGAATAACAGCAGGAAGAATAGTGGATTTAATGCTTTGGTGACGTCTGTTAAAATGTTAATGATTAAACACAATGTCCTGTTCTGTATTTTAAAGCCTTTTGTAAATAGCATATGTCAAAGTGAAATGTGGGAGGTGTTTAGGACCGTAATGTGCCATTTTAAAGCCTCCTTTATTATGTTTTATATTTATCTGTTTTGTGGAATTAACTCCAACACATAAGAGACATTTATAATCGGTCTAGGTATCAAGGTTTAAAAGAAACCAAAAGGAGATATAACTTTTGCCCAGTATTCTGTAAACTACAGAGAGAAGGTGGACAGAAAAGCAGTGTTCAATAAAAGCTGATACAGCAGCTGGGAATTCTTTCTGGGAATGGCCAGTGGAAACCCATGGTTGACAAGCATCGATGTTTCAGATCCAATGGAGATGCTCTCTCAATCTGATGTTGGGATTGCAGTGGTTGCTACCTATTGTGTGTTTTGTGCTTGTGTACACTTTTGCGGTCTAGTGCACATAGGGGGTAATTCTGAGTTAACTATCACAGTTATTTTATTTCTGTGCAGGGTAAATACTGGCTGCTTTATGTTTACATTGTAAATTAGATTGCAGATTGAACACACCACACCCAAATCTAACTCTCTCTGCACATGTTAAATCTGCCTCCCCTGCAGTGCACATGGGTGGTCATTCCGAGTTGTTCGCTCGGTAATTTTCTTCGCATCGCAGCGATTTTCCGCTAACTGCGCATGCACAATGTTCGCACTGCGACTGCGCCAAGTAAATTTGCTATGCATTTAGGTATTTTACTCACGGCATTACGAGGTTTTTTCTTTCTGGTGTTCGTAATGTGATTGACAGGAAGTGGGTGTTTCTGGGCGGAAACTGGCCGTTTTATGGGAGTGTGTGAAAAAACGCGGGAGTGGCTGGAGAAACGGAGGAGTGTCTGGGCGAACGCTGGGTGTGTTTGTGACGTCAAACCAGGAACGACGAGCACTGAACTGATCGCACTGGAAGAGTAAGTCTCGAGCTACTCAGAAACTGCAAAGAAATTTCTATTCGCAATTTTGAGAACCTTTCGTTCGCAATTTTGATAAGCTAAGATTCACTCCCAGTAGGCGACGGCTTAGCGTGTGCAATGCAGCTTGCGAGCGAACAACTCGGAATGAGGGCCCTGGTTTTGCCCAACTGCTAACAAAATTCCTGCTGCGATCAACTTGGAATTATCCCCCATGTGCACTGGAGGAGGGGGGGTGGGGGGGGCAGATATAACATTTGCAGAGAGAGTTAGATTTGGGTGGGTTATTTTGTTTCTGTGCAGGGTAAATACTGGCTGCTTTATTTTTACACTGCGATTTAGATTTCAGTTTGAATATACCCCACCCAAATCTAACTCTCTCTGCACATGTTATATCTGCCCCTCCTGCAGTGCACATGGTTTTGCTCAATTGCTAACAAAATTGCTGCTGCGTCCAAACTCAGAAATAGGCCCATAGAGTACGCACCAGTATATTATTAATAGTTAAACCATCGAATGGTCAACATGCATTGCCTATATGCCAGTGTAAGTGTATAGCCATGATTTATGTAATATACCTTCCACATATTACATATAACATGTTTGTCTAAAAGTAATCTGGCTGCAACACACAAGCAACCACCCAATTGCATTGCAAACATGGCACAAACCTGTGTGGGTCAAACACCTGAGCCGCGATTACCTGATCGGTGATCACTGATGATCAGTCATCCATTAGGGAATAGACAAAAAACAGCATGTTAAAAATCTATGACTCACAGATCCCAATAATTTTTTTCAGAATCGGCTAATCAAAGATTTCCAACATGTTAGATTTGTCAGGTTCCCCGGCCCAGCAACGACACAATGGGGAATTGTCCACATTCTCCCCTGATATATGGGCGTCATTACTTAAAGTGATCTTGTTTTCATTGCACTATGTCTTTTTATGCATTTTAAACCTCTTTGGGTCATGATCATAAAAAAATATTAATTTCATGTCAACAATATGTCAGTGTCATGTGAAAAGAAACATATACAGCCATTAAATAGTGAAGATAGCATCTTCTGTCTTTCTGTTTCATTATAGTGTATATTTCTCTATCGTCCTAGTGGATGCTGGGGTTCCTGAAAGGACCATGGGGAATAGCGGCTCCGCAGGAGACAGGGCACAAAAAGTAAAGCTTTACGATCAGGTGGTGTGTACTGGCTCCTCCCCCTATGACCCTCCTCCAAGCCTCAGTTAGATTTTTGTGCCCGGCCGAGAAGGGTGCAATCTAGGTGGCTCTCCTAAAGAGCTGCTTAGAAAAGTTTAGCTTAGGTTTTTTATTTTACAGTGAGTCCTGCTGGCAACAGGATCACTGCAACGAGGGACTTAGGGGAGAAGAAGTGAACTCACCTGCGTGCAGGATGGATTGGCTTCTTGGCTACTGGACATCAGCTCCAGAGGGACGATCACAGGTACAGCCTGGATGGTCACCGGAGCCTTGCCGCCGGCCCCCTTGCAGATGCTGAAGTAAGAAGAGGTCCAGAATCGGCGGCAGAAGACTCCTCAGTCTTCTAAAGGTAGCGCACAGCACTGCAGCTGTGCGCCATTTTCCTCTCAGCACACTTCACACGGCAGTCACTGAGGGTGCAGGGCGCTGGGAGGGGGGCGCCCTGGGAGGCAAATGAAAACCTTTTTTGGCTAAAAATACCTCACATATAGCCTCCGGGGGCTATATGGAGATATTTAACCCCTGCCAGAATCCGTTAAGAGCGGGAGACGAGGCCGCCGAAAAAGGGGCGGGGCCTATCTCCTCAGCACACAGCGCCATTTTCCCTCACAGAAAGGCTGGAGGGAAGGCTCCCAGGCTCTCCCCTGCACTGCACTACAGAAACAGGGTTAAAACAGAGAGGGGGGGCACTAATTTGGCGTTAGAAATATATAATAAAGATGCTATAAGGGAAAACACTTATATAAGGTTGTCCCTATATAATTATAGCGTTTTTGGTGTGTGCTGGCAAACTCTCCCTCTGTCTCTCCAAAGGGCTAGTGGGTCCTGTCCTCTATCAGAGCATTCCCTGTGTGTGTGCTGTGTGTCGGTACGTGTGTGTCGACATGTATGAGGACGATGTTGGTGAGGAGGCGGAGCAATTGCCTGTAATGGTGATGTCACTCTCTAGGGAGTCGACACCGGAATGGATGGCTTATTTAGGGAATTACGTGATAATGTCAACACGCTGCAAGGTCGGTTGACGACATGAGACGGCCGACAAACAATTAGTACCGGTCCAGACGTCTCAAAAACACCGTCAGGGGTTTTAAAACGCCCGTTTACTTTAGTCGGTCGACACAGACACAGACAGGGACACTGAATCCAGTGTCGACGGTGAATAAACAAACGTATTCCTTATTAGGGCAACACGTTAAAGGCAATGAAGGAGGTGTTACATATTTCTGATACTACAAGTACCACAAAAGAGGGTATTATGTGGGATGTGAAAAAACTACCGTAGTTTTTCCTGAATCAGATAAATTAAATAAAGTGTGTGATGATGCGTGGGTTCCCCCCGATAGAAAATTAGGGGCGGTATACCCTTTCCCGCCAGAAGTTAGGGCGCGTTGGGAAACACCCCTTAGGGTGGCTAAGGCGCTCACACGCTTATCAAAACAAGTGGCGGTACCGTCTATAGATAGGGCCGTCCTCAAGGACCAGCTGACAGGAGGCTGGAAAATATCATAAAAAGTATATACACACATACTGGTGTTATACTGCGACCAGCGATCGCCTCAGCCTGGATGTGCAGAGCTGGGGTGGCTTGGTCGGATTCCCTGACTAAAAATATTGATACCCTTGACAGGGACAGTATTTTATTGACTATAGAGCATTTAAAGGATGCATTTCTATATATGCGAGATGCACAGAGGGATATTTGCACTCTGGCATCAAGAGTAAATGCGATGTCCATATCTGCCAGAAGATGTTATGGACACGACAGTGGTCAGGTGATGCAGATTCCAAACGGCACAAAGGTGTATTGCCGTATAAAGGAAGAGGAGTTATTTGGGGTCGGTCCATCGGACCTGGTGGCCACGGCAACTGCTGGAAAATCCACCGTTTTTACCCTAAGTCACATCTCTGCAGAAAAAGACACCGTCTTTTCAGCCTCAGTCCTTTCGTCCCTATAAGATCATATCTGCCCAGGGATAGAGGAAAGGGAAGAAGACTGCAGCAGGCAGCCCATTCCCAGGAACAGAAGCGTTCCACCGCTTCTGACAAGTTCTCAGCATGGCGCTGAGACCGTACAGGACCCCTGGATCCTACAAGTAGTATCCCAGGGGTACAGATTGGAATGTCGAGACGTTTCCCCTTCGCAGGCTCCTGAAGTCTGCTTTACCAAGGTCTCCCTCCGACAAGGAGGCAGTATGGGAAAAAAATTCACAAGCTGTATTCCCAGCAGGTGATAATTAAATTACCTCTCCTACTACAAGAAAAGGGGTATTATTCCACACTATATTGTGGTACTGAAGCCAGAAGGCTAGGTGAGACTTATTCTAAAAAATTTTTGAACACTTACAAAGGTTCAAATCAAGATGGAGTCACTCAGAGCAGTGATAACGAACCAGGAAGAAGGGGACTATATAGTGTCCCGGGACATCAGGGATGCTTACCTCTATGTCCCAAATTTGCCCTTCTCACTAAGGGTACCTCAGGTTCGTGGTGCAGAACTGTCACTATCAGTTTCAGACGCTGCCGTTTGGATTGTCCACGGCACCCCGGGTCTTTACCAAGGTAATGGCCGAAATGATGATTCTTCTTCGAAGAAAAGGCGTCTTAATTATCCCTTACTTGGACGATCTCCTGATAAGGGCATAGTCCAGGGAACAGTTGGAGGTCGGAGTAGCACTATCTCGGATACTGCTACAACAGCACGGGTGGATTCTAAATATTCCAAAATCGCAGCTGATCCCGACGACACGTCTGCTGTGCCTAGGGATGATTCTGGACACAGTCCAGAAAAAGGTGTTTCTCCCGGAAGAGAAAGCCAGGGAGTTATCCGAGCTAGTCAGGAACCTCCTAAAAACAGTGCATCATTGCACAAGGGTCCTGGTAAAAATGGTGGCTTCCTACGAAGCAATTCCATTCGGCAGATTTCACGCAAGAACTTTTCAGTGGGATCTGCTGGACAAATGGTCCGGATCGCATCTTCAGATGCATCAGCGGATAACCCTATATCCAAGGATAAGGGTGTCTCTCCTGTGGTGGTTATAGAGTGCTCATCTTCTAGAGGGCCGCAGATTCGGCATTCAGGATTGGATGCTGGTGACCACGGAGCCCAGCCCGAGAGGCTGGGGAGCAGTCACACAAGGAAAAAATTTCCAGGGAGTGTGATCAAGTCGGGAGACTTTTCTCCACATAAATATACTGGAGCTAAGGGTAAATTTATAATGCTCTAAGCTTAGCAAGACCTCTGCTTCAAGGTCAGCCGGTGTTGATCCAGTGGGAAAAACATCACGGCAGTCGCCCACGTAAACAGACAGGGCGACACAAGAAGCAGGAGGGCAATGGCAAAAACTGCAAGGACTTTTCGCTGGGCGGAAAATCATGTGATAGCACTGTCAGCAGTGTTTCATCCCGGGAATGGAAACTGGGAAGCAGACTTCCTCAGCAGGCACGACCTCCACCCGGGAGAGTGGAAACTTCATCGGGAAGTTTTTTCCACATGATTGTAAACCGTTGGGAAATACCAAAGGTGGACATGATGGCGTCCCGTCTGAACAAAAAACGGGACAGGTATTGCGCCAGGTCAAGAGACCCTCAGGCAATAGCTGTGGACGTTCTGGTAACACCGTGGGTGTACCAGTCGGTGTATGTGTTCCCTCCTCTGCTTCTCATACCTAAGGTGCTGAGAATTATAAGACGTAGAGGAGTAATAACTATACTCATGGCTCCGGATTGGCCAAGAAGGACTTGGTACCCGGAACTTCAAGAGATGCTTACAGAGGTCTTATGGCCTCTGCTGCTAAGAAGGGATTTGCTTCAGCAAGTACCATGTCTGTTCCAAGACTTACCGCAGCTGCGTTTGTCGGCATGGCGGTGGAACGCCGGATCCTAAGGGAAAAAGGCATTCCGGAAGAGGTCATTCCTACCCTGGTCAAAGCCAGAAAGGAGGTGACCGCACAACATTATCACCACATGTGGCGAAAATATGTTGCGTGGTGTGAGGCCAGGATGGCCCCACAAAGAAATTTCAACTCGGTCGTTTCCTGCATTTCCTGCAAACAGGAGTGTCTATGGGCCGCAAATTGGGGTCCATTAAGGTTCAAATTTCGGCCCTGTCGATTTTCTTCCAGAAAGAATTGGCTTCAGTTCCTGAAGTCCAGAAGTTTGTCAAGGGAGTATTGCATATACAACCCCCTTTTGTGCCTCCAGTGGCACTGTGGGATCTCAACGTAGTTCTGGGATTCCTCAAATCACATTGGTTTAAAACCAGTCAAATCTGTGGATTTGAAGCATCTCACATGAAAAGTGACCATGCTCTTGGCCCTGGCCTGGACCAGGCGAGTGTCAAATTGGTGTTTTTTTCTCAAAAAAGCCCATATCTGTTTGTCCATTCGGACAGGGCAGAGCTGCGGACTCGTCCCCAGTTCTCTCCCTAAGGTGGTGTCAGTGTTTCACCTGAACCAGCTTATTGTGGTGCCTTGCACCTACTAGGGACTTGGAGGACTCCAAGTTGCTAGATGTTGTCAGGGCCCTGAAAATATGTTCCAGGACGGCTGGAGTCAGGAAAACTGACTTGCTGTTATCCTGTATGCACCCAACAAACTGGGTGCTCTTGCTTCTAAGCAGACTGTTGCTAGTTGGATGTGTAATACAATTCAGCTTGCACATTCTGTGGCAGGCCTGCCACAGCCAAAATATGTAAATGCCCATTCCACAAGGAAGGTGGGCTCATCTTGGGCGGCTGCCCGAGGGGTCTCGGCTTTACAACTTTGCCGAGCGGTTATTTAGTCAGGGGCAAACACGTTTGTAAAATCCTACAAATTTGATACCCTGGCTAAGGAGGACCTGGAGTTCTCTCATTCGGTGCTGCAGAGTCATCCGCACTCTCCCGCCCGTTTGGGAGCTTTGGTATTATCCCCATGGTCCTTTCAGGAACCCCAGCATCCACTAGGACGATAGAGAAAATAAGAATTTACTTACCGATAATTCTATTTCTCGGAGTCCGTAGTGGATGCTGGGCGCCCATCCCAAGTGCGGATTGTCTGCAATACTTGTACTTAGTTACAAAAATCGGGTTATTATTGTTGTGAGCCATCTTTTCAGAGGCTCCGCTGTTATCATACTGTTAACTGGGTTCAGATCACAGGTTGTACAGTGTGATTGGTGTGGCTGGTATGAGTCTTACCCGGGATTCAAAATCCTTCCTTATTGTGTACGCTCGTCCGGGCACAGTGCCTAACTGAGGCTTGGAGGAGGGTCATAGGGGGAGGAGCCAGTACACACCACCTGATCGTAAAGCTTTACTTTTTGTGCCCTGTCTCCTGCGGAGCCGCTATTCCCCATGGTCCTTTCAGGAACCCCAGTATCCACTACGGACTCCGAGAAATAGAATTATCGGTAAGTAAATTCTTATTATAATATAGGAGTGAGACAAAAATATGTAAACACCTAGTAAATGATTGATTTTATTAGCTAATAAGGTGTAATAAGGTGTAGGTCAGCCGTTGGCTTGCAAGACGGCCAGACAATGGAATATTAAACCATTCTTCATGCAAAACTTGAAGTTCCCGGAGTGATGTTGGAGGCGGATAACTTGACTGAACCCTGTTCTCCAAAACCAATTACAGGTGTTCTATGATATTGGGGGCCGGCGATTTGTGGGGCCAGGGAAGATGAGACACGTCATCTGCATGCTCGGAAAACCACGATTTAACAACACAACACAAGCTGCCTTATCTTGGTACCAGGCGTCACCTGCAGAAAACAACGTTTACACCATGGGATGGACCTAGTTGCCCAAAATGTCTACATAGTCCTTGCAGTGACAGAACCGTGCTTGGTGATAATGGGGCCGTCAGAATACTGTGATATGGCTGCCTAAATCATCACCGACCCTTCACCATGCTTCACTCTTGGCACCAGACAGCCCTGATTGTACACTTGGCTCAGTTTTCTCCACACGTAAACTCGTCATGCGGTTGGGAACAGGGTGAATGACAATTCATTCAACCAAATGACACCATATGTCTCCCTGTGTGGTACTCTCTGGGTATGGTGTCCTGATGACGGACGCGTTTTGTGGTCGAAATGTCAACATGACGTATTTGTGAATTACATTAAACTTTTAACTATTTGCAAGAAGTCCCTGGTGAGGGCACTTATGCACTTATGGTTGCTTAATGGAATATATATTTCTCATACGTCCTAGAGGATGCTGGGGACGCTTCAAGAACCATGGGGGTATAGACGGGATCTGCAGGAGACATGGGCACTTTAAGACTTTTAAGGGGTGTGACCTGGCTCCTCCCTCTATGCCCCTCCTCCAGACTCCAGTTTTAGAATTGTGCCCAGGCAGACTGGATGCACTTAGAGGAGCTCTACTGAGTTTATCTGAACAGACTTTATGGCAATAGTCTACCTGCATTGTGGGACTTACTTTATGGCAATAGTCTACCTGCATTGTGGGACTTAGGGGAGAGAAGTCAGACCTACTTCTAGTGAGTTTAAAGGCTCTGCTTCTTGGCTACAGGACACCATTAGCTCCTGAGGGTTTGGAACACTAGGTACGCCTAGGGGTTCACTCCGAGAGCCTGCCGTCACCCCCCTTGCAGAGCCAGAAGTCAGAAGACAGTTGAGTAAAGAAAGAAAGAAGACTTCAATGATGGCTTCTGGGGTACCGCACAGCGATCGCGCTGCGCGCCATGCTCCCACACACAGCGGCACTGCAGGGCGCAGGGGGGGCACGCTGGGCAGCATAAAACTCCTCATTAAGGCTGGCAAAGTGGATTTTAAGTCCCTAGGTGCAAAATCCTAAACCACGCCAGTGTGTTTATATGTAAAAATAGCGGGGCTGAAGTGCGCCATTGAGGGGGCGGGGCTTAGCCCTTACAGCTCTCATCAGCGCCATTTTCTCTTACGTCCTAGAGGATGCTGGGGACTCCGTAAGGACCATGGGGTATAGACGGGCTCCGCAGGAGACATGGGCACTCTAAAGACTTTAGAATGGGTGTGCACTGTCTCCTCCCTCTATGCCCCTCCTCCAGACCTCAGTTAGATCCTGTGCCCAGAGGAGACTGGGTGCACTGCAGTGGAGCTCTACTGAGTTTCTCTGAAAAAGACTTTTTGTTAGGTTTTTTATTTTCAGGGAGCACTGCTGGCAACAGGCTCCCTGCATCGTGGGACTGATGGGAGAGAAGCAGACCTACTTAAATGATAGGCTCTGCTTCTTAGGCTACTGGACACCATTACCTCCAGAGGGTCGGAAAGCAGGTCTCACCCTCGCCGTTCGTCCCGGAGCCGCGCCGCCGTCCTCCTCACAGAGCCGGAAGATAGAAGCCGGGTGAGTATTAAGAAGAAAGAAGACTTCAAAGGCGGCAGAAGATTTCGGATCTTCGCTAAGGTAACGCGCAGCGGTAACACTGCACGCCATTGTTCCGACACATATACACACAGCGGGCACTGTAAGGGTGCAGGGCGCAGGGGGGGCGCCCTGGGCAGCAATATTAACCTCAAGGGACAGTGGCAAATAGATTAGACACTGCAGAGGCGGTATATTGAACACCCCCCCCCGCCAGTATAAATAATTTGAGCGGGACCGAAGCCCGCCGGTGAGGGGGCGACGCTTGATCCTCCAGCACTAACCAGTGCCATTTTCTCCACAGCACACTGCAGAGAAGCTGGCTCCCCGGACTCTCCCCTGCTGAACACGTTTACAGAGGGCAAAAAAGAGGGGGGGGCACATTTAATTGGCGCAGTGAGTGTATTTATATATTTATATAAAAGCGCTGTACTAACTGGGATTTTATTCCAGTATCCGGTGGCGCTGGGTGTGTGGTGGCATACTCTCTGTCTCTCCAAAGGGCCTTATTGGGGGACTGTCTCCATATAGATATATCCCTGAATGTTTGCGGGTGTCGGTACGTGTGTGTCGACATGTCTGAAGCGGAAGGCTCATCTAAGGAGGAGGTGGAGCAGATGATTGTGGTGTCTCCGTCGGCAACGCCGACACCTGATTGGTTGGATATGTGGAATGTTTTAAATGCAAATGTGTCTTTATTACATAAGAGATTGGACAAAGCAGAGTCCAGGGATAAGACAGGGAGTCAATCCATGGCTTTGACTGTGTCACAGGGCCCTTCAGGGTCTCAGAAACGTCCCCTGTCCCAGGTAGCAGACACTGATACCGACACGGATTCTGACTCCAGTGTCGACTACGATGATGCGAGGTTACACCCAAGGGTGGCCAAAAGTATTCATTATATGATTATTGCAATAAAAGATGTTTTACATATCACAGATGACCCCTCTGTCCCTGACACGAGGGTATGCATGTTTAAGGAAAAGAAACCTGAGGTAACCTTTCCCCCATCTCATGAGCTGAACGCGTTATTTGAAAAAGCTTGGGAAATTCCAGACAAGAAACTGCAGATTCCCAAGAGAATTCTTATGGCGTATCCGTTCCCTGCACAGGACAGGTTACGGTGGGAATCCTCACCCAGGGTGGACAAGGCTTTAACGCGCTTGTCCAAAAAGGTGGCGCTACCGTCTCCGGACACGGCAGCCCTCAAGGATCCTGCTGATCGCAGACAGGAAACTACCTTAAAATCAATTTATGCTCATACGGGTGCCTTGCTCAGACCGGCAATAGCGTCGGCTTGGGTTTGTAGCGCTGTAGCAGCTTGGGCAGATACCTTGTCAGCTGACATTGATAGGGATAGCGTTTTATTGACCTTGGGTCACATTAAAGACGCAGTCTTATATATGAGAGACGCTTCGAGAGACGTTGGGTTCAAGAGCCAACGCCATGGCGATTTCTGCTAGGCGAGCCCTGTGGACCTGCTAATGGACGGGTGATGCCGACTCAAAGAGACATATGGAAGTTTTGCCTTATAAGGGTGAGGTTTTATTTGGAGAAGGTCTCGCGGACCTGGTTTCCACAGCTACCGCGGGTAAATCTACTTTTTTACCTTATGTTCCCCCACAGCAAAAGAAAACACCACAATATCAGATGCAGTCCTTTCGGTCGCATAAGTCCAGAAGAGGTCGGGGCTCTTCCTTCCTCGCCAGAGGTAAGGGTAGAGGGAAAAGAATGCCTGCTACGGCTAGTTCCCAGGAGCAGCAGTCCTCCCCGGCTTCTAATAAATCCACCGCATGACGCTGGGGCTCCACTGAGGGAGTCCGTGCCGGTGGGGGCACGTCTTCGACTCTTCAGCCACGTCTGGGTTCAATCACACGTGGATCCTTGGGCGATGGAAATTGTATCCCAAGGATCCATGCTGGAATCGGCTTTACCAGCTTCTCCCCCAGAGAGGGAGATAGTTTTAGCTGCAATTCGAAAGCTGTATCAACAGCAAGTGATTGTCAAGGTTCCCCTAGTTCAACAGGGGAAGGGGTACTATTCAACCCTGTTTGTGGTTCCGAAACCGGATGGCTCAGTCAGGCCCATTCTAAATCTAAAATCCCTAAACCTGTACTTGAAAAAGTTCAAATTCAAGATGGAATCGCTCCGGGCGGTTATCTCCAGCCTGGAAGGGGGGGATTTTATGGTGTCACTAGACATAAAGGATGCATACCTTCATGTTCCCATTTATCCCCCTCATCAGGCGTACCTGAGATTCGCTGTACAGGATTGTCATTACCAGTTTCAGACGTTGCCGTTTGGGCTTTCCACGGCCCCGAGGATTTTCACCAAGGTAATGGCGGAAATGATGGTGCTCCTGCGCAGGCAGGTAGTCACAATTATCCCGTAATTGGACGATCTCCTGATAAAAGCGAGATCAGTTGCTGAAAAGCGTGTCGCTCTCCCTGAGAGTGCTGCGGCAACATGGCTGGGGATTCTAAATCTACCAAAGTCACAGTTGGTTCCAACGACTCGGCTATATTTTTTAGGCATGATTCTGGACACGGAACAAAAGAGGGTTTTTCTCCCGATGGAAAAAGCCCAGGAACTCCAGAACATGGTCAGAGACCTGTTAAAACCGAAAAGAGTGTCAGTCCATCAATGCACTCGAGTACTGGGAAAAATGGTGGCGACCTACGAGGCCATCCCCTTCGGCAGGTTTCATGCGAGGACATTTCAGTGGGACCTTCTGGACAAGTGGTCCGGGTCCCATCTTCAAATTCATCAGAAAATAAGCCTGTCCCCCAGGGCCAGGGTGTCTCTCCTGTGGTGGCTGCAGAGTGCTCACCTTCTAGAGGGTCGCAGGTTCGGCATTCAAGACTGGGTTCTGGTGACCACGGACGCGAGCCTCCGAGGATGGGGAGCAGTCACACAAGGAAGAAATTTTCAGGGAACATGGTCAAGCCAGGAGGCTTGTCTACACATCAACATACTGGAATTAAGGGCCATATACAACGGCCTACGACAAGCGGAGAATCTTCTTCGCGACCTACCGGTTTTGATTCAATCAGACAACGCCACAGCTGTGGCTCATGTAAACCGCCAAGGCGGGACAAGGAGCAGAGTGGCAATGGCGGAAGCCACAAGGATTCTTCGCTGGGCGGAAAATCACGTAAGCACTCTGTCAGCAGTCTTCATTCCGGGAGTGGATAACTGGGAAGCAGACTTCCTCAGCAGACACGATCTCCATCCAGGAGAGTGGGGACTTCATCAAGAAGTTTTTACAGAGATAACAAGTCTTTGGGGACTTCCTCAAATAGACATGATGGCGTCACGCCTCAACAAGAAGCTTCGGAGGTATTGTGCCAGGTCAAGGGACCCTCAGGCAGTAGCGGTGGACGCCCTGGTGACACCATGGGTGTTTCAGTCGGTCTATGTATTCCCTCCTCTTCCTCTCATCTCCAAAATATTGAGAATCATAAGAAGAAAAAGAGTGCAGACAATACTCATTGTTCCAGATTGGCCTCGAAGGGCCTGGTATTCAGATCTTCAGGAGATGCTCACAGAAGGTCCATGGCCTCTTCCTCTCAGGGAGGACCTGTTGCAGCAGGGGCCCTGCGTGTTCCAAGACTTACCGCGGTTACGTTTGACGGCATGGCGGTTGAACACCGAATCCTAGCTGGGAAAGGTATTCCGGAGGAAGTCATCCCTACTCTGATAAGGTCTAGGAAGGAGGTGATGGCGAAACATTATCACCGTATCTGGAGGAAGTATGTTTCTTGGTGTGAAGCCAAGATTGCTCCTACGGAAGATTTCCACCTGGGCCGTTTTCTCCACTTTCTACAGACAGGAGTGGATATGGGCCTGAAGTTAGGCTCCATTAAGGTACAGATTTCGGCCCTATCTATATTCTTTCAGAAGGAATTGGCTTCTCTCCCAGAAGTCCAGACTTTTGTAAAGGGAGTGCTGCACATCCAGCCTCCTTTTGTGCCCCCAGTGGCACCATGGGACCTTAACGTGGTGTTACAGTACCTTAAGTCACACTGGTTTGAACCTCTTCAAACAGTTGAGTTGAAATTTCTCACTTGGAAAGTGGTCATGTTGTTAGCCTTGGCATCTGCGAGGTGGGTGTCCGAATTGGCGGCTTTGTCTCACAAAAGCCCCTATCTGATTTTCCATGTGGATAGAGCAGAGTTGAGGACTTGTCCTCAATTTCTGCCTAAGGTGGTTTCATCGTTTCATATGAACCAACCTATTGTGGTGCCTGTCGCTACGGGGGACTTGGAGGATTCCAAGTCTCTTGATGTAGTCAGGGCTTTAAAAGTTTATGTAGCCAGGACGGCTCGGGTTAGGAAAACAGAGGCACTGTTTGTCCTGTATGCAGCCAACAAGGTTGGCGCCCCTGCTTCTAAGCAGACTATTGTCCGCTGGATCTTTAACACAATTGGTGTGCAGATGGGTCCACCGTGGTTAGGGGAGCAGATCCAGCCAATGCAGCTGCGGTAAAGGACGCAATCCCCGCCGAGGAGCTCAGGAAGCGGATCCGGATCACACTGCAGCCCCCGGCCGCACACGAGGGGAAGGTCGCAACCCGCAGGGAGGGATTTCTCTTTTCCCCGGCTCCGCAGCACACTCCACCCCGGTGCCAGATGTATCCTCCATGTCAGGAGGGTGGGAAGGGTAGATGCAGAGAGGGGATTAGGGTAATCAGAGGGATTACAGAGGCTTTTGTGCCGGAGCTCTAGGAAAAAGATGCCTGTCTCCTTCCCGTCCAGGCCACGCCCCCCAACACTTTTTTATTTTTTAAAGCATTCTTACTTTGCAGCACTTTTCCCCACACCTGAATAAAACTTTTGTACAGTACCATGTATATATAAAGCCCGTACTACAAGGGCCCTGCCCTCTAGACTAGGATTCCTCTTTCTTTTAGGTACATAATATAAATATATAAAATCACACATCCCTTATCACAATTAATGGATTGAGCACTGGATTGAGCATTGTTGAATAATTAACTGGCATTTCTCACTATCTGCTAAGTGAAAATTGAGGTTCATACAGTCAGAGCATAGATGTGCGTTCTTCCTCCATCCGTAAAGAAGTAATTGAAGAGTGATGGTCTTCTGTATGTATTGAGTGTTACAGGTCTCTTTCCAATATGCGATTTTTCCAGTTTGTCCATTTTACAGGGTGTTAAAAGTGTTCTTACTTGGAAGCTGCTATGTACACTAATCATGTGTCTCACCTTTGTCCTACGTAAATGAACTCTAGAGGATAAAGGTTTATTTACCCTCAGAACATCTTGGCTCTTTATCAAGAGGCAAATATTGAAGGTGATTATTGATGTTCCGCACATCATTCTTTGTTTACAGTATTTCCAAATCTCCATATTTGGTCTTAGAAGTACGTGTTATATGCAGGTTGCACAGTTTACACTTTTAGTGCTTGCGTACAAGGTGCTTAGGCTATATCTACATGGATATTATGATTTTTATCATGAAGCCTGAAAAACCTTTGTGCATTTCCACTTTCTTGCTTTTTTTTCTGTTTGCCTTTTGTACTTTTATGTTCTGCTTTAGCCATAGGTAAACAGATGTAATTTGCCACACTCTGTGCCATTAGACTTTTTTTTTTTTTTTTTTTAACCTGGATCATACTTGCCTATTTTGCTGGAAGTTGCAGGAGTCTCCCAATTTTTAGGTTAGCCCCCCATACCTCTGAAAGGGTTAGGTTTAGGCACTAAGACTGCGGGGAGGGTTAGGATGCAGGGAAGGTTAGGGGTTTAGGCTTAGAACACTTGCATGACAGGTTTCTGGATCCTGCTGTCTGTGTTCTGACCACCTGCACCCCAAGCGCTGTGATCCCGATACCATCCACTTTTAACTGTTATCCATTATTTGTTTTTTGGAGGATGTTGTCAGGATGCCTGTAGTCAGAATCCTGGCGCCGGAATCCTGACACGCAGCCACAATGCCGACACCGGAACTCGGTCATTGAGCGAAATGCAGAAACCCGGCATCCTGATCGGAACTATGCTGCCCACTGTTTAGTGTTAGCCGCTGGGGGAGATTAGGGTTAGGCATCCCGGGTTATGGTTAGGCTGTGGGGAAGGAAGGGTTAGGGTTAGGCTGAGGGTAGAGTTTAGGTTCATGCACCCCCCGGGGAGGGTAAGGGTTATGTTGTGGGGAGAGGGGGTTAGGTTGGTTTAGACACCACTGGGGAGAGTTAGGGTTAGGCTGCGGTGGGGGGTTAGGGTTAGGCTGCGAAAAGTGAGGGTTAGGGGGTTATATGCTTACCTACCCCCAGTCGAGATTTTCTCCATCGGGATGCCACATCAGTCTTCTGACCGCTTGCATCCCGACCACCAGTAAAACGTATCACACCCATGTTTTGGGTGGGTATAGGCTGATTACTTCATTTTCACGTATTTTTATCACAGGTCATAAAAGCAGGAGTTAACGTGCAAATGCCGGAATGAGCATTTTCTAATTCAATTACCCGTTAAACAGGAGCGCGCATACAGGCGATAAGTGAAATTAGTGTGCAATAGGTCCATTAAGTCAACATTCAAAAACGTGCTGTCCAGTATGTGTCAGTATTCTGGCTTTTGGAATCTTGCTGTCGATTTACTGTTGGGATCCCGGTATTTTGACTGCATCTCTTAACGAAGCATGGGACGCACCATGTAGTTTCTTTCTGCTTTTGAGCTAGCCCAGTGGTTGCAGTGGAAAAGGACCCCCAGGCTCAGGGGCCCATGTGTACTACTCACCCTGCACCCATTCTTAATACACCAATGCTTTTGTTATTTTTAGATCTGTAAGGACATCATTGTTGAACCATAGGTCTTTTTATATTTCACAACTCTTTTGTGCAGTAAGGCCCTCATTCCGAGTTGATCGCTCGCAATGCGAATTTAGCAGAGTTGCTCAGGCTAAGCCTACGCCTACTGGGAGTGTATCTTAGCTTCTTAAAATTGCGACCGATGTATTCGCAATATTGCGATTACACACCTCGTAGCAGTTTCTGAGTTGCTTCAGACTTACTCGGCATCTGCGATCAGTTCAGTGCTTGTCGTTCCTGGTTTGACGTCATAAACACACCCAGCGTTCGCCCAGACACTCCCCCGTTTCTCCGGCCACTCCTGCGTTTTTTCCGGAAACGGTAGCGTTTTTATCCACACGCCCCGAAAACGCCGTGTTTCCGCCCAGTAACACCCATTTCCTGTCAATCACACTACGATCGCCGGAGCGAAGAAAAAGCAGTGAGTAAAAATACTATCTTCAATGTAAAATTACTTGGCACAGTCGCAGTGCGATTATTGCGCATGCGTACTAAGCGGAATTTCACTGCGATGCGATGAAAATTACCGAGCGAACGACTCGGAATGAGGGCCTAAGTCACTTGGTCTATTAAGGTGTATGCTGTATGTTAACCAGTTATCTTAGCTTATAGGAGATACAGATTTGTTCCCTTGTAAGTCCTGCATACACACTTATTTGTGCTTCAAATTAATTGCTAAATCTCTTTTATGTAAGAGAGCATGTCATTTTATGAAATGCCTTAATCAGTGTTTTGGATCTCTGTCCCTGGTAAAAAATATTAGTATGTTAAAAAATAAATAGATAAAAGATATACACTTGCGCTGTCAGACAATGTTTGTCTTTATACCTGTTATTAATTGAGATTTGTCGGGAAATCCTGGTTTTGGAACATTTCTTAATCAGAACATTTTGTTTAATATAAAATGAATTGGGATTTGTCTGATTTCTGAGAATCATTAATAATTTACTTGTAGTGTACATCCTGTACTTCTTCCGCTGAATATCCTTCGTAGGCTGCTCGGCCCATCTCAGACGCAGTTTTCATATAATGAAGGATTTACATGTGCCTATATTTCTCTGTTGTGCCGTGTGGTTCGGAACAGTCTGTGACATTTTATACGTGGGTGCCACTGCTTATTCAGTTTTAATTTTATTAACATTATAAAAATAAAGATTAAATATAAATAGATCCAGATTGTTATAAATAAATAGCTTTTAACTCCTACATTCTTTATCTCCGTGCAAAAATTAGTTCCATTAGTCTCCCATATCCAAAATTCTGAAATAAGGAATATACCGAAAAACTGATTTTTTTTTCTTGGAGCCGACTGAGCGCAAACTTAAGTACACAAAATAAATAAAAAAATATTGTAGAAAATTGCCTTCAGGCTATGTGTATAAGGTTTATATGAAGCATAAATGAGGTTTGTTTACGTACACAAACTTTCATTTATTCAGAAAAAGATAACAAATATTGTACAAGCTACCCTCACGCTATTGTGGGTATTCAATTCAAGTCGGAACTGCCGTCTTGTCGGAAAGACGACAGTTTCCGACTTTTTCAGGTCGGATAGTGTTCCGAGCTGTTCAGTTGGGATGCCGTTTTTCCGACAGGTCGGCAATTCCGACTTGACGTAAAACACGTGGATAGGCGGATTAGTCGCGGATCCACATGTTTTGTTGGATTAGCGGCCAAATCCGACAGGTTTTAGCCCCGTTTCCGACAAGTCGGATTTGCATTGTCAGGAACGACCAAATCCTGTCGGATTTATATGAAACATAAATGCATTCTGTAAATACCTCATTATATTATGCAAATATTACAGAATATGGAAAAATCTGATATCCAAAATACTTCTGGTCCTAATATAGAAAAAAAAATAGAGTGATACATGGACAATAAAAATAGTTTCAAAATGTTTTAATACAGCGCCACAGACCCTCTTCTCCTAAAGTGAGGTATGAGTTCTGCAGGGACTCTCATCCTTTAACCACTTGCCTGGCATGGTCACATCAGATGCGACCACCCCTGCAAGTACCTCATCTGACCTGGTCGCACAGGATGTGACCAGTCAGATACACAGAGTGGGATGAGAATTTTCCCGCAGCTGCAGTTATCAGAGGGACCTTCTGGTCCCTCTGCTTCCCCTCTGCTTCCCTGCACCCTACCCTTGTGTTTGCCGTGCTGTCCTTTCACTGCTGATTGGTCAGTATGACAGGACTCCCCACCTAGCGACTGCAGGCACTAGCAGCTGTTAGAGAAATGTAAATTAGCTCCCCTGAGTCCCCCGCAGTGTGTACCTTCTGTCTGCTGCCAGGAAAATTAAAATCGCAATGTTATCGATATTCTTTATGTTCTGATAGTGACGATCTGATGTTCCGATGTTTCAAACCCCTATTTTAAAATAAATAAAAAATATATTTTTTATAAAAACATTTCTCCTACGTCCTAGAGGATGCTGGGGATTCCGTAAGGACCATGAGAGGTCCGCAGGAGACATGGGCACTATAAAGAACTTTAGAATGGGTGTGCACTGGCTCCTCCCTCTATGCCCCTCCTCCAGACCTCAGTTGGATCCTGTGCCCAGAGGAGATTGGGTGTACTACAGGGGAGTTCTCCTGAGTTTCTCTGATTAAAAGAATTTTGATAGGTTTTTTATTTTCAGGGAGCCCTGCTGGCAACCGGCTCCCTGCATCGTGGGACTGAGGAGAGAGAAGCAGACCTACTTAAGTGATAGGCTCTGCTTCTTAGGCTACTGGACACCATTAGCTCCTGAGGGATCGGAACGCAGGTCTCACCCTCGCCGTTCGTCCCATAGCCGCGCCGCCGTCCTCCTTGCAGAGCCGGAAGATAGAAGCCGGGTGAGTATTAGAAGAAAGAAGACATCACAGGAGGCAGAAGACTTCTGATCTTCACTGAGGTAACGCTGCGCGCCATTGCTCCCACACACAACACACACTGAGGCACGGATGGGTGCAGGGCGCAGGGGGGGGCGCCCTGGGCAGCAATATAAAACCTCTAGGCTGGCATTTTAGTATATATGGGCTGCGGAGGCAATATATATACAAATCCCCCGCCAGTATTGTATTTTTGAGCGGGACCGAAGCTGGCACACTGCAGAGAAGCTGGCTCCCCGGACTCTCCCCAACTGAACACGGTGACAGAGGGCTTAAAAAGAGGGGGGGGCACTTAATTTGTCAGTGAAGGTATATTGAATAATATTAAAGCGCTGTGTGTATGGGAAATTGTTTTCCAGGGTCATTGGCGCTGGGTGTGTGCTGGCATACTCTCTCTCTGTCTCTCCAAAGGGCCTTATTGGGGGTGTGTCTCCAGATTGGATATTTCCCTGAGTGTGTGGGGGTGTCGGTACGCGTGTGTCGGCATGTCTGAAGCGGAAGGCTCTTCTAGGGAGGAGGTGGAGCAAATGAGTGTGGTGTCTCCGTCGGCAACGCCGACACCTGATTGGTTGGATATGTGGAATGTTTTAAATGCAAATGTGAATTTATTACATAAAAGGTTGGACAAAGCGGAGTCCAGGGAAAATGCAGGGAGTCCATCCTTGCCTTTTACTATGTCACAGGGCCCTTCTGGGTCTCAGAAACGCCCACTATCCCAAATAGCAGACACTGATACCGACACGGACTCTGACTCCAGTGTCGACTACGATGATGCGAGGTTGCAGCCAAAGTTGGCAAAAAGTATTCATTATATCAGAGGTTCTCAAACTCTGTCCTCGGGGGCCCACACAGTGCATGTTTTGCAGGTCTCCTCACAGAATCGCAAGTGAAATAATTAGCTCCACCTGTGGACCTTTTAAAATGTGTCAGTGAGTAATTAATACACCTGTGCACCTGCTGGGTTACCTGCAAAACATGCACTGTGTGGGCTCCCGAGGACCGAGTTTGAGAACCTCTGCATTATATGATTATTGCAATAAAAGATGTGTTGCATATCATGGATGACCCCTCTGTACCTGACACGAGGGTCCACATGTTTAAAGAAAAGAAACCGGAGGTTACTTTCCCCCCTTCCCATGAGTTAAATTAGTTGTTTGAAAGGGCTTGGGAAACTCCAGACAAGAAACTGCAGATTCCCAAAAGGATTCTTATGGCGTATCCTTTCCCGGCTAAGGACAGGATACGGTGGGAATCCTCCCCCAGGGTGGACAAAGCGTTAACACGCTTATCCAAAAAGGTGGCGCTGCCGTCGCAAGATACCGCAGCCCTCAAGGATCCTTGAAGTCTACCTTGAAGTCAATTTATACACATATTGGTACCTTGCTGAGACCGGCGATAGCGTCGGCTTGGGTTTGTAGCGCTGTAGCAGCGTGGACAGATACCTTGTCTGCTGACATTAATACCCTGGATAAAGATACCATTTTACTGACCTTGGGTCATATAAAGGATGCTGTCCTATGTATGAGAGATGCTCAGAGAGACGTTGGCCTACTGGGTTCCAGAGCCAACGCCATGGCGATTTCTGCTAGGCGAGCCCTGTGGACCCGCCAATGGACGGGTGATGCCGACTCAAAGAGGCATATGGAGGTGTTGCCTTACAAGGGTGAGGACTTATTTGGGGAAGGTCTCACGGACCTGGTTTCCACAGCTACCGCAGGTAAATCCGCTTTTTTACCTTATGTTTCCTCACAGCCAAAGAAAACGCCACATTACCAGATGCAGTCCTTTCGGACGCATAAATCCAAAAGAGGACGGGGATCTTCCTTTCTCGCCAGAGGTAAGGGCAGAGGGAAAAAGCTGCCAGCTACAGCTAGTTCCCAGGAACAGAAGTCCTCCCCGGCTTCTACTAAATCCACCGCATGACGCTGGGGCTCCGCTGAGGGAGTCCGCCCCAGTGGGGCACGTCTTCGACTTTTCAGCCACGTCTGGATTCAATCACAGGTGGATCCCTGGGCAATAGAAATTGTTTCCCAGGGTTACAAGCTGGAATTCGAAGATGTGCCTCCTCGCCGGTTTTTCAAATCGGCCCTACCAGCTTCTACCCCAGAGAGGGAGGTAGTTTTAAGTGCAATTCAAAAACTGTGTCTTCAACAAGTGGTGGTCAAAGTTCCCCTGCTTCAACAGGGGACGGGGTACTACTCAACCCTGTTTGTGGTCCCGAAACCGGACGGTTCGGTCAGACCCATTCTGAATTTAAAATCCTTAAACCTGTACTTGAACAGGTTCAAATTCAAGATGGAATCGCTCAGAGCGTTCATCGCCAGCCTGGAAGGGGGGGATTATATGGTGTCTCTGGACATAAAGGATGCATACCTTCATGTCCCCTTATATCCTCCTCATCAGGCGTTCCTGAGGTTTGCTGTACAGGATTGTCATTACCAATTCCAGACGTTGCCGTTTGGGCTTTCCACGGCCCGAGGATTTTCACCAAGGTAATGGCGGAAATGATGGTGCTCTTGCGCAAGCAGGGAGTCAAAATTATCCCGTACTTGGACGATCTCCTGATAAAAGCGAGATCGAGAGAACAGTTGCTGAACTACGTGTCACTCTCCCTGAGGGTATTGCAGCTGCAAGGCTGGATTCTCAATCTACCAAAGTCACAGTTGGTTCCAACGATCCGATTGCTTTTCTTAGGCATGATTTTGGACACGGAACAAAAAAGGGTTTTTCTCCCGATGGAAAAGGCCCAGGAACTCCAGAGCTTGGTCAGGAACCTGTTAAAGCCGAAAAGGGTGTCGGTCCATCAATGCACTCGAGTTCTGGGAAAGATGGTGGCGTCTTACGAGGCCATTCCCTTCGGCAGGTTCCATGTGAGGACTTTTCAGTGGGACCTTCTGGACAAGTGGTCCGGGTCCCATCTACCTTCTAGAGGGTCGCAGGTTCGGCATTCAGGACTGGGTTCTGGTGACCACGGATGCAAGCCTCCGAGGATGGGGAGCAGTCACATTGGGAAGAAACTTCCAGGGACTGTGGTCAAGCCAGGAGGCTTGTCTACACATCAACGTACTGGAATTGAGGGCCATATACAACGGCCTCCGTCAAGCGGAGAATCTTCTTCGCAACCTCCCGGTTCTGATTCAGTCAGACAACGTCATAGCCGTGGCTCATGTAAACCGCCAAGGCGGGACAAGGAGCAGAGTGGCAATGGCGGAAGCCTCGAGGATTCTGCGCTGGGCGGAAAATCACGTAAGCGCTCTGTCAGTGGTATTCATTCCGGGAGTGGACTACTGGGAAGCAGACTTCCTCAGCAGACACAATCTCCATCGATGATAGTGGGGTCTTCATCAAGAAGTCTTTGCAGAAATAGCAAGTCTTTGGGGACTTCCTCAAATAGACATGATGGCGTCACGCCTCAACAAAAAGCTTCCGAGGTATTGTGCCAGGTCAAGGGACCCTCAGGCAGTAGCAGTGGACGCCCTGGTGACACCGTGGGTGTTTCAGTCGGTCTATGTGTTCAATCCTCTTCCTCTCATCTCAAAAGTATTTAGAATCATAAGACGAAAAGGAGTACAGACAATTCTCATTGTTCCAGATTGGCCTCGAAGGGCCTGGTATCCGGATCTGCAGGAAATGCTCACAGAAGATCCGTGGCCGCTTCCTCTCAGAGAGGACCTGTTGCAACAGGGGCCCTGTCTGTTCCAAGACTTACCGCGGCTGCGTTTGACGGCACGAGGTCATCCCTACTCTGATAAAGGCTAGGAAGGAGGTGACAGCGAAACATTATCACTGTATCTGGAGCAAGTATGTCTCTTGGTGTGAAACCAAGAATGCTCCTCCGGAAGATTTCCATCTGGGCCGTTTTCTCCACTTCCTACAGACTGGGGTGAATGTGGGCCTAAAATTAGGCTCCATTAAGGTTCAGATTTCGGCCCTATCCATTTTCTTTCAGAAGGAATTGGCTTCTCTCCCAGAAGTCCAGACTTTTGTGAAGGGAGTGCTGCATATCCAGCCTCCTTTTGTGCCTCCAGTGGCACCATGGGACCTTAACGTGGTGTTACGATACCTTAAGTCTCCCTGGTTTGAGCCTCTTCAATCCGTGGAATTAAAGTACCTCACTTGGAAGGTGGTCATGTTGTTGGCCTTGGCATCGGCAAGGCGAGTGTCTGAGTTGGCGGCTTTGTCTCATAAAAGCCCCTATCTGATTTTCCATGTGGATAGAGCTGAGTTGCAGACTCGTCCTCAATTTTTGCCTAAGGTGGTTTCCTCTTTTCATATGAGCCAACCTATTGTGGTGCCTGTGGCTACGCAGGACTTGGAGGATTCCGATTCCCTTGATGTGGTCAGGGCGTTGAAAATTTATGTAGCCAGAATGGCTCGGGTTAGGAAAACAGAGGCACTGTTTGTCCTGTATGCAGCCAACAAGGTTGGCGCTCCTGCTTTGAAGCAGACTATTGCTCGCTGGATCTGTAACACGATTCAGCAGACTCATTCTACGGCTGGATTGCCGTTACCAAATTCGGTAAAGGCCCATTCCACTAGGAAGGTGGGCTCTTCTTGGGCGGCTGCCCAAGGCGTCTCGGCATTACAGCTTTGCTGAGCGGCAACTTGGTCAGATTCAAACACCTTTGCAAAATTCTACAAGTTTGATACCCTGGCTGATGAGGACCTCATGTTTGCTCAATCGGTACTGCAGAGTCATCCGCACTCTCCCGCACGTTTTGGAGCTTTGGTATAATCCCCATGGTCCTTACGGAGTCCCCAGCATCCTCTAGGACGTAAGATAAAATAAGATTTTAAACCTACCGGTAAATCTTTTTCTCCTAGTCCGTAGAGGATGCTGGGCGCCCATCCCAGTGCGGACAAATTCTGTAAGGCTTGTATATAGTTGTTGCTTACATAAGGGTTATGTTACAGTTGAGATCAGTCTTTAGCTGATACTGTTTTGTTCATACTGTTAACTGGTTGTGTATATTCCAGGTTATACGGTGTGGATGGTGTGGGCTGGTATAAATTTTGCCCTTAGATTAACAAAATCCTTTCCTCATATTGTCCATCTCCTCTGGGCACAGTTTCTCTAACTGAGGTCTGGAGGAGGGGCATAGAGGGAGGAGCCAGTGCACACCCATTCTAAAGTTCTTTATAGTGCCCATGTCTCCTGCAGAGCCCGTCTATACCCCATGGTCCTTACGGAGTCCCCAGCATTCTCTACGGACTAGGAGAAAAAAGGTTTAAAATCTTATCTTATATGTTTTTTACCTAATTCACGCATTAAAAACCAGCGTTTTTTTTGGAAAACAAAGTGATGAGTCTATGTGTTAGACATCCTGGTACACTGCAAGGATCAGTGTGTGACTTTCTAATCTTCAAAAGTGACACACATTATCCTTAATATCAGTAATAGGTTAAAACTACAATTAAAATACATCAATCAATAATAACATTGAAGGCGACTTCAATATCCCTATCTATGTCCCTACTGACCCCTCTGCCTCTAAACCCTGCACCATCACATCATCACTTTGTCTTTTTCAATAGACCTCCTGACCCTCCCATGTAATTGGACACTCACTTGATCTGGTCTTCACTGATCATTGAGATATTTCTAATTACACCAATTCCCTATTATTTCTGTCTTACCATAATCATTCACTCATTCTTTCTTTACCTCTGACTCCCAAGGCTACCATCAATAAGCGTAACTTTGGGCTGTTGACAGCATATCCTTATCTTCCCTGCTTGGCTCACATTTTCTTGAACATGGCAATTAAGTTTTTGAATGTTAAAGGGAAGTTGGTGCCTCACACCATTGTCCCCATAACAGGGGACAGAGCCTGCCTGTTCCGGACCCTCTCCTTTATCATGGAAGACACTCTGCTAATGGCTAGGGAGGTGTGTGAGCTAATCATGAGACACATGGTGGATAAGTGGAAAGACTTCTCCACCATGTCCCACGACAGTGAGGTGAAACACCTACACCATCTCCGCTAAGTACCTCCTTAACGTGTCCCAACACTTGATGATTTATGCGTATTGGTGGCAGCTTGACAACTATTCTTCTTCAAGGTTTACAGCAAGTGGTGAGCTGTATGAGAGTTTTGGTGCTGAACATTTTGCCGTGAGGAGACAGGACCTCTCTTAAGGCCATTTTGATGCGTACCTACCACGTGAACCTGAAGAGATGTCCACCACACCATCCCTCCCTCAGCCCGACTCCGCCTGTCACAGGCATCACCTCTTCTTGTCCCTAAGAAGGCTCCTGCCAAACGTTGTTCCAGATACACAGACGCTAAAAGGAGCTAGCAACTTCATAATGCAACAAGGAAATATGCAAAGAGTAATTCTGTGGTGCACCGTGCTGCAGTAGCCAAGTACCAACGATATAACTCTGAGCTGCACATAAAAGCACAGTCTTGATATGAATAAGAAAATCCAAGAAGACGAGTTGAAAGGCGAGCACTTCCTTGGAAGGTCAGGGCTCACTCATACATGGCGTATAAGTTAAGTTAACATAGCATCAAGGAAATGGAAACAGTAAATATTGAAGGTCTTCCCGGCTAGTCTCTGTCTTTCTGTCTGTCTATCTTATCTATCTATCTATTAGGGATGTTTTATGAGTCACCTCTGCGACTCGTTCCTGTATGTATTCTTGCTGTCTCCTAGCAACTAGGATGCTGACTGCTATGTGCAGCAGCACACCGGTTTGGAATGCCTCATTACCTGACTCCAGCCTGATATCTCTTGTGATTGGTGTTGGCTCCCTTTCATTAGGGATTCTGTTCAGTTCCTGTTGCCAATGATATTCCCTAGCTTCTGCTACCCAGTGAAGCCTGTCACCTGGTCGCTATGCCACGTACAGTTCTCAGTCTCCCAGTCTGTTCCTGTGTCCTGGTGCCCTGCCATTTTGTTCCTGTATCCTGCCTTAGTCATCATTGTGCTGTCCCTGCCTGTTCTGCAGCCATCCCCTTTTGGATCCTGCCCATTACCTGCTATCCTGTCTCCATTCCTGCTGTGTGTCCTTGTCTTGCCGTGGCCCTCCAGTTACTCTTGTGTCGGGTCACGATCCATGTCCAGGCTCCTGGAATACACCTTGCCAGCTCTGGTTTTGTGTACATCCAGCATGTGTGTCTGTCGTTACCCATTGCAGTAAAATACATTAATTTCAGCAAGTCTGCAGCTACCAGTTTTCAGTACATCCAGATCATGTCTTAAGTCACAGCTAAAGCCACTGTGTATTATTACAGACTGCAGCCTAGTCATACAATTTATCCAGCAAGTCTCTATGCTACTAGATGCACTTTCAATCACAGTACACACCCAGCACCTGATTGTTTTTCTAGCAGTTAACCATCGTCTGGCTGTGTTCACCTGCAACCAAACACCTTATTATTAAAAAAAGAGAAGGTAGATGGAAATATATAGTGCGCAAATAAGCAGCCTGTGTGGCCAGTCCCTTAGAGAAGGTGTCCTCACCACCTCCACCAACGTGACTAGTATGCAAATAGAGTAAGGGGTTTAACTTCACCGGAGCTAATAAATATCCTGGGTTTTTTTCAGTCCTCAGTCAGTGTTGGTTAGGTACATTTGTCTCTAATCATATATGGATATAAACATGGAGGACAAAAAAAGTGTATATACTGTAGTGAAGCACAATTTTTTAATGACACACAACACAATTGACAAACGTAACACAAAAAATCGTTTCTAGCTGATCATCTGAAAGCGGTGATTATCAGCTGTATTGGAACTGTTATTGGACAGTTCTAAAGTCACATGTAAATATTCTCAACATGGATAATTGAACACAGGTCCCGTGCGAGCAGCAAAAAGGCACAATTACCGGCTCTGGTGGAACTGCTCTTATACAGTTCTCAATCGCATGAAGGGGTGGAATCCCGGACACTCCGCCTCGTCTGCATCAAGGTGTGGAAAACCAAAGCCCGCATCTGTACCCACTAGCTGCTCCCTGGGGTCCGTGTCTGTTGCCCGAACACATTTCTACACCTGTGCAGGGGTCTTTTTCAAGGTAATCAATGTATGTCCAATCCACTCTGTTTCCGAATATTTAAACTCCCAATGTCCAATTCCTGATTCCGGAGCTCAGCTGGATACAATCATCACAAGTACCATAGTCCATTACCGTGCTCCATACTTCCTGCTTTCGGTAAACCAGCGATGCAGGGTTCCATGGCAACTCGGCGCCCAATCGCAGTCAGGCTCCGGTTGTCGATACGTCACTGCCGGTTGTTGATATATTTAAAGCACTTGACAACCTACATCCCGGCTTTCTATATAATATATCCATCTGATGTACAGTTTGTTTCTTTTCATTAGAGCACCGTAGTGTTCTGCATCTGTACCAAAGGCTTATTTCTCATTACTACCATATTTGATGAAGACGAGACGTCATTTCCGGTGACGTTTGATGTAACAAATGGGCTCAGGCAATCCTTAAAGTGACGATGGCTTGCAATTCCTCATTATCATCATGCAATAAAAACATGCAATAAAAATATATCAATATTTAATACAATAGCGAAATCAATATTATTAAAAGAAATGAAAAAATAGTGATAAAGCTAAATATTTATCGTATATAATACCCTTTATGAGGTCTAAGAACACTGTACGCTATCTACGTATGAAGTACCGTAAGGGTACGCTAGTTGCGTAACAATCGCTTTGCCGTGATCGAGACGCTCAAGCGTCACGTTCACTCACGGCCAAGAGATCACAGGCAGGCACGTTATTGGCTGTTGACTAAAGTAATGATTCGCTATAGCGTAGCGGACGCTCGGGACCACGAGGAGATCACCAGCGGCGCTGACGCTCACTATATTAAACCTTTGTATCTAAACCATAAACAGTGTATTGTGCAGTAAAACCTTAGTGTAATGTTAGAGTGTAAATGCAACACAGTATAACCTTATTACCTTAAAAGCTGTTTGAGCGTCACTGACGCTCTGAGAATACTAGACACTATAAGAAATACACAGATACCTGGGCTTAGGGTCCAACGCCTAATATGTATATATTTTGAATGATAAACTTGCAAAAGAATTAATACAAATACAAATCATACACTACAATATAACATAGACTACCTAACCAGATAACTACACAGGAAATATAATACAATTACTATTTAAAGGAAAATAAGAGAGAAAGAGGAGAAGGGAGAGGGAGAGAGAGAAATTGGCCCACAATAACAAGAAGATCAATATAGTTGCGGAGAAACACTTACGCACAAGGGGAAACGATCGCATGCGCCTCGATATCCAGCTCCCGATTATCAGCAATGAGAACCGTTGAAGAGAGTGAACTGGATATGGTCGGCCTGCCTATTTATGCCCCACACACAATACAATTCAATGGTCCCTACAATCTCATTGTTCATTGGACACAGGAATTCGGCTTCGCATTATAACAAAAGGTCATAGGTTGATTCATACAGGTGGGCTGTGACTGCTTCCAACTGTTCAGGTGGGTGGGATACTGAGTTTCCCGCCGCATGACTAAATAAGAACAAATAATAGTAAATGGACATAAACTTCTTATGTCCATAACTATTCGCACGAGCGATTAATCCGCTCCAAACCAACTCCGGAATATTGCTATTTAAATACTCTTCCGATGGGTACCAAACACCACTGTATGACCCCTGTTAGACCCTTCGTACAATACAAAGAGGGATCTCTCTGTTCAGGAACATGCTATGTTAACTAAACTTTCAGAATCTATCAAAGGGACCATTATTACTGAAAATATGTAACGATTGAGTCGCACGCTACGATCACATAAACTCTACCGTAAATACGCATACCGTGCGCCTGCGGGTGCCCGCGACTGTGAGTATGCGCACGCACGGGAGAGCGCACGCATGCGCAGCGCGGACCAGAATGAGGTGCAAATATGGCAGTGTGTATAGAGATATTTTTCTGACTTTGACAATAGAGAGGAAGAGAGAGAAATGAAACGCCCACAAACACCAACCTAGAGGAACCATTTGCCCTCAAAATCAGCCTTTAGTCCTCCCCTTGGATTTAGGGTACCGAAATTGTATATAGCTTTAATTTCAGATCTTGCTAGTTCACTGGTGGTATCTTTTTTTCTCCAATTGCATTTTACATGTTTCAATCCACAAAAACTCTTTTATGGATGTGATACAGCTTTGATGACATAGCCTAAAGTACTCAGATAATGTATGGGTGGTTAGACCCTTTCTAATGTTTCGGCGATGCAAACGTCTTGAAATTCAAACTATGTACCATAGGCCACATTCGCATTCTATACCATAAATAACATTGTTGGTGTTGCAAGTGATAAAATCTAAAGTTTTAAATTCTTTCTTGTTAATTAAAACTTCTTTGGTTTTGCTAATCCCTGCCTGTTCTGCTCTACATCCTAAGCATTGCAAGTGTCGACCAAGTGGTGTCGACCTGGAGTCCGGATACCACTGCGGGTCTGGGACTCCAGGTCGACACACCTTAGGTCACCAATTGGTCAACACACCATAGGTCGACACCTGAAATAGGTTGACTTGAACAAGGTCAACATGGAAAAAGGTCGCCATGCGTTTTTAATGTTTTTTTTGGTGTAGTTTTCTTTGTAGAGTGACCGGGAACCCCAATTAGTGCACCGTGTCCCCTTGCATGGCTTGCTTCGCTCGCCATGCTTCGGGCAAGGTGCCTAGCTCCGCTCCCACTGCACTCTGCACAGGTTACTGATCCCAATTGTAGTCCACGTGGATAGTAAAGTATTAAAATGTTCAAAAAATGTGAAAAACATGTCAACCCTTCCATGTCGACCTTGTTCATGTTGGCATTTTGTCCATGTCGACCTATTGCAGGTGTCGACCAAGTGGTGTCGAGCTAAGGTGTGTGGACCTTTTTGGTGTCGACCTGGAGTCCGGATACCACTGCAGGCATGGGATAGATTATCCGGAATGTTTAGGAATAAGGCAGTCTGAGTTAGAGGTTTTAGAGTTTGTTTGTTATATTTTTTTTTGTTTCCTACAACCTGATAAAACACATTTGAATGACCCCTTGGTCCCTGGCATGCCTTCTGGATAACGTTTTGTGAGAGAAAAATTTATATGTTCCAGTTTTTGGCTTCTATTAAATTTAAGATCTAACCATTCCTACTTGTGCCTAATATAGAATTAATACCGTATACATATCTATTTTCTTTATGACCATGGGCAGATATGTAGTGCATCATGAGTACATAGTACGACAGATCCCACTAATGTTTCTAAATACACATTTATTTATTTTCAGAACACAAAGACTTTTTTATTGTTTAGTAGCGTATTACAACTAGGATGCAGTCAATTTACCTACAATAAAAATCCCGTCAACCCTTGACCGACGTTCAAAATCCTGACATAGTCAAAATAACGACTTTTTAAATACCGACAAGGTCAAAATACCGACATTTAAATGTTGATAGGTCAAAATGTCAAAAATGTCAACAGGTGAAAAAGTTGACATGAGTTTTTAATGATTTGCCCGAAGCCATGCAAGGGGACGCGGTACACTTATACGGTGTCTATGTCAACCTATATCGACATGCACACAAAAAACAATGAACCCCCTGTGTCGGCTTTTTGACCTGTCGACATTTTAAATGTTGGCATTTTGACCTTGTTGGTATTTGAAATGTCTGTATTTTGACCTTGTCGGGATTTTGACCGTCGGTCAGTTGTTTTCGGACGTTTGACCATCTGGATTTTGATTGTAGGTATTTCATACTGATCCCAACTATAAGTGTTCATTCTAGAGTGAACAATAGGCTTGGTGCCATCTGGAAAATAGGGCACTTCTGTGTACACCGAAGGTGCATGCGTGTCCGGAAAGGGGCATGGTCTGGTGAAACACCCCGTTTGTCACTCTTAGGGGCACTTAGGGAGATGCTGGGCTGCTACCAAGCTTTCCCCACACTGTGAATAGATGCAGTGTGCATGTGCACGGATCTATTCACCGGCTGTAAGTGCTAAACCACAACTGTGGAACACTGCGGCCCTGTGCCAATATCTCTACACATATATATAATAAAATTAAGTAGTGAGAAAAACGATGTCACCACATTGCTGTGTGTTCATCCATCCTAACGTGCATAGCGTGCACCTCTTGCTAAGCTAAATCACACAGACACATCTACTCTGCATCTACAGCACTGACTCGCACGCCGGAACCCGCTGAGCACCCCAGCACCCAGTGATCTGCAGATTGCAAGTGACCACGGAAGTGAGCCCTCTGAAACACATTGTAGGCCTGATTCAGAGGTGGACACAGTTTCAACTGTGACTTTGTCTTTTTACGAAGCTATTACTGCGTCTTTATGCTAATGCCACAACTAATGGTCTTCCTACTGAAATGCCCACTGGCTGCAGAGCATATAAAGATTCAGCATCGGAGATTTCACCAGCTATACTGTATGCAGGTGCAGAATATCCATCTTAACATGGCATTGGTGTCATTGCAAGTGCTTCTTTAGGCTTAAGCCCCATACACACTAGACGAGATTTTGAAAGATCTCGCTCAGAATGGCCGATCTGAGCGAGATCTTTCACAATCTAGTCCAGGGTATACACTCAATGTCATTAACGGTGCACGCTCTCGCGCATCGCTAACGACCCCCTCCCTCATCTGCACATGTAAAGACGAGGGAGGTCCTAGTTAATGACAGCGGCTGTCGTTCCCCCCCCCCCCCCCCCCCGCGCCGTTGCGGTCTGTGCCGGCCGCAGCAGCAAATGTGTATGCACTTGCCGATGCTGGGTCCCCACCACCGCCAATATTGGCATCGGCGGGGAATGGCTAGTGTGTACTAGCCTATAGTTGCAGACCGCGACATGCCCATATCCAGCTAGCCACCCTGCTAGTTACCACCCAGAAATGCCCACAAAATTTACATGTATCTGCCTGCAATTCAGACCTACGTCTTTGTGCTGTAATCATCGGGATGCATTTGCATGAACGCATAGCAGACTGGAAAGATCAGCTGCTAGCGTCCGATGCTGCAAAAGTATCCTCTGAATCAGGCCTTCTGTTTTTCACAGGGTAACACAGAAACTTACGGTCACCAATGGCTGAATAGTGCCAGAGGGACAAAGAGAAATAGACAAGAGCAGAGGTGTCACCGGGTGCGGTGACTCCTCCTGGTGCGCACCCTGGTTATGCCGGTGTACTGGCGGCAAAAAGGGCATGGCCACCAAGAAATGGGGCGTGACCACCAAGAAAGGGGGCGTGGCCTCACCGATCGTCACTCCGGGGACGTGCCCAGCATCTCCAGAGATGCAGGGCTGTACTGGGCTGCCCCCGGAGACTGTCTGCAGTGCTGTCGGCTCCTCTGCTATGACAGGAGCCAGGTGCTGTAGCAGAATTTCACACTGCAGCACCTGGTTCCTGTCACTGTGGAGGAGCCCACAGATTGGTGTCACCCCCTTCTAGGCGTCACACACGGGTGCTGGCCGCACCCGCTTTGTGACACCATTGGACAAGAGGAATGAGAGAAAGATGGGGAAGAGAGAGTGGGGAGAGATAGATGTAAGAGGGAGAGAGCGAGAAGAGGAGAAAAGGGGGGAGTACTGACAAGAGAGAGGAAGAAAGAGATAAAGAAAACCCAGCTAGTACAGACAAATTATTAAGAATTTATCTAGGCAGGGATTCTACTAACTGTTGGTATGATTTTTGTGAATTAACTGCATTTGCATAACTTTGCTTCCACTAGCCTGTAGAGTTGTGACGATTCAAGAAGGATCCATTCTTTTATGCTGTTGTCTCCATGTACTCATCCTACCATCTGTATATTGTAATTGAAAATGTGATTCATCAGACCACCGCACTATCCAGTCAGTAGCTGTTTACGACCACAGGCCTTGCACTCAGACCCTGTTTTTTTTTATCTGCTGGACCTCTCGATGTACACTTTAACTCGAACAATTCTCCAATGCAGCTGTTTTACTAATGTTCTGCCAAGAGCTACAATCATTTCATGCTCAAAGTTCGTCAGTCGCGTTGTCTACCCATTATTTTATGAGTGATGTACTTCACTAGTCAAGACATGTTGCGTCAGCGTTATCTGCGGAATAGCCATTTTGCATAAAATCACCTGGTGGTCATAATAATTTTATATACTGTATATATTAATAATTGTTTTACAAACGTTTAATATATCCTTTTTTTGTTTGATGACATTCATGTTTTCTTCTCTGTGTCTGGTCACATGTAATTTATATATTTACTGTAAATTACTGAAACTCCTATATTGGTATACGATATGAGCACCATAAAGACTGCCTCTGCCTTTTTGCAGTTTGTTCGTAGCAACTAGACATCATAAGTTAGTTGCTAAGACCAAGGGGGTATCCTGCGCTAATGTTTTGGCTATTATCGTGATTTTAGCCTGATGGTCATTATCAGGATATACAATTGTAGCCCTTTTTTTTTTGGTGAAAACAGATGGGATCCAGGATGAGTTAATGGACCCATGTGTTTTCGTGAAAAAAAAAATAAGGCACACGAAACGGGTGTGGTTCATTAGGTCGATCACGTTTGGTCGACATGCATTAGGTCAACATGATCACTAGGTCGACATGGTCATTATGTCGACATGGAAAAAGGTCGCCATGAATGGTTTTACTTTTTTTGGTGTTATTTTCTTCGTAAAGTGACAGGGAACCACAATTAGTCCACCGTGGCCCCTTGCATGGCTCGCCATGCTTCGGGCAAGGTGCCTCGCTGCTACTAATGTGCTCGGCACAGGTTACCGTTCCCAATCGTAGTCCACGTGGATCGTTAAGTATGAAAAAGGTCAAAAAATTGTGAAAAACTCATGTCAACCTTTTTCCATGTCGACCTAGTACATGTCAACCTAATGACCATGTCGACATAGTGATCATGTCGACCTAATGCATGTTGACCAAATGTGGTTGACCCAATCTATGTCAACTTAACTCATGTCGACCTAATGATCGCCATCCACATGAAACTTAATCTCTGATAACACCCCTATTAAATTATTGCGGCTAATTTGATACAGTCCCAAATATTTATGTATGGTATACATAAAATACTCATATATGTATGTATTTACAAAGAAGTTAGTCTGGATAAAACCTATGTATGGCCAATCATATGGGGTTTCTTTGTTGTCACAAATGAATTAACAACTGAATAGCCTGTGGTTGACATGGAGTGAAACCATTGTCCATTTGGCTTTTCCTGTGACACAAGGGGAGGGTTGCAGTCTGTGACTTCCCTCTTGTACAGCACGTGATTTATACCTTGATCCATCATGCGGCTTGGCAGACCGGACACCAAGGCCCAGGAGACAAAAGGTCATAGGGTGGGGGAGAGGCAGGGCCCCTCGGACAGACACAAAGATCTTCACTGGGTGACCTTGAGATTACTGATCCTATCACCTGTTGTCAGAAAGTTGGTTCTAGTCTAGCTCCTTGTTGGTTACATAGTTTCCATTCCGGTAATTTCACATAGACTGTCTAGGTTTTCCTGGACAGTTTATTGCTGGCGTTACTTGCATTTAAACCTGAGCTATTAGACTGCTTTTAGAAATCTAGATCTATGCTGGTAGGTGAATCAGTGGGTTTAATGTTTAAGTTTTATTATGATTGAGAAGAAAAATAATGATGAAGTTGTTTGTGGAAATATCCTGTGAATTTGCATCACTAAAGTAGTACAAGTATCCGATGTAGAGGTTATCTTACTGACAATGTGACATAAATCTATACCATAAAAATGTTTTGATGGGGCCTTACTGCTTGCATTTGGAAGTATTTGAAAACATTTGCATTGGGAAAGTCTCCATGTAACAAAGGAAGAGGGGAAGCCATATGTGCAGGGCTATATTAACAGAGGAGGTGGTCTGCGTGCAGCCTCCTCTGTCCGGGCCCCCTCCCTCTGAAACTGGTGCTTGGCAGCGCAATAGTCTGAGCCCTGGAGGGGCTCAGTCTCTATTTTGCATGTGCAAATTTGCGGGCAAATGAGCGGTGTAATATTTATTTTATACAAACATTTCAGAATACAAAAAATAGGTTATACACATACCTGTTTTACAAATTACAGACATTGTATTACCTTTCGGTCCTTCTAGATCAGTGGTTCTCAAACTCGGTCCTCAGGACCCCACACAGTGCAAGTTTTGCAGGTAACCCAGCAAGTGCACAGGTGTATTCATTATTCACTGACACATTTTAAAAGGTCCACAGGTGGAGCTAATTATTTCACTTGTGATTCTGTAAGGAGACCTGCAAAACATGCACTGTGTGGGGTCCTGAGGACCGAGTTTGAGAACCTGTGGACTAGATGACACCGTGGATTTACATGCTCACACAAACCTACAGCCTTGTATAGAAGTGTCAATGGAAATGATTTGTAAATGAGAATAAACCTTTTTAGCACTAAGGTTGGGTCATAATTAAATAACATCCACATTTCTATTACATTAAGAAGAAAGGTTTGCTATGAAAATCCTGTATTTGGTTTATCTAGAAAATGAGTTAAAATCCACTCCTAGACTACAGAGGTTTATATAAAGTATCTGACCCCTGTCAATGAAGGGTTAAAGGTGAGTAGCATTAATTTAGTTACTTTCAGCTGTAGGGTTCCAGTGAACTGAAGTGACCTTTATCTGTCTCTGTCTCTGTCTCCATCATGGGGATGAAACAAGCCCTGTAGACGCAGGCAGAGACCCCCAAGCCTTTATGCAGCTTGTCACATATAATATAAATGTATCCCTTCTGATCCAATTTCATTCCCATTATGCCTAAATGTTTTTCACTTGGGTATTTTTTCCCAAAATAAATCTTTTTTTCTCTGACGTCCTAAGTGGATGCTGGGGACTCCGTCAGGACCATGGGGATTAGCGGCTCCGCAGGAGACAGGGCACAAAAGTAAAAGCTTTAGGATCAGGTGGTGTGCACTGGCTCCTCCCCCTATGACCCTCCTCCAAGCCTCAGTTAGATTTTTGTGCCCGGCCGAGAAGGGTGCAATCTAGGTGGCTCTCCTAAAGAGCTGCTTAGAGTAAAAGTTTTGTTAGGTTTTTTATTTTCAGTGAGTCCTGCTGGCAACAGGCTCACTGCTACGAGGGACTTAGGGGAGAAGAAGTGAACTCACCTGCGTGCAGGATGGATTGGCTTCTTAGGCTACTGGACACCATTAGCTCCAGAGGGATCGAACACAGGCCCAGCCATGGAGTCCGGTCCCAGAGCCGCGCCGCCGACCCCCTTGCAGATGCCGAAGAGTGAAGAGGTCCAGAAACCGGCGGCAGAAGACTTTTCAGTCTTCATGAGGTAGCGCACAGCACTGCAGCTGTGCGCCATTGTTGTCAGCACACTTCACACCAGCGGTCACTGAGGGTGCAGGGCGCTGGGGGGGGGCGCCCTGGGCAGCAATGAAATACCTATACTGGCTAAAAGATACATCACATATAGCCCCTGGGGCTATATGGATGTATTTAACCCCTGCCAGGTCTCAGAAAAACGGGAGAAGAAGCCCGCCGAAAAGGGGGCGGAGCCTATTCTCCTCAGCACACAGCGCCATTTTCCCTCACAGAAATGCTGGTGGGAAGGCTCCCAAGCTCTCCCCTGCACTGCACTACAGAAACAGGGTTAAAACAGAGAGGGGGGGCACTTATTTGGCGATATGATTATATATATTAAGATGCTATAAGGGAAAAACACTTATATAAAGGTTGTCCCTGTATAATTATAGCGTTTTGGTGTGTGCTGGCAAACTCTCCCTCTGTCTCCCCAAAGGGCTAGTGGGGTCCTGTCCTCTATCAGAGCATTCCCTGTGTGTGTGCTGTGTGTCGGTACGTGTGTGTCGACATGTATGAGGACGATGTTGGTGAGGAGGCGGAGCAATTGCCTGTAATGGTGATGTCACTCTCTAGGGAGTCGACACCGTAATGGATGGCTTATTTAGGGAATTACGTGATAATGTCAACACGCTGCAAGGTCGGTTGACGCATGAGACGGCCGGCAAACCAATTAGTACCTGTCCAGGCGTCTCAAACACCGTCAGGGGCTTTAAAACGCCCATTTACCTCAGTCGGTCGACACGGACACTGACTCCAGTGTCGACGGTGAAGAAACAAACGTATTTTCCATTTGGGCCACACGTTACATGTTAAGGGCAATGAAGGAGGTGTTACATATTTCTGATACTACAAGTACCACAAAAGAGGGTATTATGTGGGGTGTGAAAAAACTACCTGTAGTTTTTCCTGAATCAGATAAATTAAATGAAGTGTGTGATGATGCGTGGGTTTTCCCCGATAGAAAATTATTGGCGTTATACCCTTTCCCGCCAGAAGTTAGGGCGCGTTGGGAAACACCCCTTAGGGTGGATAAGGCGCTCACACGCTTATCAAAACAAGTGGCGTTACCGTCTCCAGATACGGCCGCCCTCAAGGAGCCAGCTGATAGGAGGCTGGAAAATATCCTAAAAAGTATATACACACATACTGGTGTTATACTGCGACCAGCGATCGCCTCAGCCTGGATGTGCAGCGCTGGGGTGGCTTGGTCGGATTCCCTGACTGAAAATATTGATACCCTTGACAGGGACAGTATTTTATTGACTATAGAGCATTTAAAGGATGCATTTCTATATATGCGAGATGCACAGAGGGATATTTGCACTCTGGCATCAAGAGTAAGTGCGATGTCCATATCTGCCAGAAGATGTTTATGGACACGACAGTGGTCAGGTGATGCAGATTCCAAACGGCACATGGAAGTATTGCCGTATAAAGGGGAGGAGTTATTTGGGGTCGGTCCATCGGACCTGGTGGCCACGGCAACAGCTGGAAAATCCACCTTTTTTACTCCAAGTCACATCTCAGCAGAAAAAGACACCGTCTTTTCAGCCTCAGTCCTTTCGTCCCCATAAGGGCAAGTAGGCAAAAGGCCAGTCATATCTGCCCAGGGATAGAGGAAAGGGAAGAAGACTGCAGCAGGCAGCCCATTCCCAGGAACAGAAGCCCTCCACCGCGTTGGCCAAGTCCTCAGCATGACGCTGGGGCCGTACAAGCGGACTCAGCTGCGGTGGGGGGTCGTCTCAAGAGTTTCAGCGCGCAGTGGGCTCACTCGCAAGTGGACCCCTGGATCCTACAAGTAGTATCCCAGGGGTACAGATTGGAGATTCGAGACGTCTCCCCCTCGCAGGTTCCTGAAGTCTGCTTTACCAACGTCTCCCTCCGACAGGGAGGCAGTATTGGAAACAATTCACAAGCTGTATTCCCAGCAGGTGATAATCAAAGTACCCCTCCTACAATAAGGAAAGGGGTATTATTCCACACTATATTGTGGTACTGAAGCCAGACGGCTCGGTGAGACCTATTCTAAATCTGAAATATTTGAACACTTACATAAAAGGTTCAAATCAAGATGGAGTCACTCAGAGCAGTGATAGCGAACCAGGAAGAAGGGGACTATATGGTGTCCCTGGACATCAAGGATGCTTACCTCCATGTCCCAATTTGCCCTTCTCACCAAGGGTACCTCAGGTTCGTGGTACAAACTGTCACTATCAGTTTCAGACGCTGCCGTTTGGATTGTCCACGGCACCCCGGGTCTTTACCAAGGTAATGGCCGAAATGATGATTCTTCTTCAAAGAAAAGGCGTCTTAATTATCCCTTACTTGGACGATCTCCTGATAAGGGCAAGGTCCAGAGAACAGTTGGAGGTCGGAGTAGCACTATCTCAAGTAGTTCTACGACAGCACGGGTGGATTCTAAATATTCCAAAATCGCAGCTGTCTCCGACGACACGTCTGCTGTTCCTAGGGATGATTCTGGACACAGTCCAGAAAAAGGTGTTTCTCCCGGAGGAGAAAGCCAGGGAGTTATCCGAGCTAGTCAGGAACCTCCTAAAACCAGGAAAAGTGTCAGTGCATCATTGCACAAGGGTCCTGGGAAAAATGGTGGCTTCTTACGAAGCGATTCCATTCGGCAGATTTCACGCAAGAACTTTTCAGTGGGATCTGCTGGACAAATGGTCCGGATCGCATCTTCAGATGCATCAGCGGATAACCCTGTCTCCAAGGACAAGGGTGTCTCTTCTGTGGTGGCTGCAGAGTGCTCATCTACTAAAGGGCCACAGATTCGGCATTCAGGACTGGGTCCTGGTGACCACGGATGCCAGCCTGAAAGGCTGGGGAGCAGTCACACAAGGAAAAAATTTCCAGGGAGTGTGATCAAGTCTGGAGACTTCTCTCCACATAAATATACTGGAGCTAAGAGCAATTACAATGCTCTAAGCTTAGCAAGACCTCTGCTTCAAGGTCAGCCGGTATTGATCCAGTGGGACAACATCACGGCAGTCGCCCACGTAAACAGACTGGGCGGCACAAGAAGCAGGAGGGCAATGGCAGAAACTGCAAGGATTCTTCGCTGGGCGGAAAATCATGTGTTAGCACTGTCAGCAGTGTTCATTCCGGGAGTGGACAACTGGGAAGCAAACTTCCTCAGCACGACCTCCACCCGGGAGAGTGGGGACTTCATCGGGAAGTCTTCCACATGATTGTGAACCGTTGGGAAAGACCAAAGGTGGACATGATGGCGTCCCGCCTGAACAAAAAACTGGACAGGTATTGCGCCAGGTCAAGAGACCCTCAGGCAATAGCTGTGGACGTTCTGGTAACACCGTGGGTGTACCAGTCGGTGTATGTGTTCCCTCCTCTGCTTCTCATACCTAAGGTACTGAGAATTATAAGACGTAGAGGAGTAAGAACTATACTCGTGGCTCCGGATTGGCCAAGAAGGACTTGGTACCCGGAACTTCAAGAGATGCTCACAGAGGACTCATGGCCTCTGCCGCTAAGAAGGGACTTGCTTCAGCAAGTACCATGTCTGTTCCAAGACTTACCGCGGCTGCGTTTGACGGCATGGCGGTTGAACGCCGGATCCTAAGGGAAAAAGGCATTCCGGAAGAGGTCATTCCTACCCTGGTCAAAGCCAGGAAGGAGGTGACCGCACAACATTATCACCACATGTGGCGAAAATTTGTTGCGTGGTGGGAGGCCAGGAAGGCCCCACGAAGAAATTTCAACTCGGTCGATTCCTGCATTTCCTGCAAACAGGAGTGTCTATGGGCCTCAAATTGGGGTCCATTAAGGTTCAAATTTCGGCCCTGTCGATTTCCTTCCAGAAAGAATTGGCTTCAGTTCCTGAAGTCCAGAAGTTTGTCAAGGGAGTACTGCATATACAACCCCCTTTTGTGCCTCCAGTGGCACTGTGGGATCTCAACGTAGTTCTGGGATTCCTCAAATCACATTGGTTTAAACCGCTCAAATCTGTGGATTTGAAATATCTCACATGGAAAGTGACCATGATGTTGGCCCTGGCCTCGGCCAGGCGAGTGTCAGAATTGGCGGCTTTGTCTCACAAAAGCCCATATCTGATTGTCCATTCGGACAGGGCAGAGCTGCGGACTCGTCCCCAGTTTCTCCCTAAGGTGGTGTCAGCGTTTCACCTGAACCAGCTTATTGTGGTACCTGCGGCTACTAGGGACTTGGAGGACTCCAAGTTGCTAGATGTTGTCAGGGCCCTGAAAATATAGGTTTCCAGGACGGCTGGAGTCAGGAAAACTGACTTGCTGTTATCCTGTATGCACCCAACAAACTGGGTGCTCTTGCTTCTAAGCAGACGATTGCTAGTTGGATGTGTAGTACAATTCAGCTTGCACATTCTGTGGCAGGCCTGCCACAGCCAAAATATGTAAATGCCCATTCCACAAGGAAGGTGGGCTCATCTTGGGCGGCTGCCCGAGGGGTCTCGGCTTTACAACTTTGCCGAGCTGCTACTTGGTCAGGGGCACACCCTGGCTGAGGAGGACCTGGAGTTCTCTCACTCGGTGCTGCAGAGTCATCCGCACTCTCCCGCCCGTTTGGGAGCTTTGGTATAATCCCCATGGTCCTGACGGAGTCCCCAGCATCCACTTAGGACGTCAGAGAAAATAAGAATTTACTTACCGATAATTCTATTTCTCGTAGTCCGTAGTGGATGCTGGGCGCCCATCCCAAGTGCGGATTGTCTGCAATACTTGTACATAGTTATTGTTCAAAAATCGGGTTATTGTTGTTGTGAGCCATCTTTTCAGAGGCTCCGCTGTTATCATGCTGTTAACTGGGTTCAGAACACAGGTTGTACAGTGTGATTGGTGTGGCTGGTATGAGTCTTACCCGGGATTCAAAATCCTTCCTTATTGTGTACGCTCGTCCGGGCACAGTATCCTAACTGAGGCTTGGAGGAGGGTCATAGGGGGAGGAGCCAGTGCACACCACCTGATCCTAAAGCTTTTACTTTTGTGCCCTGTCTCCTGCGGAGCCGCTAATCCCCATGGTCCTGACGGAGTCCCCAGCATCCACTACGGACTACGAGAAATAGAATTATCGGTAAGTAAATTCTTATTTTTTTTTTTCTTCTTCACTGAGGGAACCAAACATGCAGACTTGGAACCACGGTTTGTGCTATAACAATAGCTGACCATAACCAATTACCTTTCATTCTTTAAACCTCTCTGCACGGCGCACTAATGTTAGGTCATAACTGGATATTCACAGTCCAAGCACCAACAAAGCAGAGTTTGTCTAAATGTTAATCTGTATCTGCCAAAGTGTCAGATTTTATTGCCATCATCATATACTCAAACTGTGTAGTACATATATGCACTAATACCCCTTTCACATCGCACTAAAAACCCGGTATCGACACGGCATATTGCCGTGTCGAAACGAGTCCGTGTGCGATGTGAAAGGTCCTTTGGTGAATTAGCGGGTCGTCTGACCCGGTAATTCAACCCGGTAAAAAAGAAGGGTTATTACCGGGTTGATTACCGGGTCAGGCGCAGTGTGAATGGGAGCCGTTCCGATGCGACGCGGCTCCCATTCACAGTATAGGCAGAGGCGGCGCAGGAGATGAGCTCATCTCCCGGCGCCGCCTCCACCCCCGCCCCTGCTGCTGCTGCGCCCTCCGCTGCTATGGCAACCGACCCGGTATATTGCCGGGTCGGAAAGCCAGCAACGGAGCGCAAATGCCGGATCCCACCTGGTAAGTACACGTTTCTCTTACCGGGTAGGATCCGGCATTTGCGATGTGAAAGCAGCATAAGTGGTCACTTTACAGTATAAGGTACACCTGGACATCTGCTCATAGGGATCACAAACGTTTTTGTTTTCTTTGCATAAGGTGTGTTTGTTTTGTGTCACAAAAGTTTAGACAGTTCTCCTTTTTGAGGGGTTTTATAGTCTGACAGTAAATATTGGGGCAGATGTACTAACCTGGAAAAGGCATAAGGAAGTGATAAACCAGTGATATGTGCAAGGTGATAAAAGCACCAGCCAATCAGCTCCAATATGTAAATTAACAGTTAGGATCTGATTGGCTGGTGCCTTTATCACCTTGCACATATCACTGCTTTATCACTTCCTTATGCCTTCTCCAGGTTAATACATCTGCCCCAATATTTTCTATTACATAGTTTTGTATATGATACAAAAGAAGAGTTCTAATTGCAGTAAGAGTAATATTAATGACCTGGTGATGTGGATCACCTGATCAACACTTATGTATTCAGCTGACCACACCTATTCAGAACCCTGAAGTGTTTACTTGGTATGCAGTTGAGTTGCTGGCAGTCGGGATCCTGGCGGTCAGGATACCGACGCCAGGATCCCGACCGCTGACAATGCCGCCAGATGGAATCCTGGCTAACTGGATCTATTTCCACTCGTGGGTGTCCACAACACTTATAGAGTGGGAATAGAACCTGTGAGGAGCGCAGCGGGACACCGAGCCTGCAAGGGAACTCTTTGCACTTGCCGGCATACCGACGATCAGGATACCTTTGTCGGTATACTGACGACCGGCATCCCGATCGTCGGTAAATCCTACTGATCCCGTTTACTTGTGTTGTGGCTGTTGGATAGGAAAGAAATCCTGATTGGGAATAGTTGAAACCTTATTCCTTTAGTTGCTTAGTATTTCCATACACTGTAGATTGGCAGAGCTAGAAATCTGCTGGGAGTATTCACCAAAGTAATATTTTAGGATTTGTTCTAGTACCATATAGTATTGCTGAATGTAAAAGCAATCCTGATCCCTACTTTACATATTACATTTTCTCTTACGTCCTAGAGGATGCTGGGGACTCCGTAAGGACCATGGGGAATAGACGGGCTCTGCAGGAGACATGGGCACTATAAAGAAACTTTAGAATGGGTGTGCACTGGCTCCTCCCTCTATGCCCCTCCTCCAGACCTCAGTTAGATCCTGTGCCCAGAGGAGACTGGGTGCTTTCAGGGGAGCTCTCCTGAGTTTCTCTGTAATAAAGAATTTTGTTAGGTTTTTTATTTTCAGGGAGTCCTGCTGGCAACAGGCTCCCTGCGCCGTGGGACTGAGGAGAGAGAAGCAGACCTACTTCAGTGATAGGCTCTGCTTCTTAGGCTACTGGCCACCATTAGCTCCAGAGGGATCGGAACGCAGGTCTCACCCTAGCCGTTCGTCCCAGAGCCGCGCCGCCGTCCTCCTTGCAGAGCCGGAAGATAGAAGCCGGGTGAGTATACGAAGAAAGAAGACTTCACAGGCGGCAGAAGACTTCGGATCTTCACTGAGGTAACGCGCAGCGGTAACGCTGCGCGCCATTGCTCCCACACACACACACACACACACACACACACACAGGCACGGATGGGTGCAGGGCGCAGGGGGGGCGCCCTGGGCAGCAATAATCCTCTTGGCTGGCATAAACGGTATATTCAGCTATGGCATTATAATATACAATCCCCCGCCAGTTTTTTTTGTATTTTGTGCGGGACCGAAGCCCGCCGCTGAGGGGGCGGAGCTTGATCCCACAGCACTAACCAGCGCCATTTTCTCCACAGCACGCTGCTGAGAAGCTGGCTCCCCGGACTCTCCCCTGCTGAACACGGTGACAGAGGGCTTTGAAGGAAGGGGGAGCACATAATTTGGGCGCAGTCAATATATATGTATATATAAGAAAAGCGCTATATATATCTGGGAATTGTGTTTCCAGGGTCATTGGCGCTGGGTGTGTGCTGGCATACTCTCTCTCTGTCCTTTCCAAAGGGCCTTGATGGGGGAACTGTCTCCAGATTAGAGATTTCCCTGAGTGTGTGGGGTGTCGGTACGTGTGTGTCGGCATGTCTGAAGCGGAAGGCTCTTCTAAGGAGGAGGTGGAGCAAATGAGTGTGGTGTCTCCGTCGGCAACGCCGACACCTGATTAGTTGGATATGTGGAATGTTTTAAATGCAAATGTGAATTTATTACACAAAAGGTTGGACAAAGCGGAGTCCAGGGTAAATACAGGGAGTCAATCCCTGCCTTTCACTATGTCACAGGGCCCTTCTGGGTCTCAAAAGTGCCCACTATCCCAAGTAGCAGACACTGATACCGACATGGATTCTGACTCCAGTGTCGACTATGATGATGCGAGATTGCAGCCGAGATTGGCAAAAAATATTCATTATATGATTATTGCAATAAAAGATGTGTTGCATATCACAGATGACCCCTCTGTACCTGACACGAAGGTCCACATGTTTAAGGAAAAGAAACCTGAGGTTACTTTTCCCCCTTCACATGAGCTAAATGAGTTGTTTGAAATGGCTTGGGAAACTCCAGACAAGAAACTGCAGATTCCCAAAAGGATTCTTATGGCGTATCCTTTCCCGGCTAAGGACAGGATACGGTGGGAATCCTCCCCCAGGGTGGACAAAGCGTTGACGCGCTTATCCAAAAAGGTGGCACTGCCGTCTCAAGATACCGCAACCCTCAAGGATCCTGCGGATCGCAGGCAAGAGACTACCTTGAAGTCAATTTACACACATACTGGTACATTACTCAGACCGGCGATAGCGTCGGCTTGGGTTTGTAGTGCTGTAGCAGCGTGGACAGATACCTTGTCTGCTGAAATTGATACACTGGATAAGGATACTGTTTTATTGACCTTAGGTCATATTAAGGATGCTGTCCTATACATGAGAGATGCTCAGAGAGACATTGGCCTACTGGGTTCCAGAGCCAACGCCATGGCGATTTCTGCTAGGCGAGCCCTGTGGTCCCGACAATGGACGGGTGATGCCGACTCAAAGAAGCATATGGAGGTTTTGCCTTACAAGGGTGAGGACTTATTTGGGGAAGGTCTCACGGACTTGGTTTCCACAGCTACTGCAGGTAAATCCACTTTTTTATCTTATGTTTCCTCACAGCCAAAGAAAACGCCACATTATCAGATGCAGTCCTTTCGGTCGCACAAGTCCAAGAGAGTACGGGTATCTTCCTTTCTCGCCAGAGGTAAGGGCAGAGGGAAAAAGCTGCCAGCTACAGCTAGTTCCCAGGAACAGAAGTCCTCCCCGGTTTCTACAAAATCCACCGCATGACACTGGGGCTCCGCTGAGGGAGTCCGCCCCAGTGGGGGCACGTCTTCGACTTTTCAGCCACGTCTGGATTCAATCACAGGTGGATCCCTGGGCAATAGACATTGTTTCCCAGGGTTACAAGCTGGAATTCGAAGAGGTGCCTCCTCGCCGGTTTTTCAAATTGGCCCTACCAGCTTCTTCCCCATAGATGGAAGTAGTTTTAAATGCAATTCAAAAACTGTGTCTTCAAAAAGTGGTGGTCAAAGTTCCCCTGCTTCAACAGGGGACGGGGTGCTACTCAACCCTGTTTGTGGTCCCGAAACCGGACGGTTCGGTCAGACCCATTCTGAATTTAAAATCCTTAAACCTATACTTGAAAAGGTTCAAATTCAAGATGGAATCGCTCAGAGCGGTCATCGCCAGCCTGGAGGGGGGGGGGATTATATGGTGTCCCTGGACATAAAAGATGCATACCTTCATGTCCCCATATATCCTCCTCATCAGGCGTTCCTGAGATTTGCTGTACAGGATTGTCATTACCAATTTCAGACGTTGGCGTTTGGGCTTTCCACGGCCCCGAGGATTTTCACCAAGGTAATGGCGGAAATGATGGTGCTCCTGCGCAAGCAGGGAGTCACAATTATCCCGTACTTGGACGATCTCCTAAAAGCGAGATCGAGAGAACAGTTGCTGAACAGCGTATCAGTCTCCCTGAGGGTGTTGCAGCAGCACGGCTGGATTCTCAATCTACCATAGTCACAGTTGGTTCCAACGACCCGTTTGCCTTTCTTAGGCATGATTCTGGATACGGAACAAAAAAGGGTTTTTCTCCCGATGGAAAAGGCCCAGGAACTCCAGAACGTGGTCAGGGACCTGTTAAAGCCAAAAAGGGTGTCTGTCCATCAATGCACTCGAGTTCTGGGAAAGATGGTGGCGTCTTACGAGGCCATTCCATTCGGCAGGTTCCATGCGAGGACCTTTCAGTGGGACCTTGTGGACAAGTGGTCCGGGTCACATCTACATATTCATCAGATGATCAGCCTGTCCCCCAGGGCCAGGGTATCTCTCTTGTGGTGGCTGCAGAGTGCTCACCTTCTAGAGGGTCGCAGGTTTGGCATTCAGGACTGGGTTCTGGTGAATACGGACGCGAGCCTCCGAGGATGGGGAGCAGTCACACAGGGAAGAAACTTCCAGGGTCAGTGGTCAATCCAGGAGGCTTGACTACACATCAACGTACTGGAATTGAGGGCCATATACAACGGCCTACGTCAAGCGGAGAATTTTCTTTGCGACCTACCGGTTCTGATTCAGTCAGACAACGTCACGGCAGTGGCTCATGTAAACCGCCAAGGTGGAACAAGGAGCAGAGTGGCAATGGCGGAAGCCACCAGGATTCTTCGCTGGGCGGAAAATTCATGTAAGCGCTCTGACAGCAGTCTTCATTCCGGGAGTGGACAACTGGGAAGCAGACTTCCTCAGCAGGCACGATCTCCATCCAGGAGAGTGGGGACTTCATCAAGAAGTCTTTGCAGAAATTGCAAGTCAGTGGGGACTGCCTCAAATAGACATGATGGCTTCACGCCTCAACAAAAAGCTCACAAGGTATTGTGCCAGGTCAAGGGACCCTCAGGCGGTAGCAGTGGATGCCCTGGTGACTCCGTGGGTGTTTCAGTCGGTCTATGTGTTCCCTCCTCTTCCTCTCATCTCAAAAATATTGAGAATCATAAGACGAAAAGGAGTACAGGCAATTCTCATTGTTCCAGATTGGCCTTGAAGGGCCTGATATCCGGATCTGCAGGAAATGCTCACAGAAGATCCGTGGCCTCTTCCTCTCAGAGAGGACCTGTTGCAACAGGGGCCCTGTCTGTTCCAAGACTTACCGTGGCTGTGTTTGACGGCATGGTGGTTGAACGCCGGATCCTAGCTGAAAAGGGCATTCCGGATGAGGTCATTCCTACTCTAATAAGGGCTAGGAAGGAGGTGACGGCGAAACATTATCACCGTATCTGGAGGAAGTATGTGTCTTGGTGTGAGACCAAGAATGCTCCTTCGGAAGAATTCCATCTGGGCCGTTTTCTCCACTTCCTACAGACTGGAGTGAATTTGGGCCTAAAATTAGGTTCCATTAAGGTACAGATTTCACCCCTGTCCATTTTCTTTCAGAAGGAATTGGCTTCTCTACCAGAAGTCCAGACTTTTGTGAAGGGAGTGCTGCATATCCAGCCTCCTTTTGTGCCCCCAGTGGCACCATGGGACCTTAACGTGGTGTTACAGTTCCTTAAGTCTCACTGGTTTGAGCCTCTTCAAACCGTGGAATTAAAGTATCTCACTTGGAAAGTGGTTATGTTGTTGGCCTTGGCATCTGCAAGGCGGGTGTCCGAATTGGCGGCCTTGTCTCACAAGAGCCCCTATTTGACCTTCCATGTGGATAGAGCGGAGTTGAGGACTCGTCCTCAATTTTTGCCTAAGGTGGTTTCTTCATTTCATATGAACCAACTTATTGTGGTGCCTGTGGCTACGAGTGACTTGGAGGATTCCAAGTCCCTGGATATAGTCAGGGCCTTAAAAATCTATGTAGCCAGGACGGCTCGAGTTAGGAAAACAGAGGCACTGTTTGTCCGTTATGCAGCCAACAAAGTTGGCGCTCCTGCTTCGAAGCAGACTATTGCTCGCTGGATCTGTAACACGATTCAGCAGGCTCATTCTACGGCAGGATTGCCGTCAACAAATTCGGTAATGGCCCATTCCACTAGGAAGGTGGCCTCTTCTTGGGCGGCTACCCGAGGCATCTCGGCTTTGCAGCTTTGCCGAGCAGCTACCTGGTCAGGTTCAAACACTTTTGCAAAGTTCTATAAGTTTGATACCCTGGCTGATGAGGATCTTGCGTTTGCTCAGTCGGTGCTGCCGAGTCGTCCGCACTCTTCCGCCCGGTCTGGAGCTTTGGTATAAACCCCATGGTCCTTACGGAGTCCCCAGCATCCTCTAGGACGTAAGAGAAAATAAGATTTTAAACCTACCGGTAAATCTTTTTCTCCTAGTCCGTAGAGGATGCTGGGCGCCCGTCCCAGTGCGGACAAAATTCTGCAAGACTTGTATATAGTTATTGCTTGCATAAGGGTTATGTTACAGTTTTGTTCAGTCTTTGACTGATGCTGTTCTGTTTCATACTGTTGACTGGTTCGTATATTCCAGGTTATACGGTGTGGGCTGGTGTGAATCTTGCCCTTGGATTAACAAAATCCTTTCCTCGTACTGTCCGTGTCCTCTGGGCACAGTTTCTCTAATTGAGGTCTGGAGGAGGGGCATAGAGGGAGGAGCCAGTGCACACCTATTCTAAAGTTTCTTTATAGTGCCCATGTCTCCTGCGGAGCCCGTCTATTCCCCATGGTCCTTACGGAGTCCCCAGCATCCTCTACGGACTAGGAGAAAAAGATTTACCAGGTAGGTTTAAAATCTTATTTTTTTAAATCAAATTCTGATTAGTATTTTTGGGGGTAATTCGGTTAGGAGTGATGTTGCAAGGTCCGGCATTCCAACCAATTTCCGTCGGTTTGTGGCCACAACCATTGCAATAGAGGTGCACAGGAAAATCTGTAATGTTGCTGTACAGTAATTCTCAATAATACGCACAGACACACATCGCTGATTATTGATTACCTCCACTTTAAATTTAGCTCCAGGTCATGATAAAAGCACTAAAAACTCTACGGGGAAAAAAACAACACCCTTTTCCTCACCCTCCCTACCCGAAGCCTTACCGTAACCCTCTCCTCCCACAGGCTAGCCCTAACCTTCCCCCTAGAAGTGTTACTATTTTCTTATTTGTTTTACTACATCTAACTATATGCTGTTTTGTAAGTTTATGATTAATATATTCCAATTTTAATTTACATGCTTTGACCCTGAAAAAATTCCTTTTGCCTTTCAGCGACCTTCCTGACAATCCCAGTACACAGTGGGACCAATCTCTTCTCTCCTCTCTAATTTCAAACCATATACAAGAGAAGAACATAGATCTGGTGAGTTCAATGGTAAACAAGGATTATTTGTACATGTTTGTGTTTCATGTTCAGTGCCTGTCATTATCCTGACTCTTTTTCTCTGGTTCTTACAAGTGTTGTCCTGGAATATTTCCTTCCCATAAGGGAAGCCAGTCCCAGGCATCGGGATTGAAAAATGGGCAAACCCGGGATACTCGGGATTGGCTTTTAGCTATGTGGCCGCCCCCCTCGCCCCGCCCCGCACACATAACTCACCATATACCGGGGGCCGGTGGAAAACATCCTCCGCTCTTTCCTGGCGGCGTGTGACGGCACAGCATGACCTCTCGCGCTGCGCTGGGGAGCCGGAAGAAGGAAGCCGGGCAGCTTCTGAGCGTCCTGTGGACGCTCAACGCTGATCCCTTAATCCCCGGGATTGGAGCCCGGCCGTTTTTGGCCCTAAATCCCGGGATACTGACGATCCCCATCCCGGGATTGGCTACCATACTTCCAATCTGTTTCAGCTAAACAGCTACTGAAATGAGTCCGAAATTTTCAATATGAAACAATTTGTTTCTGCTTTCTCTTTTACTAGTTTGTAACACACCATACTATATGCATTTGGGCTCGTGCAGACTGAGTGCTACGTCAGGTTGTGTATCGGGCCTTATGTTATTTTGCACCGTGCATGCCCATCAAGTGAACATTCACAAATGCTATCCAGAGGGAATAAGTTGGTCTGATGTAGGAATTTACAGTGCGGTGGTCTTCTCAGATACCCCACCCATGCAGACCAGCAGGACTGTGGAATTACGTCTTTTTAGAAGGGTAACATTTGCAGCTACTACAGGGCTGGTGTAATTCCATGATGTTGGTGATGACAAAGGTGACATTACCTGACCGTTTCCGATTGGATGGTTGCCGAATCACTCACGGCAATCATCACGCACACCTATATCAGATGATTGTTTGTGGCATTTCTATCAGATTGCTAGGTATGTAAAACCCCTGCGGTCATTTGCACATGCTTCTTTCTTCAAAACACAGCAGCTGCGCGCATTTATTAGTGTTTAGGAAACAGTTTAGTAAGGCTCATTGAAAACAAGGGGTATTTATCAAAGCTTTGAGAAATATAAAATTGTGAGTGATAAAGTACCAACCAATAAGCTCCTAGCTGTCATTTTTCAAAAACTGGCTCCATAAGGCTGGGTAGACACTTGAGCGACGGGGATTCGATATCGCCATTTTGGTGTGATATCGCTCCAGTGTGTACCCAAGGCAGAGGCTGTTTAGCTGGTACTTTATCTCTCACAATGTTATCTCTCTCCGAGCTTTGATAAATACCCCCCAAATTGTGGTAACAAAGCAGATGGTGGAAAAAATTTTTATTTTTTTGTGGTAAAGGAGTTCACATGTTTTACTTTCATTTTCAACTGTTCTAATATGGTAGAATTTGTAGTCTTAAGTATATTTTTAATTATTTAGTTTAAATATCACAGATGTTCTCTAATGTTAAATTGTGTTTCACCTCTCTCGCATAAAGGGTCTATTTATCAAGTTAACTCTGATGATTTATATAAGCTATAAATAGGTATCAGAGACATCTCCTGCTTATCGAGTAACATTGCTCAGCTGTCCCCATACAGCTCCGATAAGCTTTTTGTATAGTGAGAGTATTATCATTATTATTATTATTATTATTAATAATACCAGTTTCTTATATAGCGCAGCATATTCTGTTGCGCTTTATAATTGGAAACAGTGATAGAACAAACAGGGTAATAACGGAGAGACTTATAGCATACCTCCCAACATGACCCTCTCCAGGAGGGACAGAATGCTCTGCTCCTGGCCTTCCCCCTTAATTTGTGATTGCCATCACCTGTGCTGAAACACCTTTCTGATCCATTAACCTGTTCAAAACAGCTGTTGGCAATTATAAATTAAGAGAAAAGTCCAGAAGCAGAACATTGTGTCCCTCCTGGAGAGGGTCACGTTGGGAGGTATGCTATAGGTAGGAAGGCCCTGCTCGCAAGCTTACAATCTATTGTGAGATTAGGCAGTGATAAACAAGGACAGGTGCCATCTATTACATAATGGTCCCGCCAGATTGCAAAGGGCAATGTTGGTCAGGGGGATGTGAAGTGAATAAAGAAAAAATATGTCAAGGTATGGTACGGTATAGAGGGGATGTACTGGTGTAGGATAGCTTATAAAGGCTATGTGGGCTGTTCCAGAATGTAATAAGCTTGCAAGAAGAGGTGTGTTTTATTATTATTATTATTATTATTATTATTAATAATTATTAACAACAGATAGCTAGACATTCGCAGTCAGAACCTGGAAGTAAATTGATAGCATAAGTCAGGGGCAGATTGTCCTCTTACATCCTGGCTGCAGTCATGCTAAACAACTTTTCAAGTCACACCATGACATGGCGGTAATCGGTAGCGGTGAGCGTCTTTTTGTCCAATTTTTTTCAACAAAAATGGGTCTTAAGGTCCATACACACGGTGAGATTCGGGCTATGCCCGATTCTCACTATGCGACATGGACTGTGGTCGGTATAGTAAGCAAAGGTGACTGTGCTTGTGATACCGATTTTGGCTAAGTGACAATTTTGACTATCTTTTACACGAGATAGTCAAAACTGACTTGCCTGCACAGTCTGTTTTTGCTTGCGATGCCGATCCCGTAGGACGTACAGACAGCTTTTGCTGATCAAAATGATATTTGGCATGTGTATATTCTGTGTGTAATAATGGCTGTATCTGCATCCGAAATGCCACATTACAGTGTTTTCCAGAAAAACACTGTAGCATAACATTTTGTATGCAAATACAGTGGCAGTCACACACAGAATATAGGCATGCTGCATAGTATTTTGATCAGCAAAAGCTGCTTGTACGTCCTATTACATTACATTGCGTCTAAGTCGCATTTTCGTGGAAGAAAATCAGAAAAAAAGATGCCCAGCGCTACCGAGTCACACGGCACTCACGCGTTATCAGTAATGTGACTTATAGCGCACAGAGGAGAGTCGTAAGAGGATACATCTATATCTGGGGTATATGGGATTTTAAAAATAAATAGTCCCTACAGCATATTATTGGTGAGTTATTGCTCTTAATCCTAGTAACAAAAGGACCTCTTACACCAACAGTTTAAACAACGCTGCTGGCCCAGGGAACTATAGATCACATGTTAACCTCTTTGGTATGCGGATGTGATACTCCGCTGTGGGATCTCGCCTCATCGCTATGTGCATTGTGCAGTGATTTAGATCTGCATCCACACACAATGCCTCTGTGACTAAATTGTTTGCTGTTTCATATTTATTGGCAGATTCTATAAGTGTTGATATAAGTGCCAGAGGTTGTGATGGGGGTCAGTCCACAAGACCAACAACTTAACCATGCTTTTGTTTATTGGCCAGGCATAACAGGTTGCAGGATACCACAGGGTCCCTGCTGGTATGTACAACAGGCACACAATGCAGGCATATAGAAAGTGCAGTAGATCCAACCAGTAACACAGGAGGTGTGTGGATAAAGGGAAGCACACACCTGTACATACACGAACGTTGGTGGTCTCTCCTGTATATAAGGGCCATCTCTTCGTGGAAACTCTAAGGAGCACATCCTTCCTCTATGGAGGACAGAGCTGATGACACTCTGTAAAGATACACAATAGCGTACTAGGGTCAGATGTTGCGCAGTGACATGTCAACAGCACTTCTGGATCCCGGCAGTAACGGAAGAGAGGAGACAGTGCAGGCTGCTCTCTTTAAAGTTATATACCTCAGAGTCTTTTCATGCCACAATGGGTGTTGCCCCAGTAATGTCCCAGACATCTTTCATATAAGTCTTGAAGGTGATGCTGCAGGCATTCCTGTTGCCTATCTTCCAATGTATTAACCAGTGATTGGATGAGGATGCCCTTGTACCCTTAAAGCAACAATTATTATTATTATTATTATCCTTTATTTATATGGTGCCACAAGGGTTCCGCAGCGCCCAATTACAGAGTACATATGCACATAATCAAAACAGGAAAACAGTGACTTACAGTTGAAGACAATATAGGACAAGTACAGGGCAACTAAGCATAACTACACCAGTAAACATAGAGATAAGTTCCAGGTGGCCAAAAACTGCGGGATCTGGGCAGTTGAGGATTATTAAAGTAAGAAAAGTATAAGCACATGAGGGAAGAGGGCCCTACTCGTGAGAGCTTACATTCTAAGGGGAGGGGTAGACAGACAGGGATGACACAGATGGGGTACATAGAGAGCGTGGAACAGAGGGTTATGTTGAGATTTGGCTGGGTTTGGTAAAGAAATGGGTCTTAAGAGCCCGTTTGAAGTTTTGTAGAGAGGTGGAGAGTCTGAGGGGGAGAGGTAAAGAATTCCAGAGAAAGGGAGCAGCACGTGAAAAATCTTGGAGATAGGAGTGGGAGGAAGTAATCAGAAGACAGGAGAGTTGGCGTGCATTAGCAGAGCGAAGAGGACGGGTGGGAGAGTAAAGGGAGATAAGGTCAGAGATGTAAATGGGAGAGGAGTGGGTGAGAGCTTTGTAAGTGAGTGTGAGAAGTTTGAATTGGATTCTGAAAGGGAAGGGAAGCCAGTGGAGGGCCTGTAGGAGAGGGGAGGTAGACGTAGTGCGTTTGGTGAGGAAGATGAGCCGTCTCCTTCTGGTTTTCTGCACGTTATAAGGTCAGTTCTCATGTATCACCGATACTGGGAACAAATAAATCTATTATTCCATTCTATAATTCTACAAACTATATATATATATATATATATATATATATATATATATATATATGATGCATCTCTATTTATCCAGAGCATGGTGTCAAAATGCCCTTGCAGTGCCCATTATTCTTTTGTTATGAAGCAATTAGACTGATGTTGGAAATTATCAGAGGCAAGAGGAAATGCATAGCTATTAGGTGGTAATGGCTACTAAGTATTTTATAGTCTACTGCACTCATCCCATGTGAATAATGTTGCTACAGTTACTGTACACTTAACATACTGATTCATCGTTGCCTTTTCCTGTAATACGATTTTACTCTTTGCATCATAGAAACATAGAATTTGATGCAGATAAGAACCACTTGGCCCATCTAGTCTGCCCTTTTTTTTTTTATCCTTTAGGCAATCTCAACCCTTTTTGAACCTTAATTCTTTGTAAGGATATTCATATGCCTATCCCAAGCATGTTTAAATTGCTCTACAGTCTTAGCCTCTACCACCTCTGATGGGAGGCTATTCCACTTATCCACTACCCTTTCTGTAAAGTAATTTCTCTGACGTCCTAGTGGATGCTGGGAACTCCGTAAGGACCATGGGGAATAGCGGGCTCCGAAGGAGGCTGGGCACTCTAGAAAGATCTTAGACTACCTGGTGTGCACTGGCTCCTCCCACTATGACCCTCCTCCAAGTCTCAGTTAGATTTCGTGCCCGGCCGAGGTTGGATGCACACTAGGGGCTCTCCTGAGCTCTTAGAAAGTTATAGTCTTAGAATTTGTTATTTTCAGTGAGACCTGCTGGCAACAGGCTCACTGCAGCGAGGGACTAAGGGGAGAAGAAGCGAACTCGCCTGCTTGCAGCCGGATTGGGCTTCTTAGGCTACTGGACACCATTAGCTCCAGAGGGATCGACCGCAGGCCCAGCCTTGATGTTCGGTCCCGGAGCCGCGCCGCCGTCCCCCTTACAGAGCCAGAAGCAAGAAGATGGTCCGGAAAATCGGCGGCATGAAGACATCCTGTCTTCACCAAGGTAGCGCACAGCACTGCAGCTGTGCGCCATTGCTCCTCATACACACTTCACACTCCGGTCACTGAGGGTGCAGGGTGCTGGGGGGGGGCGCCCTGAGGCAGCAATAAAAACACCTTGGCTGGCTAAAATACCTCAATATATAGCCCCTGGGGCTATATATGAGGTAAATACCCCTGCCAGAATCCCATAAAAAGCGGGAGAATACGCCGCGAAAAAGGGGCGGAGCCTATCTCCTCAGCACACTGGCGCCATTTTTCCCTCACAGCTCGGCTGGAAGGAAGCTCCCTGGCTCTTCCCTGCAATTCTACAGTACAGTAAGAGGGAAAAGAGAGGGGGGGGGGGCATTAAAATTGGCACTGTATACAGTATATTATATTAAAAAGCAGCTATTAGGGACATAACTCAGTTAGTCCCTGTATATATATAGCGCTCTGGTGTGTGCTGGCATACTCTTACTCTGTCCCCCCAAAGGGCTTTTGTGGGTCCTGTCCTCTGTTGGAGCATTCCCTGTGTGTGTGGAGTGTGTCGGTACGGCTGTGTCGACATGTTTGAGGAGGATAATGATGTGGAGGGGGAGCAGATGCCTTTAGCAGGGATGTCACCCCCTGGGGGTCAGACACCTGAGTGGATGGTATTATGGCAGGAAATGAGTGCACGTATAGACTCCTTACATAAAAAATTTGACGACATGCCGACTGTGGGAAAGCCGAGTCTTCAGCTCGTGCCTGTCCAGGTGTCTCAAAAGTCATCAGGGGCTCTGAAACGCCCGCTATCTCAGGTGGCACAAGTAGATGCCGACACGGATACTGACACCAGTGTCGACGACGATGAGTCAAATTTAATGCCCGTTAAGGCCATTCACTGCATGATTGAGGCAATGAAAGAGGTGTTAAATATTTCTGATTTACATCCAGGTACCACAAAAAAGGGTATTATGTTTGGGGAGAAAAAACTACCTGTAGTTTTTCCCCCGTCAGATGAATTAAATGAAGTGTGTGAAGAAGCGTGGGCTTCCCCTGATAAGAAATTGGTAATTCCTAAGAAGCTACTAATGGCGTTCCCTTTCCCGCCAGAGGATAGGTTACGTTGGGAAACACCACCGAAGGTGGATAAAGCGCTCACACGTTTGTCTAAAAAGGTGGCACTACCGTCCCAGGATACGGCCGCCCTTAAGGAACCTGTTGATAGAAAGCAGGAGGCGATCCTGAAGTCTGTATATACACACTCAGGCATTATACTCAGACCAGCTATTGCGTCAGCATGGATGTGCAGTGCTGCCGCTGCGTGGTCAGATAAACTGTCAGAAGATATTGACACGTTAGACAGAGACACGATCCTGCTAACAATTGACCATATCAAAGTGCATTATCCATCTCTGCTAGGAGATGCTTATGGACTCGCCAGTGGACTGGAGATGCAGATTCCAAAAGGCACATGGAAGTTTTGCCTTATAAGGGGGAGGAATTATTTGTGGATGGTCTCTCCGACCTAGTTTCCACAGCAACGTCTGGGAAGTCAGCATTTTTACCCCATGTCCCCTCACAGCCTAAGAAGGCGCCATTTTATCAGGTTCAGTCCTTTCGGTCCCAGAAAAATAAGCAGGGAAAAGGAGGGTCTTTTCTGTCAAGAGGCAGAGGAAAAAGGCTGCAGCAAACAGCAGGTTCCCAGGAACAAAAGTCCTCCCCCGCTTCCTCTTCCAAGTCCGCCGCATGACGGTGGGGCTTCACAGGCGGAGCCAGGTACGGTGGGGGCCCGCCTCAGGAATTTCAGCGATCAGTGGGCTCGCTCACAGGTGGATCCCTGGATCCTTCAAATAGTATCTCAGGGATACAGGCTGGAATTCGAGGCGACTCCACCCCGCCGTTTCCTAAAATCCGCCTTGCCGATTGCTCCCTCAGACAGGGAGGCGGTGCTAGCAGCGATTCACAAGCTGTATTCCCAGCAGGTGATAATCAAGGTACCCCTACTTCAACAAGGCCGGGGTTACTATTCCACACTATTTGTGGTGCCGAAACCGGACGGTTCGGTGAGACCCATTTTAAATTTGAAATCCTTGAACACATACATAAAAAATTTCAAGTTCAAGATGGAATCGCTCAGGGCGGTTATTGCAAGCCTGGACGAGGGGGATTACATGGTACCCCTGGACATCAAGGATGCTTACCTGCATGTCCCCATTTACAATTCTCACCAGGAGTACCTCAGATTTGTGGTACAGGATTGCCATTACCAATTCCAGACGCTGCCGTTTGGACTCTCCACGGCACCGAGGGTATTTACCAAGGTTATGGCGGAAATGATGATACTCCTTCGAAAAAAGGGAGTTTTAATTATCCCATACTTGGACGATCTCCTAATAAAGGCACGATCCAAGGAACAGTTGTTAGTGGGAGTAGCACTATCTCAGGAAGTGCTGAGCCAGCACGGTTGGATTCTGAATATCCCAAAGTCACAACTGGTCCCCACGACACGTCTAATGTTCCTGGGAATGATTCTGGACACGGCCCAGAAAAAAGTGTTTCTCCCGGAGGAGAAAGCCAGGGAGTTGTCTTCTCTAGTCAGAGACCTCCTAAAACCAAAACAGGTATCGGTGCATCACTGCACGCGGGTCCTGGGAAAGATGGTAGCTTCTTACGAAGCAATTCCATTCGGCAGGTTCCATGCCAGAATTTTTCAGTGGGACCTGTTGGACAAGTGGTCCGGATCGCATCTTCAGATGCATCGTTTAATAACCCTGTCTCCACGAACCAAGGTGCCTCTTCTGTGGTGGCTGCACAGTGCTCATCTTCTGGAGGGCCGCAGATTCGGCATACAGGACTGGGTCCTGGTGACCACGGATGCCAGCCTACGAGGCTGGGGGGCAGTCACAAAGGGAAGAAATTTCCAAGGACTATGGTCAAGTCAGGAGACTGCCCTTCACATAAATATTCTGGAACTAAGGGCCATTTACAATGCCCTAAGTCAAGCAAAATCCCTGCTCCTACACCAGCCGGTGCTGATCCAGTCCGACAACATCACGGCAGTCGCCCATGTGAATCGACAGGGCGGCACAAGAAGCAGGACGGCGATGGCAGAAGCCACAAAAATTCTCAGATGGGCGGAGAATCATGTACTAGCACTGTCAGCAGTGTTCATCCCGGGAGTGGACAACTGGGAAGCAGACTTTCTCAGCAGGCACGACCTCCACCCGGGAGAGTGGGAACTTCATCCAGAAGTCTTCCAAATGATTGTAAATCAATGGGGTCGTCCACAGGTGGACATGATGGCGTCCCGCCTAAACAAAAAACTAGAGAAGTATTGCGCCAGGTCAAGAGACCCTCAGGCGATAGCTGTGGACGCTCTAGTGACACCGTGGGTGTACCGGTCAGTTTATGTGTTCCCTCCTCTACCTCTCATACCAAAGGTATTGAGAATAATAAGAAAGCGAGGAGTAAACACAATTCTCGTGGTTCCGGATTGGCCGAGAAGAGCGTGGTACCCGGAACTTCAAGAGATGATCTCAGAGGACCCGTGGTCTCTGCCGCTCAGACAGGACCTGCTGCAGCAGGGCCCCTGTCTGTTCCAAGACTTACCGCGGCTGCGTTTGACGGCATGGCGGTTGAACGCCGGATCCTGAAGGAAAAGGGCATTCCGGAGGAAGTCATTCCTACGCTTATTAAAGCCAGGAAAGATGTTACGGCAAAGCATTATCACCGCATATGGCGGAAATATGTTGCATGGTGCGAGGCCAAAAAGGCCCCAACAGAGGAATTTCAACTAGGTCGATTTCTGCATTTCCTGCAAGCAGGAGTGAATATGGGCCTAAAACTGGGCTCCATTAAGGTACAGATCTCGGCTCTGTCAATTTTCTTTCAAAAAGAACTAGCTTCAGTACCTGAAGTTCAGACATTTGTGAAAGGAGTGCTGCATATTCAGCCCCCATTGTGCCTCCTGTGGCACCTTGGGATCTCAACGTGATGTTGAGTTTCTTAAAATCACATTGGTGTGAGCCACTAAAAACCGTGGATCTGAAATATCTCACGTGGAAAGTGGTCATGTTATTGGCCTTGGCTTCAGCCAGGCGAGTGTCAGAGTTGGCGGCTTTATCATGTAAAAGCCCTTATCTGATTTTCCATATGGATAGGGCAGAATTCTATAAATTTGATACCCTGGCTGAGGAGGACCTGGAGTTCTCTCATTCGGTGCTGCAGAGTCATCCGCACTCTCCCGCCCGTTTGGGAGCTTTGGTATAATCCCCATGGTCCTTTTGGAGTTCCCAGCATCCACTAGGACGTCAGAGAAAATAAGAATTTACTCACCGGTAATTCTATTTCTCGTAGTCCGTAGTGGATGCTGGGCGCCCATCCCAAGTGCGGTTTATCTGCAATACTTGTACATAGTTATTGTTAACTAAATCGGGTTATTGTTGAGCCATCTGTTGAGAGGCTCTATTGTTTTCATACTGTTAACTGTGTTTCATATCACGAGTTGTACGGTGTGATTGGTGTGGCTGGTATGAGTCTTACCCGGGATTCAAAATCCTTCCTTATTGTGTACGCTCGTCCGGGCACAGTACCTAACTGAGGCTTGGAGGAGGGTCATAGTGGGAGGAGCCAGTGCACACCAGGTAGTCTAAGATCTTTCTAGAGTGCCCAGCCTCCTTCGGAGCCCGCTATTCCCCATGGTCCTTACGGAGTTCCCAGCATCCACTACGGACTACGAGAAATAGAATTACCGGTGAGTAAATTCTTATTTTTTCCTTAAATGTCCCCTGAACCTGCCTCCCTCCAGTTTCAGTGTATGTCCTTGAGTACTAATACTTCTCTTCCTTTGAAGAATGTTTCCCTCCTGAACTTTGTTAAAAGCCTTGGTATATTTGAAAGTTTCTATAGTGTCCCCCCTTTCCCTTCTCTCCTCCAAACTATACATGTTAAGATCTTTTATCCTTTCCGGGTAAGTTTTGTGATGTAGGCCATGCACCATTTTAGTTGCCCTTCTTTCTACACTCTCTAATGTATTTACCGGTATATCCTTCTGGGAGATGGTCTCCAGAACTGGACACAGTATTCCAGATGAGGCCGTACCAATGACCTATACAGCGGCATTATTACTTCTTTTTTCCTGTTACTGATTCCTCTCCGTATGCAACCAAGCATCTGACTTGCCTTTCTCATTGCTTTGTTGCATATCATGATCGTTTGTTCACAAAAGTGAGAAAATAATAGTGCATCTGTACACATTAGAAAGATACACAAATAATATATATTTCTCATTAGTCCTAGAGGATGCTGGGGTCACTTCAAGAACCATGAAGCATAGACGGGATCTGCAGGAGACATGGGCACTTTAAGACTTTCAAATGGTGTGACCTGGCTCCGCCCTCTATGCCCCTCCTCCAGACTCCAGTTTAGAATCTGTGCCCAGGCAGACTGGATGCACACTGAGGAGCTCTACTGAGTTTCTCGGAAAAGACTTTATGTTAGGTTTTTTATTTTCAGGGAGGACTGCTGGCAACAGTCTCCCTGCTTCGTGGGACTTAGGGGAGAGAAGTCAGACCTACTTCTAGTGAGCTTAAAGGCTCTGCTGCTTTGGCTACAGGACACCATTAGCTCCTGATGGTTTGGAACACTAAGTACGCCTAGGGGTTAATTCCCAGAGCCCGCCGTCACCCCCCTTGCAGAGCCAGAAGTCAGAATTCAGTTGAGTAGAAGAAGAAAAGAAGACTTCGTGACGGCTTCTGAGGTACCGCACAGCGATCGCGCGGCACTGTAGGGTGCAGGGGGCGCGCGGGGGGCGCCCTGGGCAGCATATAAATCCTCATATGTGACTGGAAAACAGTGGTATGAGTGCCTAGGCACTAAATCCTGACCCCCGCCATTATAAATATAATAAAAAATAGCAGGGCTGAAGAGCGCCATTAAGGGGACGGGGCTTAGCCTTCACAGCTCTCAGAAGCCCCATTTTCTCTCCACTGAGCTGTAGAGACGCTGGTCCGTCCCCACACTACTGTACACATTACAGAGTGAAAAACAGGGGGGGGGGGGGCACAGTTGGTGCAATATAAGTTGATTATAAGGTCTGAGGCATTATATAAGGGTTTCAGAACCGGGATTGAGCGCTGGGTTGTGAGCTGGCAAACTCCATCTGTGTCGTCTTGACAGACTTTACTGTGGGTCTGTCCCCTATATGCCCGGTGTGTCGGTGGGTGTTTGGTACACGTGTGTCGGCATGTCTGAGGCTGAGTACTCTTCCCACAAACGGCTGTGGGAGTGACCCTGTCGGCACTGCCGACTGCTGATGGGGCTTGGTACCTGTGTGTCAACATGTCGGTGGCTGAATGTTTTTTCCCAAGAGAAAACTATAGTAGGGACACAGTCGTATGTGGGTGGCCCTGTCGGCACCACCAATATCTGACTGGGTAAAAATTGGCATGATAATGACACAGACGTAGAAATATCATAGCTATATTTCCCTCAGACCCCTGGGGGTCGAAAAAAAAAGGTTATTTTGCCCAGTTATTACTCCCTGATATCGACACTGATACGGGTTCCTATGTCGACCATAATGTTTCCTGATTAGATCCACACAAAAAAAAAAGCATTTAGTACAGGATTAGTGCACATTAAGGACGTATCAACGTCACTGAGGACCCTGCTGTTCCTGACAAAAGGGTATATATATATATATATATATATATATATAGAAATTTATAATGAAAGCTGAGGTAACATTCCTCCTTCTCATGTGCTGAGCGCTCTGTGTGAGAAAGTCTGGGTCAGCCCTGACAAGATGGTTTCAAAACCTTAAGTGGATTCCGATTGTTTATTCTTTTCCCACCGCGGACAGAATAAAGTGGGAGTCACCCCCTGTTCTACACGGGGCCCTGTCACAAATCCAGCGGATCGTATGCAGGAAAATACGTTATTTTCTAGTTATGTGTCCACGCGTACGTTGGATAGACCTGCCATTACATGCGCAGGGGGGAGTAGTAGTATTCAAAAATGGTCGGGTGCCTTGTCATCCGATATAGAAACCCTGGGGAGAGATGGGATACTCCTTACGTTGGGTCATATCAAGGATACTGCAGCATACTTTCGTGCAACTGCAAGGGATATAGGACTATTGGGTTCTCAGGCCAATTCCAGGGCGGTCTCGGTTAGGAGGGTGTTGTGGATTCACCAATGCAATGCTGATGCTGACTCCGAGAAGAAATGGAGTCTCTGCCCTATGAAGGTGAAGCCTGATTTGGTGACGGCCTAATTAATTTGATCTCGACAGCTGCCGCTGGTAAGTCTACCTTCTTGCCCTATGTTCCCTCACAGCGGATGATGGCGCATCATTGTCGGATGCAGTCATTTCGGCCCAATAGATACTGATTCCCCTTTCTTTGCAGGTAGAGGAAGAAGAAAAGGGAAGAGGTCCGCAACCTCTTCATGATCACAGGAGCAAACATCATCCTCTGTTCTGCCACATCTACCGCATGACGCTGGGACTCTCTTGCCGGAGTCCACACCGGTGGGGCCACGTCTAAAAACTCTTCAGTCAGTCCTGGAACGGACCTGGACCCGTGGGTTTTACGAATATTGTCCCAAGGGTACATAATGGAGTTTCCAGACGTTTTCCCTCACCAATTTTTCAAATTACCGATTCTCCTCCGGACGGGGAGGTAGTATGCGACACACGACAAAGGTTGTATCAGGATCAGGTCATTGACCTGTTTTTCCCCTGTCACAACAGGGAGAAGGTTTTTATTCAAGCCTCTTCGTGGTCCCAAAACCAGACGGCTCGGTCAGACCAATCCTAAATCTGAAATCCCTAATTTTCTACGTAAAGAAATTCAAATCCAAGATGGAATCTCTCAGGGCAGTGATCTCCAATCTGGAAAAAGGAGTTTTTTCCATGGTCTCTGTAGACCTAAAGAACCTCCGCATTAGGCTTGCAATTCAGGGGTGTTATTACCAATTTCAGACGTTGCCGTTGGTCTGTCCACGGCTCCAAGGATTTTCACCATGGTGATGGTGGTAATGAGGGTTCTCCGTCGCTAGTAAGGAGTCAGTTATCCCGTACTAGGACGGTCCCCTGATAATGGCGAGTTCAAGGAACCAGTTGGTGCAAATCATTGCACTCTCCCTGACAGTTCTTCAACAGGGTTAGCTCCTGAACTTGCCAGAATCACTGTTGGTCCCATCGACGCGGTTGTCTGTTTTGAGAATAATACTAGACAGAGAACTACAAAGAGTTTTTTTCTTCCAGTGGAAAAGGCTCTGGAGATCCAGAGTCTGGTCAAACAAATTCCGAGACCAGCAAGAGTGTCATTTCATCAATACATTCGGTTGCTGGAAAAGATGGTGGTGGCCTACGAGGCCACTCAATTTGGCAGGTTCCATGCCAGGGTGTTCCAGAGGGACCTGTTGGACAAGTGGTCCGATTCCCACCTACACATACACCAGAGGATAATCCTGTCTTCCAAGACCAGAATCTCACTCCTGTGGTGGCTGCGCAGTTCTCACCTCCTAGAGGGGCGCAAGTTTGGGATCCATAAACGGTCTAGAGTTAAGGGCCGTTTACAACGATTTTCTACAACGAAAAGCAGAACAGCAATGGCAGAAGCCACAAGGATTTTCCGCTGGGAGAAAAAACATACATGCGCTTTGTCAGCGATGTTCGTTCCAGGAGTGGACGACTGGGAAGCAGACTTCCTCAACAGATGATCTCCATCCAGGAGAGGGGAGACCTCCTCCAAGTAGTTTTCGTAGGGTTGACATGTCGTTGGGATTTCCTCAAGTAGGAATGATGGCATCTCGTCTTAACAAGAAGCTTCAGAGTTCCAGGTCAAGGGACCCTCAAACAGGAACAGTGAAGGCACTGGTGACACCGTGGGTATTTTCAGTCGGTATATGTATTCCCTACGTTTTCTCTTGTTTCAAAAGTTCTGGGTTCATAAAAAGGAAATTCGGACGAGCCTCATGGTCCCAGACTGGCCAAGGAGAGCTTGGTATCCAGATCTCAGGAATTACTCATAGGAGATCCCTGGCCTTTTCCTTTGCGCGAGGACCTATTGCGGCAGGGGCTTTGCGTGTATTAGGACTTACCGCGGCTACGTTTGACGACATGGCGGTTGAAAGTCAGATCCTAGTCCGTAAGGGTATTCCCACGGAAGTAGTTCCCACACTTTTTCGGATTAGAACAGGGGTAACGTCTAAACATTACTACCGTTTTTGGAGAGACTACGTTTCTTGGAGTGAATCCAAGAAGACTCCCACGGCAGATTTTTCAGCAATTAAAATCGGCCTTATCGGTTTTCTTCCAGAATCAATTCAGAAGTTCAGACTGTCGTGAAGGGAGTGTTGCAGATCCAACCTCCTTTTGTGTCCCCTGGGGCACCAGGGGATCTTAATGGGGTGTTGCAGTTCCTTCAAGCACATTGGTTTGAACCTTTACATAAGGCGGAGTGAAATTCCTCACTTGTAAAGTGGTCGTCAGGTTGGCCTTGGCATACGCAAGGCGAGTGTCTAAGTTGGCGGTCTGGTCTTACAAGAGACCTTATTTGATCTTCCGTGAAGATAGAGCAGAGTTGGAAACTCGTCAACATTTTCTACCAAAGGTAGTTTCTTCTTTCCACATGTACCAACCTATTGTGGTGCCTGTGGCGAAGTCTCTGCATGTGGTCAGAGTTTTGAAAATTTATGTCGCCAGGACGGCTCCGTTTAGGAACACAGGCTCTGTTTGTCCTGTTTGCTCCCAGCAAGATTGGGTATCCTGCTTCCAAGCAGACCGTTGCGCGCTGTATCTGTGGTACGATTCAGCATGTTCATCTCACGGCAGGATTGCCGTTACCAAATTAGGTGAAGGCCCATTCTACTAGAAGGGTGGTCTCGTCCGTGGCGGTTGACCGGGAAGTCTCGGCATTGCAACTTTGCAGAGCCAGCTATTTAGCAAACAATTGGGCTAAGTTTTACACTTTTAATGCCTTGGCCGAGGTTGACCTCACGTTTGGTCATTCGGTACTGCAGAGTCGTCCGCACTCTACCGCCCATTCTAGAGCTTTGGTATAACCCCATGGTTGTTGAAGTGACCCCAGCATCCTCTAGGACGTATAAGAGAAAATAGGATTTTAATACCTACCGGTAAATCCTTTTCTCTTAGTCCGTAGAGGATGCTGGGCGCCCGTCCCAGTGCGTACTGTATCTGCAGTTATTGGTTGTGGTTACACACAGGTTGTGTTACGTTTTTTGTCAGCATATTGCTGCAAAATTCTTCATGCCATTGGCTTGTGTTCTGTTGAATGCCACGTTCCGCGGCATGCTTGAGGTGTGAGATGTTAAAATGCTCACCGTGGTTTAACTATAACTCCTTTCCTCGAAATGTCCGTCTCCCTGGGCACAGTTCCTTAAACTGGAATCTGGAGGAGGGGCATAGAGGGAGGAGCCAGGTCACACCATTTGAAAGTCTTAAAGTGCCCATGTCTCCTGCGGATCCCGTCTATACCCCATGGTTCTTGAAGTGACCCCAGCATCCTCTACAGACTAAGAGAAAAGGATTTACCGGTAGGTATTAAAATCCTAATATATATATATATATATTTTTTTTTTTTTTAATTATTATTTTTTGTTAAAATAATAGTTGTCAATATCAGTCCTAAACACACCATAATGTTTTATTTATTTTGTTTTAGGAGATGGGGCATACCTTGTGACATTATTACTCTGTGTGTAATCTTTTATAACATTGCTACCAGGAGTGGGATGCCTTTTGAGAACCAGATTGTTGGCCATGAGGTAGATGATGTCCCAAAAGAGCTTCAAGATACACAAACCTCTGTAAAGGAGTATGTGTTTAACCACTTTTTAAAAAAGGGTTACACACTAGAGAGATTGCGCGCTCCTGCAGTCACTAGGGACAGATTCTTGGTTGGATGTGCTTCACGTCCGACCATGCGTTGTCATTAGTGGCCTATAGTATGCTAATAAAGAACGGAACATGCTTGTTCCATCCTTCATTAGCATTACCCAGTGTGTACACGCGATCTGGGCTGACAGGGATTTGTTCCGATGTCAGAATGAATCCCCGTCACTCTAGTGCAGGCCTTGCCAACCTGTGGCTCTCCAGCTGTTGTGAAACTACACATCCCACCTTGCCCTGCCACAGCTTTAGCATTCCCTAATAACAAAACAGTGGCAGAGCATGCTGGGACGTGTAGTTTCATAACAGCTGGAGAGCCACAGGTTGGCCAGGCCTGCTCTAGTGTGTACTCCACCTAATTGTGCATTCCAACTGTTTATATATGTGTGCATTTGTAAACTACATTTCTCTGACGTCCTAGTGGATGCTGGGAACTCCGTAAGGACCATGGGGAATAGCGGCTCCGCAGGAGACTGGGCACAACTAAAGAAAGCTTTAGGACTACCTGGTGTGCACTGACTCCTCCCACTATGACCCTCCTCCAGACCTCAGTTAGAATCTTGTGCCCGGCTGAGCTGGATGCACACTAGGGGCTCTCCTGAGCTCCTTGAAAAGAAAGTATATTTTAGGATTTTTATTTTCAGTGAGATCTGCTGGCAACAGACTCACTGCTACGAGGGACTAAGGGGAGAAGAAGCGAACCTACCTGATTGGAGCTAGTTTGGGCTTCTTAGGCTACTGGACACCATTAGCTCCAGAGGGATCGAACACAGGACCCGACCTCGATAGTTCGGTCCCGGAGCCGCGCCGCCGTCCCCCTTACAGAGCCAGAAGCATGAAGATGGTCCTGAAAATCGGCGGCAGAAGACTTTGGTCTTCAACAAGGTAGCGCACAGCACTGCAGCTGTGCGCCATTGCTCCTCATGCACACCTCACACTCCGGTCACTGATGGGTGCAGGGCGCTGGGGGGGGGGCGCCCTGAGCAGCAATATTAACACCTTGTCTGGCAAAATAAGCACAATATATAGTCCTAGAGGCTATATATGTGTAAAATACCCCTGCCAGGATCCATAAAAAAGCGGGAGAAAAGTCTGCCGAAAAAGGGGCGGGGCTATCTCCCTCAGCACACTGGCGCCATTTTCTCTTCACAGTGCAGCTGGAAGACAGCTCCCCAGGCTCTCCCCTGTAGTTTTCAGGCTCAAAGGGTTAAAAAGAGAGGGGGGGGGGGGGGGCACTAAATTTAGGCGCAAATCTGTGTATTATAGCAGCTATAAGGGAAAAAAATCACTGTGGGTAGTGTGAATCCCTGCATTATATAGCGCTCTGGTGTGTGCTGGCATACTCTCTCTCTGTCTCCCCAAAGGACTTTGTGGGGTCCTGTCCTCAGAGCATTCCCTGTGTGTGTGCGGTGTGTCGGTACGGCTGTGTCGACATGGTTGATGAGAAGCTTATGTGGAGGCGGAGCAGATGCCGATAAATGTGATGTCGCCCCCTGTGGGGCCGACACCAGAGTGGATGGATAGGTGTAAGGTATTAACCGACAGTGTCAACTCCTCACATAAAAGGCTGGATGACGTAACAGCTGTCTGACAGCCGGCTTCTCAACCATCGCCTGCCCAGGCGTCTCAAAGGCCATCAGGGGCTCAAAAACGCCCGCTACCTCAGATGGCTGACACAGATGTCGACACGGAGTCTGACTCCAGTGTCGACGAGGTTGAGACATATACACAATCCACTAGGAACATCCGTTGCATGATCTCGGCAATGAAAAATGTGTTACACATTTTTGACATTAACCCAGGTACCAAAAGGGGTTTTATGTTGGGGAGAAAAAGCAGACAGTGTTTTGTTCCCCCATCAGATGAGTGAATGAAGTGTATGAAGAAGCGTGGGTTCCCCCGATAAGAAACTAGTAATTTCTAAAAAGTTACTGATGGCGTACCCTTTCCCGCCAGAGGATAGGTCACGTTGGGAGATATCCCCTAGGGTGGATAAGGCGCTCAAACGTTTGTCAAAAAAGGTGACACTGCCGTCTTAGAATACGGCCACTTTGAAGGAGCCTGCTGATAAAAAGCAGGAGGCTATCCTGAAGTCTGTATATACACACTCAGGTACTATACTGAGACCTGCAATTGCCTCAGCATGGATAGTGCTGCTGCAGCGTGGTCTATTACCCTGTTAGGACAGGGATACTATTTGCTAACCATAGAGCATATTAAAGACGTCGTCTTATATATGAGGGATGCACAGAGGGATATTTGCCAGCTGGCATCCAGAATTAATGTAATGTCCATTCTGCCAGGAGGGTATTAGGGACCCGGCAGTGGACAGGCGATGCTGACTTTAGAAGGCACATGAAGATTCTGCCTTATAAGGGTGAGGAATTGTTTGGGGATGGTCTCTGGGACCTCATATCCACGGCAACAGCTGGGAAGGAAAAATTTACCTCAAGTTTCCTCACAGCCTAAGAAAGCACCGTATTATAAGGTACAGTCCTTTCTGCACAGAGACAAGGGAAGAGGGAAAAAGCTGCACCAGACAGCCAGTTCCCAGGATCAAAAATCTTCCCCCGCTTCCTCTGAGTCCACCGCATGATGCTGGGGCTCCACAGGTGGAGCCAGGTGCGGTGGGGGCGCGTCTCGGGAACTTCAGCGACCAGTGGGCTCGCTCACAGGTGGATCCCTGGGTTCTGCAAGTAGTATCACAGGGATACAAGCTGGAGTTCGAGGCGACTCCCCCTCGCCGTTACCTCAAATCAGCCTTGCCTGCTGCCCTCGAGGAGAGGTAGTACTGGCGGCAATTCACAAGCTGTACTTCCAGCAGGTGATAATCAAAGTTCCCCTCCTTCAACAAGGACGGGGTTAATAAAATTCCACAATGTTGGTGGTACCGAAACCAGACGGTTCGGTGAGACCCATTCTAAAATTGAAATCCTTGAACACTTATATACGAAGGTTCAAGTTCAAAATGGAATCGCTCAGGGCGGTTATTGCAAGCCTGGACGAAGGGGATTACATGGTATCACTGGACATCAAGGATGCTTACCTGCATGTCCCCATTTACCCTCCTCACCAGGAGTACCTCAAAATTGTGGTACAGGACTGTCATTACCAATTCCAGACGTTGCCGTTGGTCTGTCCCCGGCACCGAGGGTATTTACCAAGGTAATGGCCGAAATGATGATACTCCTTCAAAAAAAAGGGAGTTCTAATTATCCCGTACTTGGACGATCTCCTTATAAAGGCGAGGTCCAGGGAGCAGTTGTTCGTCGGAGTAGCACTGTCTCGGGAAGTGCTACAACAGCACGGCTGGATTCTGAATAGTCCAAAGTCGCAGCTGGTTCCTACGACGCGTCTACTGTTCCTGGGTATGGTTCTGGACACAGAACAGGAAAAAGGTTTTCTCTCGGAGGAGAAGGCCAAGGAGTTGTCATCTCTAGTCAGAGACCTCCTAATACAAATACAGGTGTCGGTGCATCAATGCACGCGAGTCCTGGGTAAGATGGTAGCTTCTTACGAAGAAATTCCATTCGGCAGGTTCCATGCAAGGACCTTCCAGTGGGATCTGTTGGACAAGTGGTCCGGGTCACATCTTCAGAAGCATCGGCTGATAACCCTGTCCCCAAGGGCCAGGGTGTCGCTGTTGTGGTGGCTGCAGAGTGCTCATCTTCTAGAGGGCCGCAGATTCGGCATACAGGACTGGGTCCTGATGCCAGCCTTCGAGGCTGGGGGGGCAGTCACACAGGGAAGAAAATTCCAGGGACTATGGTCAAGTCAGGAGACTTCCCTACACATAAATATTCTGGGACTAAGGGCCATTCACAATGCCCTAAGTCAGGCTAGACCCCTGCTTCAACACCAGCCGGTGCTGATCCAGTCAGACAACATCACGGCGGTCGCCCATGTAAACCAGCAGGGCGGCACAAGAAGCAGGATGGTGATGGCAGAAGCCACAAGGATTTTCCGATGGGCGGAAAATGATGGGTTAGTACTGTCAGCAGTGTTCATTCCCGGAGTGGACAACTGGGAAGCAGACGTTCTCAGCAGGCACGACCTCCACCCGGGAGAGTGGGGACTTCATCCAGAAGTCTTCAAAATGATTGTACACCATTGGGAAAGGCCACAGGTGGACATGATGGCGTTCCGCCTCAACAAAAAGCTAAAAAAATATTGCGCCAGGTCAAGGGACCCTCAGGCGATAGCTGTGGACGCTCTGGTAACACCGTGGGTGTACCAGTCGGTGTATGTGTTCCTTCCTTTGCCTCTCATACCCAAGGTACTGAGAATACTAAGACGGAGAGGAGTGAGAACTATACTCGTGGTTCCGGATTGGCCAAGAAGAGCTTGGTACCCAGAACTTCAAAAAATGATCTCAGAGGAACCATGGCCTCTGCCGTTCAGACAGGACCTGCTGCAGCAGGGGCCCTGCCTGTTCCAAGACTTACCACGGCTGTGTTTGACGGCATGGCGGTTGAACACCGGATCCTAAAGGAAAAAGGTATTCCGAAGGGAGTCATTCCTACGCTGATTGAGGCTAGGAAAGATGTGATCGAAAAACACCGCATATGGCAAAAATATGTTGCTTGGTGTGCGGCCAGGAAGGCCCCAACGGAGGAATTTCAACTGGGTCGATTTCTGCAATTCCTACAGTCAGGAGTGACTACGGGCCTAAAATTGGGTTCCATTAAGGTCCAGATTTCGGCTCTGTACATTTTCTTCCAAAAAGAACTGGCTTCACTGCCTGAAGTTCAGACTTTTGTTAAGGGAGTGCTGCATATTCAGCCCTCGTTTGTGCCTCTAGTGGCACCATGGGATCTCAACGTGGTGTTGGATTTCCTGAAGTCGCATTGGGTTGAGCCACTTAAATCCGTAGAGCTAAAATATCTCACGTGGAAAGTGGTCATGCTGTTGGCCTTGGCGTCGGCCAGGCGTGTATCAGAATTTGAGGTTTTGTCATGCAAAAGCCCTTATCTGATTTTCATATGGATAGGGCGGAATTGAGGACTCGTTCCCAATTCCTTCCTAAGGTGGTATCAGCTTTTCATGTGAACCAACCTATTGTGGTACCTGCGGCTACGTGGGACTTGGAGGACTCCAAGTTACTGGACGTAGTCAGGGCCCTGAAAATATATGTTTCCAGGACGGCTGGAGTCAGGAAAACTGACTCGCTATTTATCCTGTATGCACCCAACAAGCTAGGTGCTCCTGCTTCTAAGCAGACTATTGCTCGCTGGATCTATAGCACGATTCAACTTGCACATTCTGCGGCTGGACTGCCGCACCCTAAATCTGTAAAAGCCCATTCCACGAGGAAGGTGGGCTCTTCTTGGGCGGCTGCCCGAGGGGTCTCGGCTTTACAACTTTGCTGAGCTGTTACTTGGTCGGGTTCAAACATTTTGCAAAAGTTTGATACCCTGGCTGAGGAGGACCTTGAGTTTGCTCATTCGGTGCTGCAGAGTCATCCGCACTCTCCCGCCCGTTTGGGAGCTTTGGTATAATCCCCATGGTCCTTACGGAGTTCCCAGCATCCACTAGGACGTCAGAGAAACTAAGATTTTACTCACCGGTAAATCTATTTCTCGTAGTCCGTAGTGGATGCTGGGCGCCCGTCCCAAGTGCGGATTGTCTGCAATACTTGTATATAGTTATTGCCTAACTAAAGGGTTATTGTTATGAGCCATCTGTTACTGAGGCTCAGTTATATTTCATACTGTTAACTGGGTATAATATCACGAGTTATACGGTGTGATTGGTGTGGCTGGTATGAGTCTTACCCGGGATTCAAAATCCTTCCTTATTGTGTCAGCTCTTCCGGGCACAGTATCCTAACTGAGGTCTGGAGGAGGGTCATAGTGGGAGGAGCCAGTGCACACCAGGTAGTCCTAAAGCTTTCTTTAGTTGTGCCCAGTCTCCTGCGGAGCTGCTATTCCCCATGGTCCTTACGGAGTTCCCAGCATCCACTACGGACTACGAGAAATAGATTTACCGGTGAGTAAAATCTTATTTATTTATTTTTAATTATTAACGAATTAGAAAAAAAAATGTTTAAAAATCATTATTTATCTTGTTATTCTCAAACTTTTGTCCCTAGGGACAACTCTGGTATTGTCTAACCATAACTGCCTCTGGGCCATCTGAGCATGAGATCATGGAGTACCAGAGGAAGGTGTTCAATACTCTGCCACCTGGTGCTCAGACTCCCTGGAAACATTTGCAGAAACTGGCCATGGGGCAATGGGGAAGGGATGAGTCAGGCTTAGTGATAGTCCAACCGCGTCCACAGCAGTTATTAATTTCTATTACTGGTCCATAATCTCCTGGAGTGAGTCCACAATCTTAGCAAGATGATCAATTGATCTGTGGTTTGAATCTTTTAACTCCTTCCGTTTGTTTCCTAATTGGTGGATTTGGCAAGACCAGCAGGAGGAGAGGAGCCCTGGTTGGTTTCCCTGGAATCTCCCCCAAAAGGTGTTTACCTCCATCCAACTGTAAAATATCATGGATTTCCGCCTCAGACTGTCCACACTGTTGTCTCTTCTGTAAAATCTGAAATAGAAAAAACAAGCACTGATTTTACGTTTAAAAATGCAATCATTAGTACATGTTATTGCCTTAATAACTATAATAGACTTGTACACAGTCATTATTGCTTTCAGCGGGATGCGGTCATGTAACCAGCGCTCGGGATCCCGACGGTCACCATACCGACGCCGGAATCCTGACCGATCACTATGCAGCCCGATGAAATGCAGTAAGGGGGCGTGGCCTCAAGGCAAGTGCCACAATCGCAAGCCACGCCCCCATTTTCGTCATTATGGGGGCATGAACAGCGCTTTGAGAGCTGCTGGTCATGCCCCCTGTCCCTCTCTGCCGTGAATAGACACATGCGCACAGCATCTATTCACCGCTGCTCTCCTCAGAGCAGCGAGTGACAGGGATGGATCTCCCAACTGCCCCCACACCCGCGGGACACTGCGACCTGCGGGTGGGACAGCGGGACAGACCGTGAAAAACGGGACTGTCCCGCCAAAATCGGGACAGTTGGGAGGTATGCACTAGATGGTGCCTGACGTGTTGCTCCGTTCAGGCGTGTACAGCCGCTGGAACTGACATCACTTTGATCCGTAATTTTGATGGGCTGGTAACTAGTGTGTAATGTTAATGTATTAAGTTTTATTCATATTGCACCAGCATATTCCATTGCACTTTACAACTGGGAACAAAACGACACTGGGTAATAACAAACTGACAAAGAATTAAGCGGGGCTGCTGACAGTCTTATGTTTATATGCACCATGGGAGGAGGAGTACTTGTAAAAAGACACATATTGATGGTGGTTCATCTAAATACATTGAAATTATAGCCAAAAAACTACAGTGATTTGATTAGTTCATCTTGGCCAATGCAAGTGCTGGGGCAGATGTCACACTTCATACAGTGTGTATGAATTTGCATTGTATGAAATTATGCAATCACAGTGTGATATATGTTTGGTCTAAAATACTCAGGGGCAGATTTATTAAGCTCAGTGAAGTGATAAAGTGGAAGGTGATAAAGGACCAGCCAATCAGATCCTAACTGCCATGTCACAGGCTGGGTTTGAAAAATGACAGTTAGGATCTGATTGGCTGGTACTTTATCACCTTCCACTTTATCACTTCACCGAGCTTAATAAATCTGCCCCTCAATAACTTAAGGCAGTGGTTCCCAAACTGAGTGTAATTACAGGGGTGCCACAGCTGGTGGTCCAGGACCAAATCATATTATTTATAGTCCGTGTGATTGGCAGTCGTCAACTCTGGATCATAAAATATACAAACAGAATTGCAACCCTGTCCACAGCCACATAACTGAACGTGAAGCTGGGTACACACTAGACTACATGCATCGGGAAATATATCAGCTCACGATTTCCCTTGAACTCTCCGGATTCCTGGACAAATGATATTGAGTGTACACACTGAGCGATTTTATAAATGACCAAACGATATTTCGATCCCGGCGTCGGTATTCTGAATGCCCGGATCCCGACTGTCTGCATCGCTTACCCAACGCGTTTAAGAACGGAAAAAGGGGGGAACCTGGATTGCACATCCTATTACTAAAGATATCAAGAGGTGCTATCATGCTGAGGCTTCTAATACTATGCTGGGGAAAGAGAGATGCAGATGCACACTCTTAGCACTAAGAACACTGATAATAAAAATTATTGAAATAAACCCTCACAATTAACATGGAGTATAATTGAAGTTCTTAGCACACATTTGCGCAAATATGCGGGCCCATGTACCGCAGCCAGGTGACTTCATCACATGGGTCCCTAACATCCCTAATACTATCACATTCTATAAATTTATACAGGACTTACCTCTAAATAGGGCCTTATCAATGTGTGATCTGAAATGCAGGAACCCAGCTAATTAAAACACCTGAGGGTGAATGGGAGGAGTGCCAATCCAGAGGAAGGAAGCCTTGCCTTCCAGTGTACAATATATACACAAATATAGTGGAAAAAGGGGGGAACCTGGATTGCACATCCTATTACTAAAGATATTTCTCTGACGTCCTAGTGGATGCTGGGACTCCGTCAGGACCATGGGGATTAGCGGCTCCGCAGGAGACAGGGCACAAAAATAAAAGCTTTAGGACTAGGTGGTGTGCACTGGCTCCTCCCCCTATGACCCTCCTCCAAGCCTCAGTTAGGTTTTTGTGCCCGTCCGAGCAGGGTGCAATCTAGGTGGCTCTCCTAAAGAGCTGCTTAGAAAAAGTTATTAGGTTTTTTATTTTCAGTGAGTCCTGCTGGCAACAGGCTCACTGCAACGAGGGACTTAGGGGAGAAGAAGTGAACTCACCTGCGTGCAGGATGGATTGGCTTCTTAGGCTACTGGACACCATTAGCTCCAGAGGGATCGAACACAGGCCCAGCCATGGAGTCCGGTCCCGGAGCCGCGCCGCCGACCCCCTTGCAGATGCCGAAAAGTGAAGAGGTCCAGAAACCGGCGGCAGAAGACTTTTCAGTCTTCATGAGGTAGCGCACAGCACTGCAGCTGTGCGCCATTGTTGTCAGCACACTTCACACCAGCGGTCACTGAGGGTGCAGGGCGCTGGGGGGGGGCGCCCTGGGCAGCAATGATAATACCTTGTTCTGGCTAAAAATACATCACATATAGCCCCTGGGGCTATATGGATGTATTTAACCCCTGCCAGGTCTCACAAACACCGGGAGAAGAGCCCGCCGAAATAGGGGGCGGGGCCTATCTCCTCAGCACACAGCGCCATTTTCCTGCACAGCTCCGCTGCGAGGAAGGCTCCCAGGACTCTCCCCTGCACTGCACTACAGAAACAGGGTAAAAAAACAGAGAGGGGGGGCACTTTTTTGGCGATATTGATATATTAAGCTGCTATAAAGGAAACAACACTTCTGTAGGGTTGTTCCTATATATTTATAGCGCTTGGGTGTGTGCTGGCAAACTCTCCCTCTGTCTCCCCAAAGGGCTAGTGGGGTCCTGTCTTCGATAAGAGCATTCCCCGTGTGTCTGCTGTGTGTCGGTACGTGTGTGTCGACATGTATGAGGACGATGTTGGTGTGGAGGCGGAGCAATTGCCGGTAATGGTGATGTCACCCCCTAGGGAGTCGACACCGGAATGGATGGCTTTGTTTATGGAATTACGTGATAATGTCAGCACGTTACAAAAATCAGTTGACGACATGAGACGGCCGGCAAACCAGTTAGTACCTGTCCAGGCGTCTCAGACACCGTCAGGGGCTGTAAAACGCCCTTTACAGACCCAGACACGAACACCGAATCTAGTGTCGACGGTGAAGAAACAAACGTATTTTCCAGTAGGGCCACACGTTATATGATCACGGCAATGAAGGAGGCTTTGCATATCTCTGATACTGCAAGTACCACAAAAAGGGGTATTATGTGGGGTCTGAAAAAACTACCTGTAGTTTTTCCTGAATCAGAGGAATTGAATGAAGTGTGTGATGAAGCGTGGGTTAACCCCGATAGAAAACTGCTAATTTCAAAGAAGTTATTGGCATTATATCCTTTCCCGCCAGAGGTTAGGGCGCGCTGGGAAACACCCCCTAGGGTGGATAAGGCACTCACACGCTTATCAAAACAAGTGGCGTTACCGTCTCCTGAAACGGCCGCCCTCAAGGATCCAGCTGATAGGAGGCTGGAAACTACCCTGAAAAGTATATACACTCATACTGGTGTTATACTGCGACCAGCCATCGCCTCAGCATGGATGTGCAGTGCTGGGGTGGTTTGGTCGGATTCCCTGACTGAAAATATTGATACCCTGGATAGGGACAGTATTTTATTGACTATAGAGCAATTAAAGGATGCTTTTCTTTATATGCGAGATGCTCAGAGGGATATTTGCACTCTGGCATCGAGAGTAAGTGCGATGTCCATATCTGCCAGAAGAAGTTTATGGACGCGACAGTGGTCAGGTGATGCGGATTCCAAACGGCATATGGAAGTATTGCCGTATAAAGGGGAGGAATTATTTGGGGTCGGTCTATCGGATTTGGTGGCCACGGCAACAGCCGGGAAATCCACCTTTTTACCTCAGGTCCCCTCCCAACAGAAAAAGACACCGTCTTTTCAGCCGCAGTCCTTTCGTTCCTATAAGAACAAGCGGGCAAAAGGACAGTCATATCTGCCCCGAGGCAAAGGAAAGGGTAAGAGAGTGCACCAAGCAGCTCCCTCCCAGGAGCAGAAGCCCTCCCCGGCTTCTGCAAAGCCCTCAGCATGACGTTGGGGCTTTACAAGCGGACTCAGGGGCGGTGGGGGGTCGACTCAAGAATTTCAGCGCACAGTGGGCTCACTCACAGGTGGACCCCTGGATCCTGCAGGTAGTATCTCAGGGTTACAGGTTGGAATTCGAGAAGTCTCCCCCTCGCCGGTTCCTAAAGTCTGCTCTGCCAACGTCTCCCTCAGACAGGGCGATGGTATTGGAAGCCATTCACAAGCTGTATTCTCAGCAGGTGATAGTCAAGGTACCCCTCCTACAACAGGGAAAGGGGTATTATTCCACACTATTTGTGGTACCGAAGCCGGACGGCTCGGTAAGACCTATTCTAAATCTGAAATCTTTGAACCTGTACATAAAAAAATTCAAGTTCAAGATGGAGTCACTCAGAGCAGTGATAGCGAATCTGGAAGAAGGGGACTTTATGGTGTCCCTGGACATCAAGGATGCTTACCTGCATGTCCCAATTTGCCCTTCACATCAAGGGTACCTCAGGTTCGTGGTGCAAAACTGTCATTATCAGTTTCAGACGCTGCCGTTTGGATTGTCCACGGCACCTCGGGTCTTTACCAAGGTAATGGCCGAAATGATGTTTCTTCTGCGAAGAAAAGGCGTATTAATTATCCCTTACTTGGACGATCTCCTGATAAGGGCAAGGTCCAGAGAACAGCTGGAGGACGTAGTAGCACTAACCCAAGTAGTGCTGCAACAGCACGGGTGGATTCTGAATTTTCCAAAATCTCAATTGACCCCGACGACACGTCTGCTGTTCCTGGGAATGATTCTGGACACGGTTCAGAAAAAGGTGTTTCTTCCGGAGGAGAAAGCCAGGGAGTTATCCGAACTTGTCAGGAACCTCCTAAAACCAGGAAAAGTGTCTGTGCATCAATGCACAAGAGTCCTGGGAAAAATGGTGGCTTCTTACGAAGCGATTCCATTCGGCAGATTCCACGCACGAACTTTTCAGTGGGATCTGCTGGACAAATGGTCCGGATCGCATCTGCAGATGCATCAGCGGATAACTTTGTCTCCACGGACAAGGGTGTCTCTTCTGTGGTGGTTGCAGAGTGCTCATCTGTTAGAGGGCCGCAGATTCGGCATACAGGACTGGGTCCTGGTGACCACGGATGCCAGTCTGAGAGGCTGGGGAGCGGTCACACAGGGAAGAAACTTCCAGGGAGTGTGGTCAAGCCTGGAGATGTCTCTTCACATAAATATACTGGAGCTAAGAGCGATTTACAATGCTCTAAGCCTGGCAAAACCCCTGCTTCAGGGTCAGCCGGTGTTGATCCAGTCGGACAACATCACGGCAGTCGCCCACGTAAACAGGCAGGGCGGCACAAGAAGCAGGAGTGCAATGGCAGAAGCTGCAAGGATTCTTCGCTGGGCGGAAGATCATGTGATAGCACTGTCAGCAGTGTTCATTCCGGGAGTGGACAACTGGGAAGCGGACTTCCTCAGCAGACACGATCTACACCCGGGAGAGTGGGGACTTCATCCAGAAGTCTTCCACATGATTGTGAACCGTTGGGAAAAACCAAAGGTGGATATGATGGCGTCCCGCCTCAACAAAAAACTGGACAGGTATTGCGCCAGGTCAAGAGACCCTCAGGCAATAGCTGTGGACGCTCTGGTAACACCGTGGGTGTTCCAGTCAGTGTATGTGTTTCCTCCTCTGCCTCTCATACCAAAAGTACTGAGAATTATACGGCAAAGGGGAGTAAGAACGATACTCGTGGCTCCGGATTGGCCAAGAAGAACTTGGTACCCGGAACTTCAGGAGATGCTCACGGAAGATCCGTGGCCTCTACCTCTAAGACGGGACCTGCTTCAGCAGGGACCGTGTCTATTCCAAGACTTACCGCGGCTGCGTTTGACGGCATGGCGGTTGAACGCCGAATTCTAAGGGAAAGAGGCATTCCGGAAGAGGTCATCCCTACCCTGGTAAAAGCCAGGAAGGAGGTGACTGCACAACATTATCAACGCATTTGGAGAAAATATGTTGCGTGGTGTGAGGCCAGGAAGGCCCCGACGGAGGAATTTCAACTGGGCCGATTCCTACATTTCCTGCAAACAGGATTGTCTATGGGCCTCAAATTAGGGTCCATTAAGGTTCAAATTTCGGCCCTGTCGATTTTCTTCCAGAAAGAATTGGCTTCAGTTCCTGAAGTCCAGACTTTTGTAAAAGGAGTACTACATATACAGCCCCCGGTTGTGCCCCCAGTGGCTCCGTGGGATCTTAATGTAGTTTTGGATTTTCTCAAATCCCATTGGTTTGAGCCACTCAAATCGGTGGATTTGAAATATCTTACATGGAAAGTAACCATGCTACTGGCCCTGGCTTCAGCCAGGAGAGTGTCAGAATTGGCGGCTTTATCGTATAAAAGCCCATATCTGATTTTCCATTCGGACAGGGCAGAACTGCGGACGCGTCCTCAGTTTCTGCCTAAGGTGGTTTCAGCGTTTCACCTGAACCAGCCTATTGTGGTGCCTGCGGCTACTAGCGATTTGGAGGATTCCAAGTTGCTGGACGTTGTCAGGGCATTGAAAATATATATTTCAAGGACGGCTGGAGTCAGAAAATCTGACTCGCTGTTTATACTGTATGCACCCAACAAGCTGGGTGCTCCTGCTTCTAAGCAGACGATTGCTCGTTGGATTTGTAGCACAATTCAACTTGCACATTCTGTGGCAGGCCTGCCACAGCCTAAATCTATCAAGGCCCATTCCACAAGGAAGGTGGGCTCATCTTGGGCGGCTGCCCGAGGGGTCTCGGCATTACAACTCTGCCGAGCAGCTACGTGGTCGGGGGAGAACACGTTTGTAAAATTCTACAAATTTGATACCCTGGCTAAAGAGGACCTGGAGTTCTCTCATTCGGTGCTGCAGAGTCATCCGCACTCTCCCGCCCGTTTGGGAGCTTTGGTATAATCCCCATGGTCCTGACGGAGTCCCAGCATCCACTAGGACGTCAGAGAAAATAAGATTTTACTTACCGATAAATCTATTTCTCGTAGTCCGTAGTGGATGCTGGGCGCCCATCCCAAGTGCGGATTGTCTGCAATACTTGTACATAGTTATTGTTACAAAAAAATCGGGTTGTTATTGTTGTGAGCCGTCTGTTCAGAGGCTCCTACGTTTGTCATACTGTTAACTGGGTTCAGATCACAGGTTGTACGGTGTGATTGGTGTGGCTGGTATGAGTCTTACCCGGGATTCAAAATCCTTCCTTATTGCGTACGCTCGTCCGGGCACAGTATCCTAACTGAGGCTTGGAGGAGGGTCATAGGGGGAGGAGCCAGTGCACACCACCTAGTCCTAAAGCTTTTATTTTTGTGCCCTGTCTCCTGCGGAGCCGCTAATCCCCATGGTCCTGACGGAGTCCCAGCATCCACTACGGACTACGAGAAATAGATTTATCGGTAAGTAAAATCTTATTTTTTTTCCCAGTAGTACTACAGGTACCAGCGGGCCCGTTTTTCTCCCGCATGCTGGTACTTGTGGTTCTCCAAGTACCAGCTTGCGGGGGAGGCTTGCTGGGACTTGTAGTACTACTGGGAAAAACAATATTCATGTCATTTTCCTCAAGGCTATCAGCCTCCCATCCGCAGCCCTTGGATGGGGGGGACAGCCTCGGGCTTCACCCCTGGCCCTTGGGTGGCTGGGGGGGGGACTCCTTGATTGAAGGGGTCCCCACTCCCCCAGGGTACCCCGGCCAGGGTTGACTAGTTGGATATTTAATGCCACGGCCGCAGGGCACTGTATAAAAGTGACCCCCGGCTGTGGCATTATCTGTCCAGCTAGTGGAGCCCGATGCTGGTGTAAAAAATACGGGGGACCCCTACTCTTTTTGTCCCCCATATTTTTTGCACCAGGCGCAGAGCCCGGTGCTGGTTTTAAAAATACGGGGGATCCCCTGTCCAATTTTTCCCCGGATTTTTAGAACCAGGACCAGCTCGAAGAGCCCGAGGCTGGTTATGCTTTGGAGGGGGGACCCCACGCCATTTTTTTTCGGGTTTTTCCCGTTTTCCCCCGTTTTTTTTAAATCGCGGCAAAATCCGTCAAATCGTCCGTTTTTCGCCCGCGGGACTGTCGAATACGTTTTCCATTGAATATGGTGAATTTCGGCAACCACTTGCCGAAATTGGACGGTCGAATTTAGAAACGGCGATAATTTGCCGCGATTCGCCGCTAATTGCATATACCCCTATATCGTTCAACGACGGCATTTCTCCATCGCCTGGTGAGTACACAGCTTAAGACTTACTACATCTGCCCAATAGATTGTGTACTCCGCCGGAGCAGGGACTGAATGGAATGACTGAAATATTCTCTGTAAAGCGTTGTGTAGTATTTGCATTGTATAAATAATTTTAAGATTGTAAACTCGTAAGAGCAGGGCCTTCTCCCCTCATACTCAGTCAGCACTCCATTTGATGGCACCTAACCCCTGGTTTTCTATATATACCTTGTACTTGTCCTATATTGTCACTTTAAGTGTTTTTTTTTCTTCTTGTGTTGCTCATTTGTTTATGTACTCTGTAGTGGGCGCTGCAGATCCCTTGTGGCCCCATATGAATAAAAGATAATAATAATAATAACTTTAAATAAATTATAACGGAAATCTAGGGCTATTAAAAGGTACAAATGCCCACTAGTGCCAGTATTTCTGACAACTCTACATAGAGTATACCCACTGTGAAATATGGGAATCTAGCGCTTGAGCTTACATTTGGATCCCCTAGCAGTCCGGGTCCATGCAATTAGTACCCCCATAGCGCCCCCCTCATGGCACCAGTGATTGTAAGTTCTGTTGAACAGACCGAGTATAGTGTAATGAAAAGCCTTATTATGTAAATGGTGAGATGTGTTATTGTTGTAATGCCTGTATATATTGCTTACACAGTGCTTTCTACAATATATTGACTCTTCCTTGCAAGAAGCAGACTTCCCTGGTCTTTTTTATGTTTTTTCCCCCCCTAAATGCAGGGCAAGCATGAACACTACGAAACCCCTGCAAGTGCAGCTCGTGTGCCATCTAGTGGTGCAAATTAAGTACAGTTAAAACGTTTCAAAGTCTGCTTAAGCTGAATTTATTTTACTTCAGTGGGAGGCCAAGTTTAAAGCATACTTGCCTACCTTTAAAACAGCATTTCAGGGAGATTTTAGTAGCAACACCTACATACAGTATGCATGCTGTGCTGCACTGCTCCATCAGAGGTGTTTTCCCATTGACATGCAATAAAAATAAGCTGCACTATTTACTAGTAAATTTCCCCCCTCTAACTCTCTCTGTTCCACCAGGTTCTTGCACCAGACTCTTGAAACTTGTCACACGTCTGCACAGCCAGTAATTAAGCTATAGGGCCGTACACACCGGGAGATTTCTCCCAGAGATGTGTGCTGAGCGGTCTAGCACGGACCGCTCAGCACACATCTTTCCCCCGCTCAGCACCCATCGGTGAAGTGAGCGATCTAACTAGAATATGCCTGTCTAGTACCGGCGATCGCAACGTGCAGGGCCGTGCATTGCTTTCGCTGTGGGACAAACACACAGATCTGTGCTTCATTTCTAAGCAGTCTAGTCAGATTGCTTAGAGACTAAGCACGGATCTCTCCGTGTGTACCCCCTTTACAGTGTGTTTATTATTGTCCCTAATGTTCCTTCATGGTGGATTACTGTGTCGCTCCCACATGGACCAACCTCAGGGCGATTGCTAGACACTTCAAGGAGTCAGGAAGACCACCATTATTTCAGGCAGTCTCCCTGACACTCAGGGAGAATATGCAAGTATGGCACACTTACCGACTTGGCTGCCCCCTTCTCCGGCGTCACCAGGTCCCATTGGCTCACCCACTTGCACTCTATTGTGGCCGGCAGAGGGGGGGAGTGGGGAGCTGTAGTGGTATGTAGGAGCCTTGCCTGCCTTTCCACGGGGCCGGGAGCGCCACCTGAATTTTGGAAGCCTTCCGCCCTTTCTGGGAAGGTAGGCAGGTATGAAGTATGGATTACGCGCTACATAAGAGAGCTGTATTTTAGAATATTTCTGACATCATTTGATCTCTCTTCTATATAACACATGTTTTACTGGGTGTGGTTCATCAAATAGACAGTATCTAGGTCGACAATGTTTAGGTCGACCACTATAGGTCGACAGTAACTAGGTCGACATGGATGGAAGGTCGACAGGGTTTCTAGGTCGACATGTGCTAGGTCGACAGGTCTAAAGGTCGACATGAGTTTTTTTTTGTTTGTTTGTTTTTTGTGTCGTTTTCTTCGTAAAGTGACTGGGAACCCCAATTAGTGCACCGCGTCCCCTCGCATGGCTTGCTTCGCTCGCCATGCTTCGGGCATGGTGCCTTCGCTTCGCTCGGCACAGATTACCGTTCCAATCGTAGTCCACGTGGATCGTTAAGTATGGAAAAATTAAAAAAAAGAAAAAAAAATGTGAAAAACTCATGTCGACCTAGCACATGTCGACCTAGAAACCCTGTCGACCTTCCATCCATGTCGACCTAGTGACTGTCGACATATAGTGGTCGACCTAACATTGTCGACCTAGACAGTGTCGACCTTCAGACCGGATCCCGTTTTACTTTAGTATAATACATGTTCCAAAAATGCGTGTGTGCGTGTGTGTGTGTGTGTGTGTGTATGTATGTATGTCCTGGGTTCAAGTCAATTGATAGACAGTGTCTAGTTAGACAGTCAATAGGTCGAACCCATGTGGTCGACAGTTAAAAGGTCGATTATGTCTAAGGTCGTCTTGACAATGGTCGACTCAAGTTTTGTTGTTTTATGGGGGGTTTTGTTAATGTTTTCCAACTTTTGGTTGATTTACCATCCACATGGACTATGACTGGGAATCGTAACCTGTGCTGAGCGCAGCGGGGCACCGAGCCTGAAGCAAGGCGAGGGTACACATTTACACTAGTTGTGGTCACAGGTGATGAAACATAGAAAATTACACCCAAAAAAACTAAGAAAAAACTTGTGCCAACCTTTTTTTGTGTCAACCAATTCCATGTCAACCATTTGACCTTGTCAACCTTTGAATTTGTTGATCTTTTGTACCTGTTGGCTTATTGCATGTCAGTCATATGGGGTCGATCTAATGACTATCTATCTAAAATATGTAGCTCTATTGTACTTCACCTGAGTGTAATTATATTTAGTGGTCACTTTATAAGGTACACCTGCTCAGTACTGCAGTTATCTAATAAATCATGTGACCGCAACACTCCATGCATGACAACATGCACAGTCAAGAGGTTCAGTTATTATTCAGCCAAAACACCAGAATGCTGCTGTTTTGTGCATGAAAACACCTTCTTAATGAGAGAGGTATGAGGAGATTGCCCAGACGGGAAGACAACAGTAAAGGTGCATACACACTGTGCGATATTTTAGTCAATATCGCTCATTTTCCCCCTTCTGAGCGATATTGACTAAAATATTGCACAGTGTGTATGCCACAAAAGAGAGCCATTGCGCGTTCTCGGGGGTCGTTAACGATCCCCTCTGTCGGCCGTACATGCAGGTCAATTTTGGCTATGTTGGGCAAATCTGCATGTACAAGTCGACCACGGCGTGACATCACTGAGTGTTATCGTTTGCAGTATCACTCAGTGATATGGCCCTGATTCAGCTTCATGCGCGCTTGTGCGAGAAATTAAATTGTGATGCTAGCGGGTGCGGTGACGGGACAGCATTGCAGCATTTTGTGAGCATTGATGCAGCATTTGGGGGGGGGGGGCGGCCTGGACGACGGAGGTGTGTCTGGACCATTTGCAGGGAGGACCGCAGCTGCTGTGTGACATCACACGCAGACGCTGCGGCCCAAAACATAGTAGCCTGATGACGGCAGGGGGCTACCCTGAAGATGCGAGCACTTCGCTGTTTATCGAACAGGACCCAGCATGCGAGGTGGCTAGTGGAACTACAAGCCCGGGGTGGCCCGAGAGGGAAGGGAACACACTGTTTGATATCGATCTTGGAGCATATTGCACAGTGTGTACCCACCTTAACTGAAGTAACTGTTTATTAAAACAATGGTATTGGTTACAGCAACAGAAGACCACATTAGGTTCCACTTCTGTAGTTAACAACTGGAATCTGTCACAAAGCACATGAAATCTAAAGCTGGTTCCATAAGCATGCTACCACAAGTACTCCAGTCTTTTTGATAATTACCATATTTCATTAAAGCACCTTAAGGATGTGGTGAATCAAGAGATTCACAGCTAGAATGTGCAAACGGCAAATATCCAACTGTGTGATGCCATCAAGTCACCAGAATCTCTAAGGAATGTTTCCAATACCTAATCTTAACGCTAGGCCGTTCCAGCATATGCACGGCGTCTAATTACATTAAGTGGAGTGCTTGGGGGAAGCCCAGTACCTACACACACCAACATTAGTGATGTCGACAACCGGGCACTCCCTCATTTGTGACACTGAAACAGTTGAGGCTGCGCCCCCCCTGGCTGGCCGCACCCACCTTTTTCCCCCCTCGGCCGGTTGTGCCCCTGCACCCCTGCACACTGGCCTGCCCGCATACTAGCGGGATCACTACCTTGTTTAATCCATTCCACAAGGAATATGAGCTGATGTGGGGACAAAGCGGAATACTAGGAAGCTGTACATAATAAAGGGGCCACTGACTGACTGTACATTTAAAGTCTTTATGCATCTATTAGAAAATATTCTGACCACACCAAATGCCAGATATCAGAGATTGCCAAGTATGAAGGATTTAGTTATATCTGGATTTGTGGAAATCTTTGGAACAACCTGATTTAACCCATTTAAGACTGTTCAGGGGCGTATTCAATTAGTCGCGCTAATTAATCGTGGGTTATTCATTTGTAGCCTGTGATAAGCCCTCATGCTGCACTCAGCACAGATTTCTGTTAGAGCCTGAGGGAGGCTTGAACAGAAATCTGCAATAAGTGCGCTTGTTGATGGTGCTGCGAATGCGATAACACACAGCGCCAAGTACTTTTATGGGTTAATGCGCATTAGCCGCAATTTTACCGCACAAGTAAAAGGGGTTGTAATTGAATAGTCTCTGGCATAAAAGCCTGAGGCTATCTCCCTTTTTCCTGTACGGTAACTTAATAAGGCTAATACAGGTAACTGTAAGGAAATAGCTGAATCACCGTCTAACCATTCACTTATAATCTTTTATAGTACAAATTATATATAGCTTGTTTTTAATCGATTTCTGGTAATTGCTCAAATCTCTTCTGATGAGTTGACAAACAACCCAGTTGAACGCCACACACTATGGGGGGAATTCCATTAGCCAAGGTAATTTACTGCAGGCTAATTGATCCCGTGGGGTTCTTAAATTACCCCCGAAGGCAGTCCACAGACCACAGATAACAGGGATTTTCCTTTGTGCCTCAGCACGTTCTAAAAAACCCTCCAGATAAATAGCCTATTTTCGGGTGCCTTGACCAGGAAATTACCTTTGATTCTATGTGATAACACCCATTAACAGTTAATTTGCTCAGTGAGAAGAAGGGGCTTTAATTGAATAGCTCTGGGCGTTAAAGTCCGAGGCTACCACCATTTAATTGAATCTCCCCTATATGCACATTTATCACTCAGCACGGCACCTATATGTGTATGTCACTTGTGAGGTCGTAGAGGGCACTTTCTACAGATGGGCAAAATCCCTTTATTTTCTAAAGGGGGATCTGTAATTGTAATATATTAATTGCACACATGCTGTGTTTATAGGGTTGCTGCCAATATGCCATGGTGGTAGGGGTACACAATATTTTGTCTATGCACAGGATTGTCCTAGTTCAGTCATGGCCTCTACATTATTTACTCCAGAGCTGTTTTCTCTTTTCATGGTTATTAAACTGTATGATCTCTTCTGCAGGTTATCACGTTTGATGAAAGAGGTGTGAGCGGACATTCTAACCACATTTCCTTGTTCAGTACCGTAAGGTAACTTGCGTCATTATATTGCATTGTAAAGTGGTATAACTAAGAGTGTTTCATCATCCTCTTAGTCTGGGTACACACTAGGACGACCGGCAGTTGGGCTAATGGTCGTGGTGATTTCCCATCGCCCGCACCATGCCAGATTGCCGCTATACACTAAGTGATGTAATGAATGACGGAACGCCATCTTGTTCCATTCTTCATTGCACTGCACTGAGTTGCACCCGATATCTTCCAGTTGGCCGTACAGCCACCTGGAAGATGTTGCATGTGACCCGCGAAAGTGCGCAATCATGGGGGAATATTACATGATCAGCACAATTTGATGTTCCGGTATTGCAAATTGTTCCGATATCTTAAAGTGTGTACCCAGCCTTAAAGCTCTTTAAAGGTATGTAATTCATCCTATCTGCTTATACAAATCAGAAAGGTATAGTAATTCATAATTTCTTCTTATACAAATCAGAATTGTATAAAAAATCATCCTGTCTCCTTATACAAATCAGTAAAGCTGGGCATACACTATACAATTATCTGCCAGATCTAACTGAATGGAATGAAAATCAAGTATCATGTCCTTGTTTTGACTAAACTATGCACAAACATATAGGAACTGGGGTGCAGAAAATGGCAGCAGGTGCTCTGGACTAATGGGTCAAAATTTGAAATAGTTGTCTGTAACAGAAGGCAGTTTGTTAGCGGAGGGGCTGGAGCGCGGTACAGTAATGAGTATCTGCAGGCAACAGTGAAGCATAGTGGAGGTTCCTTGCAAGTTCGAGACTGCATTTCAGCAAATGGAATTGGGGATTTGGTCAAGATTAATGGTGTCCTCATAGCTGAGAAATACAGACAGGTACTTAAACATCATGCAATACCATCAGGGAGGCGTCTGGCTGGCTCCAAATGTATTCTGCAGCAGGACAACAACCCCAAGCATACAGTCAATGTCATTAAGAACTATATTTAGCATAAAGAAGAATAAGGAGTCATGGAAGTGATTATATGGACCCCACAGAGCTCTGATTTCAACATCATCAAATCTGTCTGGTATTGCATGAAGATACAGAAGGATTTGAGCAAACCTACATCCATAGAAGATCTGTGGTTAGTACTCCAAGATGTTTGGAACAACCTCCCTGCCGAGTTTCTTCAAAAACTGTGTGCAGGTGTACCTAGAAGAATTTATGTTGTTTTGAAGGCAAAGGGTGGTCACACCAAATGTTGAATTGATTTAGATTTCTCTTTTGTTCGTTCACTTTGCTTTAATTTTGTTAATTTATCAAAATAAACTATTAACACTTATATTTCTCTGACGTCCTAAGTGGATGCTGGGACTCCGTAAGGACCATGGGGAATAGCGGCTCCGCAGGAGACTGGGCACAACTAAAAGAAAGCTTTAGTCTAACTGGTGTGCACTGGCTCCTCCCACTATGACCCTCCTCCAGACTTCAGTTAGAATCTTGTGCCCTGCTGAGCTGGATGCACACTAGGGGCTCTCCTGAGCTCCTAGAAACGAAAGTATATTTTAGGTTTTTTTATTTTCAGTGAGATCTGCTGGCAACAGACTCACTGCTACGAGGGACTAAGGGGAGAAGAAGCGAACCTACCTGACTGGAGATAGTTTGGGCTTCTTAGGCTACTGGACACCATTAGCTCCAGAGGGATCGAACACAGGACCCGACCTCGATCGTTCGGTCCCGGAGCCGTGCCGCCGTCCCCCTTACAGAGCCAGAAGCAAGAAGTGGTCCGGAAAATCGGCGGCAGAAGACCTCGGTCTTCAACAAGGTAGCGCACAGTACTGCAGCTGTGCGCCATTGCTCCTCATGCACACCTCACACTCCGGTCACTGATGGGTGCAGGGCGCTGGGGGGGCGCCCTGAGCAGCAATATAAACACCTTGGCTGGCAAATCATCACAATATATAGTCCCAGAGGTGTGTCGGTGTGGCTGTGTCGACATGTTTGATGAGGAGGCTTATGTGGAGGCGGAGCAGATGCCTATAAATGTGATGTCACCCCCTGCGGGGCCGACACCTGAGTGGATGGTTATGTGGAAGGAACTACGTGACAGTGTCGACTCCTTACATAAAAGGTTTGACGACATACCAAATATGGGACAGCCGGCTTCTCAGCCAGTGCCTGCCCAGGCGTCTCAAAAGCCATCAGGGGCTCTAAAACGCCCGAATACCTCAGATGGCAGACACAGATGTCGACACTGATACTGACTCCAGTGTCGACGACGATGAGAATAATGTAACTTCCAATAGGGCCACACGTTACATGATTGAGGCAATGAAAAATGTGTTGCACATTTCTGATGTTACCCCCGGTACCACAAAAAAGGGTATTATGTTTGGAGAGAAAAAACTACCAGTAGTTTTTCCTCCATCTGAGGAGTTAAATGAAGTGTGTGAAGAAGCGTGGGCTTCCCCCGATAAAAAACTAGTAATTTCTAAAAGGTTACTAATGACGTACCCTTTCCCGCCAGAGGATAGGTCACGTTGGGAAACATCCCCTAGGGTGGATAAAGCGCTTACACGCTTGTCAAAGAAGGTGGCACTACCGTCTCCGGATACGGCCGCCCTAAAGGAACCTGCTGATAGAAAGCAGGAGGCTATCCTGAAGTCTGTATATACACACACAGGTATTATACTGAGACCAGCTATTGCTTCAGCATGGATGTGCAGTGCTGCAGCTGCGTGGTCAGATTCCCTGTCGGAAAATATTGATACCCTAGACGGACACTATATTGCTAACCGTAGAGCATATTAAAGATGCAGTCTTCTACATGAGAGATGCACAGAGGGATATTTGCCGGCTGGCATCTAAAATAAGTGCAATGTCCATTTCTGCCAGGAGAGGGTTATGGACTCGGCAGTGGACAGGTGATGCAGACTCAAAAAGGCACATGGAAGTTTTGCCTTATAAAGGTGAGGAGTTGTTCGGGGATGGTCTCTCGGACCTAGTTTCCACAGCAACTGCTGGGAAGTCTGCATTTTTACTCCATGTTCCCTCACAGCCAAAGAAAGCACCGTATTATCAGGTACAGTCCTTTCGGCCCCATAAGGGCAAGCATAGGCGTGCGCAGAACATTTTGTTAGGGGGTGCACCATAGGGGCGTGTCTAGCACCACCTATTGGGCGTGTCTAGCACCGCCTATTGGCTGTCACTGCAATATAAAACATCCACCTTTGTGCCAATCATAATAATGCAGATACATTGTCCGATATTGTGGCGTGTACCAAGCAAACACCCCTGATGGCACTCTCTGCAATTACAGTACTCCTCCTCAGTCTGGCAGCAAGCCCCCCCCCCCCCCCCCCCCCACACACACACACACACACACACACACACACACACACACACATTGTACAGCCCACCCAAGAGGCAGGACTACTGAAAATGAGGATGTGTCAACATGACATGCCGTCTGTTTCTTGTCACTCTGGGAGCATTCTTTTCCATTCCATATGCACCTTACCTATATGGTGGTTTCTCACAACGGGGAACCTTTGAAGAAATGTCCTCCCTGGGCAGACGGCATCTTCAGTTGGTATTCATTATTCATGTAGGATATCACATGGTCCAAAAGATGCCTGTTTATGTAGTAATATAACCAGAGTTATCGTCATACAACAGAGGTTCAACCAGACTTGTGTCACCTCCTCCCCTCTGCATCTCTTAGCCACACCATCATCCCATCCCTGCGTCTATCATCATCCCCTTCACTTTTGTCTCTCTCAGCCTCTCCCCTTCACTCTGTCTCTGTTAGCCTGTCCCCTACACTCTGAGTCCTTCAGCCTCCCATTCCCTTCTGTATCTCTCAGCCTGCTTAATACATCCAAGCGATACGATTGCATATTGCCATAAGATCCTGGACGCAAATATCGCGTCCAGATCACATTGAATATGCAAAGAAGTAAAAGATTACTATATAGGTTTGCTCAAATTCCAATATATAGGTGTATAAGTCCCACCGGGATATTGAATCAATCAGTTCCACATCCAATAAACCACAGGACTGATTGCACTCGCTCCCTTCTTAATTACCAGACCACAGCTCCCTGCTGTAAGTCCTGGGACCCCATGGGATGAAAAGATCTGAAAGTAATAAACAGAGGGGGCATTCCATAGTGCAGATCAGTTTATTCATGAAAGACACAGCTTTAAAGGATAGAAACCTTGGCACACAGATACATACTTTCTCTGTGTGTTTAAAACCTTATGATTTTGTCTATTGTATCACGGCAGACAGGAACACTTCCTAGTACCTCTATGTTGGGACCACACACCGCACCATAAATTTGTCCCATTTAGAACCTTCTGGGACTAGTATAGATGTTGTCTCGACGTGCTGTGCCTTGCTGCCAGTGGTGTGGTGTGTGGTCCCGACATAGAGGTACTAGGAGAGTGTTCCTGTCTGCCATGATACAATAGACAAAATCATGTGGTTTTAAGCCCACAGTGCTGAGAAATTTAGTACCAGTTACATACAGTAGTATCAAGTGCCGAGGTTTTTATCCTTTATAGCTGTGTCTTTTATGAATAAACTGATCTGCACTATAGAATGCCCTCTGTTTATTATTTTTATATATATATATATATATATATATATATATATATATAAAATTTAACAAATGTTAAAATGTTCTATTACTAATATGATCTCTGAAATTTTTTTATTCAATTATTAATATTTTATATTTTATGCCCCCTGGTCCCCACTCTTTTCCCTGAAGGCTGCAGCAGCATACTCACTCACAGTTGCAGACTATAGTTAGTGAGTGACAGGGTCCTGTGTCACTCTCTCTGCTAAAGTGTCGGTCTATCCAGCTGCTCCAGCGGCAGCTCTTCGTCCTCCTGAGTCGGCAGTGGCAGGGCACACTGAGCGCGGGCGGGAGTCTGAGCGCCGGGCAGGAGGACAGTGCAGGATGAGGGGAGACAGTGCAGTATGTGCGGCGTTCGGAACGTTACGTCGGGTGCGCTGTGCGGCCCCGGCCATCCACAACACTGACAGTCTGACTTTGGGCGGCGGGCGCAGCGGGAGGGGCTGTGGGGGGAGAACGGTGACAGCACAGCACTGAGCAGCACAGGAGGCCAGGCTCGGCGGTAACACGCGGGCATCACTGTATATGTGTGTTCATGTTGTAGTAGCAGGCGTGACGTGCAGGGGGGTGCCGGACATTAGGGGGTGCCTGTGCGCACCAGGCACCCCCCGTGCGCACGCCTATGAGGGCAAGCGGGTTAAAGGCGCGTCCTTTCTGCCCAGAGGCAGAGGTAGAGGGAAAAAGCTGCATCATACAGCCAGTTCCCAGGAGCAAAAGTCCTCCCCCGCTTCCTCTAAGTCCACCGCATGACGCTGGGGCTCCACAGGCGGAGCCAGGTACGGTGGGGGCCCGTCTCAAAAATTTCAGCAATCAGTGGGCTCGCTCACGGGTGGATCCCTGGATCTTTCAAGTAGTATCTCAGGGGTACAAGCTGGAATTCGAGACGTCTCCCCCCCGCCGTTTCCTCAAATCTGCCTTGCCAACAACTCCCTCAGGCAGGGAGGCAGTGCTAGAGGCAATTCACAAGCTGTATTCCCAGCAGGTGATAGTCAAGGTGCCCCTACTTCAACAAGGACGGGGTTACTATTACACAATGTTTGTGGTACCGAAACCGGACGGTTCGGTGAGACCCATTTTAAATTTGAAATCCTTGAACACATATATAAAAAAATTCAAGTTCAAGATGGAATCGCTCAGGGCAGTTATTGCAAGCCTGGACGAGGGGGATTACATGGTATCACTGGACATCAAGGATGCTTACCTGCATGTCCCCATTTACCATCCTCACCAGGAGTACCTCAGATTTGTGGTACAGGATTGTCATTACCAATTCCAGACGTTGCCGTTCGGTCTATCCACGGCTCCGAGGGTCTTTACCAAGGTAATGGCCGAAATGATGATACTCCTTCGAAAGAAGGGAGTTTTAATTATCCCGTACTTGGACGATCTCCTGATAAAGGCGAGGTCCAGGGAGCAGTTGTTAGTCGGGGTAGCACTATCTCGGGAGGTGCTACAACAGCACGACTGGATTCTAAATATTCCAAAGTCACAGCTGGTCCCTACGACACGTCTACTGTTCCTGGGGATGGTTCTGGACACAGAACAGAAAAAAGTGTTTCTCCCGGAGGAGAAGGCCAAGGAGCTGTCATCTCTAGTCAGAGGCCTCCTAAAACCAAAACAGGTGTCGGTGCATCACTGCACGCGGATCCTGGGAAAGATGGTAGCTTCCTACGAAGCAATTCCATTCGGCAGGTTCCATGCAAGAACCTTTCAGTGGGACCTGTTGGACAAGTGGTCCGGATCGCATCTTCAGATGCATCGGCTGATAACCCTGTCTCCAAGGACCAGGGTGTCTCTGCTGTGGTGGCTGCAAAGTGCTCATCTTCAAGAGGGCCGCAGATTCGGCATACAGGACTGGGTCCTGGTGACCACGGATGCCAGCCTTCGAGGCTGGGGGGCAGTCACACAGGGAAGAAACTTCCAATGACTATGGTCAAGTCAGGAGACTTCCCTACACATAAATATTCTGGAACTGAGGGCCATTTACAATGCCCTAAGTCAGGCAAAACCCCTGCTTCAAAACCAGCCGGTACTGATCCAGTCAGACAACATCACGGCAGTCGCCCATGTAAACCGACAGGGCGGCACGAGAAGCAGGACGGCGATGGCAGAAGCCACAAGGATTCTCCGATGGGCGGAAAATCACGTGTTAGCACTGTCAGCAGTGTTCATTCCGGGAGTGGACAACTGGGAAGCAGACTTCCTCAGCAGGCACGACCTCCACCCGGGAGAGTGTGGACTTCATCCAGAAGTCTTCCAACTGATTGTAAACCGTTGGGAAAGGCCACAGGTGGACATGATGGCGTCCCGCCTAAACAAAAAGCTAGAAAGATATTGCGCCAGGTCAAGAGACCCGCAGGCGATAGCTGTGGACGCTCTAGTGACACCGTGGGTGTACCGGTCGGTTTATGTGTTCCCTTGTCTTCCTCTCATACCAAAGGTACTGAGGATAATAAGGAGAAGAGGAGTAAGAACTATACTCATTGTTCCGGATTGGCCAAGAAGAGCTTGGTACCCGGAACTTCAAGAAATGATCTCAGAGGACCCATGGCCTCTGCCGCTCAGACAGGACCTGCTGCAGCAGGGGCCCTGTCTGTTCCAAGACTTACCGCGGCTGCGTTTGACGGCATGGCGGTTGAACACCGGATCCTGAACGAAAAGGGCATTCCGGAGGAAGTCATTCCTACGCTGATTAAAGCTAGGAAAGAAGTAACCGCAAACCATTATCACCGCATATGGCGAAAATATGTTGCGTGGTGTGAGGCCAGGAAGGCCCCAACGGAGGAATTTCAGCTGGGCCGTTTCCTGCACTTCCTACAGTCATGGGTGACTATGGGCCTAAAATTGGGTTCCATTAAGGTCCAGATTTCGGCTCTATCGATTTTCTTCCAGAGAGAACTGGCTTCACTACCTGAAGTTCAGACTTTTGTTAAGGGAGTGCTGCATATTCAGCCCCCTTTTGTGCCTCCAGTGGCACCTTGGGATCTCAACGTGGTGTTGGATTTCCTAAAGTCACATTGGTTTGAGCCACTTAAAACCGTGGAATTGAAGTATCTCACGTGGAAAGTGGTCATGTTGTTGGCCTTGGCTTCGGCCAGGCGTGTATCAGAATTGGCGGCTTTGTCATGTAAAAGCCCTTATCTGATTTTCCATATGGATAGGGCAGAATTGAGGACTCGTCCCCAATTTCTCCCTAAGGTAGTATCAGCCTTTCATCTGAACCAACCTATCGTGGTGCCTGCGGCTACTAAAGACTTGGAGGCTTCCAAGTCGTTGGACGTAGTCAGGGCCCTGGAAATTTATGTTTCCAGGACAGCTGGAGTCAGAAAGACTGACTCGCTATTAATCCTGTATGCGCCCCACAAGTTGGGTGCACCTGCTTCAAAGCAGACTATTGCTCGCTGGATCTGTAGTACGATTCAGCTTGCACATTCTGCGGCTGGACTGCCGCATCCTAAATCGGTAAAAGCCCATTCCACGAGGAAGGTGGGCTCTTCTTGGGCGGCTGCCCGAGGGGTCTCGGCTCTTCAACTTTGCCGAGCAGCTACTTGGTCGGGGTCAAACACGTTTGCTATATTCTACAAGTTTGACACCCTGGCTGAGGAGGAGCTAGAGTTTGCCCATTCGGTGCTGCAGAGTCATCCGCACTCTTCCGCCCGTTTGGGAGCTTTGGTATAATCCCCATGGTCCTTACGGAGTCCCAGCATCCACTTAGGACGTCAGAGAAAATAAGAATTTACTCACCGGTAATTCTATTTCTCGTAGTCCGTAGTGGATGCTGGGCGCCCATACCAAGTGCGGATTGTCTGCAATATTTGTATATAGTTATTGTTTAACTAAAGGGTTATTGTTGAGCCATCTGTTGAGAGGCTCAGTTGTTATCATACTGTTAACTGGGTATTGTATCACGAGTTATACGGTGTGATTGGTGAGTCTTACCCGGGATTCAAAATCCTTCCTTATTGTGTCAGCTCTTCCGGGCACAGTATCCTAACTGAAGTCTGGAGGAGGGTCATAGTGGGAGGAGCCAGTGCACACCAGTTAGACTAAAGCTTTCTTTTAGTTGTGCCCAGTCTCCTGCGGAGCCGCTATTCCCCATGGTCCTTACAGAGTCCCAGCATCCACTACGGACTACGAGAAATAGAATTACCGGTGAGTAAATTCTTATTTTTTTAAAGCATTCTGACTTTGCAGCATTTTTTCCACACCTGCCTAAAACATTTGCACAGTACTGTGTATATGTGTGTGTCTCTGTGTGTGTGTGTGTTTGTGTGTGTGTGTGTAAATATATATATACACACCAGCACCAGGGACGTGCGGTGAGATAAATGGCTCAGAAGGCAATGTCTAGTACCAAAGCCAGATTTACGCACAATGTAGGAACCAAATGGTTCATGTGGGCAGTATACACATGTGCAGCACTATAAACTACTGGAAATTTGGCGAGGTTTGATCAAAGACATGCGGAAAAGATAGGCAGGGGAAGCACTGCCTCACCTGTCCTAGACGTTTTACTCCAGAGTTTTAACTAGAAAAATGATAAGAATAATACTGAGAAGATATTTCTAATATATTCTTTGTATTTTCTCTTTCATCCACTAGGGGTCACTGGAAGCTTACACTGGGGTATAGAGGCATGGTTAATGGGATTTGGCGCTATGATAATTTAGAAAAGTGTGAAGCTCCTCCACCTCTAGACCTTGTGTCACAATGGTCGAGTTCTCACCTACAACTTCATTGACGTGTCCATCTACTTGGACAAGGGCGTTGCTCCTCTGGTGGCTCCAAATCAACAACCTGGTGGCGAGACGTTGGTTCAGAATTTGGAATTGGACTATTCTGACGACAGATGCGAGTTTCAGAGGTTGTGGTGGTCCGGGATTCTCACTTTCCACACAGGTGGTCGATCCAGGAAAGCCGGTTACCCATAAACATACTGGAGCTCATAGCAATTTACAATGCTCTAAGGTCAGCGTCTCACCTTCTTCGCTCACATCCGGTTCGAGTGCAATCAGACAATGCGACTGCAGTTGCATACATCAACAGACAGGGCGGAACTCAAAGACGCCTAGTGATGAGAGAGGCTTCTCGGATCTTACAGTGATCAGAGAAAAATCGGGTGATTCTTTCCACAGTATTCATTCCAGGAGTGGACATCTGGGAGGCGAATTATCTCAGCCGCCAGGCTCTTCATCTGGTAGAATGGGCACTACACCCAGAGATGTTCCAGGCCCTCGTTTAAAGGTGGGGATGTCCTCAGATAGACCTCATGGTGTCACAGTTGAATAATCAACTTCCAAGATACGTGTCCAGGACAAGAGACCCAGCAGCAGAAGCAGTGAATGCACTAACAGCTCCCTGGAATTCCGATATGGGTTACATATTTCCAACCATTCCACTTCTCCCTCGCGTTCTAAAATGCTTAAAATGCGAGTCAGTCAGAGTCATTCTGGTAGCACCCGACTGGCCTCAGAGAAGCTGGTTCTCATATCTTCAACTTCTTCTGGCAGATGACCAGTGGAGATCTTCTGCATCCCAACTCAGCGCGACTGCGTTCACAGGGTGGCTGTTGAGAATGCTGTACTAAGAAGTAAAGTTCCAGACTCAGTCATTCCTACCATGTTACGTGCAAGGAAGGCAGTTACGGCTGCTCATTATCACCGCATTTGGCGTTCTTACGTTTCATGGTGTCGGGGTCAAGAGTTTCCCTTCAGGATGTTTCGGCTATCCAGACTATTACTTTTTCTTGAAGATGGGTTGGACGCGGGTCTACACTTGGGATCCTTAAATATGCAGTTTTCCGCCCTCTCAATCTGGCACTCTTACCTGAAGCACACACATTCCTTCAGGTAAGTGCTCAGGCTTCAACCTCCTTTTGTTCCTCCCATGGCACCATGGGATTTCAATTTTATGTTGGACTTCCTTCAATCATCCACGTTTGAACCGTTGGAAGAGGTAGACATTAGGTATCTGTCCTGGAAAACGGTTCTCTTGCTAGCATTGGCGTCTGCTCGTCGAGTACCGGAATTGGTTGCACCATACCTTGTTTTCCACGAGGACAGAGCGGAACTTCATTCACAGGCTTCTTTTTTTCCCGATGGTGGTGCCCGCTTCTCATGTAAATCAGGCGATTGTTGTACCGGCTTTTCAGGATGTATTAAGACATACCTCTACTCTGGATGTGGTGATAGCCTTGCGCATTTATGTCACTAGGACGGCTTCCTTACGGAAATTAGACACGTTCGTTTCGTACACTGCTGCCCGAAGGGGGTGGCCTGCTTCTAAACAGACTTTGGTTTGATGGATTTGCTTGACCATCCATCAGGCATATGCAAGCAAGGCCTTGAAGCCTCCATCCTTCATTGGGGCGCATTCCACCAGTTCGGTGGGTACGTCCTGGATGGCGCGTCGTGGTGCTTCCACACATCAACTTTACCGTGCGGCCACTTGGTCTTCCACAAATACTTTTATTAAGTGCTATAGCCTCTCTGTTTGGTTAATTGGTTTTGCAGGTTCCTCAGTGCTCTCCCGTCCGAAGGGAAAACTTTAGGACGTCCCCCGCGTAAGCTTCCATTGTCCCCTAGTGGATGAAAGAAAAATAGGATTTTGGTACCTACAGGTAAATCATTTCCTCTGATTCTACATGGGACACTGGACGCCCTCCACAGCTCTTTCATCTGTTTCTTTTAGATAGTTTTGGGGTTTTGACTTGTTATGTTATGTTTCCCTGTGTGTGTTTCTTCTTGTTTATACCTCCTATGGTCCATCTCCTTTCTGTCTACATTTTCCTAACTGGGGGATGATGGGTACTAGAGGGGGAGGATCTTCACACTTTTCTAAATTATCATAGTGCCACCTCCCACTAACCATGCCTCTATACCCCAGCGTAAGCTTCCAGTGTCCCCTGTGGAATCCGAGAAAAGGATTTATGGGAGGCACTGGATATACCAGCTGTCTGGATCCCGGCGCTCAGCATACCGGCGCCGGGATACCGACAACTATTCTCCCTCTTGGGGTGTCCACGACACCCCTGGTGGGAGAATAAATAGCGTGATAGCGCGCCACCGTGCCCGCAAAGGGCTCTTTTGCACTCACCCAGCTGCTGGCATTCCGGCGGTCGGGATCCCGTCGCCAGGATCCCGACCGCATGCCAATCGTAGTAGACCCTATTGTATATATGTATTCTGTGAAACTCAATAAGTACACAGGGTGTGCTCCATAGAATGCATTCACAAGTTAAAAACAGGTTATAAATCGCGTACCAACGGTGGCGGTCGAACCACTACAAGTTTGAACAGATTGAATGTAGCATGCATCACGGCCATCAGACTGGACCTCATATCAGTTGTTCTGTCCCAACATTTGTTGTAAGATGGCGGGGCTGGTGGAAACATGGTCAAACATTGAGGTGCGTATTGTGATCAGATTTCTGCGACTAAAGGGCACATCAGCAGGAGGACAGATGCATTTGAGTTAGTGATATTGCTGACGACCTGAACAGCATAGCCATGTCATGTCCTGGCTTCTGGCGCTTGACACTGATTTTTTTCTATTCATGTATAGATGCATTGGTGTACCGGGTGGTATTCATGTGACTGGCGGTCTGCTGACCGACAGTCACATGACCTCCTCCACCATCCCGCCGGCTCAGTATCCCGATGGTCGGCATGCCGACCAACAGGGACTATTTCCACTCGTGGGTGTCCACGACCCCCATAGAGTGGGAATAGAACCCGTGGCCATACTACACCCGGTGTACCACAGGAACAAATGTTTAGGGAAGTATGGGGGCAATGTGGAAAAAATAACCTGTACCATGGCCATACTATTGATCATACATATACAGATGGAATCTCGGTCATTTCACCTGACCGAAGCGCAAGCGTGCACTCCCGGCATGACTAGGTGATCCATCCGTCTAGTCACGCTGGGAGTGCACAGAGACGCTCTGATTCAGATTGTCTCTGTCCAGGTGCACGGACGGAGACGCTCTCCATTCAAGTGAATGGGGCACATCTCCATCTGGGCGTGCGTGTCCGTCCAGACGGAGATGCTCACAGTGACTAGGTGCGCCCAGTCACATAAAGAGCTTGAATAACGGAGGCTCCATCTGTATGTACGAGTAGAATACATTTACACATTGAGAGCTCTTGTTACCTTGTGCATTGAATCAGTCTCATGTATATGTGTGTGTGTGTATACATGTGTGTATATATATTTCTGCAGCGGGGTACACTGGTATTCCACAGGGAATAACATCGGGGTGTAGAGTAGGATCTTGATCCGAGGCACCAACAGGCTAAAAGCTTTGACTGTTCCCAAGATGCTCAGTGCCGCCTCCTCTATAACCCCGCCTCCGTGCACAGGAGCTCAGTTTGTCAGTTGGTGCCTGCAGTGCAGGCAGCTAACAGGCAGGGCTGCTCCAGCAGCCCTAAGAAGAGCTATTTTAAAGAAGATAGAAGACTTCAAGGGCAGCAGCAGAGGCACTCTAGTGCTAGATATCATTCTGACATCTCCTGCTGCAGCTCCATCACCTCCCCCAGTGGCACTGTATACTCCCACGTCCCTGGTTGCCGGGTACTTACAGTGGAGGCTCCGGTTCTTCACCCAGGGCACACACACTAACCGAAGTTCTCCGGGATCACGTGGCCGCACTCAGGGAGGAGGTAAAAGGGGACCCGCTGGAAATCGCGATCCGCCGTGGCCATTAGGAGGCGGGCCGCGCACGCTGGCGTGGACACTGTGGCAGTACAGGGACCCCACTAGACCACCAGGGCAAGGGCACAGGTCAGATTAGGCTATAATCCATTTTATTAAGGCCCGCAGCACCCGGTGGTGAAGTCCAGCAAGGGATAAGGCTCTGGCCTGTAGCCCCTCCCCCAGCCCTTGGCGCCATTTAGAGTAAATGTTCCCACCCTAGAGCTGCATCTCTATCTCTCCCTCACTCCCTGTCAGCGTTTGGGCGCCATTACACACAGCTGCGCTGATTCTGGGACTGCTGGGTGATGCCTCCTCTGTAAAGCCGCCTGCATCATCAGTGCTGTGCATTTACAGGACACTTAAGTATTCTACATGTCGTTTAGACAGTATTAGTTAAGAACAAGTGCATACTTCAGGGTTATTAAGTACAAGTGCCCTGTGATATTCATCCAGTTTTTACTGTGCATTGATATATCTGTTTATATACATAGCTTTACTCAGTAATAGTATTGCTAGTCCAGTGCAGTTTTATTGTTTGTCATAATTCCTGCATTGTACATGTGACTGTGTGTGTGTGCATATAGCTGCTGGGTGATTTCTACTCCGTGTATCTCACTCCTACTGCTATCCCTATATTCTGTAACCTGAGGGGGCTCTGTGCGTCAGGGTTATTAGATAATATAGGTATTTCACAGAATACACGTATTTTGTATTTTTCTCTGTGTTTTTCAGTCACCTTTTACCTGAGAAATCCTCTGTTTGTGCTGTCACACTGCACGGGGGGTTTGTGTTAGGTATTATATCTGCTGATATTGTACTGTGTCGCCCGTGGGTTACGCTTTCATATCATGTCAGCTACAGGGGGCGATGGGTCTGGGGCTGATTCCGCCGTGCGCGGTTATGATGTCCCAGATGCATTTGAGGATAACATGGCTGCGGTGGGTTCAGGTTTTGGGGGTTCTGTACCCCCCCAGTCAGTTTGTTACAATAGGGGCACATCAGGGCCCGCCTTGGTCTGCCTTTTCTAACTTACTGACTACGCTGGTAACTAGACTTGCGCCCCCTATGTGACCTCCTGTGCCTAATCAGGCTTATATGGTCCCTGCGGTTAATCCGCTATGGACAGATGCTCTGTCCACTCAGTTACAACACTTGAATAACTCTTTGGATAAATGTATTCCTGACCCTCGCCCGCCTAAGACTAAACCTAAGAAGTTCTCTAAGTGGGCTGTTACTTCCTCTCAATCCACGCATGTTCTGGACACCTCTTCCGATGAAGATGGCATGTATACTGACCCCACAGATTCTGATCATGACGTTTCTGATGGAGAATCTGTTTCACAGGTGGATGTTCCTGATCTATTAGAGGCTATCAGGATCATTCTTCAGATTGATGATGATGATCCTGAGCCTGCTACTACATCTAAGAAACCGGACAGGTTCAAACGTCAGCAGGTTACTAAATATGGTTTTACCTCATTCTGACCACTTGGTTGACATACGTCAGGAATCCTGGGAGAACCCAGGAAAGAAATTCACCCCGCACAAGAAGATGCTAGCCCGCTATCCCCTTGCTGCAAAATTGAGTAAAAATTGGGAAACGCCACCGCCGGTGGATTCGCAAATCGCTCGGCTGGTGGTGTCATCTGCTCTGCTGTTACTACCGTCACTTCTCTCAAGCGTGTGGTGGGCTGCTTAAAAGCTATCTATACCCTTGCAGGGGCTGCGCATAGGCCTACCATTGCGGCTACTTTGGCTGCAGAAGCTATTGAGGAGTGGGCTCAGGAAATAGAGGCTGAGTTTCCGTCCCAATTTTTCTGAACATGCCAGACAATGTCTCTCTTATATTGTCATTACATTAAAGAAGCAGCTTCAGATGCAGATGTTCTGGCGGCCAAGGCTGCTATGACATCCATTTTGGCTTGCCGTATTCTCTGGTTGCGGTCCTGGTCGGTGGACTTGGACTCTTAGAAAACCCTGGAGGTGCTCCCGTTTAAAGGAAACATCCTTTTTGGTGAGGATCTCAACAAGATTGTCGCTGACTTGGCGTCTGCTAAGACTGCATGTCTACCTAGTACTACTACTTCGGCCCCGAATGCTAAGAGTACTGCCTTTCGTTCCTTTCGCCCTCCTGGTAAAGCAAAGGGTCAGGCGTACCCGAATCAGTCTCGCACTTCCAAAACCACCAAGTCCAAGCCTAAACGTGCCTGGGCTGCCCGTCAGCCGGCTTCCAAATCTGACAAGCCTGCGACATAACAGGGCGGGGATCCCAGGGTGGGTGGCCGACTTCTACAGTTCACCCAGGTATGGTTGAAGACCACTTCGGTCGCTTGGTACGGGAAGTCGTCACTCACGGATACGCTATATCCTTCAAGACACGTCCCCCTCCTCGCTGTTGCCTGATGGACATCCCTTCGGATCAGATGAAGGCAACAACTCTCCGTTTAGTGGTACAATCCCTCCTGGACACCGGAGTGGTAGTGCCGGTGCCTCTGGCTCAGAGGCAGGGGGTACTATTCAATGCTGTTCCTAGTCCCCAAACCGAATGGTTTCTCCCAGCCCATTCTCAACCTCAAATCTTTAAACAAGTTTGTGAGGGAAGTTTCGTATGGAGACCCTCCGCTCTGGCTTTGGAACCAGGGACTATATGGTATCCCTGGATATACAGGATGCTTACCTGCATATCCCTATTGCCATGTCACATCAGCAGTACCTGCGGTTTGGTATTGACAATCTCCATTACTAATTGCGGGTCTTACCGTTTGGTCTGACCACGGCTCCACAAATTTTCACCAAGGTCATGGCAGTTATGACGGCTTCACTCCGCCGTTGGGGCGTCTGGATCCTGCCGTATCTGGACGACATGCTGATCTTGGCCAATTCCACAGAAGTTGTCCTCCCTCATTTGGATCTGATGGTCCAGTTTCTGCAAGCCCACGGGTGGCTCATCAACCAGAGGTTGTTTTTGTCACAGGAGAAAGTCCTGAATCTTCAGGGCAAGATACATTGCTTCCTCTCTCGTCCGCATGTGTCGATACACTCGGCGATGCAAGTACTAGGCCTCATGGTGTCGGCTTTCGACATGGTGGAGTATGCTCAATTTCAATCCCGCCTCTGCAGAAACTGGTTCTTGCCAAGTGGGACGGCCTGCCTCACCGGATCAGGTCTCAAATGATTTCCTTGTCTCCGGAGGTCCGTCTGTCACTGACCTGGTGGCTGCAGGACCAACGATTGAGCAGGGGTCGTCCCTTCTGGATCTCCAACTGGGTCCTTCTGACGACGGATGCCAGTCTGAGGGGTTGGGGCGCGGTGTTGGAGCAACACTCTCTTCAGGGTCGGTGGACCAGGGAGGAGTATCTCCTCCCGATAAACATTCTGGAATTGCGGGTAGTGTTCAATGCTCTGAACCTGGCCCGGCATCTGGTACTAAACAGGCCTGTTCAAGTACAGTCAGACAACGCCACCACAGTGGCGTACATAAATCATCAAGGCGGCACTCGAATTTTAGCTTTAGATATCTAAAAGAAGAAAGAAACCAGAAGATAACAGGGCAGCATTGGAAGTGAACAAGCCCGCAGGACGGGTGAAACGCTTTTTCCTCTTCTGACCAAGGACATCAGGAGTATGATGCAGATCTTCCTAACTCCAGACTGACCCAGGGACCTGGGCAGGGACTGGTATTTTCTTATCTTTCCACACAGAATTTCTCTGACGTCCTAGTGGATGCTGGGAACTCCGTAAGGACCATGGGGAATAGCGGGCTCCGAAGGAGGCTGGGCACTCTAGAAAGATTTATGACTACCTGGTGTGCACTGGCTCCTCCCACTATGACCCTCCTCCAAGCCTCAGTTAGATTTTGTGCCCGGCCGAGGTTGGATGCACACTAGGGGCTCTCCTGAGCCCTTAGAAAGAAAGTATAGATTTAGGTTTTTTATTTTCAGTGAGACCTGCTGGCAACAGGCTAACTGCAGCGAGGGACTAAGGGGAGAAGAAGCGAACTCGCCTGCTTGCAGCCGGATTGGGCTTCTTAGGCTACTGGACACCATTAGCTCCAGAGGGATCGACCGCAGGCCCAGTCCTTGGTGTTCGGTCCCGGAGCCGCGCCGCCGTCCCCCTTACAGAGCCAGAAGCAAGAAGAGGTCCGGAAAATCGGCGGCAGAAGACATCAGTCTTCACCAAGGTAGCGCACAGCACTGCAGCTGTGCGCCATTGCTCCTCACACACACTTCACACTCCGTTCACTGAGGGTGCAGGGCGCTGGGGGGGGGCGCCCTGAGAAGCAATTATAACACCTTGGCTGGCAAAAATACCACAATATATAGCCCCAGAGGCTATATATGTGGAAAATACCCCTGCCAGAATCCAGATAAAAGCGGGAGAATAGGCCGCGGAAAAGGGGCGGAGCTATCTCCTGCAGCACACTGGCGCCATTTCTCCTTCAGCACACTGGCGCCATTTCTCCTTCACAGATCCGCTGGAAGGAAGCTCCCTGGCTCTCCCCTGCAGTCTACACTACAGAAAAGGGTAAAAAAAGAGAGGGGGGGCACTAAATTTAGGCGCTGTATAAATTATATAGAAAAAGCAGCTATAGGGGACATAACTCAGTTAGTCCCTGCATTATATAGCGCTCTGGTGTGTGCTGGCATACTCTCACTCTGTCCCCCCAAAGGGCTTTTGTGGGTCCTGTCCTCTGTTGGAGCATTCCTTGTGTGTGTGCGGTGTGTCGGTACGGCTGTGTCGACATGTTTGATGAGGATAATGATGTGGAGACGGAGCAGATGCCTTTAGAAGGGATGTCACCCCCTGCGGGGCAGACACCTGAGTGGTTGAGCTTATGGAAAGAAATGAGTGCACGTATAGACTCCTTACATAAGAAATTTGACGACATGCCAAATGTGGGACAGCCGACTTCTCATGCAGTGCTGCCGCTGCGTGGTCAGATAAACTGTCAGAAAATATTGACACATTAGACAGAGACACGATCCTGTTAACCATAGACCATATAAAAGACTCAGTCTTATATATGAGAGATGCACAGAGGGAAATCTGCCGACTGGCATCTAAAGTTAGTGCATTGTCCATTTCTGCTAGGAGAGGCTTATGGACTCGCCAGTGGACAGGAGATGCAGATTCTAAAAGGCACATGGAAGTGTTGCCATATAAGGGTGAGGAATTATTTGGGGATGGTCTCTCGGACCTAGTTTCCACAGCAACGTCTGGGAAGTCAGCATTTTTACCCCATGTCCCCTCACAGCCTAAGAAGGCGCCGTTTTATCAGGTTCAGTCCTTTCGGACCCAGAAAAACAGGCGTGGAAAAGGCGGGTCTTTTCTATCCAGAGGCAGAGGTAGGGGAAAAAGGCTGCAACAAACAGCAGGTTCCCAGGAGCAAAAGTCCTCCCCCGCTTCTTCTGCCAAGTCCGCCGCATGACGGTGGGGCTCCACAGGCGGAGCCTGGTACGGTGGGGGGCCGCCTCAAGAATTTCAGCGATCAGTGGGCTCGCTCACAGGTGGATCCCTGGATCCTTCAAATAGTATCTCAGGGGTACAAACTGGAATTCGAGGCGTCTCCACCCCACCGGTTCCTAAAATCTGCCTTGCCGATTGCTCCCTCAGACAGGGAGGCGGTGCTAGCGGCAATTCACAAGCTGTATTCCCAGCAGGTGATAATCAAGGTACCCCTACTTCAACAAGGCCGGGGTTACTATTCCACACTATTTGTGGTACCGAAACCGGACGGTTCGGTGAGACCCATTTTAAATTTGAAATCCTTGAACACATACATAAAAAAATTCAAGTTCAAGATGGAATCGCTCAGGGCGGTTATTGCGAGCCTGGAAGAGGGGGAGATTACATGGTATCCCTGGACATCAAGGATGCTTACTTGCATGTCCCCATTTTCCATCCTCACCAGGAGTACCTCAGATTTGTGGTACAGGATTGCCATTACCAATTCCAGACGCTGCCGTTTGGACTGTCCACGGCACCGAGGGTATTTACCAAGGTGATGGCGGAAATGATGATACTCCTTCGAAAAAAGGGAGTTTTAATTATCCCGTACTTGGACGATCTCCTAATAAAAGCGAGGTCCAAGGAACAGTTGTTGGTGGGAGTAGCACTATCTCAGGAGGTGCTGCACCAGCACGGCTGGATTCTGAATATCCCGAAGTCACAGCTGGTTCCGACGACACGGCTACTGTTCCTGGGTATGATTCTGGATACAGTCCAGAAAAAAGTGTTTCTCCCGGAGGAGAAAGCCAGGGAGTTGTCATCTCTAGTCAGAGACCTCCTGAAACCAAAACAGGTATCAGTGCATCGCTGCACGCGGGTCCTGGGAAAGATGGTGGCTTCTTACGAAGCAATTCCCTTCGGCAGGTTCCATGCCAGAATCTTTCAGTGGTACCTGTTGGACCAGTGGTCCGGATCGCATCTTCAGATGCATCGCTTGATAACCCTGTCTCCAAGAACCAGGGTGTCTCTACTGTGGTGGCTGCAGAGTGCCCATCTTCTAGAGGGCCGCAGGTTCGGCATACAGGACTGGGTCCTGGTGACCACGGATGCCAGCCTTCGAGGCTGGGGGGCAGTCACACAGGGAAGAAACTTCCAAGGACTATGGTCGAGTCAGGAGACTTCCCTTCACATAAATATTCTGGAACTAAGGGCCATCTACAATGCCCTAAGTCAAGCAAAATCCCTGCTCCTACACCAGCCGGTGCTGATCCAGTCAGACAACATCACGGCAGTCGCCCATGTAAATCGACAGGGCGGCACAAGAAGCAGGATGGCGATGGCAGAAGCCACAAGAATCCTCCGATGGGCGGAGAATCATGTACTAGCACTGTCAGCAGTGTTCATTCCGGGAGTGGACAACTGGGAAGCAGACTTCCTCAGCAGACACGACCTCCACCCGGGAGAGTGGGGACTTCATCCAGAAGTCTTCCAGATGCTGGTAAACCGTTGGGAAAAACCACAGGTGGACATGATGGCGTCCCGCCTCAACAAAAAGTTAAAAAGATATTGCGCCAGGTCAAGGGACCCTCAGGCGGTAGCTGTGGACGCTCTAGTGACACCGTGGGTGTACCAGTCAGTTTATGTGTTCCCTTCTCTGCCTCTCATACCAAAGGTATTGAGAATAATAAAAAAGCGAGGAGTAAACACAATTCTCGTGGTTCCGGATTGGCCAAGACGAGCGTGGTACCCGGAACTTCAAGAGATGCTCTCAGAGGACCCGTGGCCTCTACCGCTCAGACAGGACCTGCTACAGCAGGGGCCCTGTCTGTTCCAAGACTTACCGCGGCTGCGTTTGACGGCATGGCGGTTGAACACCGGATCCTAAAGGAAAAGGGTATTCCGGAAGAAGTCATTCCTACGCTTATTAAGGCCAGGAAAGATATTACGGCAAAGCATTATCACCGCATATGGCGGAAATATGTTGCATGGTGCGAGGCCAAAAAGGCCCCAACAGAGGAATTTCAACTAGGTCGATTTCTGCATTTCCTGCAAGCAGGAGTGAATATGGGCCTAAAACTAGGCTCCATTAAAGTACAGATCTCGGCTCTGTCGATTTTCTTTCAAAAAGAACTAGCTTCAGTACCTGAAGTTCAGACGTTTGTGAAAGGAGTGCTGCATATTCAGCCCCCGTTTGTGCCTCCTGTGGCACTTTGGGATCTCAACGTGGTGTTGAGTTTCTTAAAATCACATTGGTTTGAGCCACTAAAAACCGTGGATCTGAAATATCTCACGTTGAAAGTGGTCATGTTATTGGCCTTTGCTTCAGCCAGGCGAGTGTCAGAATTGGCGGCTTTATCATGTAAAAGCCCTTATCTGATTTTCCATATGGATAGGGCAGAATTGAGGACTCGTCCCCAATTTCTCCCTAAGGTGGTGTCAGCGTTTCACCTGAACCAGCCTATTGTGGTGCCTGCGGCTACTAAGGATTTGGAGGACTCCAAGTTGCTAGACGTTGTCAGGGCCCTGAAAATATATGTTTCCAGGACGGCTGGAGTCAGAAAATCTGACTCGCTGTTTATCCTGTATGCACCCAACAAGCTGGGTGCTCCTGCTTCTAAGCAGTCTATTGCTCGCTGGATTTGTAGTACAATTCAGCTTGCACATTCTGTGGCAGGCCTGCCACAGCCAAAATCTGTAAATGCCCATTCCACAAGGAAGGTGGGCTCATCTTGGGCGGCTGCCCGAGGGGTCTCGGCTTTACAACTTTGCCGAGCAGCTACTTGGTCAGGGGCAAACACGTTTGCAAAATTCTACAAATTTGATACCCTGGCTGAGGAGGACCTGGAGTTCTCTCATTCGGTGCTGCAGAGTCATCCGCACTCTCCCGCCCGTTTGGGAGCTTTGGTATAATCCCCATGGTCCTTACGGAGTTCCCAGCATCCACTAGGACGTCAGAGAAAATAAGAATTTACTCACCGGTAATTCTATTTCTCGTAGTCCGTAGTGGATGCTGGGCGCCCATCCCAAGTGCGGATTGTCTGCAATACTTGTAAATAGTTATTGTTAACTAAAGGGTTATTGTTGAGCCATCTGTTGAGAGGCTCAGTTGTTTTCATACTGTCAAACTGGATATAGTATCACGAGTTGTACGGTGTGATTGGTGTGGCTGGTAAGAGTCTTACCCGGGATTCTAAATCCTTCCTTATTATGTCAGCTCGTCCGGGCACAGTGTCCTAACTGAGGCTTGGAGGAGGGTCATAGTGGGAGGAGCCAGTGCACACCAGGTAGTCATAAATCTTTCTAGAGTTCCCAGCCTCCTTCGGAGCCCGCTATTCCCCATGGTCCTTACGGAGTTCCCAGCATCCACTACGGACTACGAGAAATAGAATTACCGGTGAGTAAATTCTTATTTTTTTGTGTACATTTTTTTCAACTCTCTAAAACCAACATCTGTTAGCAGCACCAAAACCCACTCTGGTTTTTCAGATTGATACAGTGTTAATTTTGCCTGTTATAGACGGGACATAATAATTGTACCTGTCTTTCCATATTCTGTTTTTTCTTTACCATTATTTGTTGCCCTATAGATAACTGAGAGCAGGTGATAATTTTGTTTGATTGGACACACCCCTCTCTAATGGCTGTTTTTCCCAGTATAACAGCCCCATATTTTGGGTTGTATTTACAATCATAATTTTTATGGGGGATTTTTTGGTATATGTGCTATAGCCGTTCTAGTCCAATCTAGCCCACAGCAGTGGTTCTATATATAAAAAATGTATATCTAAGTTATCAAACAAATTGACATTGCCTATTGAAAACAATACCAGATTCCATTTTTTGATATTGATTTCTCAGTATTCCCTGCCTAGCGGTATAATATATTGCGTTTATAGGTGGGATCAACTGGGGTTAATTTAGCATAGGCTATAGTCAGCATATACAGGTCTGGCCTATTTTTTCATTATAATACAGCTTCTTCAGTTAACTTTTACCTTTATCTTATCTTTATCTTTAGCTATAATTTTCTGTATATCAGTGGACTCTCATCTATGATTCACAGGTGAAAACCTGCGCCTAACGTAGACAGCAGATCCGCAGTTTGCCTTTTTTTCTGAAATCTTTTAATCGGCGCACTCTCATTGGTGAGTCAACCAATTGCGTCTAAAAGTTACTACCATACCCCACCGACAGAGCCCGATCTCGTCCGATCTTGGAAGCAAAACGGTGGCGGGCTGGGTCAGTACCTGTGAGGGAGACCCCCAGAGAATACCCGGTGTTGTAATTAATGACCCTCTTCGACCGGATACCAACAGCAGGATCACCACTTTCTCTCTCCCCTTTTTTCCCCTCTTATCTTCTGGTTTCTTTCTTCTTTTAGATATCTAAAGCTAAAATCAGCTAAACTTATTGTCTCCAAATTACGGGGGAATCTAGCAGGCACCCCTATATGTGCATATACTGTTGTTAGGATACATACTCCTGATAAGAATGGTCAGGTCAATCATGACCCATTGAGGTCTCATTAAAACAAGCTTCGCTTGTGCTGGTTGGTTAGGAATTGGATGTAGAACTATAGTGTCTACATCCCCCTACAAGTCTTTTGGTGATAGACTAACCAGAACATTTCCAATTTTTGAAGCACTTTTGTGTGTGTAGATATAAATACATCTTATTAACCAAACATGGTGGAGTATGAGAGTGAGGATTTATTTTAAATGAGTTAATAAAAGTTATGTTTTAATTAATAGTCATATAACAAAAACAAGAGTGCACCCACACAAGAGTCTTCTGCAAAGTTGTTTTTTCTCTAGTTTCTCCCTGATCCTGGGTGCACCACCAGGTACAATTATTTGAAGGTATACCTACCATACATATGATCATAATTCTGGTTCAATAAATTATCTTTTGAAATTTTGAGGACTGGTGCGGAGTCACAACCTTGTTTGTGTATAAGGCTTGCAAGGAATTAATGGGGTCAGTTAGTGTCAATAGAACATCGTCCGCGAAGAGACATATCTTATGTGATTGTCCCAAAAATTCCATGCCCTTAATTTTCTCAGCAAGAGGCTCTATTGCTAGAGCGAACATTAGCAGGGACAGGGGGCACCCTTGACGAGTGCCATTCGTAATCCAAAAGCAAGGAGAGAGCAGTCTGTTTACACACACTCTTGCAGCGGGATTAGAATATAAAGCTAAAATGGAGGCGAGTACTCTGCCATTAAGTCCAAACTTACGTAACACTTTGCTGAAGATATCCCCAATGCAGGCGATCAAACGCACTCAGTTATTTCAGGTCATTGAATCATTGTTATTTCTGTCATTTATTACAGTTCATTAAAGTTTTTATCCAAATCCATTCAGTGTAATGCCCAGAACAGGCTCCCTGGGTCCTAGTTCTGCCCATTGTACAGACCGGGACCTAAACCCCCTAGTATACTGTTATCCAGTGTGAACTCTGTGAAGTTTTTGTCTAAATCCATCCAGTGAAAGGCTCAGAACAGGCTCCCCTGGTCAAAATTTTGCCCGGCATACACCAACAGGAGGTCCAACCAGCACCCTAACCCCCCTAAGACCTGGCCAATATTCAACTGGACCACCTCTCATTGGTTTCATCCCAATCCGTACAGGGGTGTCCGAATGCATAACTGGTCAGACAAACAAGCAAACATGCCAATGAACTGTAGTTTAGCAATGAAAGGGTTAATGTTCTACAATGGCCGGTCCAATTGGGGATCTCTGGCACTATTTAAAATTTGCAATACACAAACATCATAAAATTAACCTGAACAACGAACAACCTTGAGCAAATCTGCAAAGTAGAATGGACATAAAGGGTATACGGTCCTTAGGTCGACATTCATTTATTGGTCGACACCCATACAAGGTCAACATGTAAAAGGTCGACACATGAAAAGGTCGATATGGGTTTTTCACCCCCCCCCCCCCATTTTTTTAACCTTTTCGCACTTTACGATCCACGTGGACTACGATTGGGAATAGTAACCTTTACCGAGCACAGCGGTAGCGGAGTGAGTAACCTTGCCCGAAGCATGGCGAGCGAAGAGGTGCACTAATTGGGGTCCCAGGTCACTTTACGAAGAAAACGACACCAAAAAACCCATAAAAAACTCATGTCAACCTTTTCCATGTCGACCTGACAACCATGTCGACCTAGTGCCTGTTGACCAATAGTCGTCGAGCCAATGAGTGTCAACCTAATTAGGGTCGATCCAACAAACTCATTCCGACAAAAAGTACTCCCAAGCAGTGTGCAAACCTGGTAGAGACTTATCCCCAAATATTTAAAGCTGTTATTCCATTCAGGGGTGGTTCTACCAAGTAGTAGTCTGCAGAGGTGAAATACATAAGCAGGTTTTCAGTTACAAAATAATAATATGCATGCAAATAATAAATTATGAATTTAAAAATGTAGAGCCTACTGGTGCGCCATAAATTATTGTCTTGAACAATCTGTGTACAGCTGGATACACACAATAAGATTATCTGTCCAATCTTTCTGGTTGGAACGAGAATCTGGTAATATATTTGAGCAAATGACAATTGACCAGTTCGTCCCAAACACTCGAAAACAAACAAAATTGATGTTCAGAAAAATTGTTTAAAGTCATTTGATTTACCCAATTTATCCTAACAACCATTTTTGCCCAATTTCTCTCTTTTGGGAGATTTTCTTATAGTGTGCATCCAGCGTACGTGTCATCTTTAATACAAACAAATCCGTTTACTTGGGAGGGAGGGGGGGTGTTTTGAATACTTTTGCAAGCCTGTTTCTGTATAAGGCTACGGCCACACATAGAGGCCAAGAACGGGACCTGCTTGGCCGGAAAGGAGGCTGCACATGTGCGGCAGTCCTGTCACCACCTGATCCAACCGCAGCATGCTGTGGTTGAGCAGGATGACTGGATTTCAAGGTGATCACATACATTTCAATGTATGTGTTCACACGGTGCGGCTGTGCCGCACTATGTGCTATTGTAATCTTGTGTGTCACTGGCAGGATCCTGTCCTGCGTGATCCCGCAGAACAGTATCCGTGTGCACACAAAACCCCCCTCCTGGCCAAGCAGGTTCCGTTCAGCGGGACCCGCTTGGCCACTATACGTGGCCGTAGCCTTAAAGATAAATTTGCTGACAGCTACGTTCATGTACAGACATTTATCATCACTGTCTGCTCAGGAAATGTTTATTGTATAAGTTGGTGCTGATGAGTAAATCCAGAATTAGGCCTAGTTAAGGTGGTGACAGCGGAATACAACACCCAGGAAGCACAAATATTGTTAGTGTTCAGCATGCATGATATATTGTCAAATGTAATACAGATAATGGATTGCAAGTGAAACATTTGGGCTTATGTTTTCGAATGGGAATGTTTTCCAGATTGCTGGTAATGGCCATGCTCGAAATGCCGCTAATGTTTCTTTCATGCTGTACTCTGGGGCTTTCTATTGTGTGTATAAATGCTTGTGTTTCTGAACTCTCCCCCACATTTGTGAATGCAGCTCTGCCGGTCTCCAAGGAGACGGTTATGCAAGAGGCCATTCACTAACCCGCAAACAGATGGGTTTCACGGATACTATGGCAGCTGCTTTCTATGGCCTTGGATACCAGGCTTTCAGTGAGCACCCAGGGCTGTGATTTACACTACTTATTACTTGCACCAGAACTGGTTGCTCTCTTCAGTCAGCTAGTCACATAATGTCTCTGGCCCTTTTTAACAACAACAAGCATGTACAGTAAGACAACTTATTTGCATTTTCTTGCACATCCAAGTATTATTAAAACATAGAAACATACAGTAATTTGTTAGCATATAAGCTGCCTGTAACACTTGCACCTACTGGACATAAAAAGACAGCTGGAGGTTCCAGAGAGGTTGCTGGAAATCATTTCTCACAGCTCCTGGTACCCCGATACGCAGAGCTCAAGATGAAAGTTATGTGCGGAGTCCTAATTTTTTTTTTTTTTTAACTCTTTTTCTCTAACGTCCTAGTGGATGCTGGGACTCCGTCAGGACCATGGGGAATAGCGGGCTCCGCAGGAGACAGGGCACATCTAAAAAAGCTTTTAGGTCACATGGTGCGTACTGGCTCCTCCCCCTATGACCCTCCTCCAAGCCTCAGTTAGGTTTTTGTGCCCGTCCGAGAGGGTGCAATCTAGGTGGCTCTCCTAAAGAGCTGTTTAGAAAAGTTTTTTTTTAGGTTTCAATCTCAGTGATTCCTGCTGGCAACAGGATCACTGCATCGAGGGACTTAGGGGAGAGATTTCCAACTCACCTGCGTGCAGGATGGATTGGAGTCTTAGGCTACTGGACACTTAGCTCCAGAGGGAGTCGGAACACAGGTCAGCCTGGGGTTCGTCCCGGAGCCGCGCCGCCGATCCCCCTTACAGATGCTGAAGAGATGGCAGAACGGAGGTCCGGAAACAGGCGGCAGAAGACTCCTCAGTCTTCTTGAAGGTAGCGCACAGCACGGCAGCTGTGCGCCATTGTTGTCACACGGCTCACTGACTCAGTCACGGAGGGTGCAGGGCGCTGCTGGGGGCGCCCTGGGCAGCAATATAATTACCTTTAGTGGCAAAATAAATACATCACATATAGCCATTAAGGCTATATGTATGTATTTTAACCCAGGCCAGTTTCTTAAAAACCGGGGAAAAGCCCGCCGAAAAAGGGGCGGAGCTTATTCTCCTCAGCACTCAGCGCCATTTTCCTGCTCAGCTCCGCTGGTGAGGAAGGCTCCCAGGTCTCTCCCCTGCACTGCACTACAGAAACAGGGTAACAAAGAGAAGGGGGGCATAAATTGGCGATATTTATATATTAAGAGCGCATATATAGTAAACAACACCTTCTAGGGTTGTTTATATACATTTATAGCGCTTTTGGTGTGTGCTGGCAAACTCTCCCTCTGTCTCCCCATAGGGCTAGGGGGTCCTGTCTTCGATTAGAGCATTCCCTGTGTGGCTGCTGTGTGTCGGTACGTGTGTGTCGACATGTATGAGGACGATGTTGGTGTGGAGGCAGAGCAATTGCCGATGATGGTAATGTCACCCCCTAGGGAGTCGACACCGGAATGGATGGCTTTAGTTATGGAATTACGTGATAATGTCAGCACATTACAAAAGTCAGTTGACGAAATAAGACGCCCGGCAAACCAGTTAGTACCGGTTCAGGCGTCTCAGACACCGTCAGGGGCTGTAAAACGTCCTTTACCTCAGTCAGTCGACACGGGTACCGACACAGATGAATCTAGTGTCGACGGTGAAGAAACAAACGTATTTTCCAATAGGGCCACACGTTATATGATCACGGCAATGAAGGAGGCTTTGCAGATCTCTGATACTGCTGGTACCTCAAAAAGGGGTATTATGTGGGGGGTGAAAAAACTACCTGTATTTTTTCCAGAATCAGAGGAATTGAATGACGTGTGTGATGAAGCGTGGGTTAACCCCGATAGAAAACTGCTAATTTCCAAGAAGTTATTGGCATTATACCCTTTCCCACCAGAGGTTAGGGCGCGCTGGGAAACACCCCCTAGGGTGGATAAGGCGCTCACACGTTTATCAAAGCAAGTGGCGTTGCCGTCTCCTGATACGGCCGCCCTCAAGGATCCAGCAGATAGGAGGCTGGAAACTACACTGAAGAGTATATACACACATACTGGTGTTATACTGCGACCGGCAATAGCCTCAGCCTGGATGTGCAGTGCTGGGGTAGTGTGGTTGGATTCTCTGACTGAAAATATTGATACCCTGGATAGGGACAGTATTTTATTGACTCTAGAGCAATTAAAGGATGCTTTCCTTTATATGCGAGATGCTCAGAGGGATGTTTGTACTCTAGCATCAAGAGTAAGCGCGATGTCCATATCTGCCAGAAGAAGTTTATGGACGCGACAGTGGTCAGGTGATGCGGATTCCAAGAGGCATATGGAAGTATTGCCATATAAAGGAGAGGAATTGTTTGGGGTCGGTCTTTCGGACCTGGTGGCCACGGCAACTGCCGGCAAATCCACTTTTTTACCTCAGACCCCCTCCCAACAGAAAAAGACACCGTCTTTTCAGCCGCAGTCCTTTCGCTCCTATAAAAAGCGACCAAAAGGACAGTCTTATCTGCCGCGAGGCAGAGGAAAGGGTAAGAAAGGGCAGCAAGCAGCCCCTGCCCAGGAACAGAAGCCCGCCCCGGCTTCTACAAAGCCATCAGCATGCCGCTGGGGCTTTACAAGCGGACTCAGGAACGGTGGGGGGTCGACTCAAGATTTTCAGCAATCAATGGGTTCACTCACAAGTGGACCCGTGGGTCCTGCAGATAGTATCTCAGGGTTACATGCTGGAGTTCGAAAGGTCTCCCCCTCGCCGGTTCCTAAAGTCTGCTTTACCAACGTCTCCCTCAGAAAGGACGTCGGTTTTGGAAGCCATTCACAAGCTGTATTCTCAGCAGGTGATAGTCAAGGTACCCCTCCTACAACAGGGAAAGGGGTATTATTCCACACTATTTGTGGTACCGAAACCGGACGGTTCGGTAAGGCCTATTCTAAATCTGAAATCCTTGAACCTGTACATAAAGAAATTCAAGTTCAAGATGGAGTCACTCAGAGCAGTGATAGCGAATCTGGAAGAAGGAGACTTCATGGTGTCCTTGGACATAAAAGATGCTTATCTACATGTCCCGATTTACCCCTCACACCAAGGGTATCTCAGGTTCGTGATACAAGACTGTCATTATCAGTTTCAAACGCTGCCGTTTGGGTTGTCCACGGCCCCTCGGGTCTTTACCAAGGTAATGACCGAAATGATGGTTCTTCTACGAAGAAAAGGCGTATTAATTATCCCTTACTTGGACGATCTCCTGATAAGGGCAAAGTCCAGAGAACAGCTGGAAGTCGGTGTAGCGCTAACACAAGTAGTGCTTCAGCAACACGGGTGGATTCTAAATCTTCCAAAATCTCAATTGACCCCGACAACACATCTGCTGTTCCTGGGCATGATTCTGGACACGGTTCAGAAAAAGGTATTTCTCCCGGAAGAGAAAGCAAGGGAGTTATCCGAACTTGGCAAGAACCTCCTAAAACCAGGAACTGTGTCAGTACATCAATGGACAAGAGTCCTGGGAAAGATGGTGGCTTCGTACGAAGCGATTCCATTCGGCAGATTCCATGCACGAACATTTCAGTGGGATCTGCTGGACAAATGGTCCGGATCGCATCTGCACATGCATCAGCGGATAACACTGTCACCAAGAACAAGGTTGTCTCTCCTGTGGTGGTTGCAGACTGCCCATCTGTTAGTGGGCCGCAGATTCGGCATACAGGACTGGGTCCTGGTGACTACGGATGCCAGCCTACGAGGTTGGGGAGCAGTCACAAAGGGAAGAAACTTCCAGGGCGTGTGGTCAAACCTGGAGACGTCTCTTCACATAAATATACTGGAGCTAAGAGCGATCTACAATGCTCTAAGCCTGGCAAAATCGCTGCTTCAGGGTCAGCCGGTGTTGATCCAGTCCGACAACATCACGGCAGTCGCCCACGTAAACCGACAAGGCGGCACGAGAAGCAGGAGTGCAATGGCAGAAGCTGCAAGGATTCTGCGCTGGGCGGAGAATCATGTCGTAGCACTGTCAGCAGTGTTCATCCCGGGAGTGGACAACTGGGAAGCAGATTTCCTCAGCAGACACGACCTTCACCCGGGAGAGTGGGGACTTCATCCAGAAGTTTTCCACATGATTGTGAACCGTTGGGAAAAACCAAAGGTGGACATGATGGCGTCTCGCCTCAACAAAAAATTGGACAGGTATTGCGCCAGGTCAAGAGACCCTCAGGCAATAGCTGTGGACGCTCTGGTAACACCGTGGGTGTACCAGTCAGTGTATGTGTTCCCTCCTCTGCCTCTCATACCAAAGGTACTGAGAATTATACGGAAAAGAGGAGTAAGAACAATACTGGTAGCTCCGGACTGGCCAAGAAGAACTTGGTATCCGGAACTTCAAGAGATGCTCACGGAGGATCCGTGGCCTCTACCTCTAAGAAGGGATCTGCTTCAGCAGGGACCTTGTATGTTCCAAGACTTACCGCGGCTGCGTTTGACGGCATGGCGGTTGAACGCCGGATTCTAAAAGAGAAGGGCATTCCCGAGGAAGTTATTCCTACTTTAATTAAAGCCAGGAAAGAAGTGACCGCACAACATTATCACCGCATTTGGAGAAAATATGTTGCGTGGTGTGAGGCCAAGAAGGCTCCAACGGAAGAATTTCAATTGGGTCGATTCTTACATTTCCTGCAAGCAGGATTGTCTATGGGCCTCAAATTGGGGTCCATTAAAGTTCAAATTTCGGCCTTATCAATTTTCTTCCAGAAGGAATTGGCGTCAGTGCCTGAAGTACAAACTTTTGTCAAAGGTGTACTACATATACAACCCCCAATAGTGCCTCCAGTGGCACCGTGGGATTTGAACGTGGTTCTAAATTTTCTCAAATCTCATTGGTTTGAGCCTTTAAAATCGGTAGATTTAAAATACCTTACATGGAAGGTAACCATGCTGTTGGCCCTGGCTTCAGCCAGGAGAGTTTCGGAGTTGGCAGCTTTGTCATACAAAAGCCCATATCTGATATTCCATTCGGACAGGGCAGAATTGAGGACACGTCCTCAATTTCTCCCTAAGGTGGTTTCGGCATTTCACTTGAACCAGCCTATTGTGGTGCCTGCGGCTACTAGCGACTTGGAGGACTCCAAGTTACTGGACGTTGTCAGAGCATTAAAAATATATATTCAAGGACAGCTGGAGTCAGAAAATCTGACTCGTTGTTTACATTGTATGCACCCAACAAGTTGGGTGCTCCTGCGTCTAAACAGACGATTGCACGTTGGATATGTAGTACAATCCAACTTGCACATTCTGTGGCAGGCCTGCCACAGCCTAAATCTGTAAAGGCCCATTCCACAAGGAAAGTGGGCTCATCCTGGGCGGCTGCCCGAGGAGTCTCGGCATTACAACTTTGCCGAGCAGCTACGTGGTCAGGGGTGAACACGTTTGTAAAATTTTACAAATTTGATACTCTGGCTAAAGAGGACCTGGAGTTCTCTCATTCGGTGCTGCAGAGTCATCCGCACTCTCCCGCCCGTTTGGGAGCTTTGGTATAATCCCCATGGTCCTGACGGAGTCCCAGCATCCACTAGGACGTTAGAGAAAATAAGAATTTACTTACCGATAATTCTATTTCTCATAGTCCGTAGTGGATGCTGGGCGCCCATCCCAAGTGCGGATTGTCTGCAATGCTTGTACATAGTTATTGTTACAAAAATCGGGTTATTACTGTTGTTGTGAGCCATCTGTTCAGAGGCTACTTCGTTTGTGTTATCATACTGTTAACTGGGTTCAGATCACAAGTTGTACGGTGTGATTGGTGTGGCTGGTATGAGTCTTACCCGGGATTCAAGATCCTTCCTTATTGTGTACGCTCGTCCGGGCACAGTACCTAACTGAGGCTTGGAGGAGGGTCATAGGGGGAGGAGCCAGTACGCACCATGTGACCTAAAAGCTTTTTTAGATGTGCCCTGTCTCCTGCGGAGCCCGCTATTCCCCATGGTCCTGACGGAGTCCCAGCATCCACTACGGACTATGAGAAATAGAATTATCGGTAAGTAAATTCTTATTATTTGTACCAGGAGAGATAAAAAGGTATACAAAACAGATTCAATTGTACAATAAAAGGTGAAAACCAGTCTCCCTGGAGTTTTTCAAGAAATTTTTCAGTTAACAAACAAACAAAGGTGTCCCTTAAGAGGGGACCGTATACAAGAGAAAAAGAAACAGAGAAGGGTAGAGGGAAAGAAAAAAAGGGGGGAGGGGGAGCGGGGAGAAAGGAGAAAAGAGCAGACACCAAAGAAAAGAACAGGGCCGATCTGAGCCATGAGGAGGAAGGTACGCCAAATATAACAATATATAGTGCATAAACATAGCAATATAAATACAGACAAATGGGCCAATCATTGCTCAATGACAAGGAAGGACTAAAGAGAATGGGATGGCGTCCGGACGGAGGGTCCAGGTACGGCATGACTTGAAGTTCAGAAGACATAGGTAGAAGAACATTTTGAACATCAATGTGGGGGAGACATCATAAGCAACCAGGGGCCCCAAACTAGCTCAAATTTGTGGGGACAGTCATGTAGATAGTAAGTGATCTTTTCCATATTAGCAACGAACCAAATATAATTGTTTAGGGCAGGGATAGTAGGAGCAGTGGAGGCCTTCCAATTTTTAGCAATTAAGGATTTAGCAGCCACAAATATATGGGAAAACAATTTATTCAAAAGAGGGTCAAGATCTGGATATGGACGAGCCAATAAAAATACCCACGGGTCCAGGTCTAGCGCTAATCCAGATAGGGAGTTCAGTATATCGAGTACCCTATTCCAGAAGCGAACTATATGTGGACAGGTCCACCAAATATGGAAAAGAGTTCCCCGCTGACCGCATCCTCGCCAACAAACCGGGGTAGCAGAAGGGAACATCCTAGACAATTTGTCCGGGGTGTAATACCATCGATAATATAGTGTATAGGATGTCTCCTTGAGGCGGGTTGAGATAGAACTTTTAGCTATGCCCTCCCGTACCTCCTCCCAACAGGAATCTTCAGGCGGTGGGCCCAGGTCCCTCTCCCACTCCTGTTCATGGCGAGTCTGCGATCCCGAGGAAACTCCAACTAATATAGAATAGATCAGCGAGATCAGCCCTCTACATATGGGTTTTTTGGTACATAAGGATTCAAAAGAGGTAGGATCCCGCAGAACATCAGCTTGAGGTAGGGAGAGAAGGAAGTGGCGGACCTAAAAGTATTCAAAGAAGGGGGGGATAGAGAGGAAAACTTACATTTGATATCATCTATCGACATCCAATGGTCTCGGAGAGACAGATCATGCACCACATGAACCCCAGCGCTAAACCACAGTGTGAATCGATGAGGTGAAACCCCAGCCGGAAAAGCAGGGTTGTCCCAGAGGGGGGTGAGGGGGGAGTAGGAGGAGGACAGATTATATTTCGTGAGAGAATTATGCCAGATAGAAAGATGGAATTTAAGAGAGGGAGAAGAGTTCGTTAGAGTGAGCTGATATGGTTTGTCCAGACCCCACAACGAAGCCACTGAACGAAGCCACAAGGAAAGGGCTGCTAAATCTAGCCAGGCAATAGAGCCTCGGGGCACAAATTAAGCCACCAATTGGCTCAAATGGCTAGCCAGGTAATAAAATTTAACGTCGGGGAATCCCCGCCCTCTCTCAGAACGAGGGAGCCGGAGCACAGTAAAAGCTATCGTTCCAGACAAACTTCACAAATGAGGCCTGGGCGTCCCTAAGAACCCTCTCCGGAACTCTCACAGGTAAAGTTTGAAAGAGGTAGAGAAGCTGTGGCATAACTGACATTTTGAGGGCAATAATCCTACCCAGCCAGGATATGCTATGGGACCTCCATTTTGCCAGGTCAGATTTAATCTTAGTTAATAGCCGCGGAAAGTTTTCCGAGTACAAAGAGCCATAATGGGAGGTAATATAAACACCTAGATACTTATTGACCTACCAACGAAGGTCATAGGAGTACTGCAGGGAGCGTTTGAGGTGTCCAGGAACATGTAATAACATAGCTTCGGATTTAATAAAATTGATTTTATAGCCCGACAGGGAATCATATTCCTCTATAATCTGATACAAGGCGGGGAGAGAAGACTGCGGCTGCGTAAGGGACAACAGTAATTTTAAACTCCTGCGAGCCCACCTTCACTCCCCGAATTCTGTCAGAGTTTCTTATCATAGTGGCCAGGGGTTCTATGACCATGGCAAACACCAGGGGGGAGAGAGGACACCCCTGTCTCGTGCCATTGGATAGCGGGAAGGGAGAGGATAATATTCCGTTAGTAGGAACCTTAGCTGTAGGAGAGGAGTAGAGGGCTGAGACTCCTGTTAAAAATTCAGCCGATATCGCTTGCAGAGTCTGAAACAAGAAAGGCCATGAAAATACAGTTGAACGCCTTTTCGGCGTCGAGTGAAAGGATAATAGATGGAGTTTGTCTGCAGTTCAGCAATTGTATGAGATCAATCGCCCTCCTAGTGTTGTCCCTGGCCTGACGTCCAGGAATGAATCCCACCTGGTCATAATGTATCAGACTCGGGAGCACACCATTGAGACGAGTTGCTAAAATGTTGGCATAGAGTTTAATGTCCAAATTCAATAGGGATATCAGCCGATAGTTAGCGCAGTCTCGAGGATCCCTGCCCTCTTTATGGATAGCTATGACTCTAGCCTCCAGCATAGTGCTTGGAAATGTGGTGCCATGCAGTACAGCATTAAACAATACTCTAAGATGGGGGACCAAAATGGAGGCAAATTTCTTATAATACGAAGCCGAGAAGCCATCAGGGCCTGGAGCTTTAGCAGATTTGAAGTTCCTCAGAACTGCAGCAATTTCCTCGTCTGTTATGTTCTTATTCACAGGCGAGGGAGGTTAGCCCTACGCAAGAAGTCCGAGATTAAAACATCCGGGGGACCTGGGCCTGAATTAGCCGGATTTAAATTGTAGAGCTTAGTATAATAGTCCCGGAACACCCTATTTATGGCATCCGGGACATGCGTAACCTCGCCAGATTCGGTAATTACTGCCAGAATATTGTTCCGAGAACGCTGTGCTCTGAGGCGGGATGCAAAGAGTCTATCGGCTTTGTCTCCCTTCTCATAGAAGGACGGATTTAGCCTCTGGAGAGTCTTTGCTGTGCACTCTGAGAGAGAGAGAGCGAGATCGCAGACCTCGCCCCCAGCAAAGCCTCCAAATTAGTAGGGGTAGGGGAGAGTTTATGTTGTCTCTCAAGAATCTGGAGTTTGGTAGAAAGAGAGAGGAAACTAGCTTCCCGAGTCTTTTTAAACCTCCTTGCGGGTTGGGGCCTGCGCGCCATACAGAAGCTGGGGGCTAAATTTCTTCAGAGACCCTACCGGGATGGACCCCGCCGTGGCAAAGAACGTCCGATGCTAGCAAGTTGCATCGGACGTGGCGGCTCACTCGCACCAGGCACATCGCGCTGTGAGGCTAGATGTATGAGTACACGTCTGTAAGAGAATCAGCTATAGTACATGCTGTTTATTTTGAAAACTTTAGTACTGGCAAAAGGGGAAATTTGTCAAACTAGGTTTTAATATTAAATCAAATAAAATACATTTTTGGTCTTATTAAGAAAAATTAGAACTTCCTACACATATCATTGCTTTCTCATGTACATACATAGCCTGGCGATAACACTGAAAAAGTTCCAAAAAGCCTAAACTTCCAATAGTGTATTCTTGATTTTGACTCCTCTATATAAAAACATGCCACCCAAAAATCCTGTCTCTCTATAGAAAAATAAAATAAAAATTTTACGTTGGTAAACAGTAAAAGTAAAAAGTAATTACTGATGATACAGACTCGTTAAGAGGGTGATTTATAGGGGAACTTTGGAGTCCTGGTTATTTCCTTTTGTATTTCCCCTCACTGACCTAAATGGTACAGTACAGCTATTGTAGAATGGGATCGAGATATCAGCACTACTGTATTTTCAGGGCTGATGTAACTGAATTGAGCAAGGGGAAGATGGCCTTATTTCATGGAAATTTGAAGTGCATTTGTAACCTGGCTGTATGATGAATTTGGCCTTTCTGTTCCAGTTATTACAAAAAAAGTAAATGAAATTTACAAAAAGAAGGAAAATCTGTTTAAAATCAGAATTGTTGTATGGAAAAATGCTTTATTTCTCTTACGTCCTAGAGGATGCTGGGATCCACATTAGTACCATGGGGTATAGACAGGTCCACCAGGAGCCATTGGCACTTTAAGAGTTTGAGAGTGTGGGCTGGCTCCTCCCTCTATGTCCCTCCTACCAGACTCCGTTTAGAAAATGTGCCCGGAGGAGCCGGTCATAGCTAGGGGAGCTCCATAGGAGTTTCTCTGGTTTTATTTTTTTATTAGAGTATAGGCACAGAGAGGCTGCTGGTAACAGCCTCCCTGCTTCGTGGGACTAAGTGGGGGAGTAGTGTCCTCCCTGAAGGGTCTGAGCCACTATCTCAGCTGACAGGACACTGAGCTCCTGAGTGGAATAATCATTCCCCGCCACAGGTGATCGCTCACCCCCGCAGCATGCCGCCAGCTCCTCACAGAGCCAAAAGATTCAAGTGACGAGTGAGTCACCAGCTCCCCTAGCAAGCGGGGAACCGGTGTGAAGGTGGCGGCAACAGGTTGGGAGCGCAGTACTAACTGCGCTCCGGAGGCTCAGCGGTACTTAGTGCGCCGCTGTGAGGGGCACCCTGAGCCAGTGCCGTACCCTACACTGGTATTGAAGTCTGTCAGGGGCCTCGGTTCCTATGCCAGCATAATCGTCAGGCCAGTATAAACGAACAGTGGAGCGGGAAGCAACGCCATGAAAGGGGGTGGAGCTTCTCAGAGTGGACCCGGCAGCGTTCATCGCCATTTTTCCTGCCTGCAGATCACTGTGGAGACGCTGACAGGGAGAGCTGTCCCTCCAAATCAACTCCAGCTATCCTGTACGGTACCAGGGGGTTGTGGAGGGGGGGTGGGGGGGGGAGCTGTGTAAATGCTGTGTAGCCTATTAAGGTGCACAGTAAGCGCTGGGTAGTTGTGTGTGGGTAGTTGCTAAAAAAGCGTTGTGTGTGGGTTGGCTCCAATCTCTGTGGCTCTCTTGGCATTCTTAGGGGAAACTGTATCTGTCCTTTCCTCGTGTGTGTGTGTGTGTGTGTGTGTGTGTGTGTGTGTGTGTGTGGAGTGTTTGCTATCTCCAAAAACCATGTCTATGGACTCCTGTGTCATATGCTGCAGAGGATAATTCCTCTCAGGATGATCTCATTCCATGTAATCAGGATTGTACTGTTTTATCACAGAACCCTGGAAGTGAGCCTGAGTGGTTAGCCTCTCTTAAGGGTATGATTTATCAGATTTCTACCAGGGTAGCACAGACTGAGACTGCAACTCAGGTTTTACAGAATTCTATGGCGGTTTAGTCCAGTTCTGTTCCTTCTGGGGCTTCTAGCGTACACCCTCAAAAACGTGCTCTTGCCCAGATTATACAAGATGACACGAATACCGATTCTGACATAGCAGATGGTGATGGGGATGTGCAGCGGGGGGCGACATCTCTTGCAAAAGGAGTGCAGTTGATGATTGAGGCCATTAGAGATGTGTTGAATATTGCTGACACAACACCTGAGCGGCTTGAGAAGGCTTACTTCACAGATAATAAGAAAGCCTTGCTAACCTTCCCAGCGTCTAAAGAATTAAATGCTATATTTGAAAAATCCTGGGAAAACCCGGAGAAAAAATTCCAGATCCCAAGAAAGGTTCTGATTGCTTTTCCCTTACCTTAGGAGGATAGAAAGAAATGGGAAAACCAACCCATAGTTGACGCATCTGTTTCCAGACTGTCAAAGAAGGTGGTTTTACTTGTCCCAGGATCTATTGCGTTAAAAGAACCGGCAGATCGCAAAATTGACACTATGCTCAAATCCATATACACAGCTTCAGGGGCGATACTGCAACCTACTATTGCCTGTGCGTGGATTTCTAAAGCTATTGTAAAGTGGTCAGGTGCTTTGCTTGAGGACTTGGATACAATGGATAAAAATGACGTTGAATTGTTTTTACGTCACATACTGGATTCTGCAGGATTATTGGTGGAATCCATCAAAGACCTGGGTTCGATGGCTGCAGGGATATCTTCCATGTCTGTCTCGGCTCGCAGGGGACTCTCGCTATGCCAATGGTCTGCCGACGCGGAATCCAGGAGAGGGGTGAAGAACCTACCCTACACAGGTCTGGCTCTCTTTGTGGAGGCGTTGGATGCGTGGATTTCCACGGCTACCGCGGGTAAGTCACCTTTTCTTCCCTCAGCCTCGCCAGCTACGAAGAAACCTTTTTTCTTCTTCTACATCGCAGTCCTTTCGGACGGCTAAAACAAAGAGGACCAAGCCTTTTAACACCTTCTTTAGAGGAGGTCGGGCAAAATCCCAAAAACCTGCTACTGCAGGTTCCCAAGAAAAGAAGCCTGCTTCTGGTACATCAATATCCTCAGCATGACGGTGGACTGCACAGCCTGGAGGAGGTGCCGGTGGGGGCGGGACTCTGGCGTTTCAGCCACGTCTGTGTGTCTTCCGGTCTGGATCCCTGGGTACAGGATATTGTGTCCCAGGCGTACAGACTGGAGTTTCAAGAACTCCCGCTTCACTGTTTCTTCAAATCAGGCTTGCCAGCATTATTGGCAGACATGGCTGTCCTACAGGAAGCCATCCAAATATTGGAACAGTCACAGGTCATTGTCACAGTTCCACCTCATATGCGAAACAAAGATTATTATTCAAACCTTTTCGTGGTACCAAAATCGGATGGTTCGGTCAGGCCAGTTTTAAATTTGAAATCGCTAAACCCCTTTCTGAGGGAGTTCAAATTCAAAATGGAGTCTCTGAGAGCGGTGATCTCAGGTCTGGAGGAGGGGGAGTTCCTGGTATCCCTGGATATCAAGGATGCGTACCTCCACGTTCCGATTTGGCCGCCGCATCAGGCTTCTCTCCAGTTCGCACTGTTAGACAGTCACTTTCAGTTCCAGGCACTACCATGTGGCCTCTCCACAGCACCGAGGGTGTTCACCAAGGTGATGGCAGAGATGATGGTTCTCCTCCGCAGGCAGGGGGTGAACATCATCCCATATCTGGACGATCTGCTGAAAAAGGCATCGTCCAGGGAGATGTTGTTGCAGTCCATTGTTCTCACGAGTTATCTGCTCAGGGAACACGGTTGGATCCTGAACCTTCCAAAATCACATTTGGAGCCGACGAGATTGTCTTTTCTGGGAATGATCCTCGACACGGAAGTACAGAGGGTGCTTCTACTAGAGGAGAAAGCATTGGTGATTCAAACAATGGTCCGGGACGTCCTGAAGCCCACCCGGGTATCGGTTCACCAATGCATTCGCCTTCTGAGGAAGATGGTTGCCTCTTACGAGGCTTTACAGTACGGAAAGGTTTCATGCTCGGTCTTTCCAACTGGATCTCCTGGACAAGTGGTCGGGTTCTCATCTCCACCTGCACTAGAGAAGACGTCTGTCGCCGAAAGCAAGGATTTCACTCCTATGGTGGCTGCAATTACCTCACCTTCTGGAGGGCCGCAGGTTCGGGATTCAGGATTGGATCCTCCTAACCACGGATGCAAGTCTCAGGGGCTGGGGCGCTGTCATTCAGGGGGTAACCTTCCAAGGAAGGTGGTCAAGCCCTGGAATCCAGTCTTCCGATAAACATTCTGGAACTAAAAGTCGTCTACAACGGCCTTCTCCAAGCGGCTCATCTTCTGCGAGATCGAGCCGTTCAAGTACAGTCGGACAATGAAACAACGGTGTCCTACATAAACCGACAGGGCGGAACCAAGAGCAGAGCTGCAATGTCAGAGGAAACAAGAATCCTCATATGGGCAGAAAAACACGCATTGGCGTTGTCAGCAATCTTCATTCCGGGTGTAGACAACTGGGAAGCGGACTTCCTCAGCAGACACGATCTCCATCCAGGAGAGGGGCCTCCATCCGGAGGTATTCACGGAGGTGACGGATCTTTGTTGTGTACCTCAAATAGACATGATGGCCTCGCGTCTCAACAAGAAGCTTCAGAGGTATTGTTCCAGGTCAAGGGACCCGCAAGCCGTGGCATTAGACGCCCTGGTTTCTCCGTGTGTGTTCAAGTCGGTGTACGTGTTTCTTCCACTTCCACTCATTCCAAGAGTTCTAAAACTCATAAGGAGAACAAGAGTTCAGGCAATCCTCATTGCTCCGGACTGGCCAAGAAGGGCTTGGTACGCGGATCTTCTTGGTCTTCTGCTAGAAGATCCGAGGTCTCTACCTCTTCGGCAGGACATACTGCAACAGGGGCCATTCGCTTATCAAGACTTACCATGGCTACGTTTGACGGCATGGAGGTTGAACGCCAGATATTAGCTCGGGAGGGCATTCCGAACAAGGTTATTCCTACCCTGATACAGGCTAGGGAAGGAGTAACGTCTAAACATTACCATCGTCTCTGGAAAAAATTATGTATCTTGGTGTGAGTCCAAGAAGTTTCCTATGGAGGAGTTTCAACTGGGACGGTTTCTCCTCTTCCTACAAGCAGGTGTGGATAGGGGCCTGAGGTTGGGATCCGTAAAGGTCCAGATTTTGGCCCTATCCATTTTCTTCCCTCCCTGAGGTTCAGACTTTCTTGAAAGAAGTTCTACACATCCAGCCTCCCTTTGTGCCGCCTACGGCGCCCTGGGATCTTAACGTGGTGTTACAGTTCCTCCAATCGGATTGGTTCGAACCTCTACAGGAGGTTGATGTCAAGTTTCTCACGTGGAAGGCTGTCACTTTGTTGGCCTTAGCTTCTGCTAGACATGTGTCGGAGTTGGGGGCTTTGTCTTGTAAAAGATAGAGCTGAGCTCCGGACACATCAGCAGTTCCTTCCGAAGGTTGTGTCGGCATTTCATATCAACCAACCTATTGTGGTGCCAGTGGCTACTGACTCCTCAATTTCATCAAAGTCCTTGGATGTTGTAAGAGCTCTGTAAATCTATGTGAAGAGGACTGTTCGTCACAGAAAATCGGACTCTGTTTGTCCTGTATGATCCCAAGTTCACTATCCAGCATGCGTATTCTACGGCAGGATTGCCGTGTCCAAAATCGGTTAAGGCCCACTCTACTCGTAAGGTGGGTTCTTGCTGGGCGGCTGCCCGGGGTGTCTCGGCTTTACAACTTTGCCGAGTGGCTACTTGGTCTGGGTCGAACACGTTTGCTAAGTTCTACAAGTTCAATACTTTGGCCTCTGAGGACTGGTCAATCCGTTCTGCAGGAACCTCCGTGCTCCGTTCTGGGAGCTTTGGTATATCCCCATGGTACTAATGTGGACCCCAGCATCCTCTAGGACGTAAGAGAAAATAGGATTTTAATTACCTACCAGTAAATCCTTTTCTCGTAGTCCATAGAGGATGCTGGGCGCTCCCCCAGTGCTTCGTTATCCTGCAGTGTTTACTTGATTCAGTACGACTTTGTTTTTAGTTTTGTACTGCGTTGTTACTTGGTTAAGTAATGTTTTCAGCTGTTGCTGAGTTTCAAGCTGGTTCGTTTGGTTTGCCCTGTTGTGTGAGCTGGTGTGAATCTCGCCACTATCTGTGTAATCCTTCTCTCAAAGATGTCTGTCTCCTCGGGCACAGTTTCTAGACTGAGTCTGGTAGGAGGGGCATAGAGGGAGGAGCCAGCCCCCACACTCAAACTCTTAAAGTGCCAATGGCTCCTGGTGGACCTGTCTATACCCCATGGTACTAATGTGGACCCCAGCATCCTCTATGGACTACGAGAAAAGGATTTACCGGTAGGTAATTAAAATCCTTTTTTTAATAATTAAGACTGTTTCCATTGATTTTCTATAGTTGTTATTGCCATCCTAAAAGTGAAAGACGCCATTAGTGCTGGTTGTTTATAGATTGTCCGGAAATTCACGCCGCCTTAAGGTATCAGATGGAAGTGCATCACTCCAACTGAAACATACCTGCTCTGTTGTCTGCTTAGTTATTGTGAAGATGACAAAGTGTTTTCAGTACCTTCAGTTATCGCAGGTTTCGCTTTGCATTTCAGTCCCCTAGGTCAGAGTTTCTCAGACGCAGTACTCAAGGCACCCCAGCGATCCCTGGGCAGTGGCGCCACTTCTCCTTTTCTGCATCCAGCCTGTGCTGCCTGTCTTCTCTGTTGAGCATGCCATCTTATGGCCTCTTATGTGGCCAGTGAACCTCTTCATCCTGCATCTTCTTTCTTTCTTCTGCCGCCAACGAACTGTCTCCTCTTCCGCTCAGCGGCTTCTGACGTCTAATTGGGCGGGCAGACGGATCTATGGTGTGCTTCCCATTGGCTGCTGGTCCGTGAGCAAAGGTGGCGCCAAATTCAAAATATCACCGCCACTTCCTATTGGCTGTCGAACTGGTGCCAAGTTTAAATTACTGCTTCAGAGGCGCTGCCCGACACCATTATAAGTTTGCACCCGGAGCCAATAGGTGGTCCTGGCACCAGACACCCGCTCAACTGTATTTCTCTGACGTCCTAGTGGATGCTGGGAACTCCGTAAGGACCATGGGGAATAGCGGCTCCGCAGGAGACTGGGCACAAAAGTAAAGCTTTAGGACTACCTGGTGTGCACTGGCTCCTCCCCCTATGACCCTCCTCCAAGCCTCAGTTAGATTTTTGTGCCCGACCGAGCAGGGTGCAATCTAGGGGGCTCTCCTGAGCTTCTTAGAAAAAGTTAGTTTTAGGTTTCTTATTTTCAGTGAGACCTGCTGGCAACAGGCTCACTGCATCGAGGGACTAAGGGGAGAAGAAGCGAACCTGCCTGCTTGCAGCCAGCTTGGGCTTCTTGGCTACTGGACACCATTAGCTCCAGAGGGACCGAACACAGGCCCAGCCTCGGAGTCCGGTCCCAGAGCCGCACCGCCGGCCCCCTTACAGAGCCAGAAGCAAGAAGAGGTCCGGAAAATCGGCGGCAGAAGACATCCGTCTTCAACAAGGTAGCGCACAGCACTGCAGCTGTGCGCCATTGCTCCTCAGGCACACTTCACACTCCGGTCACTGAGGGTGCAGGGCGCTAGGGGGTGGCGCCCTGAGCAGCAATATAAACACCTTGGCTGGCGAAAATACACCACATATAACCCCCAGGGCTATATGGATGTATTTTAACCCCTGCCAGAATTCAGCAAAAAGCGGGAGAAAAGTCCGCCGAGAAGGGGGCGGAACCTATCTCCTCAGCACACTGGCGCCATTTTCCATCACAGCTCCGCTGGAAGGACGTCTCCCTGACTCTCCCCTGCAGTCCTGCACTACAGAAAAGGGTAAAAAAGAGAGGGGAGGCACTAATTTCGCGCAGTTTGATAATATCAGCAGCTATAAAGGGAAAAACACATTATATAGTGGTATCCCTGTGTATATATAGCGCTCTGGTGTGTGCTGGCATACTCTCCCTCTGTCTCCCCAAAGGGCTAGTGGGGTCCTGTCCTCTATCAGAGCATTCCCTGTGTGTGTGTGCGGTGTGTCGGTACGATTGTGTCGACATGTTTGAGGAGGAAAATGATGTGGAGGCGGAGCAATTGCCTGTAATAGAGATGTCACCCCCTAGGGAGTCGACACCTGAGTGGATGGGCTTATGGAAGGAATTACGTGACAGTGTCAGCTCTTTACAAAAGACAGTTGACGACATGAGACAGCCGGCTACTCAGCTTGTGCCTGTCCAGGCGTCTCAAAGGCCATCAGGGGCTCTAAAACGCCCGTTACCTCAGATGGCAGACACAGACGCCGACACGGATACTGACTCCAGTGTCGACGATGAAGAGACGAATGTGACTTCCAGTAGGGTCACACGTTACATGATTGAGGCAATGAAAAATGTTTTACATATTTCTGATAATACAAGTACCACTAAAAAGGGTATTATGTTTGGTGAGAAAAAACTGCCTGTTGTTTTTCCTGCATCGGAGGAATTAAATGAAGTGTGTGATGAAGCGTGGGTTTCCCCCGATAAAAAACTGATCATTCCTAAAAGGTTATTGGCATCATACCCTTTCCCGCCAGAGGATAGGGCACGTTGGGAAACACCCCCTAGGGTGGATAAAGCGCTCACACGCTTGTCTAAACAGGTGGCACTACCCTCTCCTGAGACGGCCGCCCTTAAGTAACCTGCTGACAGAAAGCAGGAAAATATCCTAAAATGTATATACACTCACACGGGAGTTATACTGCGACCAGCAATCGCCTCAGCCTGGATGTGCAGTGCTGGGGTGGCTTGGTTGGATTCCCTGACGGACAATATTGATACCCTAGACAGGGACAGTATATTACTGACTATAGAGCATTTAAAAGATGCATTTCTATATATGCGTGATGCACAGAGGGATATCTGCCGACTGGCATCAAGAGTAAGTGCACTGTCCATTTCTGCCAGAAGAGGGTTATGGACACGACAGTGGTCAGGGGATGCGGATTCCAAAAGGCATATGGAAGTATTGCCTTATAAAGGGGAGGAGTTATTTGGGGTAGGTCTATCAGACCTGGTAGCCACGGCAACTGCTGGAAAATCCACATTTTTACCCCAGGTAGCCTCTCAACATAAGAAGACGCCGTATTATCAGGCGCAGTCCTTTCTGCCCCATAAGGGCAAGCGGGCAAAAGGTTCCTCTTTTCTGCCCCGTGGCAGAGGGAGAGGGAAAAGGCTGCAGCAAACAGACAGTTCCCAGGAACAGAAGCCCTCTCCCGCCTCTGCCAAGTCCTCAGCATGACGCTGGGGCTTTACAAGCGGACTCAGGCACGGTGGGGGCCCGTCTCAAGAATTTCAGCGCGCAGTGGGCTCACTCGCAAGTGGACCCCTGGATCCTTCAGGTGGTATCTCAGGGGTACAAATTGGAGTTCGAGACGTCTCCCCCTCGCCGTTTCCTAGAGTCTGCTTTACCGACGTCTCCCTCCGACAGGGAGGCGGTATTGGAAGCCATTCACAAGCTGTATTCCCAGCAGGTGATAATCAAGGTACTCCTCCTGCAACAGGGAAAGGGGTATTATTCCACGCTGTTTGTGGTACATTTGTGGACGGCTCGGTAAGACCGATTTTAAATCTAAAATCCTTGAACACTTACATACAGAGGTTCAAATTCAAAATGGAGTCACTCAGAGCAGTGATTGTGAACCTGGAAGAAGGGGATTATATGGTGTCTCTGGACATCAAGGATGCTTACCTCCATGTCCCAATTTACCCTTCTCACCAAGGGTACCTCAGGTTTGTGGTACAGAACTGTCACTATCCGTTTCAGACGCTGCCGTTTGGATTGTCCACGGCACCCCGGGTCTTTACCAAGGTAATGGCCGAAATGATGATACTCTTTCGATGGTAGGGAGTTTTAGTTATCCCTTACTTGGACGATCTCCTGATAAGGGCAAGATCCAGGGAACAGTTGGAAGTCGGGGTAGCACTATCTCATGTAGTGTTGCGGCAGCACGGTTGGATTCTCAATATTCCAAAATCGCAGCTGATCCCGACGACACGTCTTCTATTCCTAGGGATGATCCTGGACACAGTCCAGAAAAAGGTGTTTCTCCCGGAGGAGAAAGCCAGGGAGTTATCCGAACTAGTCAGAAACCTCCTAAAACCAGGCCAAGTGTCAGTGCATCAATGCACAAAGGTCCTGGGAAAAATGGTGGCTTCCTACGAAGCAATCCCATTCGGCAGATTCCACGCAAGAACTTTCCAGTGGGATCTGCTAGACAAATGGTCCGGGTCGCATCTTCAGATGCATCAGCGGATAACCTTGTCACCAAAGACAAGGGTGTCTCTCCTGTGGTGGTTGCAGAGTGCTCATCTTCTAGAGGGCCGCAGATTCGGCATTCAGGACTGGGTCCTGGTGACCACGGATGCCAGCCTGCGAGGCTGGGGAGCAGTCACACAGGGAAGGAATTTCCAGGGCTTGTGGTCAAGCCTGGAGACATCACTTCACATAAATATCCTGGAGCTAAGGGCCATTTACAATGCTCTAAGCCTAGCAAGACCTCTGCTTCAAGGTCAGCCGGTGTTGATCCAGTCGGACAACATCACGGCAGTCGCCCACGTAAACAGACAGGGCGGCACAAGAAGCAGGAGGGCAATGGCAGAAGCTGCAAGGATTCTTCGCTGGGCGGAAAATCATGTGATAGCACTGTCAGCAGTGTTCATTCCGGGAGTGGACAACTGGGAAGCAGACTTCCTCAGCAGGCACGACCTCCACCCGGGAGAGTGGGGACTTCATCCAGAAGTCTTCCACATGATTGTAAACCGTTGGGAAAAACCAAAGGTGGACATGATGGCGTCCCGCCTCAACAAAAAACTGGACAGGTATTGCGCCAGGTCAAGGGACCCTCAGGCAATAGCTGTGGACGCTCTGGTAACACCGTGGGTGTACCAGTCAGTGTATGTGTTCCCTCCTCTGCCTCTCATACCCAAGGTTCTGAGAATTATAAGACGGGGAGGAGTAAGAACTATACTCGTGGCTCCGGATTGGCCAAGAAGGACTTGGTACCCGGAACTTCAAGAGATGCTCACAGAGGACCCGTGGCCTCTGCCTCTAAGAAGGGACCTGCTCCAGCAAGGACCCTGTCTGTTCCAAGAATTACCGCGGCTGCGTTTGACGGCATGGCGGTTGAACGCCGGATCCTGAAGGAAAAAGGCATTCCGGAGGAAGTCATCCCTACCCTGATCAAAGCCAGGAAGGATGTAACCGCAAAGCATTATCACCGCATTTGGCGAAAATATGTTGCGTGGTGCGAGGCCAGGAAGGCCCCAACGGGGGAATTTCAACTGGGTCGATTCCTGCATTTCCTGCAAACAGGAGTGTCTATGGGCCTCAAATTGGGATCCATTAAGGTTCAGATTTCGGCCCTGTCGATTTTCTTCCAGAAAGAACTGGCTTCAGTTCCTGAAGTTCAGACGTTTGTCAAGGGGGTGCTGCATATACAGCCTCCTTTTGTGCCTCCAGTGGCACCTTGGGATCTCAATGTAGTTTTGGGGTTCCTCAAATCACATTGGTTTGAACCACTTAAATCTGTGGATTTAAAATATCTCACATGGAAAGTGGCCATGCTGTTGTCCCTGGCTTCGGCCAGGCGAGTGTCAGAATTGGCGGCTTTATCCTGCAAAAGCCCCTATCTGATTTTCCATTCGGACAGGGCGGAATTGAGGACTCGTCCTCAGTTTCTCCCTAAGGTGGTGTCAGCGTTTCACCTGAACCAACCTATTGTGGTGCCTGCGGCTACTAGGGACTTGGAGGACTCCAAGTTGCTAGACGTTGTCAGGGCCCTGAAAATATATGTTTCCAGGACGGCTGGAGTCAGAAAATCTGACTCGCTGTTTATCTTGTATGCACCCAACAAGCTGGGTGCTCCTGCTTCGAAGCAGACTATTGCTCGTTGGATTTGTAGTACAATTCAGCTTGCACATTCTGTGGCAGGCCTGCCACAGCCAAAATCTGTAAATGCCCATTCTACAAGGAATGTGGGCTCATCTTGGGCGGCTGCCCGAGGGGTCTCGGCTTTACAACTTTACCGAGCAGCTACTTGGTCAGGGGCAAACACGTTTGCTAAATTCTACAAATTTGATACCCTGGCTGAGGAGGACCTGGAGTTCTCTCATTCGGTGCTGCAGAGTCATCCGCACTCTCCTGCCCGTTTGGGAGCTTTGGTATAATCCCCATGGTCCTTACGGAGTTCCCAGCATCCACTAGGACGTCAGAGAAAATAAGAATTTACTTACCGATAATTCTATTTCTCGTAGTCCGTAGTGGATGCTGGGCGCCCATCCCAAGTGCGGATTGTCTGCAATACTTGTACATAGTTATTGTTAACAATTCGGGTTATTGTTGTTGTGAGCCATCTATTCAGAGGCTCCTCTGTTATCATGCTGTTAACTGGGTTCAGATCACAAGTTGTACGGTGTGATTGGTGTGGCTGGTATGAGTCTTACCCGGGATTCAAAAATCCTTCCTTATTGTGTACGCTCGTCCGGGCACAGTATCCTAACTGAGGCTTGGAGGAGGGTCATAGGGGGAGGAGCCAGTGCACACCAGGTAGTCCTAAAGCTTTACTTTTGTGCCCAGTCTCCTGCGGAGCCGCTATTCCCCATGGTCCTTACGGAGTTCCCAGCATCCACTACGGACTACGAGAAATAGAATTATCGGTAAGTAAATTCTTATTTTCCGGCACCGGGATCTGACACTGGTGGTCATTCCGAGTTGATCGCTAGCTGCCGTTGTTCGCAGCGCAGTGATCAGGCTAAAAATTGGCATTTCTGCGCATGCGTACGGGCCGCAGTACGCACGCGCAACATACTTTCACACAAAACTATGCAGTTTCACACATGGTCTAGCGACGCTTTTCAGTCGCACTGTTGATCGTTGAATGATTGACAGGAAGTGGGTGTTTCTGGGTGGTAACTGGCCGTTTTCCGGGAGTGTGCTAAAAAATGCAGGCGTGCCTAGGGAAACGGGGGAGTGGCTGGCGGAACGCAGGGCGTGTTTGTGACGTCAAAGCAGGAACCAAACAGACTGAAGTGATCGCAAGGAAGGAGTAGGTCTGCAGCTACTTGATTAAATTTCAGCACTATTCTGTTAACCTTTCGTTCGCACTTCTGCTAAGCTTAGATACACTCCCAGAGGGCGGCAGCTTAGTGTTTGCACTGCTGCTTAAAGCAGCTAGCAAGCGTTCAACTCGGAATAAGGGCCACTAATCCCAGCGCCGTATGCTACGCCGGGACACATCTACACACAAGTACACAATAGAAATCAATGGGAAAATAGCGAAAGTTAGTGAGAGGATTGGGGACAACGAGGCTGCACATGGGTCCTTTGCTTTATTGATCTGCCCCCACATTTTTTTTACTCCTCTTTTTCATCCTCTTACTCCCTTTCTCTCTCACCCAATCCCACCCCCCCCCCCCCCCCCACCCCCCAATTCTGTCTATTACTCTTATCTGAACTTGTTAGTGGGTGATTTTCAAGGACGTTTGTGTGCTGCACTTAATCACAAGTCTTTCTTACATGGCTGCCTGTTACTGACTCCTTCCACTGCATAGTGGTGGGTAACGCTGCCATCACATCTCCCACACTGGCACCTGAAACCACTTCTACCAGTCTCCTACCTTCAGTACCTGGAACAATCTACTTTGGATATTCATGGACATGCTGCTGCAACATCTCCTGGTTGGTGTCCACTAAATCCCACTGATTCCTCACCATGGACCAGTGCCTGCAGGGTAGCTGGCAGAAGGATTGAGCTTGGAGACACTGGGCTTAATCTAGAACAGCCTGTGAACGGAGTATTGTTTTATGCTATTCTGGTGGTCAAAGGATACAACAGTCATCTTAATGGCAAGATGTTAATTCCTCAATGGGGGCAAATCAATTCAGCACAATGTTGAATAGCAGTGCTGTAAACCTGAGACTAGAGAATTACTGCTTGCACCATCTCCTGACTGCCCCTGTCTCCTACCCCCACACCTTTTGTCCCTCATACCTATACAGCATTCATGGACGTGACTTGAGAGCTCTTTGCTACTGTTCAAAACTTTGGGGTCACTTAGAAATTTCCTTTTTTTTTTTTTTAAAGAAAAGCATTGTTTTTTTCAATGAAGATAACCTTAAATTACTCAGAATTACACTCTATACATTGTTAATGTGGTAAATGAGTATACTAGCTGCAAACGTCTGGTTTTTAATGGAATATCTACATAGGTGTATAGAAGCTCATTTCCAGCAACCATCACTCCAGTGATCTAATGGTACATTGTGTTTGCTAATCGCAGTAGAAGACTAATGGATGATTAGAAAACCCTTGTGCAATTGTGTTAGCACAGCTGAAAACGGGTTTGCTCGTTAGAGAAACTATAAAACTGGCCTTCCTTTGAGCTAGTTGAGTATCTAGATTCTAGATCTTCACGTTTGTGGGTTCGATTATACTCTCAAAATCGCAAGAAAAAGAGAACTTTCATGTGAAACTCGACAGTCTATTCTTTTTCTTAGAAATGAAGGCTATTCCATGCGAGAAATTGCCAAGAAACTGAACATTTCCTACGACTGTGTGCACTACTCCCTTCAGAGTACAGCACAAACAGGCTCTAACCAGAGTAGAAGAGAAGTGGGAGGCCCCCGGTGCACAACTGAGCAAGAAGACAAGTACATTAGAGTCTCTAGTTTGAGAAATAGACGCCTCACAAGTCCTCAACTGGCAGCTTAATTAAATGGTATCAGCAAAACGCCTGTGTCAATGTCTACAGTGAAGAGGCGACTCCGGGATGCTGGTTTTCTAGGCAGAGTGGCAAAGAAAAAGCCATATCTGAGACTGGGCAATAAAATGAAAAGATTACTATGGGCAAAAGAACTCAGACATTGGACAGAGGAAGATTGGAAAAAAGTGTTATGGACAGACGAATCAAAGTTTGAGGTGTTTGGATCACACACAAGAACATTTGTAAAATGCAGAACAAGTGAGAAGATGCTGGAAGAGTGCCTGACGCCATCTGTCAAGCATGGTGGAGGTAATGTGATGGTCTGGGGCTGCTTTGGTGCTGATAAAGTGGGAGATTTTTACAAGGTAAAAGTGATTTTGAATAAGGAAGGCTATCACTCCATTTTGCAACGCCATGCCATACCCTGTGGACAGCGCTTGATTGGAGCCAATTTCCTCCTACAAAAGGACAATGACCCAAAGCACACCTCCAAATTATGCAAGAACTATTTAGGGAAGAAGCAGGCAGCTGGTATTCTGTCTGTAATGAAGTGGCCAGCGCAGTCACCAGATCTCAACCCCATTGAGCTGTTCTGGGAGCAGCTTGACCGTATGGCTCGCAAGAAGTGCCCATCAAGCCAATCCAACTTGTGGGAAGTGCTTTAGGAAGCGTGAGGTGAAATTTCTTCAGATTACCTTAACAAATTCACAGCTAGAATGCCAAAGGTCTGCAATGCTGTAATTGATGCAAAGGGAGCATTCTCTGACAAAAGCAAAGTTTGAAAGTCAAAATTATTATTTCAAATAAAAATCAATTTCTGCTGCGGGGTACACTGGGCTCCACAGGGATTGACATTGGGGTGTAGAGTAGAATCTTGATCAGAGGCACCAACAGGCTAAAAGCTTTGACCTTCTTCCCAGAATGCATAGCGCCGCCTCCTCTATAACCCCGCCTCCATGCACAGGAGCTCAGTTTTGTAGTTGGTGCCATGCAGTGCAGGCATACAACAGGTGGGCTGCTCCAGCAGCCCTCAGAAGAGCTTTTTTAAAGTGAAAAATTAAGACTTCAAGGGCTGCAGCAGAGACACTGTGAGTGTTAGATGTCAGTCAGACATCTCCTGCTGCAGCTCCATCACCTCCCCCAGCGGCGCTGTATACTTCCGCGCCCTGGTTGCCAGGTACTTACAGCGGAGGCTCCGGTTTGCTCCTGTCAGTCACAAACCCCACCGCAGTTCTCCTGGATCGTGTGGCCGCACTCAGGGAGGAGGTAAGAGGGTTCCCCAGGCGGGACCCACTGGAAATCGCGTTCCGGCGCGGCCGCTGGGAGGCGGGCCGCGCGCACTGGCGTGGACACTGTGGCAGTACAGGGACCCGACTAGACCGCCAGGGCAAGGGCAAAGGTCGGTTTTACTAAAAACTGTTTGCTATAAAGCCCGTAGTACCCGGTGGTGAAGTCCAGCAAGGGGATAAGGCTTTGACCTGTAGCCCCTCCCCCAGCCCCAGGGCGCCATTTAGAGTAAATGTTCCCACCCTGGAGCTGCATATATCTCTCTCCCTCACTCCCTGTCAGCGTTTGGGCGCCATTAGGACAAGCTGAGTTGATCCTGGGACTGTTTGGGCAAATCCTCCTCTGTAAAGCCGCCTGCATGTCAGCGCTGTGCATTTTACAGGACACTTAAGTATTCTACATGTCTGCTGACCGTGTTAGTTAAGAAACAGTGCATTTAGTCAGGGTTATTTAGTACAAGTACCCTGTGATATACATCCAGTCTTTACTGTGCATTGTTATATCTATTAAGTGTGTATAGCCAGGGGCGGATTGGGAACAAAAAGTGGCCCTGGAAAAAGTTTGTACTAGTGGCCCCACTTGGGCAGCACCAGAGGTGTAAGGTCTAGCCATGGGCCATGGCAGCAGCACCCTCCCCCCAAGACTATCCAGATAGTGGGGATGTCCAGCATCAAGGGGAAGTTAAAAGGAAATAAAATTAAATGTTATGAGCACATTATATGACACACCTTTAGAATTTAGGAAACTATATAATTCTTTAGAAAGATATATTTTCTTGCTTATTACACCAACCATGGCCCTCATTCCAAGTTGTTCGCTCGCAAGCTGCTTTTAGCAGCTTTGCACACGCTAAGCCACCGCCTACTGGGAGTGAATCTTAGCTTATCAAAATTGCGAACTAAAGATTCGCAATATTGCGAAAAGACTTCTCTGTGCAGTTTCTGAGTAGCTCGAGACTTACTCTGCCAGTGCGATCAGTTCAGTGCTTGTCGTTCCTGGTTTGATGTCACAAACACACCCAGCGTTCGCCCAGACACTCCTCCGTTTTTCCAGCCACTCCCGCGTTTTTCCCAGAAACTGTAGCGTTTTTTCAAACACTCCCATAAAACGGCCAGTTTCCGCCCAGAAACACCCACTTCCTGTCAATCACATTACGATCACCAGAACGAAGAAAAAACCTTGTAATGCCGTGAGTAAAATACCTAACTGCATAGCAAATTTACTTGGCGCAGTCGCAGTGCGAACATTGCGCATGTGCAGTTAGCGGAAAATCGCTGCGATGCGAAGAAAATTACCGAGCGAGCAACTCGGAATGACCACCCATATTCCAATCACTATTCACTCAATCTTATATGTCAGCCAAGCAGGCAGACAGAGCATACACTAGAGCATCTGCACTCACAGGCTAAGTGGCAAAGTGATTTTCATATATGCATATTGTTTGACATCTCATTCATTATGTCTTTAAATAGGACCACATGTCCTCAAACAAAACAGGCCCCACGGGTGCGTCGGCCCACCGGCAGTCTTCCCTGTAGACCCTATGGCCAATCCACCTCTGTGTATAGCTATACTTAGTATTACTATGTATTGCTAGTCCAGTGCAGTTTTATTGCATGTCATAATTTCTGCATTGTACAATGTGACTATGTGTGTGTGCATATAGCTGCTGTGTGACCTCCATTTCGTGTATCTCACTCAGATTGCTATCCCTATATTCTGTAATTACTCAGGGGGTTCTTGTCAGATGTTGTGCTGCTGATATTGTACTGTGTTGCCTTGAATTGAGCTTTCAGATATGTCAGCTACAAGGGGCGATGGAGCTGGGGCTGATCCCACATTGCGTGGTGGTGACGCTGCAGACACGTTTGAGGAGAATATAGCGGCTGAGGGTTCAGGTTCTGGGAGTTCCTTACCCCCCAGTGGGACAGTAGCAACGGGGGTTCAAAATAACCCACCTTAGGCTACTTTCTCCACGTTATTGAATACGCTGGTAACTAGACTTGCGCCCCCTGTGGGACCTTCTGCTTATGGTCCCTGCGGTTAATCCGCCGTGGGCAGATCAACTGTCCAATCAGTTACAGCAATTGAACCAATCACTGACTAAACAGAAGTCTAACCCTCGCCCGCCTAAGACCAAGGGGTCCTCTAAGCGGGCCATTACATCCTCACAATCCACTAACGTCCCAGACACCTCGTCTGATGAGGATGGCGTATATACTGACCCCACAGACAATGATTCTAATGCTTCTGATAGGGAATCTGTTTCACATGTGGATGTCCCTGACTTGTTGGAGGCTATCAGGTTAATCCTTCAAATTACCGATGACCCAGAGCCTGATACTGCCCCTAGGAAACCGGACAGATTTAAACGTCAGAAAGTGGTTAAACAAGTTTTCTCTAACGTCCTAGTGGATGCTGGGGACTCCGTAAGGACCATGGGGAATAGACGGGCTCCGCAGGATACAGGGCACTTTAAGAAAGAATTTGGATACTGGTGTGCTCTGGCTCCTCCCTCTATGTCCCTCCTCCAGACCTCAGTTTGAATCTGTGCCCGGACGAGCTGGGTGCTACTTAGTGAGCTCTCCTGAGCTTGCTAGAAAGAAGTATTTTGTTAGGTTTTTTTATTTTCAGAGAGATCTGCTGGCAACAGACTCTCTGCTACGTGGGACTGAGGGGAGAGAAGCAGCCCTACTCACCGAAGATAGGTCCTGCTTCTTAGGCTACTGGACACCATTAGCTCCAGAGGGATCGTACACAGGATCGCACCCTTGGTCGTCCGATCCCGGAGCCGCGCCGCCGTCCCCCTCGCAGAGCCAGAAGTCAGAAGCCGGTGTCTGAAGCAAGAAGACGTCAAAATCGGCGGCAGAAGACTCCAGTCTTCATATGAGGTAGCGCACAGCACTGCAGCTGTGCGTCATTGCTCCCACACTAACCCACACACTCCGGTCACTGTAGGGTGCAGGGCGCGGGGGGGGGGGGGGGGGACCCTGGGCAGCAATTAAGAACCTCTTGGCAAAAAAGCAGCATATATACAGTTGGGCACTGTATATATGCATGGGTCCCCGCCATATTTTTACACATAAACGCGGGACAGAAGCCCGCCGCTGAGGGGGCGGGGCTTCTTCCTCAGCACTTACCAGCGCCATTTTCTCTCCACAGCTCCGCTGAGAGGAAGCTCCCCAGGCTCTCCCCTGCAGAATCACGGTAGAAGAGGGTATAGAGAGAGGGGGGGCACATAAATTTGGCGCAAAAACAATATATACAGCAGCTACTGGGTTTAACACTAAGTTACTGTGTGACTCCTGGGACATATAGTGCTGGGGTGTGTGCTGGCATACTCTCTCTCTGTCTCTCCAAAGGGCCTTGTGGGGGAACTGTCTTCAAAAAGAGCATCCCCTGTGTGTGTGGTGTGTCGGTACGCTTGTGTCGGCATGTTTGACGAGGAAGGCTATCTGGAAGCAGAGCGGGAGCAAATGAATGTGGGGTCGCCGCCGACACCCAATTGGATGGATATGTGGAAGGTTTTAAATGATAATGTTACTTCCTTGCATAAAAGGTTGGATAAAGCAGAAGCCTTGGGACAGCCGGGGTCTCAGCCCATGCCTGATCCTATGTCGCAGAGGCCGTCAGGGTCTCAGAAGCGCCCACTATCCCAAATTGTTGACACAGATGTCGACACGGATTCTGACTCCAGTGTCGATGGCGATGATGCAAAGTTACAGCCTAAAATGGCTAAAGCCATCCGTTACATGATTATAGCAATGAAGGATGTGTTGCACATCACAGAGGAAACCCCAGTCCCTGACAAGAGGGTTTATATGTATGGGGGAAAAAGGCAAGAGGTGACCTTTCCCCCTTCACATGAGTTAAATGAGTTATGTGAAAAGGCTTGGGAATCTCCAGATAGAAAACTGCAGATTTCCAAACGGATGCTTATGGCGTATCCTTTCCCGCCAACGGACAGGTTACGCTGGGAATCCTCCTCTAGGGTAGACAAAGCTTTAACACGCTTATCCAAGAGGGTAGCCCTGCCATCACAGGATTCGGCCACCCTAAAAGATGCTGCGGATAGAAAGCAGGAGGGTATCCTGAAGTCCATTTATACACATTCAGGTACCCTACTAAGGCCGGCGATTGCGTCGGCCTGGATGTGTAGTGCTGTAGCAGCATGGACAGTACCTTATCTGAGGAACTTGATACCTTGGACAAGGATACTATAGTACTGACCCTGGGGCATATAAAAGACGCTGTCCTATATATGAGAGATGCCCAAAGAGACATTAGCCTACTGGGCTCTAGAATGAATGCAATGTCGATTTCTGCCAGAAGGGTCCTGTGGACTCTGCAATGGACAGGCGATGCCGACTCAAAAAGGCACATGGAGGTGTTACCTTACAAGGGTGAGGAATTGTTTGGAGACGGTCTCTCGGACCTGGTCTCCATAGCTACTGCTGGAAAGTCAAATTTTTTGCCATATGTTCCCTCACAACCTAAGAAAGCACCGTATTACCAAATGCAGTCCTTTCGATCACAAAAAAGCAAGAAAGTCCGAGGTGCGTCTTTTCTTGCCAGAGGCAGGGGCAAAGGAAAGAAGCTGCATAACACAGCTAGTTCCCAGGAACAGAAGTCCTCCCCGGCTTCCACTAAATCCACCGCATGACGCTGGGGCTCCTCAGGCGGAGCTAGGCCCGGTGGGGGCGCTTCTCCGAAATTTCAGCCACAAGTGGGTTCACTCCCAGGTGGATCCCTGGGCGATAGAGATTGTGTCTCAGGGATACAAGCTGGAATTCGAAGAGATGCCCCCTCACTGATACCTCAAATCGGCCCTGCCAGCTTCCCCCTTAGAGAGGGAAATAGTGTTAACTGCAATTCACAAATTGTATCTTCAGCAGGTGGTGGTCAAGGTTCCCCTCCTTCAACAAGGAAAGTGTTATTATTCGACCATGTTTGTGGTACCGAAACCGGACGGTTCGGTCAGACCCATATTGAATTTAAAATCCCTGAACATATACCTGAAAAGGTTCAAGTTCAAGATGGAATCGCTCAGAGCGGTCATCGCAAGCCTGGAAGGGGGGGATTTTATGGTGTCTCTGGACATAAAGGATGCATAACTTCATGTCCCCATTTATCCACCTCATCAGGCGTACCTCAGATTTGTGGTACAGGATTGTCATTACCAATTCCAGACGTTGCCATTTGGTCTGTCCACGACACCGAGAATATTTACCAAGTTAATGGCGGAAATGATGGTGCTCCTGCGAAAGCAAGGGGTCACAATTATCCCATACTTGGACGATCTCCTCATAAAGGCGAGGTCCAGAGAGCAGTTGCTGATCAGCGTAGCATGCTCTCGGGAAGTGTTACAACAGCACGGCTGGATTCTAAATATTCCAAAGCCGCAGTTGATTCCTACGGCTCGTCTGCCCTTCCTGGGCATGATTCTGGACACAGACCAGAAAAGGGTTTATCTCCCGATGGAGAAGGCTCAGGAGCTCATGACACTGGTCAGAGACCTATTAAAACCAAAACAGGTGTCGGTGCATCACTGCACGCGAGTCCTGGGAAAGATGGTTGCATCATACGAGGCCATTCCCTTCGGCAGGTTCCATGCGAGGACCTTTCAATGGGATCTGTTGGACAAGTGGTCCGATCACCCTATCCCCCAGGGCCAGGGTGTCTTTTCTGTGGTGGCTGCAGAGTGCTCACCTTCTCGAGGGCCGCAGATTCGGCATTCAGGACTGGGTCCTGGTGACCACGGATGCAAGCCTCCGAGGGTGGGGGGCAGTCACACAGGGAAGAAATTTCCAAGGTCTGTGGTCAAGTCAGGAGACTTGCCTTCACATCAACATCCTGGAACTAAGGGCCATATACAACTCCCTAAGTCAAGCGGAGACCCTGCTTCGCGACCAATCGGTGCTGATTCAGTCAGACAACATCACCGCAGTGGCTCATGTAAACCGCCAAGGCGGCACAAGGAGCAGGGTGGCGATGGCGGAAGCCACCAGAATTCTTCGCTGGGGGGAGAATCACGTAAGAGCACTGTCAGCAGTGTTCATTCCGGGAGTGGACAACTGGGAAGCAGACTTTCTCAGCAGGCACGACCTCCACCCGGGAGAGTGGGGACTTCATCAAGAAGTCTTGGCGCAGATTGCAAGTCGGTGGGAACTGCCACAGGTGGACATGATGGCATCCCGCCTCAACAAAAAGCCACAGAGGTATTGCGCCAGGTCAAGAGACCCTCAGGCGATAGCTGTAGACGCACTAGTGACACCGTGGGTGTTCCAGACGGTTTATGTATTTCCTCCTCTTCCTCTCATACCCAAGGTGCTGAGAATCAGAAGAAAAAGAGGAGTGAGAACAATACTCATTGTTCCGGATTGGCCAAGAAGGACTTGGTATCCAGATCTGCAAGAAATGCTCACAGAGGACCCATGGCCTCTGCCTCTAAGACAGGACCTGTTGCAACAGGGGCCCTTTCTATTCCAAGACTTACCGCGGCTGCGTTTGACGGCATCGCGGTTGAACGCCGGATCCTAGCAGAAAAAGGCATTCCGGATGAGGTTATTCCTACGCTGATAAAGGCTAGGAAGGACGTGACGGCTAAACATTATCACCGTATATGGCGAAAATATGTTGCTTGGTGTGAGGCCAGGAATGCCCCTACGGAGGAATTCCAGCTGGGCCGTTTCCTTCACTTCCTACAGTCGGGAGTGACTTTGGGCCTAAAATTGGGTTCCATTAAGGTCCAGATTTCGGCCCTATCCATTTTCTTTCAAAAAGAACTGGCTTCTCTTCCGGAAGTCCAGACGTTTGTAAAGGGAGTGCTGCATATTCAGCCTCCTTTTGTGCCTCCAGTGGCACCTTGGGATCTTAACGTGGTGTTGAGTTTCCTGAAGTCACACTGGTTTGAGCCACTAAAGACCGTGGAGTTAAAATTTCTCACGTGGAAGGTGGTCATGCTATTAGCCTTGGCTTCAGCTAGGCGTGTGTCAGAATTAGTGGCTTTGTCACATAAAAGCCCCTATCTAGTTTTCCATATGGACAGGGCAGAATTGCGGACCCGTCCACAATTTCTGCCAAAAGTGGTGTCATCCTTTCGTATGAACCAACCTATTGTGGTGCCTGTGACTACTCGTGACTTGGAGGATTCCGAGTTACTAGATGTGGTTAGGGCTTTGAAGGTTTATGTAGCCAGAACGGCTAGAGTCAGGAAAACTGAGTCGTTGTTTATCCTGTATGCACCCAACAAGCTGGGTGCTCCTGCTTCAAAGCAAACTATTGCTCGCTGGATCTGTAACACGATTCAGCAGGCTCATTCTGCGGCTGGATTGCCGCTTCCAAAATCAGTAAAAGCCCACTCCACAAGGAAGGTGGGCTTTTCTTGGGCGGCTGCCCGAGGGGTCTCGGCATTACAGCTTTGCCGAGCGACTACTTGGTCAGGTTCAAACACTTTTGCAAAGTTTTACAAGTTTGATACCCTGGCTGAGGAGGACCTTGTGTTTGCTCATTCGGTGCTGCAGAGTCATCCGCACTCTCCCGCCCGTTTGGGAGCTTTGGTATAATCCCCATGGTCCTTACGGAGTCCCCAGCGTCCACTAGGACGTTAGAGAAAATAAGATTTTACTTACCGATAAATCTATTTCTCGTAGTCCGTAGTGGATGCTGGGCGCCCGTCCCAAGTGCGGACTTCTTCTTGTATATAGTTATTGCTTAAATAAGGGTTATGTTGTGTTGCATCAGGGTTGATCTGATGCTCCGTTGTTGTTCATACTGTTAACTGGGTAAGTTTATCACATGTTATACGGTGTGATTGGTGTGACTTGTATGAGTCTTGCCCTGGATTCCAAAATCCTTTCCTTGTACTGTCAGCTCTTCCGGGCACAGTTTCTCTAACAGGTTTGGAGGAGGGACATAGAGGGAGGAGCCAGAGCACACCAGTATCCAAATTCTTTCTTAAAGTGTCCTGTCTCCTGCGGAGCACGTCTATTCCCCATGGTCCTTACGGAGTCCCCAGCATCCACTACGGACTACGAGAAATAGATTTACCGGTAAGTAAAATCTTATTTTACCTCACTCTGACCATTTGGTGGACATACGTCGGGTATCCTGGGAAAATCCAGGAAAGAAATTCACGCCTCACAAGAAGATGCTGGCTCGCTATCCCCTTGCGGCGGAGTTTACCAAAAATTGGGAGACACCCCCGCCAGTGGATTCGCAAGTGGCGTGGCTGGTGGTATCCTCAGCTCTGCCTGTAACTCCCGTCACGTCTCTGAAAGATCCGACGGATAAGCATGTGGAGGGTTGTTTAAAGGTGATTTACACCTTAGCTGGTGCTGCGCATAGGCCCACCATTGCAGCGACTTGGGCTGCAGAGGCTATTGAAGCTTGGGCTCAGGAGTTGGAGGCTGAGTTGCCTTCCAACGCTTCTGATCATGCTAGACATTGTCTGTCGTATATTGTCACAGCTTCTCATTACATTAAAGAGGCGGCTTCTAGTTTATTTGGGGAGCTAAAAGACCGCGAATAGGGCTGATAAAGTTGCAGCAACCAGTCACCAACGGGGGTATTAATTTTCCGAATATATTACATTACAATCATGCGGCAATATTGCGATACCTGCGAGACTGGTTATCTGATAAGGACCTTTACGCTAACACTTCGCTGGAAGGACAGTTTTTAACGAACTGTAATCTGACAGATCTGTTACACGTACATGATAGCGAAGTAGGAGACAACATACGTAATAATCCCTTACTATGGACTACAAAACGAATTTGGCATACTTAACTTAAACCCCTATAATACCCTCTTCTCACAATTTCTACATAATCCGAACTTTCAAGGCGGATTGGCGGCATCACCTTATGATAGACTTATATCAGAGGGTCTGTACAATGTGGGGACACTTGTAGACAGGGATACCAGGTCACCGCTTTCATATACATCAGCATCGGAAAAATTCCCTAGTTTCCAACGATACCCGTTTGCCTATATTCAGGCTAAACATTATGCCATATCAGTGATAAGAAAATTATCTGATGATGACTAGTTCCACAGAATCTGGGGAGCCACAGGCTGCTTTCTCTTGGCATAGATCAGATTTATAGATTTTACTAGTCTAGTTTAGTGATCATTTCACCCAGCATCACTGTCGCCGGCACCACTACACACAAAGCAATGTGTTCTTCATTTCTAAGCAATCCAATCAGATTACTTAGAAATTAAGTGAACATCGCTCCGTGTGTACCCCCCTTTAGATTTGGGTGGGTTATTTTGTTTCTGTGCAGGGTTAATACTGGCTGCTTTATTTTTACGCTGCAATTTAGATTTCGGTTTGAACACTCAAATCTAAAGGGGGGTACACATGGAGAGATCCGTGCTTAATTTTTAAGCAATCTGACTAGATTGCTTAGAAATTAAGCACATATCTCTCCGTGTGTATGCCTCATAGAGATAGTGATGCGCGGCCCCGTGCGTCGCTATCGCTGACTCTAGATTGGCATGCATGCAGGCACAATCTAGACAGATCGCTCACTTCACCGCTGGGTCAGCATCGTTGTCCCCTCGCTCAGCACACATCACGCTGTGTGCTGAGCGGGGAAGAGATGTGTGCTGAGCGATCTGTGCTAGATCGCTCTGTACACAGCTCTGTACACATTGATACGTGTGTACGACCCTTTACTCTCTCTACACATGTTATACCTGCCTCGCCTGCAGTGCACATGGTTTTGTCCATTAGAGAAAAATTGTGCTGTTGCGATCAGGTCTGAATTAGGTTCTGAGTAAATAATTCTTATGAGGATATAACACTCTGAAAAGTTTACTGGATACATATTTATAGTGACCCATTGGCCTTATTATGTGCTAACTTTACTAATTGCTGTATGACCATACCATAAAGCCCACCAAGAACCTTTGCAATCTGGCGGACAACTATGCAATAGATAGCACCTATCCTTGTGTATCCATGCCTATTTCCTTATAGATTGTAAGCTTGCGAGCAGGGCCTTCCTACCTCTATGACTGTTTGTTATCACCCAGTTTGTTATATCATTGTTATTTCCAGTTGTAAAGCGCAACAGACTTTGCTGTGCTATATAAGAAACTGTTAATAAATAAATAAATGGAATTTAGACCATGAAAAAATTAGCATAATCCCTTAGCTGCCTATTGTTGTCACTATACAATTGGACCTCCTCCTTGCCCCCTTTTCTGGGTCCGGTTAAATCCATTATGCTTCAGACTTTATGCAAGCAGTTTTTCCTGCGTTAGAGGCTGGAGTTGTATCCTTCTACAAGAAGTGTGGCGCATATATTCAGTCGCTCAACTCCCCCACACAATCTCCTGAACGCGTTTGAAACGGGATACATTCAATATCCCACCTGTCGGGATACCGACGCTCAGCATACTGGCGCCGAGATCGCGACTGCCAGGATACCACCACCTGTTCTCCATTTTGGAGTGTCCATGACACCCCTGGAGGGGGAATAAATAGTGCCCGCAAGGGGCTCTTTTGCACTTGCCCCACTGCCGGCATTCTGGCGCCCAGCATCCCGTGGTCGCGATTCTCACCGCCGGGATGACGGGTGCTGGTATATCGATACCAACCTGTTTGAAACTACTTCTTGGTATTTACATAGACAGCAGTCCTCATTTATCATGAGACGTAACACGGATTTTGTTTTAAGTAAGCCCTAGGCTTGGATGTCTTTATGTTTAATCGTTGATCACATCCTGACCCTCTGCCTGGTCATAACTGACTACATTTTGTATCATTTACACTGGGATGCTGCCTCTGTAAAACCCCCCCCCCTCTTTTTTATATTTTGTTTAGTTTCCCGTATTATGTTTCCATGTCCTAGTTTACACATTTCTATGTGCTATTACGTTTCCTCTGACGTCCTAGTGGATGCTGGGAACTCCGTAAGGACCATGGGGAATAGCGGCTCCGCAGGAGACTGGGCACAACTAAAAGAAAGCTTTTAGACTACCTGGTGTGCACTGGCTCCTCCCACTATGACCCTCCTCCAAGCCTCAGTTAGATTTCTGTGCCCGGCCGAGCTGGATGCACACTAGGGGCTCTCCTGAGCTCCTAGAAAGAAAGTTTATTTTAGGTTTTTTATTTTACAGTGAGACCTGCTGGCAACAGGCTCACTGCATCGAAGGACTAAGGGGAGAAGAAGCGAACCTACCTGCTTGCAGCTAGCTTGGGCTTCTTAGGCTACTGGACACCATTAGCTCCAGAGGGATCGACCGCATGGAACTGGCCTTGGTGTTCGTTCCCGGAGCCGCGCCGCCGTCCCCCTTACAGAGCCAGAAGCAAGAAGAGGTCCGGAAAATCAGCGGCAGAAGACATCAGTCTTCACCAAGGTAGCGCTCAGCACTGCAGCTGTGCGCCATTGCTCCTCATACACACCTCACACTCCGGTCACTGAGGGTGCAGGGCGCTGGGGGGGGGGGGGGGGCGCCCTGAGCAGCAATAAAAACACCTTGGCTGGCAAATATATCACAATATATAGCCCCAGAGGCTATATATGTGATAAATACCCCTGCCAGAATCCATAAAAAAGCGGGAGAAAAGTCCGCGAAAAAGGGGCGGAGCTATCTCCCTCAGCACACTGGCGCCATTTTCTCTTCACAGTGCAGCTGGAAGACAGCTCCCCGGGCTCTCCCCTGTAGTTTGCAGGCTCAAAGGGTTAAAAAGAGAGGGGGGGCACTAAATTTAGGCGCAATATTGTATATACAAGCAGCTATTGGGAAAAATTCACTCAATATAGTGTTAATCCCTAAATTATATAGCGCTCTGGTGTGTGCTGGCATACTCTCTCTCTGTCTCCCCAAAGGGCTGCGTGGGGTCCTGTCCTCAGTCAGAGCATTCCCTGTGTGTGTGCGGTACGTCGGTACGGCTGTGTCGACACGTTTGATGAGGAGGCTTATGTGGTGGCAGAGCAGATGCCGATAAATGTGATGTCGCCCCCTGTGGGGCCGACACCAGAGTGGATGGATAGGTGGAAGGTATAAACCGACAGTGTCAACTCCTTACATAAAAGGCTGGATGACGTAACAGCTGTGGGACACCGGCTTCTCAGCCGCGCCTGCCCAGGCGTCTCAAAGGCCATCAGGGGCTCAAAAACGCCCGCTCCCTCAGATGGCAGACACAGATGTCGACACGGAGTCTGACTCCAGTGTCGACGAGGTTGAGACATATACACAATCCACTAGGAACATCCGTTACATGATCCCGGCAATAAAAAATGTGTTACACATTTCTGACATTAACCCAAGTACCACTAAAAAAGGGTTTTATGTGTGGGGAGAAAAAGCAGGCAGTGTTTTGTTCCCCCATCAATGGAGTGAATGAAGTGTGAAAAAGCGTGGGATCCCCCGATAAGAAACTGGTAATTTCTAAAAAGTTACTGATGGCGTACCCTTTCCCGCCAGAGGATAAGTTACGCTGGGAGATATCCCCTAGGGTGGATAAGGCGCTCACACGTTCGTCAAAAAAGGTGGCACTGCCGTCTTAGGATACGGCCACTTTGAAGGTACCTGCTGATAAAATGCAGGAGGCTATCCTGAAGTCTGTAATTACACACTCAGGTACTAGACTGAGACCTGCAGTGTCAAAGTCAGAAAAATATCCCCATGCACGTTGCCATATTTGCACCGCACACTGGTCCGTGCTGCGCATGCGTACGCTCTCCCGTGAAGGCGCATACCCGCAATAGCGTGCACTCGCAGGCGCGGTATGCGTATTTACGGTAGAGTTTATGTAGTCGTAGCGTGCGACTCATTCGTTACATATTTTCACAATTAATGTAGTTTATAGATCATGATCCCTTTGATAGTTTCTGAAAGTTTGGTTAAAATAGAAGGTCCCTGTTTAAAGTAATCCCTCTTTGTATTGTACGAAGGGTCTAACAGGAATCATACAGCAGTGTTTGGTACCCATCGGAAGAGTATTTAATTAGCAATATTCCGGTGTTGGTTTGGAGCGTATTAATCGCTCGTGCGAATAGTTAAGGACATAAGAAGTTTATGTCCATTTCTATTATTTACTCATACTCAGGTATGCGGCGGGAAACCTAGTTTCCCACCCACCTGAGCTGTTGGAAATCGTCACAGCCCACCTGTATGAATCAACCTATGACCTTTTGTTGTGATACAGGGTCGAATTCCTTCATCCAATGGACAATGGGATTGTAGGGACTATGAGATTGCATTGTGTGTGGGGCATAAATAGGCAGGCCGACCACATCCAGCTCTCACTCTTCAACGGTTCTCATTGCTGAAAATCGGGTGCTGGATGTCCAGGCGCATGCGATCGTTTACCCTGTGCGTAAGTTTCTCTCCGTAATCATTGTCTTTCTGTGAGCCAATTTCTCTCATCTCTCTCCGTCTCTCTCTCTCTTTCCCTTCTCTTTCTCTCGTATCTCCTCTAGACTAGTATTGTATTGTATTAGATAGTATTGTATTTTGGTTAGGAAGTCTCTGTTATATTGTAGTGTATCATTTGTACTGTTATCCCCTTTTAAAAGTATATTAGATATAATACAGTTAATAGGCTTTGGACCCTAAACCAGTATCTGTGTATTTCCTATAGTGTTAAGTGTTCACTTGAGCGTCGGTGACGCTCAAGCAGCTTTGTAGTTAGTCAGGTTACACAAGGTTGCACTTACACCCTGTATTCACATTAAGGTATTCTGTGTATTTCATTGGTATAAGGTTTAGACATAAAGGTATAGCGTTGTGAGCGTCTGCGCCGCTGGTGATCTCCTCGTGGTCTCGAGCGTCCGCTACGCCATAGCGAATCATTACTCTAGTCATAGCCAATAACGTGTCCTGTGATCACTGGGCCGTGAGCGAACGTGACGCTTGAGCGTCTCGCCTACGGCTGAGCGATCGTTACGCAACTAGCGTACCATTACGGTACTTCTTAAGTAAACAGCGTACAGTGTTCTTAGACTTCATAAAGGGTTGTTTATACGACAAGGGAATTTAGCATTGTCAATTGGGGACTCGTCCTATCCTTCTCATATCTGCACTAGGTAGATCAGCAGACATTATCCCCCCAGCAAAGGGTGGGAGGTTGTCTCGCAGTGCTGACGGGATAAGCGTCTGCTTCGCTTAGATAAAGAGTGCTGAAGGAATCCGGGAACCGGAAGTAAGAACAAAACGCTTGTGTCTTTTAAAACTGTTTTATTTCTCTTCTGTCTTGCGTATACACGCACGCATACATATATATCTGCATTTCTTTTTCAAATTTCGTATATCACTATTCCTGTTTGCCAAGTTTTATAGTTGATAGAAAGTGCTAAAAGAGATTTGCTGTTATTTCATAGTAGAGGTAATAGTTAAAGTATAGACCAACACACGGCTTGTCTGGGAGATAAGGCAGTCAGTGTGGTGTGCGGTAGATGATCAGGGATCATCTACATTGATAAAGGTAGAAATTGTGTTACGGTGGATCTTTGTTTTGCGTACACGTGTCCCTAACAAAAGACTTGCGTACGCAATCCAAAGGCAGACGCACGCAGCGTACGTTACGCAACGTAGCGTCTGGTTACGCCCACGTAGCTCAAGTCACGAAAAGTTGAATTAGCGCAAAGCGATAATTAGCGCAAAGGCGATAAATAACGCGACGCGGTAAATAACGCAAATCTATTTTTGGAAAAATCTGAAATTTAGTTTAACAGATCCTGCTCCTAATTGGTAACACAGTTGGACTGAAGACAATTTCTGCGCAGAAATAGATATAGAAACAAAGTGTACATGTGTTGAGTGAGTGTGTTTTTATTACATAAGTTTATATAACTTAAGAGGTTGAACCAAAAGGAAAGTCGGGTACTCGTCAAGGGACACACGTGTAAGTGACATATACGGTGGCTAGGGAGGCATCCTTGGTTAAATAATATTCGAGCATTAGAGTATAGCGGACCATAAGGTAACAGACCAGGAGGTCATAAGGTAACAGACCAGGAGGTCATTAACAGACGGTAACAGACCAGGAGGTCATAAGGTAACAGGTAAAATAGACAAAGAGGTCCGCTATAAAGGTACAAGAGGCACAACGCCTGGGGTGTTGGTGCAGAACCCATATAGGCCATAAGCTCTTGCTGAAGGAATCGCGGCCGGAAACATCGATTCCATTGATCTTTCAGTACATGACAAGTAGTGCTTATGTACTGAACGATTGGACCGCACGTAATTGTGTGCAGTAGTTAGTAATCTGACCTAATACCATTAGAGTAAAGTGGTCACAAACGCTATCTGTACATTCTGACGTGATTTGTGTAATTTTTTATTTTTAAAGGGAAGTTCGCTGGTCACTCAGGAACTATCTAACAACCCCACCTTTACTGGAAAGAGTAAGTGTCCTTCGGGTAACCCTCATATGTTCCAGTAAACAGGAGGTTCACAGGGGCCCTGGGTTGGGTACAGCAGCTCTGGTTACAGTTATTGCAGTACTGGCCAACGTGGGCGAGAAGTAAGTGGGGTACTTGGTAAACCGCCACCGCCGGCCTGCCCAGGACATCTTGGTTTGTTTGTAAGGGTTCGCTGAAAACCTTGAGATAAAGATCCAAGGAGGAATAAGCAACACCTGCAGAATTATGGGGGCCAGTTGTTCAGGTAGGGGGCGATCAACCTCGGTTCGGGTTGATTCAGAGAACCGACCCGTTGGGTCGGCAAGGTACATCATGTGTGAAAAATACGGAAGTCACACAGAATCTTTATGTGATGAATGGGAGAGAATGACTGTACAAGACCGGGACAAATTCCCAAGAATAGGTAGCTTCAGTCCAGACGTGTTACAAAATTTAAGGAGGAGGATATGTCTCGTAAAATCAACAAAGAGACGAATTCAGCATCATGATTATTTACAGTTATGGCACCAGGAAGGTGAGATACAGAGAGGTTTGGCTCTGGCGGCAGGATCTGGGGCAGTCAGTAAGCTGATAGCCACAGCCCCTCCTCCACCATACATTGCAGGAGAGAAGTTGATTGCGGAGAGAAACGCACTGGGTTGTAAAACACAAACACTTAGTAACCCTGTAAATGTAAATGATGTTAACCAAGTAACTCATGCTATTATTAACCCGTGCAAGTTGTACCCTGTTTTGAACCTTCCTCAGGAGTGTGATCAAGAAGAAGATTCGGCAACAATTTCAGCTCTCTCTCTTGCGGCCACCATAGCAGAGACCACAGTAGGCACAGCGACACCCACGAGATTAGTGAAAGCCCCTAGCGGAGGGATAGGTGAGGTCGTGTCAACGGGTAAGTACGGCACCATGCACTACACTGAAACAATTGTACCACAAGTTGTAGAATCTACGCAGAATGAGGCTGTTAGAATTGCTCCTGTAAGGGTAATAGCAGTTCCCAATGGAAAAACAGATGTGTCTGGAGCCACTCCCATAAGGAACATTGCCATGTACACTCCATTTTCCCGAATGGAATTAAGAACAATAGTGTCCGAATTTCCTGACCCCAGGAAAGACTTAGTTGCTAGCCAAAAATACATCAGGGATCTAGGTAACACTGTAGAACCCAACAACAAGGATTGGCAGATACTGCTAAGAGCTTGTTTACCTTCCAATGTCGACGCAACTCAATTCTTAGTTGACTGCGCCTTGGATAAAGATGTACCGCTTACAGACGTGTACAACAAGGATAATGTAAAAAGGATAAATTTACAGCTAAAGGAGTATTTCCCAGCCGTTGTTAAATGGAATAAAATATTTTCCATTAAGCAAAAGGAGTCCGAAACGGCAACAGAATATTTTCACCGGGCACTATTAGAAATGGCAAAGTACACTGGTATAGAAGACATTAAGACCAACCCAAACCATCGAGAAGTAGCAGTATCTGTACTGATGGATGGTTTGAAAGAAACATTAAAAGCTAGGGTACAGACCACACAACCATGTTGGCGAGGTCTGTCAGTGTCCACATTGAGAGAGGCTGCTATTGATCACGACAGAAACATCACTAGGCACAGGGAGTCGCAAAGTGATAAGTTGATGTCCGTAAGTATACAGGCGCTGACCACAAGGCAGCCTGCGTATGTACCACCGAATCCTGTGGGTAAGGCAAGTGTAATAACATGTTTTTCTTGTAACAGACCGGGACACTATGCACGAGAATGTAGAACAAAGAGTGTACAAAGATCTTTTCAACCCCCTAGACAACGACACGACACACGACATTGGGAGCAGGGTCCACAGAGGCGGAGTTTCGAGCCACATACAGGGGAAACAAAAAGATATCCCCCGAACAGAGATTGGCATGCCTCTGGTAGTTCCCAGCTAACCCCCTCACAAGTAGTCGCTGCCAGCGGGATACAGGGAGGTCAGCATACCCACTAGGGGTGTGGCCATACCTGTAATCTGCAGCCAGTTAAGTTGATTGCCAGTCTTGGAAGTGAACCAGAGATTGCAATCAATGTAGCTGGTAAAACTTTAAACTTTCTTGTAGACACAGGGGCGGCCAAGTCAGTGATAAATTCGACAGTGGGCATGAGAACCACTGGTAGGACAATTCCAGCCATGGGAGTAACAGGAGTAGTCCAGCACTACCCTGTTAGCAAACCAGCCGAGATTACAATAGGGCCTTTGCATACCAAGCATTCCTTTTTGCTGGCTGCATCAGCACCAACTAATCTCCTGGGTAGAGACTTACTATGTAAAATGGGTTGCGTCATTTATTGTACTCCTGAAGGTGTATTCTTGGACATTCCTGAGAATCACGTCCAGGAGGTACGAGACATGTTAGACTCCCCATCAAAATTAATGTCACACTCCATTATGACAAATAGGAATCCATCCCAAGTAGAAGAGATGACATCTCAGATACCAGAGTCACTTTGGACAAAAGATGGACAGGATACTGGATTAATGGCAAACGTAGCTCCAGTAATTGTACAAGTAAAAGATGGTAGGATAGCTCCAAAAATCCCACAGTATCCTCTGAAGCCAGAGGTGGAGTTAGGAGTTTTTCCCGTAATAGAGCGCTTGCTACAACAGGGCATTCTAGTAAGAACGTCCAGCACAGCAAATAGTCCCATCTTCCCTGTTAAAAAGAGTGGGGGGAGGGGTTACAGGCTAGTGCAGGATCTAAGGGGGATTAACAAAATAGTTGAAAGTCAGTTCCCCGTAGTGCCTAATCCAGCTGTCATCCTAATGCAAATTCCTCCCACTGCCAAATTTTTCACTGTTATTGACCTCTGCTCCGCTTTCTTCTCGGTACCTCTGCACCCTGACAGCCAATATTTGTTTGCATTCACATACAGAGGAGTCCAATACACGTGGACTCGGTTACCCCAAGGTTTCATAGATAGTCCAAGTATATTTTCTCAGGCTTTGCATGATTGTTTACAGTCTTTCCAACCAGACAGTGGATCAGTATTGATACAGTATGTGGACGATTTATTACTGTGTTCAGATTCACTGGAAGCATCTCTGAAGGATACGAAACAGCTCCTGTTTCATCTTTCAGACACCGGACACAAGGTGTCCAAAGACAAGTTACAATTATGCCAAACTAAGGTAAAATATTTGGGACACTGTCTAACACAAGGACTGAGACACCTGACCGCTGATAGAATCCAAGCCATTAGAGACATGACACTGCCACAAACCCAGCAACAGATCAGGACGTTTTTAGGAATGTGTGGGTATTGCCGTAATTGGATCCCAGGGTTTTCCATATTGGCGTTACCTTTGCAGGAAATGGTCTCTTCAAACAAACCTGATCGGATTTCGCATACAGACGAATCCGAAACAGCATTTGAGAGACTCAAACAGTGCCTAACGCAGGCACCAGCACTAGGTATGCCAGACTATGGGAAACCCTTTGAACTATACGGAACAGAAAGTGCTGGGTGCGCAGCAGGTGTACTAACCCAAAAACACGGTGACGCCAGCAGGCCAGTCGCATACTACAGCGCCCAGCTAGACACGGTAGCGCGATCCCTCCCCACATGCTTGCGTAGCGTTGCGGCGATAGCATTGCTAGTGACAAAAAGCGAAGATGTCGTGCTAGGCCACAACCTCACAATCCATACACCACATGCGGTATCTGCCTTATTGAATTCTGCCCAAACCAGACACGTCTCATCTGCAAGGTTTACAAGATGGGAATTGGCATTAATGGCCCCAGTAAACATCACCATAAGGAGATGCAGCGCATTAAATCCTGCAACTTTTCTCCCAGGTGTGCCTGGTCAGGCACAAAGGGTGGAAGGTGAGAGTGATGGGGAAGGAGGATTTAATGCAAAGGAAGATACACATGATTGTATGGAATATTTGACCCAAAATTTCACCGCAAGGCCTGACATCAGTGACAATCCACTGGAAGATGCAGAACTCACGTTCTACACTGACGGTAGTTGTCATAGACAGTCAGACTCGGGAGACTTGTGTACTGGATACGCAGTCGTAGATGACCAAGACACCATAGAAGCGGAACCGCTAGGCCCACCTCACTCAGCCCAGGTTGCTGAACTGGTCGCCCTAACCAGAGCATGTGAATTGGCTAAGGGTAAGTCAGCCAATATCTACACCGACTCTAGATACGCCTTCGGGGTAGTACATGATTTCGGAGCCCTATGGCGCCTCAGAAATTTCATGACGGCAGCTGGTACACCGATAGCGCATGCAGCATATATAAAAAGGCTTCTAACAGCGATACAGGAACCCGACAGAGTGGCTGTTATCAAATGTAAAGCACATACATATAGCCAAGACCCAGTATCCCTTGGTAACAGCCGAGCAGACGAAGCCGCAAAGCTTGCAGCTGCTACCCCCATACAGACAGACACCACACAACTGATGGTATTTAATACCATCAACACACAAAAGTTGTGTGAGATGCAGAATTTGTGTTCCACACAGGAAAGAGCAGTCTGGAAGGCAAAGGGATATGGCCAGGAGTCCTCAGGGCTCTGGACGGATGGACATGGTAAACCAGTGGCCCCCAGGGCATACCTTCCATGTCTGGCTGAAGCAGCTCACGGGCTGACTCATCTAGGCAAGGAGGGGATGTGCAAATTGGTAAGAGCATACTGGTGCGCCCCAGGATTCTCCTCTCATGCGAGTAAAAGAGCAATGTCATGCCTTACCTGTCTGAGAAAGAATATTGGAAAGGCAATACCTACAGAACCATCCCATATCCCACCTGCCGGCGGCCCTTTCCAGGTAATACAAATCGACTTCATTCAATTACCCCCATGTCGAAATTTGAAATATGTACTTGTTTGTATAGATGTTTTCTCGAATTGGGTCGAAGCTTTCCCAGCAGCTACAAATACCGCTATGTTTACAGCTAAGAAAATTGTGCAGGAATTTGTATGTAGATATGGTATCCCTAGAATCATTGAAAGTGATAGGGGTACCCATTTTACAGGTGATGTCTTTCAAGGAATGTGTAAGTTGATGGGAATTGATAGCAAGCTGCACACTCCGTACCGTCCACAGGCGAGCGCGAAGGTCGAAAGAGTGAACAGCACTATTAAAAATAAATTGAGTAAAGTAATGGCAGAGACAGGATTGACGTGGCCAGAAGCTTTACCCATTGTTTTGTATAGCATCAGAACCACTCCCAGGTCCCCTCTTAATCTGTCTCCTTTTGAAATCTTGTTTGGTCGACAACCGCATGTCATGATTAACCCTCAGGATGATTTGAAATGTAACAATGAAGTAACTGTAAAGTACTTGATTAACATGAGTAAGCAGTTGAGGAATCAAAATGATAATCTGAAGTTGGTGATTCCTGATTTACCAGATAGTAATTGTCATGACATTGAACCTGGGGATTATGTAATGATACGAAATTTTCTACGCTCAGGTTGTCTTATTGATAGATGGGAAGGACCATACCAGGTCTTATTGACTAGCACCACAGCATTGAAGGTGGCTGAGAGAGAGACTTGGGTCCATTCATCCCACTGCAAAAAGGTTGCTGATCCAGAGAAGTCCCGTGATAAGGAACAGACGGTAGAGGTTGTATCACTGGAGTGTCCGTTCCAGGAGGACTGAGGCGGCACCTGAGCCTTGAAGACCGAAAGCAGTTGTAGACTCCCCTCTCCCTTTTTATTGTTTTTCTCCACTTCCCATCCCCTCTTCCTTGAAATTTCTTTTTCCCCCTTCTCATTCTTCTCTATTTCCTCCTCAAAGATGGACTTGCCCCAAGAGACTGTGATCCGGATTTTGATGTTAACCGTGATGTTGACCAGAGCAGTCTGTTCCGGCGAGAGTACCATAGAGGTCGAGAGAGGATCTGGAATGGGTTCCGATTATGATGATGGAGGCGTAGTTTTCCAAGATCGACCAAACCAACAAGCAAAGGCGAGTATCAGAAAACGATCCGATAGAAGAAATTGTGATGGATTGTTAGCTGAAGAAAACTGTATCTGTAGGCTCTGTGATAATCTGGTTGAAGATGGATGCATAAAGAAATGCCAATCCAGTTTTAATATCCATATAGACCGGCATCCATTGAGTGACTATCACTCTTTAGTGGGTAATGTGTTAAACAAAACAGATTGTTGGGTATGCTCTCAAGTACCTCAGGGTCATAGCAAATCAGGGCTAGTACCATTTCCTTTAACGTTAGGGGAGGTACTTGAGCTAAGTGGTGGGAGACCGGTGGACCGGAGATTTAACATCTCCAGCCCTCCTAGTTTGAAGCTCCACCAATACCATGTGGATAGGTCCCTCTTATGTTTTAATATCTCCAACCCCCGTAAGCCGGGAAATTGGGAAGTGTCATGGAGCAACCTTACCATGACCTTTTCACACAGAGCAGATAGAATGCCTACAGATACAGAGCTCGTACGCCACATAGCCAGTAGAGGAAAATCTTTCCGGTATCGATATACCTTAGGAAATAGGATTACTAGAGTTGGAGAGGTATCACCAGGATACTGTGCACATATCGTACAAACTGATACGTGCATTAAGCAGATGGAAGAATTAGGGTCAGGAGATTTCACCTGGAAGGTTTGTAACATGGTCATGTCCTTCTCCGTCCCTTATGTTCTCCCCGATGATGCATATTTCATATGCGGGAGAAAGGCGTACAAATGGCTTGCCCCAAACTCTGAAGGATTGTGTTATATTGGAAAAGTATTGCCTGAAGTGATGACTGTTACACATGACAAAATGAAGGACATACACCGTGGTGCCCAAGCTCCTTATACTCACACTCATTACGAGCACCGAGTTAAAAGACAACTGTCAGAAAGGTTAGAGCATCCGGCCTCTGATCTTATCCATGAATCCACCGGGATTCAGGTCCTGGTAGCGTTAGATTTCACTCGCACCGCTCGAGGAGTGATGAATTATAGATACATTTCCGCACTCGCCAATTTGTTAGATAATATCACTGAAATGTATGATGACACGTTTAGATACACTGGAAGAGAACTTCAAGCTTACAAAACGGAACTAGTTCAGCATAGGATGGTTCTTAATTATCTTACAGCAGTAACAGGCGGATATTGTGTTACATTGGCAACACAGTACGGCATAAAGTGTTGCACGTATATCACGAATAGCACCGAGGATCCGGTAGAGGTCATAGACCAAAAGATGGACGATATTCTGCAATTAAAGTGGGAATTTCGTCGAAAACACAATCTCACCCTTGCTGCTGTAGGTAATGAGCTGACTGGTTGGGTGTCATGGTTGAACCCGCGAAATTGGTTCTCCGGTTTAGGAGACTGGGCTCAAGGAGTCATAATGGATGTTGGAAAGTTTCTACTATGTATCTTAGGTGTTGTTATATTTATTGGATTGATATTTAGATGCGGGCAGGCTTTAATGAGGTGCAAACAAAGTACAAAAGTGATGAGCGTGAGGAGTGAGGAAACTGTAATTAACCTGGATTTGATTTATGACCCAATAATAGAAACCAGAATGTGATGAAAATGCGATTATACGGTCCGTTTCTTTCACCTGTTTTTCTGCTTTTCTCCAAGATACAAAGACCCCCTTGGACGAGGAAGTTGACGAGACGCTATACAGACAACAGACAAGCACCAAAGAAGGATTTTGACCACTTGAGAAATGGACACTTGATGAACTTTGCCATGGATCCCCAGTTTCCCTAGTACTTTTAAACTCACGCTAGCCCAACATTTTTTTGTAAATCCGATGGCTCTGACAAAGCTATTTGCTCATGCCCAAGGAGCAATACAGCGCAAAGAAGACGACTCTCAACAGATACCGAACACAACTTCGACGACAGATGTACATTTCCCTGACATAGAATATCATTGCATTTTCCATAAGTGTTCTTTATCTTCATCTCTACAACCCTCAGGTAATGACACACATAGACGATAGGGAATACAGGCACAGATATCAGCAACCACATACCTCCCCCATTCATGTATCATCAACTAAAATGTGCTCCCCATTTTGTTCAAAATCCGAAAAGAGCTCGGTAAAGTTTGACAGCCCATCCACAGACCTGTACCACAGGATAAGAAGGAATTCAAATGTATACTTCGCAATACCTCGAAGCTTGATTTACAACACGTACGGCACGATGATACATGACCCTCCAAACATGGACTCATACACACATGCTTCTGCTATCACACTAGGTCATACCCTCTTCACACCTACTCCTCTCTCCTCCCTCACCCAACCATGGAAATGAATTAACCCCTGACATATATTTTTCTCCTTTTGAAATGTTTTAGAAGGTGGCAGTTATTATTGACTGCCAAAGGGTGGACTGTCAAAGTCAGAAAAATATCCCCATGCACGTTGCCATATTTGCACCGCACACTGGTCCGTGCTGCGCATGCGTACGCTCTCCCGTGAAGGCGCATACCCGCAATAGCGTGCACTCGCAGGCGCGGTATGCGTATTTACGGTAGAGTTTATGTAGTCGTAGCGTGCGACTCATTCGTTACATATTTTCACAATTAATGTAGTTTATAGATCATGATCCCTTTGATAGTTTCTGAAAGTTTGGTTAAAATAGAAGGTCCCTGTTTAAAGTAATCCCTCTTTGTATTGTACGAAGGGTCTAACAGGAATCATACAGCAGTGTTTGGTACCCATCGGAAGAGTATTTAATTAGCAATATTCCGGTGTTGGTTTGGAGCGTATTAATCGCTCGTGCGAATAGTTATGGACATAAGAAGTTTATGTCCATTTCTATTATTTACTCATACTCAGGTATGCGGCGGGAAACCTAGTTTCCCACCCACCTGAGCTGTTGGAAATCGTCACAGCCCACCTGTATGAATCAACCTATGACCTTTTGTTGTGATACAGGGTCGAATTCCTTCATCCAATGGACAATGGGATTGTAGGGACTATGAGATTGCATTGTGTGTGGGGCATAAATAGGCAGGCCGACCACATCCAGCTCTCACTCTTCAACGGTTCTCATTGCTGAAAATCGGGTGCTGGATGTCCAGGCGCATGCGATCGTTTACCCTGTGCGTAAGTTTCTCTCCGTAATCATTGTCTTTCTGTGAGCCAATTTCTCTCATCTCTCTCCGTCTCTCTCTCTCTTTCCCTTCTCTTTCTCTCGTATCTCCTCTAGACTAGTATTGTATTGTATTAGATAGTATTGTATTTTGGTTAGGAAGTCTCTGTTATATTGTAGTGTATCATTTGTACTGTTATCCCCTTTTAAAAGTATATTAGATATAATACAGTTAATAGGCTTTGGACCCTAAACCAGTATCTGTGTATTTCCTATAGTGTTAAGTGTTCACTTGAGCGTCGGTGACGCTCAAGCAGCTTTGTAGTTAGTCAGGTTACACAAGGTTGCACTTACACCCTGTATTCACATTAAGGTATTCTGTGTATTTCATTGGTATAAGGTTTAGACATAAAGGTATAGCGTTGTGAGCGTCTGCGCCGCTGGTGATCTCCTCGTGGTCTCGAGCGTCCGCTACGCCATAGCGAATCATTACTCTAGTCATAGCCAATAACGTGTCCTGTGATCACTGGGCCGTGAGCGAACGTGACGCTTGAGCGTCTCGCCTACGGCTGAGCGATCGTTACGCAACTAGCGTACCATTACGGTACTTCTTAAGTAAACAGCGTACAGTGTTCTTAGACTTCATAAAGGGTTGTTTATACGACAAGGGAATTTAGCATTGTCAGCAGATAGTGCTGCTGCAGCGTGGTCTGTGACCCTGTCAAACAGGGATACTATTTTGCGAACATAAGAGCATATTAAAGACGTCGTCTTATATATGAGGGATGCACAGAGGGATATTTTGCTGGCTGGCATCCAGAATTAATGCAATGTCCATTCTGTCAGAAGGGTATTAGAGACCCGACACTGGACAGGTGATGCTGACTTTAAAAGGCACATAGAGCCTTATAAGGGTGAGGAATTGTTTGGGGATGGTCTCTGGGACCTCGTATCCACAGCAACAGCTGGGAAGAAAATTTTTTACCTCAGGTTTCCTCACAGCCTAAGAAAGCACTGTATTATCAGGTACAGTTCTTTCGGCTTCAGAAAAGCAAGCGGGTCAAAGGCGCTTCCTTTCTGCACAGAGACGAGGGAGGAGGGAAAAAGCTGCACCAGTCAGCCAGTTCCCAGAATCAAAATTCTTCCCCCGCTTCCTCTGAGTCCACCGCATGACGCGGGGGCTCCACAGGCGTAGCCAGTTACGGTGGGGGGCCGCCTCAAAAATTTCAGCGATCAGTGGGCTCGCTCACAGGTGGATCCCTGGATCCTTCAAGTAGTATCCCAGGGGTACAAGCTGGAATTCGAGGCGTCTCCCCCCGCCGTTTCCTCAAATCTGCCTTGCCGACAACTCCCTCAGGCAGGGAGGCTGTGCTAGAGGCAATTCACAAGCTGTATTCCCAGCAGGTGATAGTCAAGGTTCCCCTACTTCAACAAGGACGGGGTTACTATTCCACACTGTTTGTGGTACCGAAACCGGACGGTTCGGTGAGACCCATGTTAAATTTGAAATCCTTGAACACATACATAAAAAAATTCAAGTTCAAGATGGAATCGCTCAGGGCGGTTATTGCAAGCCTGGAGGAGGGGGATTACATGGTATCCCTGGACATCAAGGATGTTTACCTACATGTCCCCATTTACCATCCTCACCAGGAGTACCTCAGATTTGTGGTACAGGATTGCCATTACCAATTCCAAACACTGCCGTTTGGACTGTCCACGGCACCGAGGGTCTTTACCAAGGTAATGGCAGAAATGATGATACTCCTTCGAAAGAAGGGAGTTTTAATTATCCCGTACTTGGACGATCTCCTTATAAAGGCGAGGTCCAAGGAGCAGTTGTTGGTCGGAGTAGCACTATCTCGGGAAGTGCTACAACAGCACGGATGGATTCTATACATTCCAAAGTCACAGCTGGTTCCTACCACACGCCTACTGTTCCTGGGGATGGTTCTGGACACAGAACAGAAAAAAGTGTTTCTCCCGCAGGAGAAAGCCAAGGAGCTGTCATCTCTAGTCAGAGACCTCCTGAAACCAAAACAGGTATCGGTGCATCACTGCACACGAGTCCTGGGAAAAATGATAGCTTCTTACGAAGCAGAATTCCATTCGGCAGGTTCCATGCAAGAACCTTTCAGTGGGACCTCTTGGACAAGTGGTCGGGATCGCATCTTCAGATGCATCGGCTGATAACCCTGTCTCCAAGGACCAGGGTATCTCTACTGTGGTGGCTGCAGAGTGCTCATCTTCAAGAGGGCCGCAGATTCGGCATACAGGACTGGGTCCTGGTAACCACGGATGTCAGCCTTCGAGGCTGGGGGGCAGTCACACAGGGAAGAAATTTCCAAGGACTTTGGTCAAGTCAGGAGTCGTCCCTACACATAAATATTCTGGAACTGAGGGCCATTTACAATGCCCTAAGTCTGGCAAGGCCTCTGCTTCAAAACCAGCCGGTACTGATCCAATCAGACAACATCACGGCAGTCGCCCATGTAAACCGACAGGGCGGCACAAGAAGCAGGATGGCGATGGCAGAAGCCACAAGGATTCTCCGATGGGCGGAAAATCACGTCTTAGCACTGTCAGCAGTGTTCATTCCGGGAGTGGACAACTGGGAAGCAGACTTCCTCAGCAGACACGACCTACACCCGGGAGAGTGGGGACTTCATCCAGAAGTCTTCCAACTGTTGGTAAACCGTTGGGAAAGGCCACAGGTGGACATGATGGCGTCCCGCCTCAACAAAAAACTAGATATTGCGCCAGGTCAAGGGATTCTCAGGCGATAGCTGTGGACGCTCTAGTGACACCGTGGGTGTACCAGTCGGTTTATGTATTCCCTCCTCTGCCTCTCATACCAAAGGTACTGAGAATAATAAGAAGACGAGGAGTAAGAGCGATACTCGTGGTTCCGGATGGGCCAAGAAGAGCTTGGTACCCAGAACTTCAAGAAATGATATCAGAGGACCCATGGCCTCTACCGCTGAGACAGGATCTGCTACAGCAGGGGCCCTGTCTGTTCCAAGACTTACCGCGGCTGCGTTTGACGACATGGCGGTTGAATTCCGGATCCTTAAGGAAAAGGGCATTCCGGAGGAAGTCATTCCTACGCTGATAAAAGCCAGGAAAGAAGTAACCGCAAACCATTATCACCGTATTTGGCGAAAATATGTTGCGTGGTGTGAGGCCAGGAAGGCCCCAACAGGAATTTCAGCTGGGTCGTTTTCTGCACTTCCTACAGTCAGGAGTGACTATGGGCCTAAACTTGGGTTCCATTAAGGTCCAGATTTCGGCTCTGTCGATTTTCTTCCAGAAAGAACTGGCTTCACTGCCTGGAGTTCAGACATTTGTAAAGGGAGTGCTACATATTCAGCCCCCTTTTGTGCCTCCTGTGGCACCTTGGGATCTCAACGTGGTGTTGAGTTTCCTAAAATCACATTGGTTTGAGCCACTTAAACTGTGGATTTGAAATATCTCACGTGGAAAGTGGTCATGTTGTTGGCCTTGGCTTCGGCCAGGCGTGTGTCAGAATTGGCGGCTTTGTCATGTAAAAGCCCTTATCTGATTTTCCATATGGATAGGGCAGAATTGAGGACTCGTCCCCAGTTTCTCCCTAAGGTGGTATCAGCTTTTCACTTGAACCAACCTATTGTAGTGCCTGCGGCTACTAGGGACTTGGAAGATTCCAAGTTACTGGACGTAGTCAGGGCCTTAAAAATTTATATTTCCAGGACGGCTGGAGTCCGGAAAATTGACTCGCTTTTTATCCTGTAGGCACACAACAAAATAGGTGCTCCTGCTTCTAAGCAGACTATTGCTCGCTGAATTTGTAGCACAATTTAGCTGGAGCATTCTGCGGCTGGATTGCCGCATCCTAAATCAGTAAATGCCCATTCCACGAGGAAAGTGGGCTCATCTTGGGTGGCTGCCCGAGGGGTCTCGGCTTTACAACTTTGCCGAGCTGCAACTTGGTCAGGGGCAAACACGTTTGCAAAATTCTACAAATTTGATACCCTGGCTGAGGAGGACCTTGAGTTCTCTCATTCGGTGCTGCAGAGTCATCCGCACTCTCCCGCCCGTTTGGGAGCTTTGGTATAATCCCCATGGTCCTTACGGAGTTCCCAGCATCCACTAGGACGTCAGAGAAAATAAGATTTTACTCACCGGTAAATCTATTTCTCGTAGTCCGTAGTGGATGCTGGGCGCCCATCCCAAGTGCGGATTGTCTGCAATACTTGTATGTAGTTATTGACTAACTAAGGGTTATTGTTGAGCCATCTGTTGAGAGGCTCAGTTATATTTCATACTGTTAACTGGGTATAGTATCACAAGTTATACGGTGTGATTGGTGTGGCTGGTATGAGTCTTACCCGGGATTCAAAATCCTTCCTTATTGTGTCAGCTCTTCCGGGCACAGTATCCTAACTGAGGCTTGGAGGAGGGTCATAGTGGGAGGAGCCAGTGCACACCAGGTAGTCTAAAAGCTTTCTTTTAGTTGTGCCCAGTCTCCTGCGGAGCCGCTATTCCCCATGGTCCTTACGGAGTTCCCAGCATCCACTACGGACTACGAGAAATAGATTTACCGGTGAGTAAAATCTTATTTTTTGTTTAACAAGAGAAAATAAACGGATCTTTAAAACAAAATAAAAAAGTTTACTGGATACAAAACCATAACTCGTTAACATTTTTTGCAACAAATCAAAGCTAATTAGAAATCTGGGTCCTTGTGTTGACATCACAGATAGGTGCCTGGGTCATGTTTCACGACCCTATCTAGCCAGTGGATGTATTTGAAGTTGGATAAAGTAAATGGGGACCATTATTTTTAGAATGCTAACATACACAACACTTTTACAGAGAATGTTTAAACAATTGCTTCAGACCATGCCACAGAGGAGCTACAGTTGAAGTTCTCTACTATACAAACGTACACCAACAGTACAAGGGTAATTTTCATAGAAAGATAATGAATCTACCTGTTTATTTTGTGGACTGATGGAGAAAAAGATCGGAGCATCAGGACGAAACAAAAGTAGAACAGTATCGCCATATATAGTGCCCTGGTCGGCCCCACCATTGTGAGAAAGCAATGCTAGAATTTGTGTCACAGGGAAATGTAGTCACCCAAGGAAAAGTGGCCATTTAATGTTGTAGTATAACTTCCTTATCCTATGTTACTTAATGAAACACAGTAACCCCTGTGGCGTATCTGTAATGGGTGCATGGTATGCAGTGCACACTGGCCCCTGGGTCTGGGGGATCTACGCTGCACATCCTGCACCCATGTCAGTTACTTATCTCCTCCTGCTGCCGCCCACAGCGTTTTTCTGCCAATATTTTAGGAAATATGTTGCTTGCACCATATAGCTGAAGTAGTCACCATAAATATGGTGCTGGCACGTTGTTTCTTAAAATAATTCTGAAATAGCAAAGTTGTATTGATGTTCTGCGCATGCACCTGTGCCATTTTCTTATAGGTAGGAGGGGGCTCACGGACATCTGCACGTCCAGCCTTAAACCATGCCTGAGTAACTCTTTCAGGGGATTCTAAAAAGTTGAACCTTTCCTCCAGTTGGATTGGGTCCCATAGTCTTATAGTAAGAAGGCATTGGCTTTCAGAAGGCTCTGCCAAACTAATCACAAACTACATCCGTGTTTGACTTCAAAGGAAATGCAGAGTAGTACAAAAATTTAATATTATCATTCATCCAATTTACATGGGCCGCAGGCTATATGGAGGAATAGAACATTTTGTTCAGCTCATTTATCTTTCCAAAGTATCCTGTTTATCTAGACTATCATTGTTTAGCTACTGTAGCATGTGCGGATAGAGTTGAAAATCCTGAAAGAGGCTTTAAATCCTGAATTGTGATGTGCACTACATTATGGTTTATAAAATAAGCTATTTGTGTTCATAAGGGTGGACCACCTTTAACATAAAGTGCTGTGTTGGTGTGATTAAAACGGATGAGCATGATATAGTTAGGTAGCTATACTTTGTAATAAAGTGCTATGGGGGGGTTAGGAAAAAGGATTTAATGTGTGAATGAGTATGGTAAAGAATGGGGTGTAGTTCTATAGTTAGGAAGAATGAGGGAGGACTGCATTGCAAAGCAGCAGCGCGTGGTGTCTCACAGGCTCTCTCTTCATTATTATATAATACAACATGCTATATATGTAACAACTCCCATCTCATTTCTTCTTCCCTTTTACTATAGTCATTAATGTGAATAATATGGTTAATTATATATACTGTCATAATTAAATGTATCCATCTTTCTCTAACGTCCTAAGTGGATGCTGGGGACTCCGTAAGGACCATGGGGATTAGCGGCTCCGCAGGAGACTGGGCACAACTATAAAGAAAGCTTTTAGACTACTGGTGTGCACTGGCTCCTCCCACTAAGACCCTCCTCCAGACTTCAGTCAGATTCTTGTGCCCGGCTGAGCTGGATGCACACTAGGGGCTCTCCTGAGCACCTAGAAAGAAAGTATATTTAGGTTTTTTATTTTACAGTGAGATCTGCTGGCAACAGACTCACTGCAGCAAGGGACTAAGGGGAGAAGAAGCGAACCTACCTAACAGGTGGTAGTTTGGGCTTCTTAGGCTACTGGACACCATTAGCTCCAGAGGGATGGACCGCAGGACCCGACCTTGGTGTTCGTTCCCGGAGCCGCGCCACCGTCCCCCTTACAGAGCCAGAAGCAACGAAGAGGTCCGGAAAATCGGCGGCAGAAGACTTCGGTCTTCACCAAGGTAGCGCACAGCACTGCAGCTGTGCGCCATTGCTCCTCATGTACACCTCACACTCCGGTCACTGATGGGTGCAGGGCGCTGGGGGGGGGGCGCCCTGAGGGCAATATGTGATACCTTGGCTTGCAAATATACATCATATATAGTCCTAGAGGCTATATAGATGTAAAATTACCCCTGCCAGTATTCCAGAAAAAGCGGGAGAAAGTCCGCCGAAAAGGGGGCGGGGCTTCTCCCTCAGCACACTGGCACCATTTTTCCCTCACAGCTCCGCTGGAAGGAAGCTCCCTGGCTCTCCCCTGCAGTCTGAACACTACAGAAGGGTAAAAAAGAGAGGTGGGGGCACTAAATTTAGGCGCAGTATAGATAATATATGTATAAGATATATATAAAAAAAGCAGCTATAAGGGAAAACACTCATTGATAGTGGGATCCCAGTGTTATATAGCGCTCTGGTGTGTGCTGGCATACTCTCTCTCTGTCTCCCCAAAGGGCTTTGTGGGGTCCTGTCCTTTGTCAGAGCATTCCCTGTGTGTTTGCGGTGTGTCGGTACAGCTGTGTCGACATGTTTGATGAGGAGGCTTATGTGGAGGCGGAGCAGATGCCTGTAAATGCTGTGGAAGGAATTACGTGATAGTGTCGACTCCTTACATAAAAGGTTTGACGACATACCAAATGTGGGACAGCCGGCTTCTCAGCCTGTGTCTGCCCAGGCGTCTCAAAAGCCATCAGGGGCTCTAAAACGCCCGCTACCTCAGATGGCTGACACAGACGTCGACACGGATACTGACTCCAGTGTCGACGACGAGGAGACTAATGTAACTTCCAGTAGGGCCACACGTTACATGATTGAGGCAATGAAAAATGTGTTGCACATTTCTGATGTTACCCCTGGTACCACAAAAAAGGGTATAATGTTTGGAGAGAAAAAAAAAACTACCAGTAGCTTTTCCTCCATCTGAAGAGTTAAATGAAGTGTGTGAAGAAGCGTGGGCTTCCCCTGATAAAAAGCTGGTAATTTCTAAGAGGTTACTAATGGCGTACCCTTTCCCGCCAGAGGATAGGTCACTCTGGGAAACATCCCCTAGGGTGGATAAAGCGCTCACACGCTTGTCAAAGAAGGTGGCACTACCGTCTCCGGATACGGCCGCCCTGAAGGAATCTGCTGATAGAAAGCAGGAGGCTATCCTGAAATCTATATATACACACACAGGTGTTATACTGAGACCGGCTATAGCTTCAGCATGGATGTGCAGTGCTGCTGCTGCGTGGTCAGATTCCCTGTCAGAAAATATAGATACCCTAGACAGGGACACTATTTTGCTAAACGTAGAGCATATAAAAGACGCACTTTTATACATGAGGGATGCACAGAGGGATATTTGCCGGCTGCCATCCAAAATTAGTGCAATGTCCATTTCTGCCAGGAGAGGGTTATGGACTCGGCAGTGGACAGGTGATGCAGATTCCAAACGACACATAGAAGTTCTGCCTTATAAGGGTGAGGAATTGTTCGGGGATGGTCTCTCGGACCTCGTTTCCACAGCAACAGCTGGGAAGACTACATTTTTACCCCATGTTCCCTCACAACCAAAGAAAGCACCGTATTATCAGGTACAGTCCTGTCGGCCCAATAGGGGCAAGCGGGTTAAAGGCGCGTCCTTTCTGCCCAGAGGCAGAGGTAGGGGAAAGAAGCTGCAGCATACAGCCAGTTCCCAGGAGCAAAAGTCCTCCCCCGCTTCCTCTAAGTCCACAGCATGACGCTGGGGCTTCATAGGCAGAGCCAGGTACGGTGGGGGCCCGTCTCAAAAACTTCAGCGATCAGTGGGCTCGCTCACGGGTGGATCCCTGGATCCTTCAAGTAGTATCTCAGGGGTACAAGCTGGAATTCGAGACGTCTCCCCCCCCCCCCCCCCCCCCCCCCGCCGTTTCCTCAAATCTGCCTTGCCAACCACTCCCTCAGGCAGGGAGGCAGTGTTACAGGCAATTCACAAGCTGTATTCACAACAAGTGATAGTAAAGGTACCCCTACTTCAACAAGGAAGGGGTTACTATTCCACAATGTTTGTGGTACCGAAACCGGACGGTTCGGTGAGACCCATTTTAAATTTGAAATCCTTGAACACATATATAAAAAAATTCAAGTTCAAGATGGAATCGCTCAGGGCTGTTATCGCAAGCCTGGACGATGGGGATTACATGGTATCGCTGGACATCAAGGATGCTTACCTACATGTCCCCATTTACCATCCTCACCAGGAGTACCTCAGATTTGTGGTACAAGATTGTCATTACCAATTCCAGACGTTGCCGTTCGGTCTATCCACGGCTCCGAGGGTGTTTACCAAGGTAATGGCCGAAATGATGATACTCCTTCGAAAGAAGGGAGTTTTAATTATCCCGTACTTGGACGATCTCCTGATAAAGGCGAGGTCCAGAGAGCAGTTGTTGGTAGGGGTAGCACTATCTCGGGAAGTGCTACAACAGCACGGCTGGATTCTAAACATTCCAAAGTCACAGCTGGTCCCTACAACACGCCTGCTGTTCCTAGGGATGGTTCTGGACACAGAACAGAGAAAAGTGTTTCTCCTGGAAGAAAAGGCCAAGGAGCTGTCATCTCTAGTCAGAGGCCTCCTAAAACCAAAACAGGTGTCGGTGCATCACTGCACGCGGATCCTGGGAAAAATGGTAGCTTCCTACGAAGCGATTCCATTCGGGAAGTTTCATGCAAGAACCTTTCAGTGGGACCTGTTGGACAAGTGGTCCGGATCGCATCTTCAGATGCATCGTCTGATAACCCTGTCTCCGAGGACAAGGGTGTCTCTGCTGTGGTGGCTGCAGAGTGCTCATCTTCAAGAGGGCCGCAGATTCGGCATACAGGACTGGGTCCTGGTGACCACGGATGCCAGCCTTCGAGGCTGGGGAGCAGTCACACAGGGAAGAAACTTCCAAGGACTATGGTCAAGTCAGGAGACTTCCCTGCACATAAATATTCTGGAACTAAGGGCCATTTACAATGCCCTAAGTCAGGCAAAACCCCTGCTTCAAAACCAGCCGGTACTGATCCAGTCAGACAACATCACGGCGGTCGCCCATGTAAATCGACAGGGCGGCACGAGAAGCAGGACGGCGATGGCAGAAGCCACAAGGATTCTCCGATGGGCGGAAAATCACGTGTTAGCACTGTCAGCAGTGTTCATTCCGGGAGTGGACAACTGGGAAGCAGACTTCCTCAGCAGGCACGACCTCCACCCGGGAGAGTGGGGACTTCATCCAGAAGTCTTTCAGATGATTGTAAACCAGTGGGAAAAGCCACAGGTGGACATGATGGCGTCCCGCCTAAACAAAAAGCTAGAAAAATATTGCGCCAGGTCGAGAGACCCGCAGGCGATAGCTGTGGACGCTCTGGTAACACCGTGGGTGTACCGATCGGTTTATGTGTTCCCTCCTCTTCCTCTCATGCCAAAGGTACTGAGGATAATAAGGAGAAGAGGAGTAAGAACTATACTCATTGTTCCGGATTGGCCAAGAAGAGCGTGGTACCCGGAACTTCAAGAAATGATGTCAGAGGACCCATGGCCTCTACCGCTCAGACAAGAGCTGCTGCAGCAGGGGCCCTGTCTGTTCCAAGACTTACCGCGGCTGCGTTTGACGGCATGGCGGTTGAACACCGGATCCTGAAGGAAAAGGGCATTCCGGAGGAAGTCATTCCTACGCTGATTAAAGCCAGGAAAGAAGTATCCGCAAACCATTATCACCGCATATGGCGAAAATATGTTGCGTGGTGTGAGGCCAGGAAGGCCCCAACGGAAGAATTTCAGCTGGGCCGTTTCCTGCACTTCCTACTGTCAGGGGTGACTATGGGCCTTAAATTGGGTTCCATTAAAGTCCAGATTTCGGCTCTGTCGATTTTCTTCTAGAAAGAATTGGCTTCACTACCTGAAGTTCAGACTTTTGTTAAGGGAGTGCTGCATATTCAGCCCCCTTTTGTGCCTCCAGTGGCACCTTGGGATCTCAACGTGGTGTTGGATTTCCTAAAGTCACATTGGTTTGAGCCACTGAAAACCGTGGATTTGAAATATCTCACGTGGAAAGTGCTCATGTTGTTGGCCTTGGCTTCGGCCAGGCGTGTTTCAGAATTGGCGGCTTTGTCATGTAAAAGCCCTTATCTGATTTTCCATATGGATAGGGCAGAATTGAGGACTCGTCCCCAGTTTCTCCCCAAAGTGGTATCAGCTTTTCATCTGAACCAACCTATCGTGGTACCTGCGGCTACAAATGACTTGGAGGATTCCAAGTTGTTGGATGTAGTCAGGGCCCTAAAAATTTATGTTTCCAGGACAGCTGGAGTCAGAAAGACTGACTCGCTCTTTACCCTGTATGCGCCCAACAAGTTGGGTGCACCTGCTTCAAAGCAGACTATTGCTCGCTGGATCTGTAGTATGATTCAGCTTGCACATTCTGCGGCTGGACTGCCGCATCCTAAATCAGTAAAAGCCCATTCCACGAGGAAGGTGGGCTCTTCTTGGGCGGCTGCCCGAGGGGTCTCGGCTCTTCAACTTTGCCGAGCAGCTACTTGGTCGGGGTCAAACACGTTTGCTAAATTCTGCAAATTTGACACCCTGGCTGAGGAGGACCTTGAGTTTGCGCATTCGGTGCTGCAGAGTCATCCGCACTCTCCCGCCCGTTTGGGAGCTTTGGTATAATCCCCATGGTCCTTACGGAGTCCCCAGCATCCACTTAGGACGTTAGAGAAAATAAGAATTTACTCACCGGTAATTCTATTTCTCATAGTCCGTAGTGGATGCTGGGCGCCCATCCCAAGTGCGGATTGTCTGCAATACTTGTATATAGTTATTGCTTAACTTAAGGGTTATTGTTGAGCCATCTGTTGAGAGGCTCAGTTGTTATCATACTGTTAACTGGGTATTGTATCACGAGTTATACGGTGTGATTGGTGTGGCTGGTATGAGTCTTACCCGGGATTCAAAATCCTTCCTTATTGTGTCAGCTCTTCCGGGCACAGTATCCTAACTGAAGTCTGGAGGAGGGTCTTAATGGGAGGAGCCAGTGCACACCAGTAGCTTTCTTTATAGTTGTGCCCAGTCTCCTGCGGAGCCACTAATCCCCATGGTCCTTACGGAGTCCCCAGCATCCACTACGGACTATGAGAAATAGAATTACTGGTGAGTAAATTCTTATTTTTGTATGCATGAGTTAGGTTTAGGCCCAAGTCTACCAATTTGCGCCAATCCCAATCACTTTTTGGTTGGAATCTGCTATCTGTGAAGCCCAAACATTGCAGATTAATTTAACACAATTATCTGCCAAACTCCAAATTGCCCCAATTGATTGCTGATGTATGGGGACCTTTAGTCTGTTGTTAAATTCAAACTAATTATCTTCAATTTAAATTAATAAATTAGGAATAGGCGTTTAAATTAGTACAAGAAAACTATTTACTAGAGCTAATGTGGGCCTGAGATAAAAAATAAAAAAAAATTGTTTTTTTTTTATTTATTTTTATTTTATTTCTCACGTTTTAAGGTCCCCATACATCAGCAATCAATTGGGACAATTTGGTGGTTTGCAGATGATTGTGTAAATTAATCTGCAATGTATGGGGTACAGATTGCAGATTCAGACCAAAAATCTATTGGTATTGTTAAATCAGGTTGTACAGCATGTTGGATTTCACAGATAAAGTGGGGCTGTAGATTGCTAGTGTATGGTAACAATCAGCAGATTTGCAGACCGTAACTAGTAAGGGGGGTACACACGGTGAAATCCGTGTTTAAAATCTAAGCAATCTGACTAGATTGCTTAGATTATGAGCATGGATCTGCCAGGTGTATGTCCCCCAGCGATAGCGCTATCACCAGTGCTAGATTGAGCCTGCATACAGGCCCAATCTAGCGGGTCGCTCACTTCAGCGCTGTGTGAAGGAAGCGCCCCCCGTCGTCGCCCCCCCTCGCTCAGCTCATCGCGCTGTGCTGAGCGGGGGGAGAGATGTGTGCTGAGCAGTCTGTGTTAAGATCGCTCAGCACACATCTGCCCCGTCAGTACTGGCCTGTAAACTGTGGAGCCTTTCAAGATTTGCAGGTCTGTATTTGCTGAAAATGATCTGTAAAGCACTGAAAAATATGGGTGGGAATGGAGGGATCACAGCAGGTATCGTGATCGCTCAGTGATACATTTGTAGTTAACTCTGGAAAATGTGTGTTATTGGGGATTAAACTGCAAATATTCAGTGATAAATGGGCCCCTAGGACTTAAGTACAGTGCTGTTACAGCTATTAAATGCATTTCATTACTGACAGTACAAAGTGTATTGTAAACGACTAGAGCTGTAGTAACATGTGTTTGCATCACTTAGCTTTGTGTGAATTAAAATTTTACCTCCAGCATTCACATACATTAATGCTTGGTATAATGAATAGAGTTGTGTTATAGCACTCTTCTAGGGGAATACAGTCAATATACCGGCTGTCGGGATTCCAGCATTCAGGAATCCCGAAAGCCAGTGAAATACCGACGCCCAGAATCCCAATAAACGTTTGGTATTCCCACTTGGTTGGTGGGTCCACACCACCAACCGAGTGGGAACAGAACCTGTGGCAATCAATGCGAGCCACCAGGCGCAGTGCGTGACAGGCTCAGCGAGGGGACTCGCTGCAGGAGCTACGGCAGACGGGGCTGTCGATATAGTGGCATGCGGCATCCAGTCTGCCGGGATATCAGATGTATTCCCTCTTCTAGTACACTATAACCTGTGCTGCAGGGAAACTTTGAGATGTATACATCTACATACATACTGTGCTAGGTGCATGTAGTGATTGTGGGGCAGATGTATTAAGCCTGGAGAAGTGATAAAGCAGTGATAAGTGCATGGTGATAACGCGCCAGCCAATCAGATCCAATATGTAAATGACAGTTAGGAGCTGATTGGCTGGTGCATTATCACCTTGCACTTATCACTTCTTTATCCCTTCTCCAGGCTTAATACATCTGCCCCTGTGTTTCTTATTAATCAGCATAGTCTCTTTGTGCGTCCTAGTCACATTGTGATGTGTATAAGAAAAAAATAAAGATTCTTGACGGTGCAGCTCACTTATGCCAGGCATCCTGCGCTGCATGGTGTATTGAGGCTAGATGTAGGAGGACACATCTGTAGGATCATATGAATGGACGGGGCTGTAGTATAATGGTGCTCCTTCCAGTGTCTGAGGCCATGACTTCCTGCATCATAATCCCTCCTGTGTTACATGCACCATGCCAATATTACAGGGACAAAATCAGGATAAAATGACCACTAATGTCATATGCAGATCCTCCAAATCACATTCCTGTTTTATAAACTACTCCCAATTTAACCCACAAAAATCATATTTCGGTCACCACTCACTTTGGAGCTGGAAAAATACAGATAAGCAGGAGACAAAGATTGGCAAAAATATTACAGATTGAGTATCCCTTATCCAAAATGCTTGGGACCAGAAGTATTTTTGGATATTGGATTTTTCCGTATTTTGGAATAATTGTATATATAATGAGATATCAAGGCGATAGGACCCAAGTCTAAGTACATAATTAATTTATGTTTCATGTACACCTTATACAATATTTTTAATAACTTTGTGTATTAAACAAAGTTTGTATACATTGAGCCATCATAAAACAAAGGTTTCACTATCTCTTTCCTACTCAAAAAATTCCGTATTTCAGAATATTTGCATATGGGATACTCAACCTGTATGTGATTAGTCAGACTTTTACAAATACTTTTCTTAGCTGAAAAAAATGACTGACTGGCTCCTACATTTAGCTGGAGGGCCGCAGTTTGGTCATGCCTGACCTAAACTTCCCGGGGGGCTAACCCTACCCCCCACCCCCCTCCCTGAAGCCTAACTCTAACATCTCTCGTGCTGCAGCCTAATCCTAACCCCCCCCGGTTGGTGCCTAAACCAAACCCCCTCCCACCCCAAGTCCTAAACCTAACCCGCGCTATACGTACTGCGGTCTGGATGCCGGCAGTCTGGATTCTGGCGTCTGCGTTCTGATCTTTTAGGAATTCCGACGTCGGGATTCCCGGGTGTCGGGATTCTGGCATCGGTATTCCAGCTGCCAGGATCCCGACAGCCGGCATATTAACTGCATCCCCTTGACATGTTATAAACAAAAGAGAAATACAGTACCATGTATAGAAGAGCAGTTTTATTTATATATGCATGCATGATATACATGAGAGAGAACTTTGACCCTGAAGAATCCATTAGTGTATTACACGTCTGTTTGATTTTAGTAATATAAGTACACCAGCTAAGCAAAAATAGGCTCCCCTATACCAACATTTTACATTTTTGGGTGAAGCTACCCATTAACAGTGTCATTGTGGGGTAGTGGTGTACATTATGATGGTTGTAAATCTCCGCCTGTGTTCAGCAAGTGCAATACAGTGGCAAGATCTCCACTTTAGACAGTCTCACTAATACTAATATATTACAAAAGTAATTTCAACAGATCACTTAAGCAGGCATGTCCAAACTGCGGCCCTACAGCTGTTGAGATCACATCCCAGCATGCCCTGACACAGCTTTAGCATTCTCTGACAGCAAAACTGTGTCGGGGCATGCTGGGATATGTAGTTTCACAACATCTGGAGGGCCGCAGTTTGGACATGCCTGACTTACAGGTTTCAATGAGCAAGTTTTCCAGTTAACTTCCAGAGCAATGTACCACTCAAACTTGTGGTGAAAGGTTAGGAGGAATGTTATAAAATAACAAAATAAATAAATTTTACTGAAAAAATAGTCAAAGCTTGGAGCAAACTACCAACAGATGTAGTTAAATACCATATAATAATGGAAATTGATTTTTTGGGAAATAGGAGAAAAAAATAAGATTTTAAACCTACCGGTAAATCTTTTTCTCGTAGTCCGTAGAGGATGCTGGGGACTCCATAAGGACCATGGGGATAGACGGGCTCCGCAGGAGACATGGGCACCTTAAGAAAGACTTTAGATCTGGTGTGCACTGGCTCCTCCCTCTATGCTCCTCCTCCAGACCTCAGTTAGAGAAACTGTGCCCAGAGGAGACGGACAGTACGAGGAAAGGATTTTTGTTAATCCAAGGGCAAGACTCATACCAGCCACACCAATCACACCATATAACTTGTGATATACTATCCAGTTAACAGTATGAAAACGACATAGCATCAGTCCAAGACCGATGAGACTATAACATAACCCTTATTTAAGCAATAACTATATACAAGTCTTGCAGAAGTAGTCCGCACTTGGGACGGGCGCCCAGCATCCTCTACGGACTACGAGAAAAACATTTACCGGTAGGTTTAAAATCGTATTTTCTCTTACGTCCTCGAGGATGCTGGGGACTCCGCAAGGACCATGGGGATTATACCAAAGCTCCCAAACGGGCGGGAGAGTGTGGATGACTCTGCAGCACCGATTGAGCAAACAGGAGGTCCTCCTCAACCAGGGTATCCAACTTATAGAACTTTGCAAAGGAGTTTGAACCCGACCAAGTAGTAGCTCGGCACAGCTGTAGCGCCGAGACCCCTCTGGCAGCCGCCCAAGAAGAGTCCACCTTCCTAGTGGAATGGGCCTTGACCGATTTAGGTAACGGCAATCCCGCCGTAGAATGCGCCTGCTGAATCGTGTTACAGATCCAGCGAGCAATAGTCTACTTTGAAGCAGGGGCACCAATCTTGTTGGTTGCATACATGACAAACAGTGCTTCTGTTTTTCTGACTGTAGCCGATCTGGCCACGTAAATTTTCAAAGCCCTGACCACATGAAGGGACTCGGGATCCTCCAAGTCACGCGTAGCCACAGGCACCACAATAGTTCATATGAAAGGATGAAACCACTTTTGGCAGGAATTGAGGACGGGTCCGCAATTCCGCTCTATCCATATGGAAAACCAGATAGGGGCTTTTATGTGATAAAGCCACTAATTCCGACACTCGCCTAGCCGAAGCCAAGGCTAATAACATGACCACCTTCCAAGTGAGATTTTTCAACTCCACCGTTTTAACTGGTTCAAACCAGTGTGACTTAATGAAACTTAACACCACGTTAAGGTCCCAAGGCGTCACCGGAGGTACAAAAGGAGGCTGAATATGCAGTACTCCCTTCACAAAAGTTTGTACTTCAGGGAGAGAGGCCAAATCCTTTTGAAAGAAAATGGATAGGGCCGAAATCTGAACCTTAATAGATCCTAATTTTAGGCCGAAATTCACTCCAGTTTGCAGGAAGTGAAGGAAACAGCCCAGATGGAATTCTTCCATAGGCGCATTCCTGGCCTCACACCAAGAAACATATTTTCGCCATATACGGTGATAATGTTTAGATGTCATGTCCTTCCTAGCCTTTATTAGCGTAGGAATGACCTCATCCGGAATACCCTTATCCGCTAGGATCCGGCGTTCAACCGCCATGCCGTCCAGCGCAGCCGCGGTAAGTCTTGGAATAGACATAGCCCCTGTTGCAACCGGTCCTGTCTTAGAGGAAGAGGCCACGGATCTTCTGTGAGCATTTCCTGCAGATCCGGATACCAGGTCCTTCGTGGCCAATCTGGAACAATGAGGATTGTTCTGATTCCTCTCCCTCCTACCATTCTCAGTACCTTGGGTATGAGAGGAAGAGGGGGAAATACATAGAACGACTGGAACACCCACGGTGTCACTAGGGCATCTACAGCTACTGCCTGAGGGTCTCTTTACCTGGTGCAATACCTATGTAGCTTCTTGTTGAGGCGAGACACCATCATGTCTATCTGTGGCAGTTCCCACTGACTTGCAATCTGTGCGAAGGCTTCCTACAGAAGTCCTCTCTTGGATGCAGGTCGTGTTTGCTGAGGAAGTCTGCTTCTCAGTTGACCACTCCCGGAATGAACTGCTGAAAATGCGCTTACATGATTTTCCGCCCAGCGGAGAATCCTGGTGGCTTCTGCCATTTCCACTCTGCTCTTTGTGCCACCTTGGCGGTTTACATGAGCCACTGCAGTGATGTAGTCTGACTGGATCAGAACCGGTAGGTCGTGAAACAATGTTTCCGCTTGCCGAAGGGCGGTGTATATGGCCCTCAGCTCCAGGATGTTGATTTAAATACAAGTTTTTTGACTTGACCCAAAGACCATGGAAGTTTCTTCCCTGTGTGACTGCTCCCCCACCTCGGAGGCTCGCATCCGTGGCTACCAGAATCCAGTCCTGGATGGCGAACCTGCGACCCTGCAGAAGGTGAGCACCCTGCAGCCATCATAGGAGAGACGCCCTGGCCCTAGGGTACAGGGTGATTAACTGATGCATCTGTAGATGTGATCCGGACCACTTGTTCCGTAGATCCCATTGGAAAGTCCTCGCATGGAACCTGCCGAAGGGAATGGCCCCGTAAGATGCCACCATCTTTCCCAGGACCCGAGTGCAGTGATGCACTGACACCTGTTTTGGCTTTAATAGGTTTTTTACCAGAGTCATTAGTTCCTGGGCCTTCTCTATCGGAAGATAAACCTATTTCTGGTCCGTATTCAGAATCATACCCAAGAAGGGCAGACGAGTCATAGGAACCAACTGTGACTTCGGGACATTGAGAATCCAGCCGAGTTGCTGTGACACCTTCAGCGAAAGTGACACGCTGTTCAACAACTGCTCTTTTGATCTCGCCCTTATTAGGAGATTGTCCAAGTATGGGATAATTGTGACTCCTTGCTTGCGTAGGAGCACCATTATTTCCGCCAATTACCCTGAAATTGGTAATGACAATACTGTACCGTAATTCACAGGTACGCCTGATGGGGTGGATAAAAGGGAACATGAAGGTATGCAGCCTTTATGTCTAGATACACCATAAAATCCCCCCCTTCCAGGCTGGCGATGATCGCTCTGAGCGATTCCACCTTGAATTTGAACCTTTTCAAGTATAGGTTCAGAGATTTTAATTTTAAAATAGGTCTGACCGAACCGTCCGGTTTCGGGACTACAGCCAAGGTTGAGTAATATCCCCTTCCTTGTTGAAGGAGGGGAACCTTGAGCACCACCTGTTGGAAATACAATGTGTGAATGTTATTTAATATTATCTCCCTTTCTGGGGGAGAAGCCGGTAGGGCCGATAAGGAAAACCGGCGAGGAGGCACCACTTCGAATTCCAGCTTGTAACCCTGAGAAACAATTTCTATTGCCCAGGGATCCACCTGTGAGTGAACTCAGATGTGGCTGAAGAGTCGAAGACGTGCTCCCACTGGGGCGGACTTCCTTAGCGGAGCCCCAGCGTCATGCGGTGGTTTAGTAGAGGCCGGGGAGGACTTCTGTTCCTGGAAACTAGCTGTGCCCTGCGCCCTTACCTCTGGTAAGAAAGGACGCTCCTCGTACTTTCTTGTTTTTCTGCGACCGAAAGGACTGCATTTGATAATGTCGTGCTTTCTTAGGCTGTGAGGGAATATAAGGCAAAAGATCAGATTTACCAGCTATAGCTGTGGAGACCAGGTCCGAGAGCCCTTCTCCACACAATTCCTCACCCTTGTAAGGTAAAACCTCCATATGCCTCTTTTAGTCTGCATCACCTGTCCATTGCATGTTCCACAGGACACGTCTAGCAGAAATCGACATAGCGTTGACTCTAGAACCCAGTAGACCAATGTCTCTTTGAGCATGTATTATATATAAGACAGCATCTTTTATATATCCTAGGGTCAATAACATGGTATCCTTGTCTAGGGTTTCAATCTCCGCTGATAAGGTATCTGTCCACGCTGCTACAGCGCTATAAACCCCTGCCGACACAATCGCCGGTCTGAGTAGTGTACCAGAATGTGTGTAAATGGACTTCAAAGTACTTTTCTGCATGCTATCTGCAGGATCCCTGAGGGTAGCTGTATCTTGGTATGTCAGCGCTACCTTTTGGGTAAACGTGTCAACGCCTTGTCCACCCTAGGGGAGGATTCCCATTGTATCCTGGCCCTAGCAGGGAAAGGATACGCCCTGAGAATTCTTTTGGGAAACTGCAGTTTCTTGTCTGGAGATTCCCACTCTTTTTCACACAATTCAGTTGGTTCATGAGAGGGGGGGAAATGTTATCTCAGCTTTCTTCCCCTTAAACATGTGTACCCTCGTGTCAGGGACAGATGGGTCAAATCATCTTTTATTACAATAATCATATATTGAATACTTTTCTGCCAGTTTTGGCTGTAACTTTGCATCATCGTAGTCGACACTGGAGTCAGACTCCGTGTTGGTATCAGTGTCTATTATTTTGGATAGTGGGCGTTTTGGGACTCTGAAGGTCCCTGCGACATAGGGCAGACATGGGTAGATTCCCTGTCTGTTCTCTAATCTTTTGTGCAACAAATTTACCTTAGCACTTAATTCCACATATCCAGTCAGGTGTCGGCGTTGTCGGCAGAGACACCACACACACACATTTGCTCCATCTCCTCCTTAGAAGAGCCTTTTACCTCAGACATGTCGACTCACTTGTACCGACACACCACACACCCAGGGAATCCTCTTATCTGAAGACAGTTCCCCCACAAGGCACTTTGGAGAGACAGAGAGAGAGTATGCCAGCACACACCCAGCGCTAATACCCCAGGAAAAACACACAATGTGTTTACCCAGTAGTGCTGTAATACTATTATTTGCTGCCAATTATGTGCCCCCCCCCCCCTCTTCTCTGAAACCCCCTTTCACCGTGGATAAGCAGGGGAGAGTCCGGGGAGCTTCCTCTCAGCTGTGCTGTGGAGAAAATGGCGCTGGTGAGTGCTGAGGGAGAAGCCCCACCCCCTCGGCGGCGGGCTTCTGTCCCGCTTAAATATAATAAAAAATGGCGGGGGCTCTTTATGTATACAGTGCCTAGCTGTATATATATCTCTTTTGCCAGAAATTAGGTTTATATTGCTGCCCAGGGCGCCCGCCCTGCACCCTTACAGTGACTGCCGTGTGTGAGGTGTGTGGGAGCAATGGCGCACAGCTGCACTGCTGTGCGTTACCTCAGTGAAGATCATGAAGTCTTCTGCCGCCTCTGAAGTCTTCTTTTCTTCTCATACTCACCCGGCTTCTATCTTCCGGCTCTGTGAGGAGGACGGCGGCGCGGCTCCTGGACGAACTCCAGGGTGAGGCCTATGTTCTGACTCCCTTTGGAGCTAATGGTGTCCAGTAGCCTAAGAAGCAGTGCCTTGAAACTCACAGAAGTAGGTCTGCTTCTCTCCCCTCAGTCCCTCGATGCAGGGTGTCTGTTGCCAGCAGGCTCCCTGAAAATAAAAAACCTAACAAATATAGGCCCTCATTCCGAGTCGTTCGCTCTGTATTTTTCATCGCATCGCAGTGAAATTCCGCTTAGTGCGCATGCGCAATATTCGCACTGCGACTGCGCCAAGTATCTTTGCTATGAAGAAAGTATTTTTACTCACGGCTTTCTCATCGCTCCGGCGAACGTAATGTGATTGACAGGAAATGGGTGTTACTGGGCGGAAACACGGCGTTTTATGGGCGTGTGGCTGAAAACGCTACCGTTTCCGGAAAAAACGCAGGAGTGGCCGGAGAAACGGGGGAGTGGTTGGGCGAACGCTGGGTGTGTTTGTGACATCAAACCAGGAACGACAAGCACTGAACTGATCGCACAGGCAGAGTAAGTCTGGAGCTACTCTAAAACTGCTAAGTAGTTTGTGCTCGCAATATTGCGAATACATCGGTCGCAATTTTAAGATGCTAAGATACACTCCCAGTAGGCGGCGGCTTAGCGTGTGTAACTCTGCTAAATTCGCCTTGCGACCGATCAACTCGGAATGAGGGCCATACTTTCTGTCAGAAAGCTCAGGAGAGCTCTCTGAAAAGCACCCAGTCTCCACTGGGCACAGTATCAAACCGAGGTCTGGAGGAGGGGCATAGAGGGAGGAGCCAGTGCACACCAGATCTAAAGTCTTTCTTAAGGCGCCCATGTCTCCTGCGGAGCCCGTCTATCCCCATGGTCCTTACAGAGTCCCCAGCATCCTCTAGGACATAAGAGAAAAGTGATTTAAAAATGAGAATTGTAATTGCTATCCTTGATAGTTTCTTTAGCTCAGTGGTGGTAGGTATACTGTATAAGTGTTATGGAAAGTCACAGCGCTCTATCACTCTGGCCTGAATACAGTGCATGTCTCTTTCCATGATCTCACATCAGTCACCAGGTCAGGAGAATTGCATGATGGGATGGTGCTATCTGATGGGTTCAAAGCCATAAAGTCTCCTGTAGTGCAGTGTTTACAGATCATTTTTCTTCTGAACGTCAGAGGTCTGGGGATTGTTTTGTCAAATGCTTGTGACCTTGTGTAGTTCATTAATAGGGAAAAGTTCTCTCGATGATCACTAATTATGTAATATATAGTGTGGGTAAGGGCTGTCATAAATCAGACATCATAACATTTAACAACAAGATAGGTTGTATTAGATCTGGTAATTCTTATCAATTCATTCACAGTCACAGAAAAAATATCCTTTTTTACAAGATATGTCCTGAATACACAGCATTCCACTAATCATCAATAATAAGTACCAAACATTTACATTTTATATATTACACCTGAATACTAATATAATGTGTATTATCTTTTATATCACACCTATATGGTAAGTACCAAACATGTACATATTAGCGTTTATGCATTAACTCCCACTGTACACATGTAGTAGCATGTTACGTAAGTACAGATGGATATAAACAAGTCCATAGACACAAAACACACCCCAGGTCTAATCTAATCTCAAAACTATTAATAACCTACCAACATGTTTTAAACTTGAGGATGAAACTGAAGCTACTATATGCTAAACACAGGATGCCCCCTTATTAATTACCAAGCACAGAATAATAAGTAAACATGTATATTTCCAAACAGACAAGGTTACAATGAGCTCACAGGTATCCTCTTATTACAAAAAAAGGTAATAAATAATACCCAAGGGTATTCGGGCGCTGTGAGGCGAGGTGCTCAGCTAAGCGGCAGCCAATGTTAAGAGGGAAGTCACTCCCAATATGTTTACACTGGTAAAAGAAAAGGAGGAGGCTGCGCTTCAAGAGGAAAAGAACAATAATCCACTAAGTGTGTACAGTTTTATGAATTTATTAAAAAACACTAACTCATTAAAAAACAGCAATATTCTGTACAATTATATTGTGCCATGTGCATACATGAAAAGAATAAAATTTAACCAGAGTATTGGTTCAGGACATGTGTCACATAAGCTCTGTAGGATCCGTTCCAGATATTGCCCTTAAGTAATATATGTCCAGTTGTAATCCACTATAGAGAGTCCCTTTTAGATGGTGTTTAGAGAGTCCTTTACAGATTCCATATGCCGCTAGAGGATTAAAGATGGAATAAATGTCCCGTAAACAGTGGGTACCTCATGCAGTGTGGTGATTGGATGGTGCCTCTCTAGGACTCCTCTGGGTAGCTGGAAAGTGGTGAGGGCTGGTTCGGATCCAAATGAGAAAAGTCCTGCTCCAAAGGGTAAAAACCTGACGCGTTTCGCTGCATATGCCTTGCAGCTTTTTCAAAGGTGATCCTCTTATTACAGTACGCAAAGAAAAACTCACATATTGGTTTACCTCCACTTCAAGGGACACTAATTTTAAGTCTGAGCCTCATATTACAGGGAAATATCAATTATTAATTAGTCACAGTAATTAAAAAAATAGATTTTGTTTTCACGGTGCAAATGTATTGTAATCGATCAAAGGCTGTAAACTTTTCAAGAAGTGATTATGAGTGAAATGAGATGAAAGGGGTGGTATTAGAGTGTGTAAGTGATAGGGGTGGTATAAAATACAAAAATGGGATATAAACGGATATAATGGGCGCTTAATAACAAAAGGATGTTTCAAAACCATAAAGGATACTTCGTTGTTCCATATATAGGGGGGAATTCAGTTGGAATTACTGCAGCCAACTGACCACCGGGGGCTAATTCAATTAGTCCAGATAAGCCGGCATCTTCAGGGAAAAAAATCCCCGGAAATTAAATAGATTTTGCATCCGCAAACGTGAAAACACAAGGATACGGGACCTTATCACATTTCCATGCATTTTTCATAAGAAAACTGGTTAGGGCACCTGCAAGAAAAAGGGGCCGCAATTGTGTATCCGATGCCACCATTGGGACAAAATATTATGGTGAAGCCCCATTGTTTTTCGCAGGTGTGCTTACTGCATATAATTGAACTCCTCCCCCCATAACCTATTTACTCAAAATGCAATGGAAAAGTAAATTAGGCATAAAAATATCAATTGATACAAAAGAGGCAGATAAATATATTACTGATAAATATACTATTTGTCACAAAATTGAAGCTTGCCGCAGATTAATCAATTTGAAATAACATAAGTGCAGTTAAAAAACAATAATTTTTTTTAATAAAAACTGCAGTAGAGGTAAACCCACCTACCCCAGGCTAATTTCCATGTAAAGTGCACAGATGGTCATATCAGGATGGATTCCGGAAAAACAGCCTGAATAGCAGCACAGAAATGTCACTGTTGAGGGTCCTTTTCAAGTGTGAATGCCATTGTAGTGAAGATACCAGCCTTATATGTAGCAAATGGGGTGCCAGTGAGGAGAAAAGGGCAGCGTAGCACATCACGTGCAGGGGAATAGGAAGGGGCTCTGTAGTAGATGAGTGTCAGGCTGCAGGAAGGGGGTGTTAAGCAGAGGGGTGAAGGGGAGCTAGAAGGTGGAGTGTAGCAGGTGGATATTGTGGAAAAGAAAGGGAGTGACAACTGGAGGTTGGGGAGCAGAAAGAGGGGAGGGGTAGTAGATCGTTGCTATGGTGCAGGAAGGGGCAGAGTGACAACTGGGGGTTGGGGAGCAGAAAGAGGGGAGGGGTAGTAGATCGTTGCTATGGTGCAGGAAGGGGCAGAGAGACTACTGGGGGTTGGAGAGCAGAGAAGAGGGGGGGGGGGTAGTAGATCGTTGCTATGGTGCAGGAAGGGTCAGAGAGACTACTGGGGGTTGGAGAGCAGAGAAGAGGGGGGGGTAGTAGATTGTTGCTATGGTGCAGGAAGGGGTAGTGTAGCAGATGGGTACCTAGGAGCAGGTAGGGGAGAATAGCAGACAAGCATTGCTGGACAGCTGAAATGGTGAGAGTGATAGATCGTCAAGGGGGAATGTTGATGGAATGCTATGGAGTAGGAAGGGGCAGTGTAGCAGATGGGGTGCTGTGGAGCAGGAAGGGGCAGTGTAGCAGATGGGGTGCTGTGGAACAGGAAGGGGCAGTGTAGCAGATGGGGTGCTGCAGGATGGGGCAGTGTAGCAGATGGGGTGCTGTGGAGCAGGAAGGGGCAGTGTAGCAGATGGGGTGCTGTGGAGCAGGAAGGGGCAGTGTAGCAGATGGGGTGCTGCAGGATGGGGCAGTGTAGCAGATGGGGTGCTGTGGAGCAGGAAGGGGCAGTGTAGCAGATGGGGTGCTGTGGAGCAGGAAGGGGCAGTGTAGCAGATGGGGTGCTGCAGGATGGGGCAGTGTAGCAGATGGGGTGCTGTGGAGCAGGAAGGGGCAGTGTAGCAGATGGGGTGCTGTGGAGCAGGAAGGGGCAATGTAGCAGATGGGTGCTGTGGAGCAGAAAGGGGCTGTGTAGTAGATGGGTGTTGGAATCAGGAAGGGGTAGTGTAGCAGATAGGTGTTGGGGGGGGGGGCAGAAAGGGGAGTGTGACAGATGGGGTGTCGGGCATCAGTAAAGGGGAAAAACACATAGAAATCCCAACATGTATGTCCACAGCACAGTTTCTTCAGTGCACCTGCACAGTATTTCACACAAATTACCATTTCTCTATCGTCCTAGTGGATGCTGGGGTTCCTGAAAGGACCATGGGGAATAGCGGCTCCGCAGGAGACAGGGCACAAAAAGTAAAGCTTTAGGATCAGGTGGTGTGCACTGGCTCCTCCCCCTATGACCCTCCTCCAAGCCTCAGTTAGATTTTTGTGCCCGGCCGAGAAGGGTGCAATCTAGGTGGCTCTCCTAAAGAGCTGCTTAGAAAAGTTTAGCTTAGGTTTTTTATTTTACAGTGAGTCCTGCTGGCAACAGGATCACTGCAACGAGGGACTTAGGGGAGAAGAAGTGAACTCACCTGCGTGCAGGATGGATTGGCTTCTTGGCTACTGGACATTAGCTCCAGAGGGACGATCACAGGTACAAGCTGGATGGTCACCGGAGCCTCGCCGCCGGCCCCCTTGCAGATGCTGAAACGAGAAGAGGTCCAGAATCGGCGGCAGAAGACTCCTCAGTCTTCTTAAGGTAGCGCACAGCACTGCAGCTGTGCGCCATTTTCCTCTCAGCACACTTCACACGGCAGTCACTGAGGGTGCAGGGCGCTGGGAGGGGGGCGCCCTGGGAGGCAAATGAAAACCTTTTTTGGCTAAAAATACCTCACATATAGCCTCCGGGGGCTATATGGAGATATTTAACCCCTGCCAGAATCCGTTAAGAGCGGGAGACGAGGCCGCCGAAAAAGGGGCGGGGCCTATCTCCTCAGCACACAGCGCCATTTTCCCTCACAGAAAGGCTGGATGGAAGGCTCCCAGGCTCTCCCCTGCACTGCACTACAGAAACAGGGTCAGAGAGGGGGGGCACTAATTTGGCGTTAGAAATATATAAAAAAGATGCTATAAGGGAAAACACTTATATAAGGTTGTCCCTATATAATTATAGCGTTTTTGGTGTGTGCTGGCAAACTCTCCCTCTGTCTCTCCAAAGGGCTAGTAGGTCCTGTCCTCTATCAGAGCATTCCCTGTGTGTGTGCTGTGTGTCGGTACGTGTGTGTCGACATGTATGAGGACGATGTTGGTGAGGAGGCGGAGCAATTGCCTGTAATGGTGATGTCACTCTCTAGGGAGTCGACACCGGAATGGATGGCTTATTTAGGGAATTACGTGATAATGTCAACACGCGCCAAGGTCGGTTGACGACATGAGACGGCCGACAAACAATTAGTACCGGTCCAGATGTCTCAAAAACACCGTCAGGGGTTTTAAAACGCCCGTTTACTTTAGTCGGTCGACACAGACACAGACAGGGACACTGAATCCAGTGTCGACGGTGAATAAACAAACGTATTCCTTATTAGGGCCACACGTTAAGGGCAATGAAGGAGGTGTTACATATTTCTGATACTACAAGTACCACAAAAGAGGGTATTATGTGGGATGTGAAAAAACTACCGTAGTTTTTCCTGAATCAGATAAATTAAATGAAGTGTGTGATGATGCGTGGGTTCCCCCCGATAGAAAATATGGGCGGTATACCCTTTCCCGCCAGAAGTTAGGGCGCGTTGGAAAACACCCCTTAGGGTGGATAAGGCGCTCACATGCTTATCAGAACAAGTGGCGGTACCGTCTATAGATAGGGCCGTCCTCAAGGAGCCAGCTGACAGGAGGCTGGAAAAATATCATAAAAAGTATATACACACATACTGGTGTTATACTGCGACCAGCGATCGCCTCAGCCTGGATGTGCAGAGCTGGGGTGGCTTGGTCGGATTCCCTGACTAAAAATATTGATACCCTTGACAGGGACAGTATTTTATTGACTATAGAGCATTTAAAGGATGTATTTCTATATATGCGAGATGCACAGAGGGATATTTGCACTCTGGCATCAAGAGTAAGTGCGATGTCCATATCTGCCAGAAGATGTTTATGGACACGACAGTGGTCAGGTGATGCAGATTCCAAACGGCACAAAGGTGTATTGCCGTATAAAGGAAGAGGAGTTATTTGGGGTCGGTCCATCGGACCTGGTGGCCACGGCAACTGCTGGAAAATCCACCGTTTTTACCCTAAGTCACATCTCTGCAGAAAAAGACACCGTCTTTTCAGCTTCAGTCCTTTCGTCCCTATAAGAGTCATATCTGCCCAGGGATAGAGGAAAGGGAAGAAGACTGCAGCAGGCAGCCCATTCCCAGGAACAGAAGCGTTCCACCGCTTCTGACAAGCTCTCAGCATGACGCTGAGACCGTACAGGACCCCTGGATCCTACAAGTAGTATCCCAGGGGTACAGTTTGGAATGTCGAGACGTTTCCCCTGCGCAGGCTCCTGAAGTCTGCTTTACCAAGGTCTCCCTCCGACAAGGAGGCAGTATGGGAAAAAATTCACGAGCTGTATTCCCAGCAGGTGATAATTAAATTACCCCTCCTACAACAAGAAAAGGGGGTATTATTCCACACTATATTGTGGTACTGAAGCCAGAAGGCTAGGTGAGACCTATTCTAAATCTAAAAAAATTTGAACACTTACAAAGGTTCAAATCAAGATGGAGTCACTCAGAGCAGTGATAACGAACCGGGAAGAAGGGGACTATCTGGTGTCCCGAGACATCAGGGATGCTTACCTCCATGTCCCAAATTTGCCCTTATCACTAAGGGTACCTCAGGTTCGTGGTACAGAACTGTCACTATCAGTTTCAGACGCTGCCGTTTGGATTGTCTACGGCACCCCGGGTCTTTACCAAGGTAATGGCCGAAATGATGGTTCTTCTTCGAAGAAAAGGCGTCTTAATTATCCCTTACTTGGACGATCTCCTGATAAGGGCAAAGTCCAGGGAACAGTTGGAGGTCGGAGTAGCACTATCTCGGATACTGTTACAACAGCAGGGGTGGATTCTAAATATTCCAAAATCGCAGCTGATCCCGACAACAAGTCTCCTGTGCTTAGGGATGATTCTGGACACAGTCCAGAAAAAGGTGTTTCTCCCGGAAGAGAAAGCCAGGGAGTTATCCGAGCTAGTCAGGAACCTCCTAAAATCAGTGCATCATTGCACAAGGGCCATGGTAAAAAAATGGTGACTTCCTTCGAAGCAATTCCAGTCGGCAGATTTCATGCAAGAACTTTTCAGTGGGATCTGCTGGACAAATGGTCCGGATCGCATCTTCAGATGCATCAGCGGATAACCCTATATCCAAGGACAAGGGTGTCTCTCCTGTGGTGGTTACAGAGTGCTCATCTTCTAGAGGGCCGCAGATTCGGCATTCAGTTTTGGATGTTGGTGACCACGGAGGCCAGCCCGAGAGGCTGGGGAGCAGTCACACAAGGAAAAAATTTCCAGGGAGTGTGATCAAGTCTGGAGATTTTTCTCCACATAAATATAGCTAAGGGTAAATTTATAATGCTCTAAGCTTAGCAAGACCTCTGCTTCAAGGTCAGCCGGTATTGATCCAGTGGGATAAAACATCACGGCAGTCGCCCACGTAAATAGACAGGGCGGCACAAGAAGCAGGAGGGCAGTGGCAAAAACTGCAAGGACTTTTCGCTGGGCGGAAAATCATGTGATAGCACTGTCAGCAGTGTTTCATTCCGGGAATGGAAACTGGGAAGCAGACTTCCTCAGTAGGCACGACCTCCACCCGGCAGAGTGGGAACTTCATGGGGAAGTTTTCCACATAATTGTAAACCGTTGGGAATTACCTAAGGTGGACATGATGGCGTCCCGTCTGAACAAAAAACGGGACAGGTATTGCGCCAGGTTAAGAGACCCTCAGGCAATAGCTGTGGACGTTCTGGTAACACCGTGGGTGTACCAGTCGGTGTATGTGTTCCATCCTCTGCTTTTCATACCTAAGGTACTGAGAATTATAAGACGTAGAGGAGTAAGAACTATACTCATGGCTCCGGATTGGCCAAGAAGGACTTGGTACCCGGAACTTCAAGAGATGCTCACAGAGGACTTATGGCCTCTGCCGCTAAGAAGGGACTTGTTTCAGCAAGTACCATGTCTGTTCCAAGACTTACCGCAGCTGCGTTTGACGGCATGGCGGTGGAACGCCGGATCCTAAGGGAAAAGGCATTCAGGAAGAGGTCATTCCTACCCTGGTCAAAGCCAGAAAGGAGGTGACCGCACAACATTATCACCACATGTGGCGAAAATATGTTGCGTGGTGTGAGGCCAGGAAGGCCCCACGAAGAAATTTCAACTCGGTCGATTCCTGCATTTCTTGCAAACAGGAGTGTCTATGGGCCTCAAATTGGGGTCCATTAAGGTTCAAATTTCGGCCCTGTCGATTTTTCTTCCAGAAAGAATTGGCTTCAGTTCCTGAAGTCCAGAAGTTTGTCAAGGGAGTATTGCATATACAACCCCCTTTTGTGCCTCCAGTGGCACTGTGGGATCTCAACGTAGTTCTGGGATTCCTCAAAACACATTGGTTTAAAACCAGTCAAATCTGTGGATTTGAAGCATCTCACATGAAAAGTGAACATGCTCTTGGACCTGGCCTGGACCAGGCGAGTGTCAAATTGGTGGTTTTTTTCTCAAAAAAGCCCATATCTGTTTGTCCATTCGGACAGGGCAGAGCTGCGGACTCGTCCCCAGTTCTCTCCCTAAGGTGGTGTCAGTGTTTCACCTGAACCAGCTTATTGTGGTGTCTTGCGCCTACTAGGGACTTGGAGGACTCCAAGTTGCTAGATGTGGTCAGGGCCCTGAAAATATAGGTTCCAGGACGGCTGGAGTCAGGAAAACTGACTTGCTGTTATCCTGTATGCACCCAACAAACTGGGTGCTCTTGCTTTTAAGCAGACTTTTGCTAGTTGGATGTGTAATACAATTCAGCTTGCACATTCTGTGGCAGGCCTGCCACAGCCAAAATATGTAAATGCCCATTCCACAAGGAAGGTGGGCTCATCTTGGGCGGCTGCCCGAGGGGTCTCGGCTTTACAACTTTGCCGAGCGGCTATTTAGTCAGGGGCAAACACGTTTGTAAAATCCTACAAATTTGATACCCTGGCTAAGGAGGACCTGGAGTTCTCTCATTCGGTGCTGCAGAGTCATCCGCACTCTCCCGCCCGTTTGGGAGCTTTGGTATAATCCCCATGGTCCTTTCAGGAACCCCAGCATCCACTAGGACGATAGAGAAAATAAGAATTTACTTACCGATAATTCTATTTCTCGGAGTCCGTAGTGGATGCTGGGCGCCCATCCCAAGTGCGGATTATCTGCATTACTTGTACATAGTTACAAAAATCGGGTTATTATTGTTGTGAGCCATCTTTTCAGAGGCTCCGCTGTTATCATACTGTTAACTGGGTTCAGATCACAGGTTGTACAGTGTGATTGGTGTGGCTGGTATGAGTCTTACCCGGGATTCATAAATCCTTCCTTATTGTGTACGCTCGTCCGGGCACAGTACCTAACTGAGGCTTGGAGGAGGGTCATAGGGGGAGGAGCCAGTGCACACCACCTGATCCTAAAGCTTTACTTTTTGTGCCCTGTCTCCTGCGGAGCCGCTATTCCCCATGGTCCTTTCAGGAACCCCAGCATCCACTACGGACTCCGAGAAATAGAATTATCGGTAAGTAAATTCTTATTTTAACTTCCCATGTGGATTACAGAGACAGCATAGCAGACATTGGCCCTGTAAACCCATGCCAGAGCTCATCATTGTTCTAAGAAAGGTTACTCACCTGTCCCAGTGCTGCTGATTACATCCTGGAAAGCCAGAGCAAGTGGACATGGGTCTGTCACCACCTGCCCAGCTGATAGCTGCCCCAAATTTGTTTTCCTGTCACATAACTTGCTGGGTCCTTAAATTATCTAACATGATGAGAAGTGGGCTGCCACTCAGACATGGGCCCACGTGTCATGCTGACTGGATGGACCTCCTTAGCACTTATTCTTAATCCTGCCCTTAAGGATGGAGGCCATAGGCTCAGGCACTCTGGCACTGCAGACAACTGTATGTTTTGAAGGGGGGAATTATTGCTGCCACCCCATTCATGACTTCTCCATTGCAACAGCGAAGGGACCAAAGCTGCTGTTTCAGACCTGTGGAGGGGGGGGGGGGACGACACAATTTCTACTTCTTTCTGGCAAGCCCAGTACCCCCCTGCACTTGTCAGCGACTAGAGCATGAGCTCCACCGGTTCTGCCCACACTATACCCCTGCATGGGAGGAGGAGCTGCTGTGGCTGGGCATACACTGGAGCCCTCCTCCAGGACCATTTTTGTTTTTGGCAGCCTCTTTCCCCACTTCGGCACTCCCGCTGCTCAGGTAGGCAGCCAGAGCAGAGCCACCAGCAGCGGCAATGTCCTTGGGGTTCCCCGCAAACCGCCACTGTCCAGTTGCGTCGGCCCCTAGGCATCCACCTAGTTTGCCTGTGTCTAGGGCTAGCTCTGATTAGGTTTTTAGTGCTTTCTGCGCACTTTGTAAATGAGCGCCTCTGTGCTAACTCTACCCTCCTTCTCATTTAGCATCTATAGCAGATGTAAATAAGGAGAATAGATTGCTGGGTTCACAATGGTAGAAAGAGTGCATCTGGTACAGTACAGTTAAGTGAAATAAATACATTAGATTACTTATGTGTTACTACTATCCCTTGCTTTGACAGCCAGTAGAAGGTAAACTAGTGACCAATGGTGGGTGTTTCACATTATGTTCTTTCTATCTGATTCATGTTTTTCTTGTTTTGTTTACAGATCTCTACACAGTTCAGGAAAGTTACCTGAAGGTACACCCTTATCTGTTTTGTATTTGTAATATATTGATTATGTCACAGCGTTTTGTGAGACCCAGACCTATAACAAGGCTCCAGGCATGCAGTTTACGCAGAAGCATAGCATTCAGTTACTAATGACATACCTCTCTCACACTAAAATCGGGGGTCGCAGCAGTGAGCCTGACACGGGTGCTACCCTGCTGCGATCCGCGTCAGCCCCCTTTCCCACTCCCGTCTCCAACCCAGCTTATTGCCGGGTTGAAGATGTGGCCGATGACGCAGCGGGGGTGTCACTTGGAGATCACATGATCTCCAAGCGCCGCATGTACATTCTCTGTAAACGGGAAGCCGGGTCGCATTGGCTGCACAGTTTGTCTGGTTGAACCAGTGTTCAACCCTTCAAACTACCCGAGTTGGAATACCAGGTCACTTGACCCAAATTATTCCAACTCTGCCCTTTTACACCAACCAGCAACACGGGTTATGCACGTTCATGTGCAAAAACCGTGTTATATGCTGACGGTGTAACAGGGGTTTAAATGTTGCAGCTCCCGTTTACTATTGTTGTACTGGAGTCCTGTGAGACTGTCAGTATATTAAGCAAATTACTATAAACCTGTTACAAAGGTAGAGATGTGTCCATATACACTGCGGCTTCAGTAGCGCCAAGCAGCCCATCTCAGCGCATTAGGTCCTGGGTGACTCACGCTGAGCGCCTTCTCACTAATAATGTTGCAGGATGAAAGCAACTGTTAGCAGCAAGACTACTTTGCTAGATTGCAGTGATCTATTTGATGTGCAATACAGGTTGAGTATCCCATATCCAAATATTCCGAAATACGGAATATTCCGAAATACAGACTTTTTTTAGTGAGAGGGAGACAGTGAAACCTTTGTTTCTCTAACGTCCTAAGTGGATGCTGGGGACTCCGTAAGGACCATGGGGAATAGCGGCTCCGCAGGAGACTGGGCACATCTAAAGAAAGCTTTAGGACTAACTGGTGTGCACTGGCTCCTCCCCCTATGACCCTCCTCCAAGCCTCAGTTAGATTTCTGTGCCCGACGAGAAGGGTGCACACTAGGGGCTCTCCTGAGCTGCTTAGTGAAAGTTTTAGTTTAGGTTTGTTATTTTCAGTGAGACCTGCTGGCAACAGGCTCACTGCATCGAGGGACTAAGGGGAGAAGAAGCGAACTCACCTGCGTGCAGAGTGGATTGGGCTTCTTGGCTACTGGACATTAGCTCCAGAGGGACGATCACAGGCCCAGCCTGGATGGGTCCCGGAGCCGCGCCGCCGGCCCCCTTACAGAGCCAGAAGAGCAAAGAGGTCCGGAAAAATCGGCGGCAGAAGACGTTCCTGTCTTCAATAAGGTAGCGCACAGCACTGCAGCTGTGCGCCATTGCTCTCAGCACACTTCATACTCCGGTCACTGAGGGTGCAGGGCGCTGGGGGGGGCGCCCTGAGACGCAATAAAACATGATAAAAATACCTTACATGGCAAAAAATACATCACATATAGCTCCTGGGCTATATGGATGCATTTAACCCCTGCCAGAATATACAGAAAAACGGGTGATAAGGCCGCCGAAAAGGGGGCGGAGCCTATCTCCTCAGCACACTGGCGCCATTTTCCCTCACAGCTCAGTTGGAGGGAAGCTCCCTGGCTCTTCCCTGCAGTCACTACACTACAGAAAGGGTTAAAAAAAGAGAGGGGGGCACTAATTAGGCGCAGTATTAAAACATACAGCAGCTATAAGGGGAAAAACACTTATATAAGGTTATCCCTGTATATATATATATAGCGCTCTGGTGTGTGCTGGCATACTCTCCCTCTGTCTCCCCAAAGGGCTAGTGGGGTCCTGTCCTCTATCAGAGCATTCCCTGTGTGTGTGCTGTGTGTCGGTACGTTTGTGTCGACATGTATGAGGAGAAAAATGATGTGGAGACGGAGCAGAGTGTCTGTAACAGTGATGTCACCACCTAGGGGGTCGACACCTGAGTGGATGTACTGTTGAAAATTACGTGACAGTGTCAGCTCTGTATAAAAAATAAAAAAAAACAGTGGTTGACATGAGACAGCCGGCTACTCAGCTTGTGCCTGTCCAGACGTCTCATAGGCCGTCAGGGGCTCTAAAGCGCCCGTTACCTCAGATGGCAGATACAGACGCCGACACGGATACTGACTCCTGTGTCGACGGTGAAGAGACAACCGTGATTTCCAGTAGGGCCACACGTTACATGATTGAGACAATGGAAAATGTTTTATACATTTCTGATAATACGAGTACCACCAAAAAGGGGTATTATGTTCGGTGAGGGAAAAACTACCTGTAGTTTTCCTGAATCTGAGAAATAAAATGAGGTGTGTGATGATGCGTGGGTTTCCCCCCGATAACAATTGATAATTTCTTAAAAAGTATTGGCTGTATACCCTTTCCCGCCAGAGGTTAGGGTGCGCTGGGAAACACCCCCTAGGGGGGATAAGGCGCTCACACGCTTGTAAGAACAAGGGCTCTACCCTCTCATGAGATGGCCGCCCTTAAGGATCCTGCTGATAGAAAGCAGGAGGGTATCCAAAAATGTATTCACACACATACTGGTGTTATACTGCGACCAGCAATCGCCTCAGCCTGGAGGTGCAGTGCTGGGTTGGCATGGTCGGATTCCCTGACTGGAAATATTGATATCCTAGATAAGGATAGTATATTATTGCCTATAGAGCATTTAAAAGATGCATTTCTATATATGCAGGATGCACAGCGGAATATTTGCCGACTGGCATCAAGTATAAGTGCGTTGTCCAATTCTACCAGTAAAATGGTCAGGTGATGCGGATTCCAAACGGCATTTGGAAGTATTGCCTTTGAAAGGGGACATTTGGGGTCGGTCTTTTAGACCTGGTGGCCACGGCAACAACTGGGAAATCCACGTTTGTACCCCAGGTCGCCTCTCAAAATAAGACGCCGTATTATCAGGCGCAGTCCTTTGTTGGCAAGCGGACAAAAGGTTCCTCTTTTCTGCTCGTGACAGAGGGAGAGGAAAAAGGCTGAAGAGATTACCCAGTTCCCAGGAACAAAAATCCTTTCCCGCCTCTGCAAAGCCCTCAGTATGACGCTAGGGCCTTACAAGCTCAAGCACGGTGGGGGCCCGTTCTCAATGAATTTCAGTGCGCAGTGGGCTCACTCGCAAGTAGACCCCTGGATCCTTCAGGTAATATCTCAAGGGTACATATTGAAATTCGAGACGTCTCCCCCTCGCCGTTTCCAAAAGTCGGCTTTACCGACGTCTCCCTCTGACAGGGAGGCAGTTTTGGAAGCCATTCACAAGCTGTATTCCCAGCAGGTGATAATCAAGGTACCCCTCCTGCAACAGGGAACGGGGTATTATTCCACACTATTGTGGTACCGAAGCCAGACGGCTCGGTGAGACCGATTCTAAATCTAAAATCTAAAATCTTTGAACACTTACATACAGAGGTTCAAATTCAAGATTGAGTCACTCAGAGCAGTGATTGCGAACCTGGAAGAAGGGGACTACATGATGTCTCGGGACATCAAGGATGCTTACCTTCATGTCAAAATTAACCCTTCTCACCAAGGGTACCTCAGGTTATGGTACAGAACTGTCACTATCAGTTCAGACGCTGCCGTAGGGATGGTCCACGACACCCCGGGTCTTTACCAAGGTAATGGCCGAAATGATATCCCTTCGAAGGAAGGAAATTTTAGTTATCCCTTACTTGGACGATTCCCTGATAAGGGTAAGATCCAGGGAACAGTTGGAAGTCGGTGTAGCACTATCTCAGGTAGTGTTGCGGCAGCACGATTGGATTCTCAATATTCCAAAATCGCAGCTGGTTCCGACGACTTGTCTTCTGTTTCCTAGGGATGTTCCTGGACACAGTCCAGAAAAAAGGTGTTTCTCCCGGAAGAGAAAGCCAGGGAGTTATCCGAGCTAGTCAGGAACCTCCTAAAACCGAACCAAGTCTCAGTGCATCAATGCACAAGAGTTCTGGGTAAAAATGGTGGCTTCCTACGAAGCAATCCCATTCGTTAGATTCCACGCAAGAACTTTCCAGTGGAACCTACTGGACAAATGGTCCGGGTCGCATTTTCAGATGCATCAGCGGATAACCCTGTCACCAAGGACAAGGGTATCCATCCTGTGGTGGTTGCAGAGTGCTCATCTTCTAGAGGGCCGCAGATTCGGCATTCAGGACTGGGTCCTGGTGACCACGGATGCCAGCCTGCGAGGCTGGGGAGCAGTCACACAGGGAAGGAATATCCAGGGCTTAGGGTCAAGCCTGGATACATCACTTCACATAAATATCCTGAAGCTAAGGGCCATTTACAATGCTCTAAGCTTAGCAAGACCTCTGCTTCAAGGTCAGCCGGTGTTGATCCAATCGGACAACATCATGGCAGTCACCCACGTAAACAGACAGGGTGGCACAAGAAGCAGGAGGGCAATGGCAGAAGCTGCAGGGATTCTTCGCTTGGCGGAAAATCATGTGATAGCACTGTCAACAGTATTCATTCCGGGAGTGGACAACTGGGAAGCAGACTTCCTCAGCACGACCTCCACCCGGGAGAGTGGGGACTTCACCCAGAAGTCGTCCACATGATTAAAAAACTCGACAGGTATTGCGCCAGGTCAAGAGACCCTCAGGCAATAGTTGTAGACGCTCTGGTAACACCGTGGGTGTACCAGTCAGTGTATGTGTTCCCTCCTCTGCCTCTCATACCCAAGGTACTGAGATTGATAAGATGGAGAGGAGAAAGCACTATATTCGTGGCTCCGTATTGGCCAAGAAGGACTTGGTAACCGGAACTTCAAGAGATGCTCACGGAGGATCCGTGGCCTCTACCTCTAAGAAGGGACCTGCTCCAGCAAGGACCCTGTCTGTTCCAAGACTTACCGCGGCTGCGTTTGACGGCATGGCGGTTGAACGCCGGATCCTGAAGGAAAAAAGGCATTCCGGATGAAGTCATCCCTATCCTGATCAAAGCCAGGAAGGATGTAACCGCAAAAACATTATCACCGCAATTGGCGAAAATATGTTGCGTGGTGCGAGGCCAGTAAGGCCCGACGGAGGAAATTCAACTGGGTCGATTCCTACATTTCCTGCAAACAGGAGTGTCTATGGGCCTGAAATTGGGGTCCATTAAGGTTCAAATTTCGGCCCTGTCAATTTTCTTCCAAAAAGAACTAGCTTCAGTCCCTGAAGTTCAGACGTTTGTAAAAGGGGTACTGCATATACAGCCTCCTTTTGTGCCTCCAGTGGCACTTTGGGATCTCAGTGTAGTTTTGGGTTCCAAAAGTCACATTGGTTTGAACCACTTAAATCTGTGGAGTTAAAATATCTCACATGAAAAGTGGTCATGCTGTTGGCCCTGGCCTGGGCCAGGCGCGTGTCAGAATTGGCGGCTTTATCCTGAAAAAGCCCTTATCTGATTTTCCATTCGGACAGGGCGGAATTGAGGACTCGTCCTCAGTTTCTCCCCAAGGTGGTTTCAGCGTCTCACCTGAACCAACCTATTGGTGGTGCCTGCGGCTACTAGGGACTTGGAGGCCTCCAAGTTGCTAGACGTTGTCAGTGCCCTGAAAATATATGTTTCCAGGACGGCTGGAGTCAGGAAATCTGACTCGCTGTTTATCCTGTGTGCACCCAACAAGCTGGGTGCTCCTGCTTCTAAGCAGACTATTGCTCGTTGGATTTGTAGTACAATTCAGCTTGCACATTCTGTGGCAGGCCTGCCACAGCCAAAAATCTGTAAATGCCCACTCCACAAGGAAGGTGGGCTCATCTTGGGCGGCTGCCCGAGGGGTCTCGGCTTTACAACTTTGCCGAGCAGCTACTTGGTCAGGAGCAAATACGTTTGTAAAATTCTACAAAATTGATATCCTGGCTGAGGAGGACCTGGAGTTCTCTCATTTGGTGCTGCAGAGTCATCCGCACTCTCCCGCCCGTTTGGGAGCTTTGGTATAATCCCCATGGTCCTTACGGAGTCCCCAGCATCCACTTAGGACGTTAGAGAAAATAAGAATTTACTTACCGATAATTCTATTTCTCATAGTCCGTAGTGGATGCTGGGTGCCCATCCCAAGTGCGGATTGTCTGCAATACTTGTACATAGTTATTGTTACAAAAATCGGGTTATTATTGTTGTGAGCCATCTTTCAGAGGCTCCTCTGTTATCATGCTGTTAACTGGGTTCAGATCACAGGTTATACGGTGTGATTGGTGTGGCTGGTATGAGTCTTACCCGGGATTCAAAATCCTTCCTTATTGTGTACGCTCGTCCGGGCACAGTATCCTAACTGAGGCTTGGAGGAGGGTCATAGGGGGAGGAGCCAGTGCACACCAGTTAGTCCTAAAGCTTTCTTTAGATGTGCCCAGTCTCCTGCGGAGCCGCTATTCCCCATGGTCCTTACGGAGTCCCCAGCATCCACTACGGACTATGAGAAATAGAATTATCGGTAAGTAAATTCTTATTTTTTTGATGGCTCAATGTATACAAACTTTGTTTAATACACAAAGTTATTAAAAATATTGTATTAAATGACCTTTAGGCTGTGTGTATAAGGTGTATGTGAAACATAAATGAATTGTGTGAATGTAGACACACTTTGTTTAATGCACAAAGTTACAAAAAATATTGGCTACAATGACCTTCAGGCTGTGTGTATAAGGTGTATATGTAACATAAATGTATTCTGTGCTTAGATTTATGTCCCAACATCATGATATCTCATTATGGTATGCAATTATTCCAAAATACGGAAAAATCCCATATCCAAAATACCTCTGGTCCCAAGCATTTTGGATAAGGGATACTCAACCTGTATTTGTACTTCTGTGTGCAAATGCGTGTGAATACGATGCAGCAGCTGCGGCACTTTCTCACGCCAAGTTCTATTGTGCTACATTTGTGACTGCACATGTTTAAAACGAGTTCCTGTGCAGTTAAAGTCGCAGCCCAGCATCTGTAGTACACTTAGTGGTGTTTGATGCATCTAGAAGAATCTGGTTGCTATGGGCAATATCTCCACTTCTATAGACCCGCGCTTTAGTAAGTATACCCCCTAGTGTATAAGGACACAACATTTGTAGTAGGAAATGTAGAATGGTTTGGGGCATTGTCCTTCAGATGTGTAGCATGGGCTCCTGATGCTGTAAAAAAGCTGTTCAGCAGCCCGGGGACCAGGAACTGCCACCAGCCGCTGTGTACAGCGCGATAACACTGACAGCTTGACAAAGTCCACAGAAGAGGACAAAACGCGTTGCTGCTCTGTTTGTGGGTTGTGGGCTCAATCTGCATAGAGAATGTTCCTACCGATGAGCTAGACCCTACTACATCGGACCACTATGTAGCTCGCACCCGTTATTGTAAGGTACTGCTATTACAATTAGTCAGTCACACTATAAACATATTTGATGTCGTTATACTGCACCCACTAGTATACTAAGGGCGGTATTCAATTCTTTTCACCCCCTTCTATACCTGTTCTGTTTCTACTGACGGGTGTGGTATAATCATTTCAGCTCGCTACCCCTGTAGTAGCAGGGTGCCCAACACTTTACGCAGCTAAACCTGATTACTTTGGGCACGATATGCGCGATAATGGGGAACACTTTAGAAAGGAGATTGAGTGTTATATATCATTTGAATACCGCCCTAAGAGTGCTCACTGCACATATTACGGACTCCTTTCTGGACACGTATTATTGGCTGAGGTACCGCTGTTACAGTTAAGCCAGCTATACTATTGGCATATGCGCTGTTACTGAATTGTATGCGCTGCTACATAATAAATGCTTACTGCACTTACTGGGCCCCATTTCTCTAACGTCCTAGTGGATGCTGGGGACTCCGTCAGGACCATGGGGAATAGCGGGCTCCGCAGGAGACAGGGCACATCTAAAAAGCTTTTTAGGTCACATGGTGTGTACTGGCTCCTCCCCCTATGACCCTCCTCCAAGCCTCAGTTAGGTTTTTGTGCCCGTCCGAGAAGGGTGCAAACTGGATGGCTCTCTTAAGGAGCTGTTTAGTAAAGTTTTTTTTTAGGTTTCTAATCAGTGATTCCTGCTGGCGACAGGATCACTGCAACGAGGGACTTAGGGGAGAGACTTGCAACTCACCTGCGTGCAGGAGGATTGAAGTTTTAGGCTACTGGACACTGAGCTCCAGAGGGAGTCGGAACACAGGTCAGCCTGGGGTTCGTCCCGGAGCCGCGCCGCCGATCCCCCTTACAGACGCTGAAGAAAGACGGCGGAACGGAGGTCCGGAAACAGGCGGCAGAAGACTTCACAGTCTTCAGAGAGGTAGCGCACAGCACTGCAGCTGTGCGCCATTGTTGCTACACGGCTCACTGACACGGTCACGGAGGGTGCAGGGCGCTGCTGGGGGCGCCCTGGGCAGCAATATAAATACCTATTTGGCAAATAAATACATCACATATAGCCATTAAGGCTATATGTATGTATTTAACCCAGGCCAGTTTTCCTAATAACCGGGAGAAAAGCCCGCCGTGAAAGGGGCGGAGCTTATTCTCCTCAGCACTCAGCGCCATTTTCCTGACCAGCTCCGCTGGTGAGGAAGGCTCCCACTCTCCCCTGCACTACAGAAACAGGGTTAAAGAGAAGGGGGGCATAAATTGGCGATATAATTATATATTAAGAGCCCATATATAGAAACAACACCTTCTAGGGTTGTTATATACATTATGGCGCTTTTGGTGTGTGCTGGCAAACTCTCCCTCTGTCTCCCCAAAGGGCTAGTGGGTCCTGTCCTCTATCAGAGCATTCCCTGTATGTGTGTGCTGTAGGTCGGTACGTGTGTGTCGACATGTATGAGGAAAATGTTGGTGAGGAGACGGAGAAAATTGCCTGTAATGGTGATGTCACTCTCTAGGGAGTCGACACCAGAATGGATGGCTTACTTATGGAATTACGTGATAATGTCAACACGCTGCAAGCCGGTTGACGACATGAGACAGCCGGCGGACAAATTAGTATCGGTCCAGGCGTCTCAGACACCGTCAGGGGCTTGTAAAAACGCCCATTTACCTCAGTCGGTCGACAGACACTGACACGGACACTGACCCCAGTGTCGACGGTGAAGAAACAAACGTATTTTTCCTTTAGGGCCACAAGTTACATGTTAAGGGCAATGAAGGAGGTGCTACGTATTTCTGATACCACAAGTACCACAAATAAGGGTATTTTGTAGGGTGGGAATAAACTACCTGTAGTTTTGCCTGAATCAGATAAATTAAATGAAGTGTGTGATGATACGTGGGGTTCCTCCGACAGAAAGTTATGGGAGGTATACCCTTTTTTCCCGCCAGTAGTAAGGGCGAGTTGGAAAACACACCTTAGGGTGGACAAGGCGCTCACACGCATATAAAAAACATGGCGTTACCGTTTCCAGATACGGCCGCCCTCAAGGAGCCAGCTGATAGGAAGCTGAAAAATATCATAACAGTATATACATACTGGTGTTATACTACGACCAGCAATCGCCTCAGCCTGGATGTGCAGCGCTGAGGGGGCTTGGTCGGATTTCCTGACTGAAAATTTTGATACCCTTGACAGGGACAGGATTTTATTGTCTATAGAGCATTTTAGGGATGCATTTCTATATATGTGTGATGCGCAGAGGCATATTTGCATTCTGGCATCAAAGAGTAAATGTGATGTACATATCTGCCAGACGAAGACACGACAGTGGTCAGGTGAGGCAGATTCCAGACGGCATATGGAAGTATTGCCGTATAAAGGGGCGGTCCATTGGACCTGGTGGCCATGGCAACAGCTGAAAAATCCACCTTTTGTTACCCCGAGTCACATATTGGCAGAAAAGGACACAGTCTTTTCAGTCTCAGTCCTTTCGTCCCCATACGGGCAGGCGGGCGAAGGCCAGTCATATCTGCCCAGGGGGAGAGGAAAGGGAAGAAGACTGCAGCAAGCAGATCATTCCCAGGAACAGAAGCTCCTCACGGCTTCTGCCAAGTCCGCAGCATAACGCTGGGGCCGTACAAGCGGACTCAGGTGCGGTAGGGGGTCATCTCAAGAGTTTCAGCAACACTCGCAAGGGAACTCCGGGATCCTACATGTAATATCCCAGGTGTACATTGGAAATTCGAGACGTCTCCCCCTCACACAATTCACAGGCTATATTCCCAGCAGGTGATAATCAAAGTACCCTTCTTACAACAAGGAAGGGGGTAGTATTCCACACTATATTGTGGTACTGAAGCCAACCGGCTCGGTGAGATCTGAAATATTTGAACACTTACATACAAGCGTTCAAATCAAGATGGAGTCACTCGGAGCAGTGATAGCGAACCAGGAAGAAGGGGACGATATGATGTCACTGGATATCAGGGACGTTTACCTACAGGTCCAAATTTGCCCTTCTCACCAAGGGTACTTCAGGTTCCTGGTACAGAACTGTCACTATCAGTTCAGACGCTGCCGTTTGGATGGTCCACGGCGCCCCGGGTCTTTACCAAGGTAATGGCCGGAATGTTGATTTTTCTTAAAAGAAACATGGACGCTTTCCTGATAAGGGCAAGGTCCAGAGAACAGTTGGAGGTCGGAGTAGCACTATCTTAAGTAGTTCTACGACAGCACGAGTGGATTCTAAATATTCCAAAATCGCAGCTTTTTCCGACGACACGTCTACTGTTCCTAGGGAAGATTCTGGACACAGTCCAGAAAAACGTGTTTCTCCCAGTGGAGAAAACCAGGGAGTTATCCGAGCTAATCGGGATCCTCCTAAAACCAGGAAAAGTGTCAGTGCATCATTGCACAAGAGTCCTGGTAAAAATGGTGGCTTATTACGAAGCAATTCCATTCGGCAGATTTCCCGCAAGAACTCTTCAGTGGGATCTGCTGGACAAATGGTCCGGATCGCATCCTCAGATGCATCAGCGGATAACCCTATATCCAAGGAAAAGGGTGTCTCTCCTGTGGTGATTACAGAGTGCTCATCTTCTAGAGGGCCGCAGATTCGGCATTCAGGATTGGATGCCGGTGACCACGGAGGCCAGCCTGAGAGGCTGGGGAACAGTCACACAGGGAAAAAAAATTTCCAGGGAAGTGTGATTAAGTCTGGAGAATTCTCTCCGCATAAATAAGCTTAGAGCAAATTTATAATGCTCTAAACTTAGCTAGACCTCTGCTTCAAGGTCAGCCGGTATTGATCCAGTGGGATAACATCACGGCAGTCGCCCACGTAAACAGAAGGGCGGCACAAGAAGCAGGAGGGCAGTGAAAACTGCAAGGATTTTTCGCTAGGCGGAAAATCATGTGATAGCACTGTCAGCAGTGTTCTTTCCGGGAGTGGACGACTGGGAAGCAGACTTCCTCAGCAGGCATGACCTCCACCCGGGAGAGTGGAAACTTCATAGGGAAGTTTTTCAACATGATTGTGGACCGTTGGCAAAGACCAAAGGTGGACATGATGGCGTCCCGCCCGAACAAAAACGGGACAGGTATTCCGCCAGGTCATGAGACCTTCAGGCGATAGCTGTGGATGTTCTGGTAACACCGTGGGTGTACCAGTCTGTGTATGTGTTCCCTCCTCTGTTTCTCATAACCAGGGTATTGAGAATTATAAGACATAGAGGAGTATGAACTATACTAGTGGCTCCGGATTGGCCAAGAGGGACTTGGTACCCGGAACTTCAAGAAATGCTCACAGAGGACTAAGGGCCTGGGGAGCTAAGAAGGGACTTGATTCAGCAAGTACCATGTCTATTCCAAGACTTACCGCGGCTGCGTTTGACGGCATGGCGGTTGAATGCCGGATCCTGAGGGGAAAAGGCATTCCATAAGAGGTCATACCTACCCTGGTCAAAGCCAGGAAGGAGGTGACCGCACAACGTCATCACCACATGTGGTGAAAATATGTTGCGTGGGTGAGGCCAGGAAGGCTCCACAACGGCAATTCAACTAGGTCGATTTCTACACTTCCTGAAAACAGGAGTGTTTTGGACCTCAAATTGGGGTTCATTAACATTTAAATTTCGGCCCTGTAGATTTTCTTCCAGAAAGAATTGACTTCAGTTCCTGAAGTCCAGATTGTAAAGGATGTATTGCATATACAGCTTTTTTGTGCCCCTAGGGGCACCGTGAGATCTCAACATAGTGTTGGGATTTCTTAAAATCATATTGGTTTGAACCGCTCAAATCTGTGGATTTGAAATATCTCACATGGAAAGTGACCATGCTGTTGACAAATATCTCACATGGGAAGTGACCATGTTGTTAGCCCTGGCCTCGGCCAGGCGATTGTCAGAATGGGCGGCTTTGTCTTACAAAAGCCCATATTAAAATTTTCCATTTGAACAGGACAGAACTGGGACTCGTCTCCAGTTTCTTCATGAAGGGGTGTCAGCGTTTTCACCTGAAACAACCTCTTGTGGTGCCTGCGGCTACTAGGGACTTGGAGGACTCCAAGTTACTAGACGTGGTCAGGGCCCTAAAAATATATATATATATATATATATATAGTTAGGACGGCTGGAGTCAGAAAGTCTGACTTGCTGTTTATACTGTATACACCCAACAAGCTGGGTGCTCATGCTTCTAAGCAGTCTATTGCACGCTGGATTTGTAGTACAATTCAGCTTGCACATTCTGTGGCAGGCCTGCCACAGACGAAATATGTAGATGCCCATTCCACAAGGAAGGTGGGCTCATCCTGGGCGGCTGCCCGAGGAGTCTCGGCTTTACAACTTTGCCGAGCAGCTACGTGGTCAGGGGAGAACACGTTTGTAAAATTTTACAAATTTTGATACTCTGGCTAAGGAGGACCTGGAGTTCTCTCATTCGGTGCTGCAGAGTCATCCGCACTCTCCCGCCCGTTTGGGAGCTTTGGTATAATCCCCATGGTCCTGACGGAGTCCCCAGCATCCACTAGGACGTTAGAGAAAATAAGAATTTACTTACCGATAATTCTATTTCTCGTAGTCCGTAGTGGATGCTGGGCGCCCATCCCAAGTGCGGATTGTCTGCAATGCTTGTACATAGTTATTGTTACAAAAATCGGGTTATTACTATTGTTGTGAGCCATCTTTTCGGAGGCTACTTCGTTTTGTTATCATACTGTTAACTGGGTTCAGATCACAAGTTGTACGGTGTGATTGGTGTGGCTGGTATGAGTCTTACCCGGGATTCAAGATCCTTCCTTATTGTGTACGCTCGTCCGGGCACAGTACCTAACTGAGGCTTGGAGGAGGGTCATAGGGGGAGGAGCCAGTACACACCATGTGACCTAAAAAGCTTTTTAGATGTGCCCTGTCTCCTGCGGAGCCCGCTATTCCCCATGGTCCTGACTGAGTCCCCAGCATCCACTACGGACTACGAGAAATAGAATTATCGGTAAGTAAATTCTTATTTTAACAGTGATCCTTATTAACAGCAGCATATTTTGTTTAGTATTGCAATGATACTAGAGAATATGCCGTTGGGAGTCAATATTACTTACCCCTTCAGCAAGGTCCAGTGAAGTCCTCCCAGCATCCTCCATGCAATTGCTGGCAGCCTATTGCTGCGTTATGCGCAAGAGCGACAGTCAGACTGCACATGAGCATTACGTGAGCGCTGAGATTATTTGTGACCTTTGGGAATGAATGGATTTATTGATGCCTGAACCTGGATATTGTATCTTTTATAACAAGCACATGGCTGCATACTGCTACTATTTAACAAATACCACAAAAGTGTTGCCATCTGTATTTGGAGTATTGAATATAGAGGCTTATATGATCTAGCCATCATTATAGGATCAGAAGTTGTATGCACATGACATACACACATATACTTTGTGTGTGTGTGTGTGTGTGTGTGTGTGTGTGTGTGTATATATATATATATATATATATATACAGTATCTCCACTATGTGGAAAGACAGCACTCTCCAAATTGAAAATCAAAAATTGTGAATATTTATTTCAAAGTTTTATCTCACAGTTTTCCTGGTAATGTCCAACGTTTCGGTCCACACCGGGACCTTTATCTAGGTGATACAGCAAAAAACATCCATACAGCAGTACAGCGGGAGCCAATGTTGAGTAGGGAAACTGGAGCAGCAGATGGGCCTCACAGGCCCCTAATATATACCCATAAAAGGCGCCAATCCCGCCTCCCTGGTGATTCAGGGCATGGTGGAACGCATGGTGACACGCATGGAGTCACTTCCTGAAAAACCGGAAGTGGTCGCACGTGTTAATGTAAAACAAATATATACATGTTACATTTAATTAGATATATGTGCTGTGTTAATGAAGCCTGCGTCCCCTGGATAATATATTAACAGAATCGCCACTGGAGCGTGCTGCTGCGGACTGGGGTCAGATATCGGACCCCGTGGAACGCATAATGGAACGCAACTTCCGGCTTCCGGTATTACCGGAAGTGAGTGGATAGTGCGGTGTGTGTGGGACACATCGTTCATCACTTATATATCTAAGCACAATTGGGGGCATCTTATAATGCAGGGCTAATTAATTAATAAACATGGACTATGTATATATTGCACAATATTGTACATTAATAAAGATTTGTTAAATCTAGTAATTTATGCCCCTCGTATTGTGTTCTCCTGATGGGTATATTATAGAAGCCTGTGAGATCAAATTGGGTCAGGCATAACGTGTGTTGATTAACAATAAATGCATAATGCATAATATTAATAGTGACTTCAAATAATACATATAATACTAATATCAAAAAATACAAGTGAAGTGTGTCTCAGGTACATATGCAAAGCACTCTGTAATACCGGAAGCCGGAAGTTGCATTCCATTATGCGTTCCACGGGGTCCGATATCTGACCTCAGTCCGCAGCAGCACGCTCCAGTGGCGATTCTGTTAATATATTATCCAGGGGACGCAGGCTTCATTAACACAGCACATATATCTAATTAAATGTAACATGTATATATTTGTTTTACATTAACACGTGCGACCACTTCCGGTTTTTCAGGAAGTGACTCCATGCGTGTCACCATGCGTTCCACCATGCCCTGAATCACCAGGGAGGCGGGATTGGCGCCTTTTATGGGTATATATTAGGGGCCTGTGAGGCCCATCTGCTGCTCCAGTTTCCCTACTCAACATTGGCTCCCGCTGTACTGCTGTATGGATGTTTTTTGCTGTATCACCTAGATAAAGGTCCCGGTGTGGACCGAAACGTTGGACATTACCAGGAAAACTGTGAGATAAAACTTTGAAATAAATATTCACAATTTTTGATTTTCAATTTGGAGAGTGCTGTCTTTCCACATAGTGGAGATACTGTATGTTGTACTATGGGCCCCATCCTCTATGGGATTGGACTCTGACTGGCACCCCACCTCTTATCTATGTTAAGTGAGAGTGCAGGGACCCCCCAATATATATATATATATATATATATATATATCTTACGTCCTAGAGGATGCTGGGGTCCACATTAGTACCATGGGGTATAGACTGGTCCACTAGGAGCCACTGGCACTTTAAGAGTTTAACAGTGTTGGCTGGCTCCTCCCTTTATGCCCCTCCTACCAGACTCAGTTTATAAAATGTGCCCGGAGGAGCCGGTCACAGCTAGGGGAGCTCCATAGGGGTTCTTTTAGTTTTATTATTTTTGTTAGAGTTTAGGCACAGGGTCTGAGCCACTATCTCGCTGACAGGACACTGAGCTCCTGAGGGGATCGAACGTTCGCCGCCACGGGGGATCGCTCACCCCAGCAGCATGCCGCCACACTCTACAGAGCCAGAAGATCAGTGGCGAGTTAGTCACCGACCCCCCTAGCAAGCGGGGAGTCGGTATGAAGATGGCAGCAACAGGGTATGGAGCGCAGTACTAACTGCGCTCCGGGGCTCAGCGGCACACAATGCGGCGCTGTGAGGGGCGCCCTGAGCCAGCGCCTACACCCTACACTAACCACCAAGCCTGTCAGGGTCCCAGGATCGCTGCCAGCACTTTTCCTCAGGCCAGTATAATCTTCAGAAGAGCCGGAAGCAGCGCCATGTAAGGGGTCGGAGCTTCTCAGAGCGGACCCAGCAGCGTTCAGTACCATTTTCCTGTCTGCAGAAGCGCTGTCAGTGAGAGCAGTCCCTCCATATCAACTCCAGCTATCGTATACGGTACCAGAGGGTTGTAGAAGGTAGGGGGGGAGGGGGGAGGCTTTATATCTGTACTGTGCAACCTAATAAGGTACAAAGTAAGCGCTGGGTAGGGGTCTCCCTACCTTGAAGCGCTGTGTGTGTGTTGGCTCCAGTCTCTGTCTCTCTCTTGGCATTCTTAGGGGGGAAACTCTGCCCTTCCCTGTGTGTGTGTGGAGTGTTTGTGGTCTCCATTAAGCTATGTCCGGGTACTCTGTGTCATATGCTGCAGAGGATATGTCCTCTCAGGATGATCCCATTCCATGTAATCAGGATTGCACTGTGTTAGCACAGGTCCCAACAAGGGAGCCTGAGTGGTTAGCCTCTGTTAAAAGTATGATTTCTCAGATTTCTACTAGAGTTGCACAAAATGAGTCTGCAACTCAGGTTTTACAGAACTCTATGGTTGTTTGGTCCGGTTCTGTTACCTCAGGGCCCCCTGACGTACGCTCCGAAAAACGTGCTCTTGCCCAGATTATGCAAGATGACACGGATGCCGATTCTGATACGGCAGACGGTGATGTGCATGGATTTCCAAAGCTATAGTAAAGTGGTCAGATACGTTACTTGAGGATTTGGATACAATGGATAAAAGTGATGTTGATTTGTTTTTACGTAACATTCAGGATTCTGCAGGATTTATGGTGGAATCCATGAAAGATCTGGGTTCGATGGCTGCAGGGATATCTTCCATGTCTGTCTCAGCTTGCAGAGGACTTTGGCTGCGCCAGTGGTCTGCCGACGCGGAATCCAGGAGAGGTGTGGAGACCCTACCCTACACAGGTCAGGATCTCTTTGGGGAAGCGTTGGATGCGTGGATTTCCACGGCTACCGTGGGTAAGTCACCTTTTCTTCCCTCAGCTGCACCTGCTACGAAGAAACCTTTTACTTCAGCTGCATCACAGTCCTTTCGGGTTCCTAAAGCAAGAAAGGCCAAGCCATCGAACACCTTCTTTAGGGGAGGTCAGCCAAAATCCAAGAAACCTGCTGTTGCGGGTTCCCAGGAACAGAAGCCTGCTTCAGGTACGCCTAAGTCCTCAGCATGAGGATGGACCGCGCGGCCTGGAGGTAGGGCCGGTGGGGGCGAGACTCAGGCATTTCAGCCACGTCTGGGTGTCGTCCGGCCTGGATCCCTGGGTGCAGGATATTGTGTCCCATGTGGTAGAGGCTGGAGTTTCAAGATCTCCCACCTCACCAATTCTTCAAATCAGGCTTGCCAGCTCTGGTGGCAGACAGGGCTGTCCTACAGGAAGCCATCCAAAAGTTGGTGGAGTCACAGGTAATTGTACCAGTTCCACCCCATTTGCAAAACAAAGGTTACTATTCGAACCTTTTCGTGGTACCAAAACCGGATGGTTCGGTCAGGCCGTTTTGAACTTAAAATCGCTAAACCCCTTTCTGAGGGAGTTCAAGTTCAAAATGGAGTCTCTGAGCGCGGTGATATCAGGTCGGGGGGAGGGGGAATGCCTGGTACCCCTGGATATCAAGGATGCGTACCTCCACATTCCGATTTGGCCGCCGCATCAAGCTTTTCTCCGATTTGCACTGTTAGACAGTCATTTTCAGCTCCAGGCCCTGCCATTCGGCCTCTCCACAGCACCGAGGATGTTCACCAAGGTGATGGCGGAGATGATGGTTCTCCTCCGCAGACAGGGGGTGAACATAACTCCATATCTGGACGATCTGCTGATAAAGGCATCGTCCAAGGAGAAGCTGTTACAGTCCATTGTTCTCACGACCCATCTACTCGGAACACGGATCGATCCTGAATCTTCCAAAGTCACATTTGGAGCCGACCAGGAGGTTGTCCTTTCTGGGAATGATCCTCGACACGGAAGTGCAGAGGGTGTTTCTTCCGCAAGAGAAAGTGTTGGTGATACAAACAATGGTCCGGGATGTCCTGAAGCCAGCCCGGGTATCGGTTCATCAGTGCATTCGCCTTCTGGGGAAGATGGTTACCTCTTACGAGGCTCTGCAGTATGGAAGGTTTCACGCTCGGCCCTTCCAGCTGGATCTCCTGGTCAAGTGGTCAGGATCTCATCTACATATGCACCAGAGAATACGTCTGTCAACAAAGGCTAGGATTTCACTCCTCTGGTGGATACAGTTACCTCACCTTTTGGAGGGCCACAGGTTCGGGATTCAGGACTGGATCCTTCTAACCACAGATTCAAGTCTCCGGGGCTGGGGCGCAGTCACCCAAGAGGAGACCTTCCAAGGAAGGTGCCGGCCTACCAGTAAACATTCTGGAACTAAGAGCTGTCTACAACGGTCTTCTTCAGATGGCCCGTCTTTTGCGAGATCGGGCCATTCAAGTGCAGTCGAACAGTGTAACGACAGTAGCTTAAATAAACAGGGCGGAACGAAAAGCATAGCTGCAATGTCAGAGGTAGCAAGAATCATCCTCTGGGCAGAAAAACACGCGTTGGCGTTGTCAGCAATATTTCATTCCTCAGCAGGCACAATCTCCATCCAGGGGAGTGGGGACTCCATCTGGAGGTGTTCACGGAGGTAACAGACCTTTGGGGAGTACCTAATATAGACATGATGGCCTCTCGTCTCAACAAGAAGCTTCGGCGATATTGTTCCAGGTCGAGGGACCCGCAAGCCGTTGCGGTGGATGCCCTAGTGACTACGTGGGTGTTCCATTCGGTGTACATGTTTCCTCCACTTCCACTCATTCCAAGAGTTCTAAAGCTAATAAGGAGAACAAGAGTTCAAGCGATCCTCATTGCTCCGGACTGGCCAAGAAGGGCTTGGTATGCAAATCTTCTGGATCTACTGCTAGAAGAGCCGAGGCCTCTTCGGGAGGACCTTCTGCAGCAGGGGCCGTTCGCTTATCAAGACTTACCGCGGCTACGTTTGACAGCATGGAGGTTGAACGCCAGATATTAGCTCGGAAGGGTATTCCGAACAGGGTTATTCCTACCCTGATACAGGCTAGGAAAGGAGTAACGTCTAAACATTACCATCGTATTTGGAAAAAATATGTATCTTGGTGTGAGTCCAAGAAGTTTTCTACGGTGGAGTTTCAACTGGGACGGTTTCTCCTCTTCCTGCAAGCAGGTGTGGATATGGGCCTGAGGTTGGGATCCGTAAAGGTCCAGATTTCGGCCCTATCCATTTTCTTCCAGAAACAGTTGGCGTCTCTCCCTGAGGTTCAGACTTTTCTGAAAAGGGGTTCTGCACATCCAGCCTCCCTTTGTGCTGCCTACGGCACCATGAGATCTTAACGTGGTACTGCAGTTTCTCCATTCGGATTGGTTCAAGCCTCTACAGGAGGTTGATGTCAAGTTTCTCACATGGAAGGCTGTCACTTTGTTGGCCTTATCTTCTGCTAGACGTGTGTCGGAGTTGGGGGCTTTGTCTAGTAAGAGTCCATACTTGATCTTCCATGAAGATAGAGCTGAGCTCACGACACGTCAGCAGTTCCTTCCGAAGGTTGTGTCGGCATTTCATATCAACCAACCTATTGTGGTGCCAGTGGCTACTGACTCTTCAATTTCATCAAAATCCTTGGATGTTGTAAGGACTCTGAAAATCTATGTGAAGAAGACTGCTCGTCAACGGAAATCGGACTCTGTTTGTCCTGTATGATCCCAAGAAGCTTGGGTGTCCTGCTTTTAAGCAGACGATCTCTTGCTGGATCAGGTTCACTATCCAGCATGCGGATTTTACGGCAGGATTGCCGTGTCTTACGTCTGTTAAGGCCCACTCTATTTGTAAGGTGGGTTCTTGCTGGGCGGCTGCCCGGGGTGTCTCAGCTTTACAGCTTTGCCCAGCGGCTACTTGGTCTGGGTCGAACACGTTTGCAAAGTTCTACAAGTTCGATACTTTGGTCGCTGAGCACCTGAAGTTTGGTCAATCAGTTCTGCAGGAGCCTTCGCGCTCTCCCTCCCATTCTGGGAGCTTTGGTACATCCCCATGGTACTAATGTGGACCCCAGCATCCTCTAGGACGTAAGAGAAAATAGGATTTTAATTACCTACCGGTAAATCCTTTTCTCGTAGTCTGTAGAGGATGCTGGGGGCCCACCCAGCGCTTCGTGATCCTGCAGTAATTTCTTTGTTCAGTACTGCTTAGTTCTTGGTTAAGTACTGTTTTGTTACTTGGTTAAGTAATATTGTTCAGCCGTTGCTGATGTTTCAAGCTGGTTAGCTTGGTTTGCCTTGTATGTGTGAGCTGGTGTGAATCTCGCCACTATCTGTGTAAAATCCTTCTCTCGAAGTTGTCCGTCTCCACGGGCACAGTTTCTAGACTGAGTCTGGTACGAGTGGCATAGAGGGAGGAGCCAGCCCACACTCTCAAACTCTTAAAGTGCCAGTGGCTCCTAGTGGACCCGTCTATACCCCATGGTACTAATGTGGACCCCAGCATCCTCTACGGACTATGAGAAAAGGATTTACCGGTAATCCTATTTCATATATATATATATATATATACAATTTTGATCCGCGCACACTTTGTTTTGTCCAGAGTTTGTTTAGTCAACACATGAGGTGCCTGCTCATCCACTCCTGCCAGGAGCCACAAATTTCTAGATAATAAAATAAGGAGAGCGCACCAGTGAATAATAGTAAAAAGTAACAATTTACTTGTGTAAATATCCACGTACATCAAGGTTCACATTCAAGCACTTAGCCACTTCTCCGATAACCTCCACCGCAACGATGTACTTCAGTCAGTGGGGTATTTTTCCGGAGACGCCGTCTGCTCTGTATCAGGCGGAAGACAGGATTCGTCTTGCACTTGTAAGCCACGCCCAACGCGTTTCGTCACTAGAGGACTTCGTCAGGAGCTATGTCATTGGATCCTCTAAGTTCACCTTTTAACCATTGCTTTGTGCAGCGATTGGCTGATTGCTTGATCACACATAACATCTTTACTTTTAATACTTCGTTTGTTTAAAAAACATTTTATACCTCATTATTTTTACCTACACATTATATCTATAATAACAACACTTTTGCCATTTATTGACACTTCTAAATAAAAACATAAATATGTAAACAGAAGTAGCACTACTGCATTCACAGCTGATTAGCCTCTCACTGCTGGTCTCTTACTCATATGTTCTTAATTACTATGTCTCTACTTTCACATATGTTCCTGTTCGTTTTGCCATCTGACAGCATTAGTTAGAGTGTAATCAGTAATGTGATTGCAGTGGCCAAAATTTATAAGCCATTCATTTATTCATCTAATTCATACTTAGTCTTTATAGACATGTACATACATTTAATTAAAAAAGAACGAGCCTTTAAAAACCGACTTTTGCCAATATCTCATTCTAACCTGTACTATAACAAGCTCCTCTCCTATATTAACCCCTTCATGCTCGACCCCAGATTTTCATGAAACTAGGGTGCTCTATCTTTTCTGTTATGACCGGGACCTACCCTGAGTGTTTGCCACTCCCCATCGGGTGCTAACACCAACTTCGATAGGGACCTCACCCAGAGACTTCTAGGGTGGAAAACTTATCCTTTAAAGCCATAGAACAGGTTCATTTGGGAAATAGAGGGGGGGACATTTTAAAACTGTTGTCTCAGAGAGAAACCTTCTGGATTTACACGTTAGGTACATTAACCCCAGACGGATTGAACGAGGGATGTGATATCGTGCCGTTTCTGTAATAATGACCGGGAAAGTCTCTGGGTGAGGTCCCTATCGAAGTTGGTGTTAGCACCCGATGGGGAGTGGCAAACACTCAGGGTAGGTCCCGGTCATAACAGAAAAGATAGAGCACCCTAGTTTCATGAAAATCTGGGTTCGAGCATGAAGGGGTTAATATAGGAGAGGAGCTTGTTATAGTACAGGTTAGAATGAGATATTGGCAAAAGTCGGTTTTTAAAGGCTCGTTCTTTTTTAATTAAATATATGTACATGTCTATAAAGACTAAGTATGAATTAGATGAATAAATGAATGGCTTATAAATTTTGGCCACTGCAATCACATTACTGATTACACTCTAACTAATGCTGTCAGATGGCAAAACGAACAGGAACATATGTGAAAGTAGAGACATAGTAATTAAGAACATATGAGTAAGAGACCAGCAGTGAGAGGCTAATCAGCTGTGAATGCAGTAGTGCTACTTCTGTTTACATATTTATGTTTTTATTTAGAAGTGTCAATAAATGGCAAAAGTGTTGTTATTATAGATATAATGTGTAGGTAAAAATAATGAGGTATAAAATGTTTTTTAAACAAACGAAGTATTAAAAGTAAAGATGTTATGTGTGATCAAGCAATCAGCCAATCGCTGCACAAAGCAATGGTTAAAAGGTGAACTTAGAGGATCCAATGACATAGCTCCTGACGAAGTCCTCTAGTGACGAAACGCGTTGGGGATGGCTTACAAGTGCAAGACGAATCCTGTCTTCCGCCTGATACAGAGCAGACGGCGTCTCCGGAAAAATACCCCACTGACTGAAGTACATCGTTGCGGTGGAGGTTATCGGAGAAGTGGCTAAGTGCTTGAATGTGAACCTTGATGTACGTGGATATTTACACAAGTAAATTGTTACTTTTTACTATTATTCACTGGTGCGCTCTCCTTATTTTATTATCTATATATATATATATATATATACACACACACACACACACACACACACACACACACACACACACACACACACACACACACACACACACACACACTGCTCAAAAAAATAAAGGGAACACTTAAACAACACAATGTAACTCCAAGTCAATCACACTTCTGTGCAATCAAACTGTCCACTTAGGAAGCAACAGTGATTGACAATCAATTTCACATGCTGTTGTGCAAATGGAATAGACAACAGGTGGGAATTATATGCAATTAGCAAGACACCCCCAATAAAGGAGTTTTTTTGCAGGTGGTGACCACAGACCACTTTTCAGCTCCTATGCTTTCTGGCTGATGTTTTGGTCACTTTTGAAAGCTGGCTTTTGAAAGCTTTCACTCTAATGGTAGCATGAGACGGAGTCTACAACCCACACAAGTGGCTCAGGTAGTGCAGCTCATCCAGGATGGCACATCAATGCGAGCTGTGGCAAGAAGGTTTCCTGTGTCTGTCAGCGTAGTGTCCAGAGCATGGAGGCACTACCAGGAGACAGGCAAGTACATCAGGAGACGTGGAGGAGGGCAACAACCCAGCAGCAGGACCGCTACCTCCGCCTTTGTGCAAGGAGGAACAGGAGGAGCACTGCCAGAGCCCTGCAAAATGACCTCCAGCAAGCCACAAATGTGCATGTGTCTACTCAAACGATCAGAAACAGACTCCATGAGGGTGGTATGAGGGCCCAACGTCCACAGGTGGGGGTTGTGCTTACAGCCCAACACCGTGCAGGACGTTTGGCATTTGCCAGAAAACACCAAGATTGGCAAATTCGCCACTGGCGCGCCCTGTGCTCTTCACAGATGAAAGCAGGTTCTCACTGAGCACATGTGACAGACGTGACAGAGTCTGGAGACGCCAAGGAGAACGTTCTGCTGCCTGCAACATCCTCCAGCATGACCGGTTTGGCAGTGGGTCAGTAATGGTGTGGGTTGGCATTTCTTTGGGGGGCCGCACAGCCCTCCATGTGCTTGCCAGAGGTAGCCTGACTGCCATTAGGTACCGAGATGAGATCCTCAGACCCCTTGTGAGACCATATGCTGGTGCGGTTGGCCCTGGGTTCCTCCTAATGCAAGACAATGCTAGACCTCATGTGGCTGGAGTGTGTCAGCAGTTCCTGCAAGACGAAGGCATTGATGCTATGGACTGGCCCGCCCGTTCCCCAGACCTGAATCCAATTGAGCACATCTTGGACATCATGTCTCGCTCCATCCACCAACGCCACGTTGCACAACAGACTGTCCAGGAGTTGGCGGATGCTTTAGTCCAGGTCTGGGAGGAGATCCCTCAGGAGACCATCCGCCACCTCATCAGGAGCATGCCCAGGCGTTGTAGTGAGGTCATACAGGCACGTGGAGGCCACACACACTACTGAGCCTCATTTTGACTTGTTTTAAGGACATTACATCAAAGTTGGATCAGCCTGTAGTGTGTTTTTCTACTTTAATTTTGAGTGTGACTCCAAATCCAGACCTCCATGGGTTAATAAATTTGATTTCCATTGATAATTTTTGTGTGATTTTGTTGTCAGCACATTCAACTATGTAAAGAACAAAGTATTTAATAAGAATATTTCATTCATTCAGATCTATGATGTGTTATTTTAGTGTTCCCTTTATTTCTCTTAAGTCCTAGAGGATGCTGGGGACTCCAAAAGGACCATGGGGTATAGACTGGATCCGCAGAAGATATGGGCACACTATAAGACTTTTACTGGGTGTGAACTGGCTCCTCCCTCTATGCCCCACCTCCAGACCTCAGTTAGATTCTGTGCCCAGGAGAGACTGGACACACACTAGGGGAGCTCTACTGAGTTTCTCTGGAAAGACTTTGTTAGGCTTTTTTATTTTCAGGGAGACCTGTTGGCTACAGGCTCCCTGCTTCGTGAGACTGAGGGGAGAGAAGTCAGACCTATTTCTTCTGAGTTAAGGGCTCTGCTTCTTAGGCTACTGGACACCATTAGATCCAGAGGGTTCGATCACTTGGTGCGCCTAGCTGCTTGTTGCCGGAGCTGCGCCGTCACCCCCCTCACAGAAGCCAGAAGAAAGAAGCCGGGTGAGTATTAGAAGAACAGAAGACTTCAGTGACGGCAGAAGACTACAGTAACAGAGGTACAGCGCAGCGGTCGCGCTGCGCTCCATGCTCCCACACACCAACAGCACTCACAGGGTGCAGGGCGCTGGTGGGGAGCGCCCTGGGCAGCAGGTTACTGGAGCCTTTTTCCACTGGCAAGAGTACATATTAGGGGTGCCTGGGCACTGTGTATTTAACACCCGCCAGTATAAGATTTAAAATTTTAGCGGGACTGTAGCACGCCGGGAAGGGGCGGAGCTTAGCCGCACAGCTTACCAGCGCCATTTTCTCTACTTCACAGTGCATGCAGAGACGCTGGCCCGGACCTCCACTCTCCTTACAAGTACAGGAAGCAAAACTGGGGGGGGGGCACAGGCAATTGGTGCTATATATTTACAGCGCAGACATCATATATTATTTATTTGGTAGTATCTGGGCGCTGGGGTGTGAGCTGGCATACTCCCTCTGTGTTCTCTCTGCAGGCTTCCCTGTGTGTCTGTCCTCTTTGGCCAGTGTGGGTGTGTCGGTACCGTGTGTCGACATGTCTGAGACTGAGTGTTCCTCCCCGGAGGAAGTTACTGGGTGCGCGGAGAAGGATTTGGGAGTGACTCTGTCGGCACAGCCGACTGCTGATTGGGTGAATATGTTGAGTACATTGAATGCAAATGTGGCGTTATTGTCTAAGAGGCTGGATAAATCTGATTCTCTGACACAAACGTGGAGAAAGTCCATGGAGGAGGCTTTGTCTCAGGTACAGGCCCCCTCAAGGTCACAAAAACGTTCATTTACCCAGATGGCAGATACGGATACCGACACAGACTCTAATTCCAGTGTCGACTTCAGTGAGGCCAGTTTACATCCGAAATTGGTTAAGAGTATTCAGTACATGATTGTGGCTATTAAAGATGTTTTACATATTTCTGAAGTGCCTGCTGTTCCAGATACGAGGGTTTGTATAAGGGAAAAAAGCCTGAGGTGACGTTTCCCCCCTCTCATGAACTGAACGCTGTTTGTGAAAAGGCTTGGGAGTCGCCTGACAAAAGGTGGCAGATTCCCAAGATAATTTTTATGGCACATCCTTTCCCCTCTGACGACGGGGAGAAATGGGAGTCGTCTCCCAATGTGGGCAATGCTCTGTCCCGACTATCCAAAAAGGTGGCGCTTCCGTCTCCTGACACGACTGCCCTCAAGGATCCTGCGGATCGCAAGAAGGAAACGACATTCAAGGCCATTTACGTCACTACGGGTGCACTCCTCAGGCCTGCCGTGGCGTCGGCGTGGGTGAGTAGTGCTATTGCTAAGTGGGCTGATAATTTGGCATCTGACATGGATACCCTTGATAAGGATAACATTCTTTTGACTCTTGGTTATATCAGGGACGCTGCAGCTTACCTAAAGGTCGCAGCGAGAGATATTGGCCTCTTGGGATCAAGGGCCAATGCCATGGCGGTCTCGGCCAGGAGGGCGCTGTGGATTCATCAATGGAATGCTGATGCCAACTCCAAGAAAGCTATGGAAGCTCTCCCTTTTAAAGGTAGTGTCTTGTTTGGTGATGGCCTTGCTGACCTGGTGTCTACCGCTACTGCGGGTAAGTAATCTTTTCTTCCTTATGTTCCCGCACAACAGAAAAAGGCACCCCATTATCAGATGCAGTCCTTTTGGCCTAATAAATACAAAAAAGGAAGGGGCTCCTTCCTCGCTTCAAAAGGTAGAGGAAGGGGAAAAAGGTCGCCTGCTGTGTCTGGCGCCCAGGACCAAAAGTCCTTCCCCGCCTCTGCCAAGTCCACCGCATGACGCTGGGGCTCCCCTGCGGGAGTCCGTGCCGGTGGGGGGCCATCTCCGAATCTTCAGTCAGGTCTGGTTTCAATCGGGCCTAGATCCTTGGGTCTTAGACATAGTGTTCCAAGGGTACTAACTGGAGTTTCAGGAGATGCCCCCCCCCCGCCGATTTTTCAAATCAGCCTTGCCAGTTTCTATTCCAGAAGGAGAAGTAGTAAATGCTGCGATACAAAAGCTGTGTCAACAGAGGGTCATTGTCCCGGTTCCCCCATCCCAACGGGGGGAAGGGTTCTATTCGAGCCTCTTTGTCGTGGCAAAGCCGGACTGCTCGGTCAGACCGATCCTGAACCTAAAATCCCTCAATCCGTACCTGAAAACTTTCATGTTCAAGATGGAATCTCTTCGAGCTTTGATCTCCAGCCTAGAAGGGGGGGAATTTTATGGCGTCAGTCGGCATAAAATATGCCTACTTAAATGTCCCGATATATCCTCCTCATCAGGCCTTCCTGAGATTTGCGGTGCAGGATTGTCATTACCAATTTCAGACGTTGCCGTTTGGGCTTTCCACGGCCCCGAGGGTCTTCACCAAAGTGATGGCGGAAATGATGGTAATCCTACGCAAGCAGGGTGTCACAATTATCCCGTACTTGGACGATCTCCTGATAAAGTCGAGATCAAAAGAGCAGTTGCTAAGAAATGTGGAACTCTCCCTGACGGTTCTGCAACATCATGGTTGGATTCTAAATTTGACAAAGTCTCAGTTGATCCCGACAACTCGGCTGCCTTTCTTGGGCATGATCCTAGACATGGAACTACAGAGAGTGTTTCTTCCGGCGGAAAAAGCTCTGAAAAACCAGACCATGGTCAAGGAGATTCTGAAACCGGCAAGAGTGTCGATTCATCAATGCACTCGAGTGCTAGGGAATATGGTTGCGGCTTACGAAGCCATTCCGTTTGGCAGGTTTCATGCCCGTGTGTTTCAGTGGGACCTGCTGAACAAATGGTCCGGGTCTCACCTGCACATGCACCAGAAATAAGTCTATCTTCCAGGACCAGAATTTCTCTCCTGTGGTGGCTGCAAAGTTCTCACGTTCTAGAGGGACGCAGGTTCGGAATCCAGGATTGGGTCCTGCTGACCACAGATGCAAGTCTCCGAGGCTGGGGTGCAGTCACACAAGGAAGAAGTTTCCAGGGAAAATGGTCAAGCCAGGAATCTTGTCTCCACATAAATGTTCTGGAGTTAAGAGCCATTTACAACGGCCTTCTGCAAGCGAAAATTCCTTCTTCAAGGTCTACCTGTCCTGATTCAGTCGGACAACATAACAGCGGTGGCGTATGTAAACCGCCAGGGCGGAACAAAGAGCAGAGCAGCAATGGCGGAGGACACAAGAGTTCTCCGCTGGGCGGAACAGCACGTGACCGCTCTGTCAGCAGTCTTCCTTCCGGGCGTGGACAACTGGGAAGCAGACTTCCTCAGCAGACACGATCTCCATCCAGGAGAGTAGGCCCTTCAAGAGATATTTGCAGAATTAACAAGGTGTTGGAGAATTCCTCAAATAGACATGATGGCGTCTCGCCTCAACAAGAAGCTTCCGAGGTATTTTTCCAGGTCAAGGGACCCCCAAGCCAGTGCAGTGGACGCCCTGGTAACTCCGTGGGTGTTTCAGTCGGTGTATGTGTTCCCTCCGCTTCCTCTCATTCCAAGAGTGTTGAGGATCATAAGACGAACAAGGGTTCAGGCAATACTCGTCGTTCCAGATTGGCCATGGAGGGCCTGGTATCCGGATCTTCAGGAATTGCTCATAGAAGATCCTTTGCCGCTTCCTCTCAGAGAGGACCTGTTACTGCAGGGACCATGCGTATTTCTGGACTTACCGCAGCTGCGTTTGACGGCGTGGAGGTTGAACGCCAAATCCTAGCTCGTAAAGGTATTCTCGGGGAAGTCATCCCCACTCTCCTTAAGGCTAGAAAGGAGGTCACGGCGAAGCATTATCACCGTATTTGGAGAAAATATGTGTCATGGTGTGAAGCCAAAACAGCTCCTGCGGAGGAGTTTCAATTGGGTCGTTTCCTCCATTTTTTGCAGGCAGGCGTGGATGCAGGGTTCCATCAAAGTGCAGATTTCGGCTTTATCTATTTTCTTTCAAAAATAATTGGCCGCCCTTCCTGAGGTTCAGACTTTCGTGAAGGGAGTGCTGCATATCCATCCTCCGTTTGTGCCACCCGTGGCACCGTGGGATCTTGATGTGGTGTTACAATTTCTTATGTCTCACTGGTTTGAACCTTTGCGAAAGGTAGAGTTAAAGTTTCTCACTTGGAAAAGTGGTCATGCTCTTGGCCTTGGTGTCTGCCAGACGAGTGTCAGAATTGGCGGCTTTGTCTTACAAGAGCCCATATTTAAATTTTTCATGTGGATAGAGCGGAAATGAGGACTCGTCAACAATTTCTGCCGAAGGTGGTTTCTTCGTTTCACATAAATCAACCTATTGTGGTACCTGTGGCTACGGATGCTGTGGCAGTGCCAAAATCTCTTGATGTCGTAAGAGCTTTGAAAATTTATGTCGCCAGAACGGCTCTTGTTAGGAAAACGGAGGCTCTGTTTGTCCTGTATGCTTCCAACAAGATTGGAAATCCTGCTTCCAAGCAGACTATTGTACGCTGGATTTGTAATACAATTCAGCACGCTCATTCTTCGGCTGGGTTGCCATTGCCGAAGTCTGTAAAGGCCCATTCTACCAGGAAGGTGGGCTCATCTTGGGCGGCTGCCCGAGGGGTTTCCGGAACTTCAACTTTGCCGAGCAGCTACGAGGTTGAGTTCAAACACTTTTGCTAAGTTCTACAAGTTTGATACCCTGGCTGAGGAGGACCTCATGTTTGCTCAGTCGGTGCTGCAGAGTCGTCCGCACTCTCCCGCCCGGTCTGGAGCTTTGGTAAAGACCCCATGGTCCTTTTGGAGTCCCCAGCATCCTCTGGGACGTAAGAGAAAATAGGATTTTAATACCTACCGGTAAATCCTTTTCTCCTAGTCCGTAGAGGATGCTGGGCGCCCATCCCAGTGCGTACTGTTACTTGCAGTTGTATTGTTGGTTGTTGTTTTCGGTTACACGACGGTTGTGTATCGGTTATGTTCAGCTTGTTGCTGTTTTTTCGTTCATACTGTTATCTGGTATTCCTGCTAAACCAGTTGTACGGTGTGTTTGTGGTGTGAGCTGGTATGTATCTCACCCTTAGTTTAGCAAAAATCCTTTTCCTCGAAACGTCCGTCTCCCCTGGGCACAGTTCCTATAACTGAGGTCTGAAGGAGGGGCATAGAGGGAGGAGCCAGTTCACACCCAATAAAAGTCTTATAGTGTGCTCATGTCTCCTGCGGATCCCGTCTATACCCCATGGTCCTTTTGGAGTACCCAGCATCCTCTACGGACTAGGAGAAAAGGATTTACCGGTAGGTATTAAAATCCTATTTTTTTTGAGCAGTGTGTATATATATATGAATTGGAACAAACGAGGCGGCACTCAGAGACTGTTACCTGCTAGCAAACGTGTATTGGTGCTATCTACGTTTCGGGGACCACCTCCCCTACGTCAGGATAACTGCACAAGTGAAATCACAGGTTTAAATACCAGTGAACTTACCCCCCTTGCAAGATTCCCCCACGCGCGTTCTCCTCTGGCCACGCCAACCGGGTGTCCCGTTCGACGTCACCGCTCGTATCAGCGGAACCGGAAATGACGTTGCGGCTCCCTTCTGTGTGGCCATGGAGACGCTGTAAACTGTGCAGTATATATTTGATTAACAACGGTGATAATACACATCAAAATGTGATAATGAACATCAAAAAATAAAGTGCACAGTGCATGTAATTTGTAAACATTATGACACTGACTTATAAGCATGAATAAAATGTTTGCTATAAAAGTGAATAGTACTCCTGTGATTAAGCTTAAAAAGCAGATCGTGTGGTAAGTAAAAAATGCAAGGCAATGTGGCCAATCAACAACCAGCCTATGGATGTATGAACAGTATATAAAAAATATATTAAAAAATGTTTTGTTTAAAACTAACGATACCTGTCACCCTTTATACCCCACTATGCTTTCCAAAAAATTAATCAATATCCCTTTGGTAGCTTTACATTATCCAAGTATGATCTACCTCGAATGCCCTACAGGAAATTGATGAGCCCTAGATTATCATTCAACCCCCCTGGTTTTAGCGTATTGAGTCTATGAATCCACATATATACCCCTGTTTCCCCCCTGAGGGGACTCAGGGACATGATCTATGATACGATGTTTAAATGTGGCCATACTGTGTCTATGTTTTAGAAAGTGTTTAGCCTCCGGCTGCTCTCCGCTGCCGGATGCCAAAGAAACTGCTTATGGCCTGTCTATGCTGGGCCATCCTCACTTAGAATTGACATTCGGTTTTACCGATCTAGTACCGCCCGCATGGGCAGAAAATGGCGTACACCATGAACTTGGTAGTGCACGTAAGGGGCCATCTGATATTGAATTTATTACCAGAAAAGGGATGAGAGATGCTATCACCGGGAGACATGTGTGCACATGTTGTACATCCTGTACATTTGAAGCACCCGTTCCTGCGGGACAAAAAATGTCTGGGGGGGGGGGGGTTGAATTTAGCCATATCTGTTTTGACTAGTATGTCTCTAATGTTCCGGCCTCTGGTGTAACTTGGCATGACCCGCTTATCGCAGAATATTTTCATGTCTGGATCTGTGGACACAATCGGCCATAATTGCCTCAACGAGTGTACTCGCTATTTACATTGAATTCTCTGACCCAAGGTACAGGTTGAGTATCCCTAATCCAAAACGCTTGGGACCAGAGGTATTTTGGATATCGGATTTTACCGTATTTTGGAATAATTGCATCGCATAATGAGATATCATGGTGATGGGACCTAAGTCTAAGCACAGAATGCATTTATGTTTCATATACACCTTATACACACAGCCTAAAGGTCATTTTAGCCAATATTTTTAATAACTTTGTGCATTAAACAAAGTGTGTATACATTCACATAATTCATTTATGTTTCATATATACCTTATACACACAGCCTGAAGGTCATTTAATATAATATTTTTAATAACTTTGTGTTTCAAACAAAGTATGAGTACATTGAGCCACAGAAAACAAAGGTTTCACTATGTCACTCTCACTCAAAAAAGTCCGTATTTCGGAATATTCCGTATTTCGGAATATTTGGATATGGGATACTCAACCTGTATAACTTTGGACGTGTCACAGTGGGTTTCAGTAACTCTTCCCTGCTTTTAGCTACGGCCTTCTGTCTAGATGTGCTGAGAAGATCATGAGGGTATCCTCTTTTGGCAAACCTCTGTTCCATCTCATCTAGTTGTAAATCTTTCACCGTGCTGTTGCTGTTGGTTCTGCAGACCCTAAGGAATTGAGAAAATGGTAAACCCCGTACGGTGGACATGGGATGAAAACTATCAAATCTAAGGATCGTATTATGATTCGTTGGTTTCTTATACAGACTGGTTTCCAGTTTACCATCTGTTAAGTTGAATATCCAAAAAAACAAATCTCAGTGCTGCTACTACTCATGGTGAGCTTCACTGGACTGGCCGTTAGATTGTGTGCTGTTACAAGCTCATATAAGTCCTGCACATCGCCTCGCCAAAATATATATATATACATATATATATATATATATATATTCACATACACAGTGTTGAACCTACATTTTGGATCCTTGAAGCTTGAACTGTTGTGGGGGCCTCTTCGCAACCAGCAACAATAGGGCACCATCCACCAAGGTCCAAAGAGCCTTGCTGCCCTTGCACGGACAGCACACACCGCTCAGCACTAGCAAAATTACTTTATTAGACACCTCCTTGTCCCTGTCATTGCTCTCAGCCTCCTTCCTAGGACAGGTCTGAAGGCTGGCGAGAATTGTACTTTAATATGGATACATGTTTCATGCTACTTACAGAGTGCACATCACTCACTTCAAAAACTCCATCGATTTTGTTGAAAAATTCACTTATGCAAAAAAAGTTGCTTCAGGGCCCCTCTGAGATTAGGGGCCCTGAAGCTTAAGCTTCATTAGTTTCACAGTAGATCCAACTCTGTACACACATGTACATATAATAAAACTGTAAGAGTTGTGTCTGTACATACCAATTTGTTTATTGGATATCAACTTCTAGGGACTGTTTATGAACTATTGGGCCCTACACACTGACAGATCCGCTGCCGAGCTGCCTGACGGCGGATACGGCTGACGGGCGACCCGGGGGGCGGGGCAGTGACAGGGTGAGTGAAGTTTCTTCACTTCCCCCATCACCCGGCTCCATAGCAATGCAGGCAAATATGGACAAGATTGTCCATATTGTCCTGCATGTACAAGCGACGGGGCACCAGCGATGAACGAGCGCGGAGCCGCGCATCGTTCATCGCTGGTGCCTCCACACTGCACGATATGAACGGTATCTCGTTCATAAATTAACGAGATCGTTCATATCTTTCACTAATATCGCCCAGTGTGTAGGGCCCATATGGCCTAATTCAAGATTGATTGCAAAAGCAAAATCTTCCTCTAATGGGCAAAACTATGTCCACTGCAGGGAGAGGGGAGATGTAACACTTGCAGAGAGTTAGATTTGAGTGGGTTTTGTTGTTTCTGGGCAGGGTAAATACTGGCTGCATTATTTTTACACTGCAATTTAGTTTTCAGTGTCAACACACCCCACCCAAATCTAACTCTCTGCACATGTTATATCTGGCCAACCTGCAGTGAACATGGTTTTGCCCATTAGAGGAAGATTTTGCTTTTGCAATCAACCTTGAATTAGGCCCATGTACACAAGAAAAAAAATCAGAATTTTTGTCAGTCTGATCGCGATATCGTATCACCCAATGCATTTCGTCATGAAATGAAATCCTCGGGGATGTACGATTTTTAGTGTGAACTTCCAATGGGTACTCGGTTCTTCAATTAAAAATGGCAATACATGTCCTTTCAAAAGTACTAAGGGTCGAATTTAATGGAGTGTGAGAAGGCCGGAATGCCGAGATTCTGGCTGATCAGGTAGTTTTTTTTTTAAAGCAGCAAACATTTACAAGGTAAAACCAACCAACTTGCATTTATTACCAGCACATTCTCAATACTTGTATTATTTCTATTTTCACATCTGCAGTGCCACTTGTTCAGGCCCAATGTAGAATGATACAGAACAGGTGACTATCATCCAGGTGCACGGACAGCCCCTCGCCATTACTATGCTATTCTGCAATGCATGCACTACAAAGCAGGCAGCCTGCAGCTCTTCAACTGTTGTCGAACTATAATCCCCACCATGCTCTGCAAGTCATTGCTTCTATAGCTAAAACAAATAGAGGAAACCATCATCCTGTTATAACTTCATATTATACATGAAATGAAGTAACGGCAAAAATAAATGTGAGCAGTAATAACACTGGTTCCGTGCAATGGTTACACCATCAGACACCCTTCAGCTCTGTAAGCAGTTTCCCTTGAATAGAGCTCCATCTCTTGGATGATTTCAGGCAGTAGATGTGTAACTACATTAACCCATATTTCCACATATAACCCAGTAGATGTGTAACTACATTAACCCATATTAATAAGCACATCCTGTTACTTATTAACACACATACAACAACACTAACTTCTGACTCTGAGGCTTTCAATTAGAGCTTGATCGACACTGTAGTCACTCTTACAAGACCCTAGATCAGATTTCAGTACAATAACACACCCACAACATGATCCTCATATCCACACACTTCTCTATACTAATCCCCTTATCTTCACTGTGGTCATAAATACGTAACAAGCCCAGGAATTGCCTGTCTAGGTCACTGTGTATATGGCCAGCTTCAGGGTTCACAATGAGTGGGTATTACACTATAAACCATTGCCTCTAATGTTTCCATAACCATTGAGGCTTTCATTTCATGGCATTACATTACTGTTTCTTGCCATACGCAACTTGTTCTATTTTATTGCATTGCAGATACAACATGTAAATGTATCAGCAGCTTTACAGCCATCTCTAACAATATTACTGTTGCCGCTGTGATACCTGATATGTGCTTTCACTAGGGTTAGGTATCAGGTTGTACTCAGTATGGGATCCCGGCAGAGACAGATGCCGGAATCCTGACAGCCAGAATCCCGGCAGAGAGCGCAGCAAGTCCCCTTGCTGGCTCGCTGCGCTCACCACGCTGCAGGCCTGATGGCGAGCTTTGTTCACCACAATATTTTGTTCCCCCTCTGGTAGTGGCGTGGAACACCATTCTAAGGGGAATACTGGGAGTGTGTCAGGTTTCCGTGCGCCAGCATGTTACCCGCTGTTGGGTTTCCAACGTTGGTCTCCTGACCGCCGGGATCCCGACAGCCGGGAAAATAAACGCATCCCATCAGGTCATATATTCTGACTTTTACTGAATTAATAAAACCGGATTCCAGGCCATTAACCTTGCTTATCTGTTACACTCTTAAGGGGGGTACACACTGAGAGATCCGTGTTTAAAATCTAAGCAATCTGACTAGATTGCTTAGATTTTATGCACGGATCTGCCGTGTGTATGTCCCCCAGCGATAGAGATGCGCAGCCCCGCACATCGCTATCGCCGGTGCTAGATTGAGCCTGCATGCAGGCTCAATCTAGCGGGTCGCTCACTTCAGCGCTGTGTGAAGTGAGCGGTCCCCCGTCGTCGTCCCCACTCGCTCAGCACATCGCGCTGTGCTGAGCGGGGGGAGAGATGTGTGCTGAGTGGTCTGTGATAAGATCACTCAGCACACATCTGCCCCGTCAGTACCCCCCTTAAGTACATCACAATCTACTGTGATAAATGCAGTTCTTATATATATCTTTGTCAAATGCAAACAAATTCCTTATATAAAAATAACTGGTATTTTATCTGTGGTGTTCTCCGCAGGCTGCTCTGTTTTGGTGTTGGAGTCTGTTAGCATTTTAAGGAAATACCTCTCAGTAATAGATCTGCCAATCAGCTGGTTCTGTAAGCAAGATGTTCTTTTTATATCATCAAGGACACAATACAAACAAGCCAAGGTAATGTAAACTTTTTATATTGCTGCCTTATATAAATAAGTTAATAAATGACTGTTGAACTTCTCTGATGAGGGAAATAAATAAAAAGACTCATTATTCTACACTCCCTTTAGAAATATGATCATGCAATTAAATAGGGATACCAGGTTATGTAATAATGGTATTTGTCTTTCACACTAGCCATTGTTTCTATTATGCCTTTATTATGTTACATGGACAGGTCCGATACCTGTTAATGCGGTAGCAATAACCCGCTGTCCCTGCAAAGTCCTTGACTGCTTTATTTTTGACGTCTGAATAGATGGATGCCCTGTATCTTGAATTGCGCATGCTCCAACTTCATGACGGAAGTTGTACCGTACGCATCCTGATCTGATGGCCCTGCTCTTCTGCAGCGTTCCATCATCATATCGGACCTGAGGAGAGCACACGGACCAGTACCAACAGAAATGGCCTATATTTACAGTCCCTCTAGAGCGAAAGTGTGTGTGTATATACATATATATATATATAGATATAGATATAGATATAGATATAGATATATATAGATATGAAATATGAAAGTATATAATATACATACTGTGAGGAGATCAGGGTAGATGAGCACCTCCAAACACACAGCAGCCAGCCCAGGGTTTTTGTGCAATCTAGCTGTGGCTAGTTTTTTTGTGCAGTACAAAGACAAAACATAAAAAGAAATCCTAGCCCGCCTGGGCACTAACTAAACAAAATATATTCCCTCTATCAGAGTGGTAGGACTACCACTGCACAGGTACTCCCGACGTGCCTAGTTGCATCCGCGCCTTACTACGCCGGGAAGCGTCTCTTGCCGCTTAATGCTATGTTAATGGCCGCGGGTAAGACTAAGACGTAAGCCGGCGTGCGCAGTAAACCAGTCACACTCATACTGAGACGCAGCCACAATGATTGTGGTTTCATCTGTTTGCACAGTACTTAAAGACCGTAAATCACAGTGTCTCATAATAGGCATGCTGCCTGTTTCCCCAGGTAGTGAAACCCCAAGCAAAGCCCTGACCCAGCTAATTTCATCCTTTTACAGGTGTAGGCACTAATTAGATTGCTCTCAGACTGAAGGCATAAAGACCCGAAATGGGCCTTGTGGATGGAGCCTTTCCTTATCTCTCACATCCACACCCCAGGAACCCTCATTTGGCTTTTACCAAAAGCCCTCAGTAAAGTAACCACAAACATTTTCCAGGTGTTTTAAAAGATGTAGGCCAGAAACCTGGGACAAACATTTATCATTTTGCCAGTACTTCTAGCACAAAAAAATCAATTTTATTTCTCATATGTCCTAGAGCAGAGGTTCTCAAACTCGGTCCTCGGGGGCACACACAGTGCATGTTTTGCAGGTAACCCAGCAGGTGCACAGGTGTATTAATTACTCACTGACACATTTTAAAAGGTCCACAGGTGTATAATTATTTATTGAAATATGCGGGACAGAAGCGCGCCATTAAGGGGGCGGAGTTTCTTCCTCACAGCTCACTCTCACCTCGGTGCCATTTCCTCTCCACAGGGCTGCAGAGACGCTGGTCCTTCCTCACGCTGATGACAAGTATCAGGATGCAAAATGGGGGGAGGAGGGGTACAGTATAATTTGGTGCAATATATTTGATATTTAAAGTGCTATAGGTCTGGGGCATTTTTTAGTGTTTTCAGACCCGTTATTTTGGCGCTGGATTGTGAGCTGGCAAATTCCCTCTGTGTCTCTCTGACAGACTTCATGGTCTGTATGTATAAGGAAAAGAAACCTGAGATAACGTTTCCTCCCTCTCATGAACTGAACACTCTATTTGAAAAAGTCTGGGAAAGCCCTGAAAGAAAGTTTCAGATTCCCAAAAGGATTCCGGTGGCTTGTCCGTTTCCCTCTGAGGATAGGGAAAAGTGGGAGTCACCCCCCATTGTTGACAATGGCCCTATCACGTTTGTCTAAAAAGGTGGCTCTCCCGTGACCTGGCAAGGCAGCCCTTAAGGACCCTGCGGATCGTAAGCAAGAAACTACATTAAAATCCATTTATGCGACCACAGGTACGTTACGCAGACCTGTCATTGCATCTGCGTGGGTGAGTAGTGCTATCGAAAAGTGGGCAGATAACTTGTCATCTGATATAGATACCTAGATAGGGATAGCATCCTCTTGACGCTGGGTTATATCAAGGACGCTGCAGCGTACCTAAAGGAAACTGCAAGAGATATTGGCCTTTTGGGATCAAAAGCCAATGCCATGGCAGTCTCAGCTAGGCGAGCATTGTGGATTCACCAATGGAATGCTGATGCTGACTCCAAGAAAAATATGGAATCTCTACCATATAAAGGTGGTGCCTTGTTTGGTGACGGCCTCGCTGATTTGGTATCTACAGCTATCGCGGGTAAGTCATCCTTTTTGCCTTATGTTCCTCCACAACAAAAGAAAACACACCACTATCAAATGCAGTCCTTTCGGCCCAATAAATACAGAAAATGGCGAGGTTCTTCCTTCCTTGCTACTAGAGGAAGGGGAAGAGGTAAAAGATCACCAGCCTTGTCGGGTTCCCAGGAGCAGAAGTCCTCCCCGGCTTCTGCCAACTCCACTGCATGATGCTGGGCTCCTCTGCGGAAGTCCGCACCGGTGGGGGCACGTCTCAAACTCTTCAGTCAGTTCTGGTTTTGTTCGGACCTGGACCCATGAGTTTTACAAATAGTATCCCAAGGGTACAAACTGGAGTTTCAAGACGTTCCCCCTCGCCGATTTTTCAAATCGGCCTTACCAGCTTCTCTTCCGGACAGGGAGGTAGTATGCGACGCAATACAAAAGTTGTGTCAAAATCAGGTCATTGTCATGGTTCCCCCGTCACAACAGGGAGAAGGCTTTTATTCAAGCCTATTTGTGGTCCCGAAGCCGGACGGCTCGGTCAGACCTGAAATCCCTCAATTTCTACCTAAAAAAATTCAAATTCAAGATGGAGTCTCTCCGAGCAGTGATCTCCAGTCTGGAGGAAGGGGATTTTATGGTGTCGGTGGACATAAAGGATGCCTACTTACATGTTCCCATTTATCCTCCGCATCAGGCTTACCTGAGGTTTGCAATTCAGGATTGTCATTACTAATTTAAGACGTTGCCGTTTGGTCTGTCCACGGCTCCGAGGATTTTCACCAAAGTGATGGCGGAAATGATTGTTCTCCTTCGCAAGCAAGGAGTCACAATTATCCCGTACTTGGACGATCTCCTGATAAAGGCGAGATCCAGGGACCAGTTGGTGTAAAACATTGCACTCTCCCTGACAGTTCGTCAACAACATGGTTGGCTCCTAAACTTGCCAAAATCACAGTTGATTCCGACGATGCGGTTGTCGTTTTTGGGAATGGTACTGGACACAGAACTACAGATAGTTTTTCTTCCAGTGGAAAAGGCTCTGGCACTTCAGAGTCTGGTCAAACAAATTCTGAAACCAGCAAGAGTGTCAATCCATCAATGCACTCGGTTGCTGGGCAAGATGGTTGCGGCCTACGAGGCCATTCAGTTTGGCAGATTCCATGCCAGAGTGTTTCAGTGGGACCTGTTGGACAAGTTTTCCGGATCCCACCTGCACATGCACCGAAGGATAATCCTGTCTTCCAAGACCAGAATCTCACTCCTGTGGTGGCTGCACAGCTCTCACCTCCAAGAGGGGCACAGGTTCGGGATCCAGGACTGGATCCTAGTTACCACGGATGCAAGTCTCCGAGGCTGGGGAGCAGTCAGACAGGGGGAAAACTTCCAAGGAAGATGGTCAAGCTTGGAAACTTGTCTCCACATAAACGTTCTGGAGTTAAGGGCCATTTACAACGCCCTTCTACAAGCGGAACATCTTCGCAGTCTGCCCATACTGATTCAGTCGGACAATGTAACAGCGGTAGCGTACATAAACCGCCAGGGCGGAACAAAAAGCAGTAGCAATGGCAGAAGCCACAAAGGTTCTCCGCTGGGCGGAAAAACATACAAACGCTCTGTCAGCGATCTTCATTCCAGGAGTGGACAACTGGGAAGCAGACTACCTCAGCAGACACGATCTCCATCCAGGAGAGTGGGGTCTCCATCAAGAGGTCTTCACAGAAGTGGCAAGTCATTGGGAAATTCCTCAAATATACATGATGGCATCTCGTCTCAACAAGAAGCTTCAGAGATATTGTTCCAGGTCGAGGGACCCTCAAGCAATAGCAATGGATGCACTGGTGACACCATGGGTGTTTCAGTCGGTGTATGTATTCCTTCCACTTCCGCTCATTCCAAAAGTTCTAAAGATAAGAAGAACAAAGATTCAAGCGATCCTCATTGTCCCAGACTGGCCAAGGAGGGCTTGGTATCCAGATCTTCAGGAATTACTCATAGGAGATCCCTGGCCTCTTCCTCTGAGGGAAGATCTGTTACAGCAGGGGCCGTGCGTGTTCCAAGACTTACTGCGACTACGTTTGACGGCTTGGAGGTTGAACGCCGGATCCTAGCCCGAAAGTGTATTCCCAAGGAAGTCATCCCCACTCTTATTCAGGCTAGGAAGGGAGTAACGTCTAAACATTACCACCGTATTTGGAGAAAATATGTTTCTTGGTGTGAATCCACGAAGGCTCCTACGGAAGAATTTCAGCTAGGACGTTTCCTCCATTTTCTACAAGCAGGTGTGGATGCTGGCCTAAAGTTGGGCTCAATTAAGGTACAGATTTCAGCCTTATCGGTTTTCTTTCAAAAACAATTGGCCTCCCTTCCAGAAGTTCAGACTTTCGTGAAAGGTGTGTTGCACATCCAACCTCCATTTGTGCCCCCAGTGGCACCATGGGATCTTAACGTGGTGTTGCAGTCCCTTCAATCACATTGGTTTGAACCTTTACCGAAGGTGGGGTTGAAATTCCTCACTTGGAAAGTGGTCATTCTGTTGGCCTTGGCATCCGCAAGGCGGGTGTCTGAGTTAGCGGCCTTGTCTCACAAGAGCCCTTATTTGATATTCCATGAAGATAGAGCAGAGTTGAGGACTCGTCAGCAATTTCTGCAGAAGGTGGTTTCATCTTTCCACATGAACCAACCTATTGTGGTGCCAGTGGCTACTGACGCCTTAATTGAGTCAAAGTCTCTGGATGTGGTCAGAGCTTTGAAAATGTATGTCGCCGGAACGGCTCAGGTTAGGAAAACGGAGGCTCTGTTTGTCCTGTATGCTCCCAACAAGATTGGGTGTCCTGCTTCCAAGCAGACCATTGCACGCTGGATCTGTAATACGATTCAGCATGCTCATTCCACGGCTGGATTGCCGTTACCGAAATCGGTGAAGGCCCATTCTACTAGAAAGGTGGGCTCGTCCTGGGCGGCTGCCCGGGGGGGTCTCGGCATTGCAACTTTGCAGAGCAGCTACTTGGTCGGGTTCAAACACTTTTGCAAAGTTTTACAAGTTTGATACCCTGGCCGATGATGGCCTCAAGTTTAGTCAATCGGTGCTGCAGAGTCATCCGCACTCTCCCGCCCGTTCTAGAGCTTTGGTATAACCCCATGGTTCTAATGGTGACCCCAGCATCCTCTAGGACGTTTGAGAAAATGGGATTTTAATTCCTACCGATAAATCCTTTTCTCTTAGTCCGTAGAGGATGCTGGGCACCCGTCCCAGTGCGTACTGTATCTGCAGTTATTAGTTGTGGTTACACACATGTTGTGTTACGTTTATAGTCAGCCTGTTGCTGAAATTGTTCATGCCGTTGGTTTGTGTTCTGTTGAATGCCACGTTGTGCGGCATGCTTGAGGTGTGAGCTGGTATGAATCTCACCTTAGTTTAACAATAAATCCTTTCCTCGAAATGTCCGTCTCCCTGGGCACAGTTCCTATAACTGGAGTCTGGAGGAGGGGCATAGAGGGAGGAGCCAGTTCACACCCTTTGAAAGTCTTAAAGTGCCCATGTCTCCTGGGGATCCCGTCTATACCGCATGGTTTTAATGGTGACCCCAGCATCCTCTACGGACTAAGAGAAAAGGATTTACCGGTAGGTATTAAATTCCCATTATATACTCTGTGTGTGTTGTGTATATATTTCATATGTATACACTTTTGTTTTGCTTTATCTGTATAGAAACTTTTAATATGAGCAGAGGGGTGTAGAGTGGGAGGAGTTACAGATGGTTGCAGGGACTGATTGGACGAGATCCATCTGTTCCTGCATTTTCACCTGAGATAAGGATTTTCCTCTTATGTTATTCTCAGATGGCATTATATGAGATAAGACTTTAACCATTTGCATGGCATGATCGCATCAGATGCGACCACACCTGCAAGTGCCTTATCTGATCTGATCTGATCGCACAGGATGCAACCAGTAAGATACGCAGCATGTGCAGCTGCAGGGAAGGGAAAACTCCTGCAGTTGCAGCTCCGTGAGGGCCTGGCAGGTCCTTCTGCCACCCTCCCCCAGTGTTTGACGTGCTGCCGATCAGTGCTGATTGGTCAGCAGACAATAGCACCCACTGGGCAAGTGTAAATTTACCCACCCAGCCCACCAAGTGTGTACCTGGTAGCTGCGGGGCTGTAAAAATGAAAGTCGCAATGTATCCGATGTCCTGATGGTGCCGACGATGTTTGGGGAAAAAGCTATTTTTTCTTTTACGTCCTAGAGGATGCTGGGGACTCCAAAAGGACCACGGGGTATAGACGGGATCCGCAGGAGCTTGGGCACACTAAAAAGACTTAAAACTGGGTGTGAACTGGCTCCTCCCTCTATGCCCCTCCTCCAGACCCCAGTTAGACTTTGTGCCCAGGAGTGACTGGATGCACACTAGGGGAGCTCTACTGCGTTTCTCTAGAAAAAGACTTTTGTTAGGTTTTTTATTTTCAGGGAGCCCTGCTGGCTACATGCTCCCTGCAGCGTGGGAGTGAGGGGAGAGAAGCAGGACCTACTTCTGTGAGTTTCAAGGCTCTGCTTCTCGGCTACTGGACACCATTAGCTCCAGAGGGTTCGATCACTTGGTGCGCCTAGCTGCTTGTTCCCGGAGCCACTTCAGTGACGGAAGGTAAAGCACAGTGGTAACGCTGTGCTCCATGCTCCCACACACATATCACCAACGGTTGTCACTGAAGGGGGGGCGCCCTGGGAGGCATGTTACTGAAGTTTTGTAAGGGCGGCATATGATTGTGGGTGCCGAGGCACCTTTTACAGACCCCCGCCGGCATTTTACATGAGTTTGAATTTGGCAGGCCGAAGCCGCCGGGAAGGGGGCGCGGCTCACACGCGCCATTTTCTCCCTGCACCAGACGGAGGGAGAGACGCTGCCGGGACCTCCACGCTGATTTCAAGTAAAGGGGGCATCTCCAGAGGGGAGCCGCAGTGGGGTACCAGTCTTTTTGATAATAAGGCAGCGCTGGGTACATATATTCGTGTACCAATATACAGGCGCTGGGGTGTGGGCTGGCATACTCCCTCTGTCTCCTCTTCTGGGCTGCATTGTGGGCCTGTCACCTTGCTGGGACGGTTATGTGTGTGTTGTGTGTCGGTACTACGTGTCAACATGTCGGAGCCTGAATGTTATTCACCAGAGGAGGTTATGGGAGGTGGGGATGCGGGGCTAGATGTAGCACTGTCAACGCAGCCGACTCCTGATTTACTAGCACTCCTTAATACAATAAATTCCAATGTAGCTTCTTTATCTAAGAGGTTAGATAAGTCTGAGTCACAGATGCAGGTGTGGAAAAAGTCCATGGAGGAGGCTTTATCTCAGGTACAGACCCCATCCGGGTCCCATAAGAGGCCTTTTACTCAGGTGGGGGATACGGATACCGACACGGACTCTGATTCCGAGGTCGATTTCACTGAGGCTGCGTTACATCCACGATTAGTTAAGAGTATTCAGTACATGATTGTGGCTATAAAGGATGTTTTGCAGATTTCTGATGAACCTGCAGTACAGGAAACAAGGATTTGCTTGTTCAAGGGAAAGAAACCTGAGGTGAAGTTTCCCCCCTCTCATGATATGAATACTCTTTGTGAAAAGGCTTGGGAGTCGCCGGATAAGAAATGGCAGATTCCCACGAGGATTTATATAGCGTATCCTTTCCCCTCTGATGACAGGGAAAAATGGGAGACATCTCCAACTGTTGATAAAGCTCTATCCCGTTTGTCTAAGAAGGTGGCGCTTCCGTCTCCTGACACGGTAGCTCTCAAGGATCTGGCGGATCGCAAGTTGGAGACGTGTCTGAAGTCCATTTTCGCTAATACGGGTGAATTGCTCAGACCTGCTGTGGCGTCGGTATGGGTGAGTAGTGCTATTGCTAAATGGGCTGAGAATTTAGCTAGTGACATGGATACTCTTGATAAAGATAATGTCCTTCTAACTCTCGGTTATATTAAGGACGCTGCGTATTACCTAAAGGACGCGGCAAGGGACGTCTGTTTCTTGGGATCAAGGACCAATGCCATGTCGATATCTGCCAGGAGGGCCTTGTGGATCCATCAATGGAATGCTGATGCCGACTCCAAGAGGTCTATGGAAGCTCTACCCTTTAAAGGTACTGTCTTGTTTGGGGACGGCCTGGCAGACCTAGTCTCGACCGCGGGTAAGTCCTCTTTTCTTCCTTATGTTCCCACACAACAGAAAAAGGCACCACATCAACAAATGCAGTCCTTTCGTCACAATAAATACAGGCGTGGGAAAGGTTCGTCTTTCCTCGCCTCAAAGGGTAGAGGACGGGGAAGAAAACTTCCTGCAGCCTCAGGCACACAGGACCAGAAGTCCTCCCCGGCTGCTACCAAGTCCACCGCATGACGCTGGGGCTTCCCTGGGGGAGTCCGGACCGGTGGGGGGCCGTCTTCAGGTATTCAGCCAGGTCTGGATTCAATCAGACCTGGATCCTTGGGTGTTAGAAATCGTGTCTCAAGGATACAAACTGGAGTTTCAGGAGATGCCCCCTCATCGGTTCTTCATTTCGGCATTACCAGTGATTCTTCCGGACAGGGAGGTGGTCCGGGCGGTGATTCAAAAATTGTGTCTACAGAAGGTCATTGTTCCCGTCCCTCCGTCCCAGCGGGGGGAGGGGTTCTACTCGAGCCTCTTTGTGGTACCGAAACCGGACGGTTCGGTTAGACCAATTCTAAATCTAAAATCCCTCAATCCATACTTGAAAGTCTTCAAGTTCAAGATGGAATCCCTTCGAGCGGTGATTGCCAGCCTGGAGGGGGGGGATTTTATGGCGTCAGTCGACATAAAGGATGCCTACTTACATGTGCCGATATATCCTCCACATCAGGCTTTCCTCAGGTTTGCGATACAGGATTCTCATTACCAATTTCAGACGTTGCCGTTTTGGCTTTCCACGGCTCCGAGGATTTTCACCAAGGTCATGGCAGAAATGATGGTTCTTCTTCGCAAACAAGGGGTTTCAATTATCCCGTACTTGGACGATCTCCTGATAAAGGCGAGGTCCAAGGAACGGTTGCTGAGAAGTGTAGAGTTGTCACTATCGGTTCTGCGACAGCACGGTTGGGTGCTCAATTTGCCGAAATCCCAGTTGATTCCTATCACTCGGCTTCCTTTTCTGGGCATGATTCTGGACACGGAGTTACAGAAGGTATTCCTTCCAGAAGAAAAGGTTTGGGAACTGCAGACGATGGTGAGAGAACTTCTGAAGCCGACGAGTGTGTCAATCCATTATTGTACTCGAGTTCTGGGGAAGATGGTTGCGGCGTACGAAGCCATTCCATTTGGCAGATTTCACGCCCGCGTGTTTCAGGGGGACTTGCTGAGCAAATGGTCCGGATCTCATCTACACAGTCACCGGAAGATAAGTCTATCTCCCAGAGCCAGAATTTCTCTCCTGTGGTGGGTACAAGCTCATCATCTCCTGGGGGGACGCCGATTCGGTATCCAGGATTGGGTACTTCTGACGACAGATGCAAGTCTCCGGGGCTGGGGCGCAGTCACCCAAGGAAGAAATTTCCAGGGAAAATTGTCGCTCCAGGAAGCCTGTCTCCACATAAATATTCTCGAGTTAAGAGCCATTTACAATGGCCTGCTCCAAGCAAGAAGTCTTCTTCAGGATCGCCCGGTCCTGATACAGTCAGACAACATCACAGCGGTGGCCCATATAAACCGGCAAGGCGGAACGAGGAGCAGAGCGCCAATGGCGGAGGCCACAAAGATCCTTCGCTGGGCGGAACAACACGTCAGCGCACTGTCAGCAGTTTTCCTACCGGGGGTGGACAACTGGGAAGCGGATTTCCTCAGCAGACACGACCTCCATCCGGGAGAGTGGGCTCTGCACCAAGAGGTATTTGCAGAAGTGACAAGACGCTGGGGAATTCCGTTGATAGACATGATGGCGTCTCGGCTCAACAAGAAGCTCCCGAGGTATTGTTCCAGGTCAAGGGACCCACAAGCCACTGCAGTGGACGCCCTGGTGTCTCCGTGGGTCTTCCGGTCGGTGTATTGTGTTCCCTCCACTTCCTCTCATTCCAAAGGTGCTGGGGATCATTCGTCCAGCAAGGGTTCAGGCGATTCTCGTCGTTCCAGACTGGCCAAGAAGGGCCTGGTACCCGGATCTTCAGGACTTGCTGGTGGAAGATCCTTGGCCACTTCCTCTAAGAGAGGATCTGTTGTTGCAGGGTCCATGCGTGTTTCCAGACTTACCGCGGCTGCGTTTGACGCTATGGAGGCTGAGCGCCAGATCTTAGCTCGTAAGGGTATTCCCAGGGAAGTCATTCCAACTCTCATTAAGGCTAGGAAAGAGGTTACGGCGAAACACTATAACCGTATCTGGAGGAAGTATGTTTCCTGGTGTGAGCTTAAAAAGGCTCCTGCGGAGGATTTTCACTTGGGTCGTTTTCTCCACTTTTTACAGGCGGGTGTAGATGCAGGCCTGAAATTGGGTTCCATCAAAGTGCAAATTTCGGCTATGTCTATTTTCTTTCAAAAAGAGTTAGCTGCCCTCCCAGAGGTTCAGACCTTTGTGAAGGGTGTAATGCATATCAATCCGCCGTTTGTACCTCCTGTAGCTCCATGGGACCTCGATGTCGTCTTACGGTTTCTCATGTCTTCCTGGTTTGAACCTTTGCGTAAGGTTGAGTTGAAATTTCTCACTTGGAAGGTCCGTTATGCTTTTGGCGCTGGCATCTGCCAGGCGAGTGTCGGAATTGGCAGCTTTATCTCATAAGAGCCCGTACTTGATTTTTCATTCGGATAGGGCGGAATTGAGGACTCGTCAACAATTTCTACCGAAGGTGGTTTCTTAATTTCACATTAACCAACCTATTGTGGTTCCGGTAGCTACGGAAGAGATGGCGATTCCAAAATCTCTGGATGTTGTAAGAGCGTTAAAAGTATATGTTTCTAGGACAGCTGTTACTAGAAAAACTGAAGCGTTGTTTGTTTTGTATGCGGCCAACAAGATTGGTCATCCCGCTTCAAAACAGACTATTGCACGCTGGATTTGTAGTACGATCCAGCAGGCTTATTCTTCGGTAGGACTGCCGGTGCCGAAATCGGTTAAAGCCCATTCTACCAGGAAAGTGGGCTCATCTTGGGCGGCTGCCCGAGGTGTCTCGGCGCTACAGCTTTGCCGAGCAGCTACTTGGTCGGGTTCGAACACTTTTGCTAAGTTCTATAAGTTTGATACCCTGGCCGATGAGGACCTGGCGTTTGCTCAGTCGGTGCTGCAGAGTCGTCCGCACTCTCCCGCCCGTTCTGGAGCTTTGGTATAATCCCCATGGTCCTTTTGGAGTCCCCAGCATCCTCTAGGACGTAAGAGAAAACGGGATTTTGGTACTCACCGTTAAATCCTTTTCTCCTAGTCCATAGAGGATGCTGGGCGCCCGTCCCAGTGCGGACTATTACTTGCAGTGTGTTTTCTTACTGGTTAAGTTAGTTTGTACACGAGTTGTGTATTGGTTTGTTGCAGCTGGTTGCTGGAGTTTTATGCATACTGTTATCTGGTTTGGCGTTATTCCTGTTGTACGGTATGTTTATGGTGTGGGCTGGTAGTTTGGTAGCCCTTAGTTAAAACAAAAATCTTTCCTTGTACTGTCTGTCTCTCCTGGGCACAGTTCCTATAACTGGGGTCTGGAGGAGGGGCATAGAGGAAGGAGCCAGTTCACACCCAGTTTTAAGTCTTTTTAGTGTGCCCAAGCTCCAGCGGATCCCGTCTATACCCCATGGTCCTTTTGGGGTCCCCAGCATCCTCTACGGACTAGCAGAAAAGGATTTAACGGTGAGTACCAAAATCCTGTTTTCTTTTTACAAATATCATGGGACTGCCCAGATCTAAGAACATGGACACTCTTCTAGTACCAGCAGCTTTGGGTGTCTGTAACATTAAGCAGTACTCTGAGGTATGGTATGAATCTGCCTAAATTCAGTGATCTGTTACCTGATGGAGCCTATTGGCACTGAAAGGCTGCCATAGCATAAGACTTTTGTCAGTTTTCCCAAGCTCCCATGTCATACCTCCCAAATGTCATGATTTTCGCGGGACAGTCCCGTTTTTTTTGGGACTGGCCCGCTGTCCCACCTGCGGGCAGCAGTGTCTCGCGGTGGGGGTGGGAAGTTGGGAGGCTCTTTCACTCACAGCTCTGCTTAGCAGAGCAGCGGTGAATAGCAGCAGTGAATAGACGCTGTGCGCATGCACACAACGTCTATTCACAGGAGGCAGAGGGAGAGAGGGCATGCCAGCAGCTCACAGAGCGCTGTGCATGCCCCCTCTGTGACGAAACGGGCAAGTGGCTGTAAAGTTGGCGTGAAGTCACGCCCCTTTTTGGGCGGGCGCGGCTTCGCCATGCAAATGTTGCCCTCTTTCTCCAATTGAAATGTTAGGAGGTATGCCATGTGACCCCGACCTAATCTATGGCAATAAAAACTTCAGCATAATTACTTGCCTGCTAAAAAGTAAGTGCATTTTTGTGCCTAATTAGTATTCTGCAAGGATCCCCCCTACCTTCCCAACCTTTCGCCCTTTGTAGTTTTGTTGCTATTATTTTCTTTCTGTTTTATTGTTCTGGGATTCTGATGTGTGCAGATCCACTGTTACTCTACAAGAACCCTGCACAGCAGTCTATCTGTTATGACTCATTTGATGATCTCTCCAATCAGTTAGCATGACTCCGGTTTTATATACTGTACTACATAAAATAAAATCAGCTAATTGCTGATTAAATCACTTCAAAACAAGCCATTGGGGCAGACAGAGAAAAGCTAGAGATATGTCCACTAATCTGTGCTCTTACCCATAAACTAAGTACATAGTGTACATTAGGAATGTATTTGCACATACAGAAATTGTCCTTAGATAATGTTATATATTATTGTGTGTGTATCGTTTGATTAGCGTTACTAGTACCTCTTTCACATTGCAAATGCCGGGTCGCACCCGGGAATTGGAAATGGGTTCTTCCCTGGTGCGACCCGGTATTGGACCCTAACACTGGCTTCCCTGACCCGACAATATGCGGGGTTGGGTTGCCATCGGGGGTGGGCACGGCGCTGGGAGATGAGATCATCTCCGCGCCACCTCTCCCTATGCAGTGAACGGGTTCCGGGTCGCATCGACCCGGCAACCCGTTCACACTGCACCTGACCCGGTTTTTAATCCGGAATAACATTGCTTTATTCCCGGGTTGAATTACCGGGTCAGGCGACCCAGGAATTCGTCCATGGCCCCTTTCACACCGCACAGCGACCTGTGTCGTCTCGGCAATATACCGTGTCGATACCAGGTTATTTTTGCAATGTGAAAGGGGTATAAATACTGTAAAGAGAGACATGTAGTTTTCTTGCACAAAGCACCTGCTGTGTTTTAATTAGAACATCGCTACAGGGCTGCCGGCAATGTTAATTGTGTTATATTAAATGTCTCACAATGGCTCTGTTATGTAATCAAAACTGTGTATATTTAACTTATGTGTGTTATATGGTTAATTAGAACTTGACAATGTCTTATTTTCTACAAATATTTTTCTGCAGATACTGTAAGTATAGGCTCTGTATGGTGGTGTTGATAATGTTATCTTCATAGCTTTTCTCCTTCAGTCTAAATGGCAGCTATATTATAGCTAGATTATTTTGTGTTCATTTAGCCTATGAAGCCGGAGTCTCGAGTGCTGTGCAAGGTTCTTGTTGAGATACAGTGGATAACAGATAACCTGCAAACAGGTTAATTCTAGATCAAGTAAAAAACTAGAGACAAAACTATATTTGTCACATTGATTCTGGAAATATTATCCTCTATTTCAGAAGTTTGGTTAAATTGGGTTCCCATTCCATTTAGAGAGTCTGTTTTTGCTATATTTTGTTTACTTTCCATTAATATTACACAATGGGGGTCATTCCGAGTTGTTCGCTCATTGCCGATTTTCGCTATACTGCGATTAGTCGCTTACTGCGCATGCGCAAGGTTCGCAGAGCGCATGCGCTTATTTATTTTACACAAAAGTTAGGTTTTTTACTCACGGCATAACAAAGCTTTTTTATCGTTCTGCTGATCGGTGAGTGATTGACAGGAAGTGGGTGTTTCTGGGCGGAAACTGACCGTTTTCTGGGAGTGTGCGGAAAAACGCAGGCGTTTCTGGGAAAAACGCGGGAGTAGCTGGAGAAACGGGGGAGTGTCTGGTTGAACGCTGGGTGTGTTTGTGACGTCAAACCAGGAACGAAACTGACTGAACTGATCGCAATGTAGGAGTAAGTCTCGAGCTACTCAGAAACTGCTAAGAATTTTCTATTCGCAATTCTGCTAATCTTTCGTTCGCAATTCTGCAATGCTAAGATACACTCCCAGAGGGCGGCGGCTTAGCATGTGCAATGCTGCTAAAAGCTGCTAGCGAGCGAACAACTCGGAATGAGGGCCAATATTTTGGACAAGTTCTAAGAACTACAATAAATAACTTGTTGCCAACATAAAAGAAGTTAATATATAATTCCTCAGTGAAGCATGGGTCTCAAACCTGCCTCCCAGTCCTAATAATAAATAAGATATCAGCTAAGGCACTCTTAATTTGTATGTTGTGCATTTAATCAATACGTGTTTTATGTCTTCATTTTAAGTGAGATATATTTCTTTTGTGTGTGCGGTTGTGTTCTAGGAGGCAATGTTATGTCACCAAAGCCAACTTCTCTGGTTTCGTCATATTTACTTGCTGCTCTCACGTTACATGATGATCAACTCATTGCGGTTTCTCCATGGTAAGAAGACCCAGAAAGAAAGTTGACTGCTTTTACCAGATGTTTGTTCTTGATGCCTGCAAGTCACTGAGCACAGATGAGGCTATCAGACATTCCACAATGCTGCAACGACTACATTGCGTATTCAGGAGTTACAACCCGCATTCCCATTCCAAGTTTTGATATGTTATGTTGGCCATAACATGGATAGACTGTCACAAAAGTATAAATTATATTTTATGGTGCTGCTCACCTGGTGGATTAGGCTGTATAGTACACTGGGACAATGGTGTTTTCTCTGCAATACCTACTGGAGCTGTGGTTCTGTTTTGTGGCGAGAAATCTGAACGCAGAGTCAACATCCACGCACTGTTGCTAGTACTATGACTTCACTCACACTGGATTGTCATCTCAGTTTCACATATGGGAGCTGTGATCCCAACACCTGTTATCTGCGAAAGGCTGGAAAGTAAATAATTGCTGCTGCTCAGCGATATCAGACTCACAGATGTGATCACCCTCCTCCTCCTATGGTCACCGTGAGGAGCTTACGGTACAGTCTAATGAGGATAGCGTAGGGAAAGACTAATCATTGGCAAAAGCGATTTACAATATTTAGGCCATGATGTGTCAAATAAATAACTTGTAATAATGACCAAATATCCATTTCTCTGCTGAGATGAGTATGGCTATAAGGGTATTATGGTTCCTGAAACTAGATAAAGATCCCACATAGAGTATAATTATATCTGCAAATAAGTTACCCTCATCTAAGAGTCTCTGATCTCTCTCTCTCTAGTACAAAATGTCACATTGCATGCAGGTTACAGATAATCTGTTATCGTACTGTTGTGCATTATAATAATGTGAACAAACATGACTTATGAATATATTTTTTCTGAAATAAAGTATATATGCACTGGTAATTTTGTAATAAAATTAATTAGGATTGCACTTTGTGTTTATTCTAGTGATTGTGTCTACATAGCTCGCCATGCTTCGGGCAAGGTGCCTCGCTTCGCTACCGCTGCACTCGGCACAGGTTACCGTTCCCAATTGTAGTCCACGTGGATCGTTAAGTATGAAAAGGGTAAAAAAAAAAAAAATTATGAAAGACTCATGTCGACCAATAGTGGTTGACCTAGATAGTGTCGACCTAGTTACTGTCAACCTAGAGACCGGATCCCGTAGAAAGCGAGGCATGGGAAGAATGCATGATGAGAACAGAATGCGGTTATTAGGTCGACCACACTAAGGTTGAAGTCAATAGGTCGACCACTTTTGGTCAGCATGCAATAAAACGACATGGTTGAGGTCGACATGACAATTGTTGACAGAAAAAGATCGACATTAATTTGTTACAAAAAAAAATTTCATTTTCAGTTTTAAACATGGCGATTGAAGCAGTGCACTAATTTCGGTTCCCGATCATTTTACGGAGTAAACGACACAAAGAAAAGTAAAAAAAAAAAAAAAAAAAACCTCATGTCTGCCTTTTTCTGCATCAACCATTTTTGTGTCGACCTTGTTCCTGTGTTGAACTAGACACTGTCAACCTTTTTAGGGTCAACCCAATGATTGCCAACGATGTGAAAATCTGCACATGTGTAGAACGTGTGCATAGAAGAGAATGTATAATAATGTGAGAATGCATGGAGAGGAAAGCGTGATAATGTGAATATCTGTGCATGGAGGAGAATGCATGATGATGTGAGCAGGCACAAACAACATTTACTTTATACAGTACGCCTTATTATTTAGCCCCCTCAGTGTCAGCAGAGTGTTGCAGTCAGGCCACATTTGGGAGCAGGTGACACTAACCAGCCTCCTCAAATGAGATTCTGCCCTGCTAGAAAATTGCACCCTATTGCTGGCACAGCCTCTGTTCACTTCTGACATTAGCTCAGTGGTTTCCAAACTTTTTTGAATCACGGCGCCCTAGAATATCAGAATTTTTTCCACAGCACACCTAGGCCAAAAATATCTTATTGATAAATTTATATAGGAAATATTACAGTAAGTAGATCACGTTTATATGTCATCCTTAGGGTCAGTTGTGTGGTGAGGGACAAGATTTGCTTCTGTTTGGCCACATATTTTATGACTGGCAGCCACCTGCACTGGTTTTGCCTATTATATTGACCATGAGTAATTTGAATTGGTCCTGGACCACCAACCCAGGGCACCCCTGCAAGTGTCCCCAGGCACCCCAGGGAGCCACGGCACACAGTTTGGGTACCTCTGGATTAGCTCTTTGTTCTTATCTATAAAGCGTCTGTTAGCCAGAAGTCCTGGTGTTATCCATTATCTCCTCTTGAATAGGTTGCTAATTGGTATACCACTAGTCGATTAAAGAGATTTTGAGTAGTAATTACATTATAATTTAGCAATGACGACTTGGCCTATGTGTAAACCATCTTTGACCAAAATCAATTAATCTTCCAAACTGTAATAAGCACTCCATGACTGGGGTCAGAAGACAGCCCCTTATGGAGGACCCGTCAGTGTTATGTGGACCATACAACCGTCCAACTTGTCTATCCAACTAAAACGCTGCCCCACAAACCTCACCAGCGTTTTTCATCAGACCAGGCAACCAGCCTTCTTTTTCTGCACATCGGTCAACTTCTCTCCAACTTGTGAGCTCTTTTGATCAAAATCCCCTTATTTTTATTAACTAGATATGCCCACATTTTCAGTACTAGCGACAGCACTAATAACAAGTTTCTCTTGTATGTATGTATGTATGTATGTATGTATGTATGTATGTATGTATGTATATATATATATATATATATATATATATATATATATGTTAGCGAGCAGGGCATATTAGAACCAGGTCCCAGTGAGTGTATAGAAAAGATTTATTTCACTAAATTGAAGAAGAACACAATGGCAGAAATGTATAAAACTAGTAATGGACGGAAAACCATAAACGAAGAGAAACAGAACGATAATCTGGAACGTGCTCAGGACTTTGACATGCTGAGAATGGACTTGTGTTCTTTCATGGCTTTCTCCCACTCCTTCCCATTGATCTGCTCCACATGAATACTGTGGACTGTACCATCATCAAGGCAATGAGAAGCGATCCCTGCAAAGAACAAAGACACATTTTACAGGACCTCTACACCTGAATCCACGTTCTTTGCATTATAGAAGAAAAAATGTGGACATTCTAAAGTACATGTAAAGTTAACGTGCTACAGTCCTTGTTATTTATACATATGAAAATTGCAGCATAAATTATATGAAATTACTTGTAGGTTCAGATTTAAACATCACTTCTCAGATTTAAAAGGAAATTCCAAAAATACGTTCCTACTTATATTCATGTTGCACATAACGGGTGTAGTATGGTATGCGGCGGCCGGGCTCCCGGCGACCAGCATACCGGCGCCAGGAGCCCAACCGCCGGCATACCGACAGCGTGGCGAGCGCAAATGAGCCTCTTGCGGGCATGGTGGTGCGCGCTATATATTCTCCCTCCAGGGGGGTCGTGGACCCCCACGAGGGAGAAAATCTGTCGGTATGCCGGTTGTCGGGATTTCGGCGCCGGTATACTGGGCGCTGGGATCCCGACAGTCGGCAACCTGAAGACCACTCGCACATAACTATTGCTCTTTTGCTGAAATATAATATTTTTATTTTTCTACTGTATGTTTTGTGGTCTATCCTAGAGATTACCCTGCACGGTGTATAAAGTGAGTTTGAAAAGTCAGAAGTCTTCTCTTTCAGAACCATGGGGGTAACTCAGAGTTGATCGCAGCAGCAAATTTGTTAGCAGTTGGGCAAAACCATGTGCACTGCAGGTGTGGCAGATATAACATGTGCAGAGAGAGTTAAGGGGGGTACTCACGGAGCGATAATCGAAGCAATCGGACTAGTTTGCTTAGATTTTAAGCATGATCTCTCTGTGTGTACCCCCTAAAGCAATAGCGATGCGCAGCCTCGCGCATCGCTAACGCTGGTGCTAGATTGGCCTGCCCCCCCCCCCCCCCGTCTTCCCCCGCACGCTCAGCACACGTGCTGTGCTGATCGGTGGGAGAGATGTGTGCTGAACGGTTCGCTCAACACACATCTCTCCCACATCGGCCCGTGACAAGTAAATACTAGCTGCTTTATTTCTACACGCCAATTTAGATTTCAGTTTGAACACACCCCACCCAAATCTAACTCTCTCTGCATTAGGCCCCAAATACCTTACCCACTAACTAGAACAGAAATTGGAAGGCAGTTGTTTGCTGCCCTCTGCAGATATGTAACATTTAGAGAGGCATCAGATGGCTTCTATAGCAACTAAACTGGTGCGGTTGCATGTGTTGTGACTGCATCAGCCAGCTGGGATTCCACTGACAGTTTCATCTCATGCGGCTCTATCCTCTAACTCTTAAAAAGCAAATTGGTTCTGCACCTGTGCAGGAATACATCTGACTTACCAGCGGGTGGGATGCCGCCTGTCCATATCCCAACAGCGGCATCCCGCCCGCCAGAATGCCGGCAGCGGGGCGAGCGCAAAGAGTCCCCTTGCGGGCTCATTGGCTTGCTGCGCTTGCCACAGGATCTGTTCCACACTGCGGGAATAGTCCTGTTTTGCTGGGATTCTGGCTGGTGGCATTGCCGATTGTTGGGATTCCGGCGTCTGTATCCTGACTGCCGCGATCCCATCAGCCAGCAAATTGAATGGATCCCCATGTGCAGAACGTATTAACTTCTGTTTCCCCGACTGATGTAGTGGTCATGTGAGCAGCATTATGGAGCTCTAATATGTGAGTGCAGAGATCACTACGCTCCACTGCACTTTTTATGGAGGGGAGAAAAAGAGGTAAGTTTAACAGGAGGGGATGGTTGTTAATGCCCCTAGGGGGATCTGATGTCATTGGGGGATGTAATGCCTCATAAAGGTTTTCGGTGATGGGGGTTTGTAAAGTGCTTTTATAGCGACATGGTACTGGGGATCTATCTATAGTAGTGGTAGAGGGGTTATTTCACTGTGGGTCTAAGGGGCATTGTGTATCTTTTTATTTTATTGGTAAAATAATCAAAATCAACGATTGCTGAGGGCATTTTAAAAATGTGTTCATTGGTTAAACGCTGCAAATTAAGCACAACACATAATCATTAATTTTACATTTATTCCTATATTCACCAACCACCACTGGCTCCCAAAACACGTCTGGAGGAAGCGCTTTGCCACATCACATCGGGCATCCATATAAAAGAAATCCAAGTTACAATATGTGACTCTACCCAGCTCTCCATAGCAACAAAGTGCATGTCCCTGAATCTTTCTGTGCTTTGTACTTTAATGAGCATTACTGTATTTTACAGAACATTGGTGGTCATTCCGAGTTGTTCGCTCGTTATTTTTTATTCGCAACGGAGCGATTAGTCGCTAATGCGCATGCGCAATGTCCGCAGTGCGACTGCGCCAAGTAAATTTGCTATGCAGTTAGGTTTTTTACTCACGGCATTACGAGGTTTTTTCTTCGTTCTGGTGATCGTAATGTGATTGACATGAAGTGGGTGTTTCTGGGCGGAAACTGGCCGTTTTATGGGAGTGTGTGAAAAAACGCTACCTTTTCTGGGAAAAACGCGGGAGTGGCCGGTGAAACGGGGGAGTGTCTGGGCGAACGCTGGGTGTGTTTGTGACGTCAAACCAGGAACGAAACTGACTGAACTGATCGCAGTTGCCGAGTAAGTGTGGAGCTACTCAGAAACTGCTAAGAAGTGTCTATTCGCAATTCTGCTAATCTTTCGTTCGCAATTTTGATAAGCTAAGATTCACTCCCAGTAGGCGGCGGCTTAGCGTGTGCAAAGCTGCTAAAAGCAGCTTGCGAGCGAACAACTCGGAATGAGGGCCCTTAACTCTTCAGAATGTTGTAAGAAATTGGTGCAGCATAAAAATGTAGTGCACTTGTCAGAAAGTTTATGTACAGATCCGCTCATATTATTAGACTATAACATCAAAGTATACTTAACAGATTTTGAGAATACATGTTAAACACCGAAATACCCTTCAGTACAAAGCCAGATAGTCTCATGTAAATGCTGTTTATTAACAACTGTACTGAATGCAGCTAATGCAATTGTGCCTTTATCTGATCTTGTTAGATTCATAGTCCTCTTCACCTTGAAATCCTCAGATAACTGGTTGTTGAAAGTAGACAGAATAAAGGGGGGTACTCACGGAGCGATATTCTAAGCAATCTGACTAGATTGCTTAGAATATGAGCATGATCGCTCCGTGTGTAGCCCCCTTAGCGATAGCGATGCGCAGCCCCGCACATCGCTATCGCTGCTGCTAGATTGGCCTGCATGCAGGCCAATCTAGCGGGTCGCTCACTTCACACGCTGAGTGAAGTGAGCGGCTCCCTGTCTCCCCCCGGACGCTCAGCACAGATCGCTCAGCACACATCTCTCCTGCATCGGCCCGTGGGTACTGGGCTTTAGAATTAGAACCTGAGAGTTTAGACGGTCACTTAAAAGGGAGGTACACATATAGGAGGGTCATTATAAAGGGGGTACACATATAGGAGGGTCACTATAAAGGGGGGTATCCATATAGGAGTGTCATTATAAAGGAGGGTCACTATAAAGGGGGCTTAACTTCTAAGCAATCTGACTAGATTGCTTAGCAGTTAAGCACGGATCTCTCTGTGTGTACCCCCTACAGTGATAGCGCTATCGCTGGTGCCAGATTAGCCTGCATGCAGGCACTATCTAGCAGGTCGCTCATTTCACAACTGGGTGAAATGAGCGCCCGCCCCCCTCGCGCTGTGCTGATTGGGGGAGAGATGTGTGCTGAGTGGCTACTGATAGATTGCTCAGCACACATCTCTCCCTGTGTGTATGGGGCTTAATATCCCTCTTACACATATCCTTTTGACCCGGGTATTGTGGCTCGACCCAAGTTCCTGCTATAACAGACCCGAACCAGGTCGGATGTCCCAAATCTGCAATGATCCGGGTCATGCCTAAAAGGAGTTGATTGGCGGGCACAATAGCACGTGGAGGCGACGGAAGACCTGGATCACTGGAAGTCCCGGGTCTGGTGTGGACAGCGACTACCCAGTAATAATCCAGGTCCATCATCCAGGTGTGAAAGGCCTCAGTGCCCTGGGTCTGAACAGGGTTAAAGTCGGGGTTTATGTCTGAAAGGGGTATTAATGTTCAACCCTGGATTTGTCTTTACCTGACCTAAAGTCTAAGATGCCAAGTCACTTTGTGTGCCATATTAACTGCTTATGTAATTACAGGAAGGTGTTATGGTCCTTTTATGATCAGACCAATCCTTATGTGATTCTGATATGGGAATAACTTTTCTAGTGTTTAGTTTATCCAAGCACATTTTATAAATGCAGCATAGATAAAACAATGTTTTAATAGCATATTGGGGTAAATAAAATCTTTCTACTTGATGAGCCCCATAATGGACCACGAAGGCGGTCCTAAGATTGTCCATTTAGCAGCTTTATTTTCGCTAGTGGATGCTGGGGACTCCGTAAGGACCATGGGGAATAGACGGGCTCCGCAGGAGACAGGGCACTTTAAGAAAGAATTTGGATACTGGTGTGCTCTGGCTCCTCCCTCTATGTCCCTCCTCCAGACCTCAGTTTGAATCTGTGCCCGTACGAGCTGGGTGCTACTTAGTGAGCTCTCCTGAGTTTGCTATAAGAAAGTATTTTGTTAGGTTTTTTTATTTTCAGAGAGATCTGCTGGCAATAGACTCTCTGCATCGTGGGACTGAGGGGAGAGAAGCAGCCCTACTCACTGAAGATAGGTCCTGCTTCTTAGGCTACTGGACACCATTAGCTCCAGAGGGATCGTACACAGGATCTCACCCTATGTCGTCCGATCCCGGAGCCGCGCCGCCGTCCCCCTCGCAGAGCCGGAAGACAGAAGCCGGTGACAGAAGCAAGAAGACTTCAAAATCGGCGGCAGAAGACTCCAGTCTTCAAACTGAGGTAGCGCACAGCACTGCAGCTGTGCGCCATTGCTCCCACATTAAACCCACATACTCCGGTCACTGTAGGGTGCAGGGGGGGGCGCCCTGGGCAGCAATTTAAACCTCTTGGCAGAAAGTGGGCATATATACAGTTGGGCACTGTATATATGCATGAGCCCCCGCCATAATTTTACACAAACGCGGGACAGAAGCCCACCGCTGAGGGGGTGGGGCTTCTTCCTCAGCACTCACCAGCGCCATTTCTCTATCGTCCTAAGTGGATGCTGGGGTTCCTGAAAGGACCATGGGGAATAGCGGCTCCGCAGGAGACAGGGCACAAAAAAGTAAAGCTTTACTAGGTCAGGTGGTGTGCACTGGCTCCTCCCCCTATGACCCTCCTCCAGACTCCAGTTAGATTTTGTGCCCGAACGAGAAGGGTGCAATCTAGGTGGCTCTCCTAAAGAGCTGCTTAGAGAAAGTTTAGTTTAGGTTTTTTTCTTTACAGTGAGTCCTGCTGGCAACAGGATCACTGCAACGTGGGACTTAGGGGGAAAGTAGTAAACTCACCTGCATGCAGAGTGGATTTGCTGCTTGGCTACTGGACACCATTAGCTCCAGAGGGATCGAACACAGGCCCAGCCGTGGAGTCCGGTCCCGGAGCCGCGCCGCCGACCCCCTTGCAGATGCTGAAGCGTGAAGAGGTCCGGAAACCGGCGGCTGAAGACTCCTCAGTCTTCATAAGGTAGCGCACAGCACTGCAGCTGTGCGCCATTTTCCTCTCAGCACACTTCACTGGGCAGTCACTGAGGGTGCAGAGCGCTGGGGGGGGGCGCTCTGAGAGGCAAATATAAACCTTATACAAGGCTAAAAATACCTCACATATAGCCCATAGGGGCTATATGGAGATATTTAACCCCTGCCTGACTGGAAAAATAGCGGGAGAAGAACCCGCCGAAAAAGGGGCGGGGCCTATCTCCTCAGCACACGGCGCCATTTTCTGTCACAGCTCCGCTGGTCAGAACGGCTCCCAGGTCTCTCCCCTGCACTGCACTACAGAAACAGGGTAAAACAGAGAGGGGGGGCACATTAATGGCTATATATATATATATTAAAGCAGCTATAAGGGAGCACTTAATATAAGGATATCCCTTGTATATATAGCGCTTTGTGGTGTGTGCTGGCAGACTCTCCCTCTGTCTCCCCAAAAGGGCTAGTGGGTCCTGTCTTCATTAGAGCATTCCCTGTGAGTTTGCGGTGTGTGTCGGTACGTGGTGTCGACATGTATGAGGACGATATTGGTGTGGAGGCGGAGCAATTGCCAAATATGCAGATGTCACCCCCCAGGGGGTCGACACCAGAATGGATGCCTTTATTTGTGGAATTACGTGATGGTTTATCTTCCCTTAAACAGTCAGTTGAGGACATGAGGCGGCCGGACAATCAATTAATGCCTGTCCAGGCGCCTCAAACACCGTCAGGGGCTGTAAAACGCCCTTTGCCTCAGTCGGTCGACACAGACCCAGACACGGGCACTGATTCCAGTGACGACGGTAGAAATTCAAACGTATTTTCCAGTAGGGCCACACGTTATATGATTTTGGCAATGAAGGAGACGTTACATTTAGCTGATACTACAGATACCGTAAAACAGGGTATTATGTATGGTGTGAAAAAACTACAAACAGTTTTTCCTGAATCAGAAGAATTAAATGACGTGTGTGATGAAGCGTGGGTTGCTCCTGATAAAAAGTTGATAATTTCAAAAAAGTTATTGGCATTATACCCTTTCCCGCCAGAGGTTAGGGCGCGCTGGGAAACACCCCCTAAGGTGGACAAGGCGCTCACACGCTTATCCAAACAAGTGGCGTTACCCTCTCCTGAGACGGCCGCACTTAAGGATCCATCAGATAGAAAGATGGAAGTTATTCAAAAGAATATATACACACATGCAGGTGTTATACTACGACCAGCTATAGCAACTGCCTGGATGTGCAGTGCTGGAGTAGTTTGGTCAGAATCCCTGATTGAAAATATTGATACCCTAGATAGGGACAATGTTTTACTGTCGTTAGAACAAATAAAGGATGCATTTATCTATATGCGTGATGCACAGAGGGATATTTGCACACTGGCATCTCGGGTGAGTGCTATGTCCATTTCAGCCAGAAGAGCCTTATGGACACGACAGTGGACAGGCGATGCGGATTCAAAACGTCACATGGAGGTTTTGCCGTATAAAGGGGAGGAGTTATTTGGAGTTGGTCTATCAGACTTGGTGGCCACGGCTACTGCCGGGAAATCCACTTTTTTACCTCAAGTCACTCCCCAACAGAGAAAGGCACCGACCTTTCAACCACAGCCTTTTCGCTCCTACAAAAATAAGAGAGCAAAGGGCTTGTCGTACCTGCCACGAGGCAGAGGAAGAGGGAAGAGACACCAACAGGCAGCTCCTTCCCAGGAACAGAAGCCCTCCCCGGCTCCTGCAAAAACCTCAGCATGACGCTGGGGCCTCTCAAGCGGACTCGGGGACAGTGGGGGGCCGTCTCAAAAATTACAGCGCGCAGTGGGCTCACTCGCAGGTAGACCCCTGGATCCTGCAGATAATATCTCAGGGGTACAGGTTGGAATTAGAGACGGATCCTCCTCATCGTTTCCTGAAGTCTGCCTTACCAACCGTCTCTTCCGAAAGGGAGAGGGTGTTGGAAGCCATTCACAAGCTGTACGCTCAGCAGGTGATAGTCAAAGTACCCCTATTACAACAAGGAAAGGGGTATTATTCCACTCTATTTGTGGTACCGAAGCCGGATGGCTCGGTAAGGCCTATTCTAAATCTGAAGTCCTTGAACCTCTACATAAAAAAGTTCAAGTTCAAGATGGAGTCACTCAGAGCAGTGATAGCGAACCTGGAAGAAGGGGACTTTATGGTATCCTTGGACATCAAGGATGCGTATCTACACGTTCCGATTTACCCCGCACACCAGGGGTACCTCAGGTTCATTGTTCAAAACTGTCACTATCAGTTTCAGAAGCTGCCGTTCGGATTGTCCACGGCGCCTCGGGTCTTTACCAAGGTAATGGCCGAGATGATGATTCTTCTTCGAAGAAAAGGCGTATTAGTTATCCCATACTTGGACGATCTCCTAATAAGGGCAAGGTCCAGAGAACAGCTGGAGACAGCTTTAGCACTATCTCAAGAGGTGCTAAGACAACACGGGTGGATTCTGAATATTCCAAAATCCCATTTAATCCCGACAACTCGTCTGCTGTTCCTAGGAATGATTCTGGACACGGTTCAGAAAAAGGTTTTCCTTCCAGAGGAAAAAGCCAAGGAGTTATCCGATCTGGTCAGGAACCTCCTAAAACCAGGAAAAGTGTCAGTACATCAATGCACAAGAGTCCTGGGAAAAATGGTGGCTTCTTACGAAGCAATTCCTTTCGGCAGATTCCATGCAAGAATATTCCAAAGGGATCTGTTGGACAAATGGTCAGGGTCGCATCTGCAGATGCACCTGCGAATAACCCTGTCACCAAAGACAAGGGTGTCACTTCTGTGGTGGTTGCAGAAGGCTCACCTATTAGAAGGCCGCAGATTCGGCATTCAGGATTGGATCCTGGTGACCACGGACGCCAGCCTGAGAGGCTGGGGAGCAGTCACACAAGGAAGAAACTTCCAGGGAGTATGGACGAGTCTGGAAAAGTCTCTTCACATAAACATTCTGGAACTAAGAGCAATCTACAATGCTCTAAGCCAGGCGGAACTTCTCCTGCAAGGAAAGCCGGTGTTGATTCAGTCGGACAACATCACGGCGGTCGCCCATGTAAACAGGCAGGGCGGCACAAGAAGCAGGAGTGCAATGGCAGAAGCTGCCAAGATTCTTCGCTGGGCGGAGAATCACGTGATAGCACTGTCAGCAGTGTTCATCCCGGGCGTGGACAACTGGGAAGCAGACTTCCTCAGCAGACACGATCTTCATCCGGGAGAGTGGGGTCTACATCCAGAAGTCTTCAACATGTTAATAGACCGTTGGGAAAGACCAATTGTAGACATGATGGCGTCTCGCCTCAACAAGAAACTGGACAAATATTGCGCCAGGTCAAGAGATCCACAGGCAATAGCTGTGGACGCACTGGTAACTCCTTGGGTGTACCAGTCAGTGTATGTGTTTCCTCCTCTGCCGCTCATACCAAAGGTATTGAAGATCATACGGCAAAGAAGAGTAAGAACAATACTAGTGGTTCCGGATTGGCCGAGAAGGACTTGGTATCCGGAACTTCAAGAGATGCTCACGGACGAACCGTGGCCTCTACCTCTGAGAAGGGACCTGCTACAGCAGGGTCCCTGTCTTTTTCAAGACTTACCGCGGCTGCGTTTGACGGCATGGCGGTTGAACGCCAGATCCTAAAAGGGAAAGGCATTCCAGAAGAAGTCATTCCTACCTTGATTAAGGCACGGAAGGAAGTCACCGTGAAACATTATCACCGCATTTGGCGAAAATATGTAGCGTGGTGCGAGGATCGGAGGGTTCCGACGGAGGAATTCCAACTGGGTCGTTTCCTACATTTCCTGCAATCAGGATTATCTATGGGTCTCAAATTGGGATCCATTAAGGTTCAAATTTCGGCCCTGTCAATATTCTTCCAAAAAGAATTGGCCTCTGTCCCTGAGGTCCAGACTTTTGTCAAGGGAGTACTGCATATACAGCCTCCTGTGGTGCCTCCGGTGGCACCGTGGGATCTAAATGTAGTTTTAGATTTCCTCAAATCCCATTGGTTTGAACCATTGAAAAAGGTGGATTTGAAATATCTCACATTGAAAGTGACTATGTTACTAGCCCTGGCCTCTGCCAGGAGAGTATCTGAATTGGCGGCTTTATCTTATAAAAGTCCTTATCTAATCTTCCATTCGGATAGGGCAGAACTGCGGACTCGTCCGCATTTTCTCCCTAAAGTGGTATCAGCATTTCATCTGAACCAACCTATTGTGGTGCCTGCGGCCACTAGCGACTTGGAGGACTCCAAGTTGTTGGACGTTGTCAGAGCCTTAAAAATATACATTGCAAGGACGGCTGGAGTCAGAAAATCTGACTCGCTGTTTATATTGTATGCACCCAACAAGTTGGGCGCACCTGCTTCTAAGCAGTCGATTGCTCGTTGGATTTGTAACACAATTCAACTTGCACATTCTGTGGCAGGCCTGCCACAGCCTAAAACTGTAAAAGCCCACTACACAAGGAAGGTGGGCTCATCTTGGGCGGCTGCCCGAGGGGTCTCGGCATTACAACTCTGCCGAGCAGCTACGTGGTCGGGGGAGAACACGTTTGTAAAATTTTACAAATTTGATACCCTGGCAAAGGAGGACCTGGAGTTCTCTCATTCGGTGCTGCAGAGTCATCCGCACTCTCCCGCCCGTTTGGGAGCTTTGGTATAATCCCCATGGTCCTTTCAGGAACCCCAGCATCCACTTAGGACGATAGAGAAAATAAGAATTTACTTACCGATAATTCTATTTCTCGGAGTCCGTAGTGGATGCTGGGCGCCCATCCCAAGTGCGGATTATCTGCAATACTTGTACATAGTTATTGTTAACTAATTCGGGTTATTGTTAAGGAGCCATCTTTAAGAGGCCCTTTCTGTTGTCATACTGTTAACTGGGTTTAGATCACAAGTTGTACGGTGTGATTGGTGTGGCTGGTATGAGTCTTACCCGGGATTCAAAATGCCTCCCTTATTGTGTATGCTCGTCCGGGCACAGTACCTAACTGGAGTCTGGAGGAGGGTCATAGGGGGAGGAGCCAGTGCACACCACCTGACCTAGTAAAGCTTTACTTTTTTGTGCCCTGTCTCCTGCGGAGCCGCTATTCCCCATGGTCCTTTCAGGAACCCCAGCATCCACTACGGACTCCGAGAAATAGAATTATCGGTAAGTAAATTCTTATTTTTTTCTCCACAGCTCCGCTGAGAGGAAGCTCCCCAGGCTCTCCCCTGCAGATTCACGGTAGAAGAGGGTAAAAAGAGAGGGGGGGCACATAAATTAGGCGCAAAAACAGTATATACAGCAGCAACTGGGTTAACACTAAGTTACTGTGTGATTCCTGGGACATATAGCGCTGGGGTGTATGCTGGCATACTCTCTCTCTCTGTCTCTCCAAAGGGCCTTGTGGGGGAACTGTCTTCAAAAAGAGCATCCCCTGTGTGTGTGTGGTGTGTCGGTACGCGTGTGTCGACATGTTTGACGAGGAAGGCTATGTGGAAACAGAGCGGGAGCAAATGAATGTGGGGTCGCCGCCGACGGCGCCGATACCTGATTGGATGGATATTTGGAAGGTTTTAAATGATAATGTTAATTCCTTGCATAAAAGGTTGGATAAAGCTGAAACCTTAGGACAGTCGGGGTCTCAGCCCATGCCTGATCCTATGTCGCAGAGGCCGTCAGGGTCTCAGAAGCACCCACTATCCCAAATTGTTGACACAGATATCGACACGGATTCTGACTCCAGTGTCGATGGCGATGATGCAAAGTTACAGCCTAAATTGGCTAAAGCCATCCGTTATATGATTATAGCAATTAAGGATGTGTTGCACATCACAGAGGAAACCCCAGTCCCTGACAAGAGGGTTCATCTGTATGGGGAAAAAAGGCAGGTGGTGACCTTTCCCCCTTCACATGAGCTAAATGAGTTATGTGAAAAGTCTTGGGAATCTCCAGATAAAAAAATGCAGATTTCCAAACGGATGCTTATGGCGTATCCTTTCCCGCCAACGAACAGGTTACGCTGGGAATCCTCCCCTAAGGTGGCCAAAGCTCTCACACGCTTATCCAAGAGGGTAGCCCTGCCGTCACAGGATACGGCCACCCTAAAAGATGCTGTGGATAGAAAGCAAGAGGGTACCCTGAAGTCCGTTTATACACATTCAGGTACCTTACTACGGCCGGCAATTGCGTCGGCCTGGGTGTGTAGTGCTGTAGCAGCATGGACGGATACCTTATCTGAGGAACTTGATACCTTAGACAAGGATACTATATTAATGACCCTGGGGCATATAAAAGACGCGGTCCTATATATGAGAGAAGCTCAAAGAGACATTAGCCTACTGGGCTCTAGAATAAATGCAATGTCGATTTCTGCCAGAAGGGTCCTGTGGACTCGGCAATGGACAGGCGATGCCGACTCAAAAAGGCACATGGAGGTTTTACCTTACAAGGGTGAGGAGTTGTTTGGGGAGGGTCTCTCGGACCTGGTCTCCACAGCTACTGCTGGAAAGTCACATTTTTTGCCATATGTTCCCTCACAACCTAAGAAAGCACCGTATTACCAAATGCAGTCCTTTCGATCACAAAAAGGCAAGAAAGTCCGAGGTGCGTCCTTTCTTGCCAGAGGCAGGGGCAGAGGAAAGAAGCTGCACAAAACAGCTAGTTCCCAGGAACAGAAGTCCTCCCTGGCTTCCACTAAATCCACCGCATGACGCTGGGGCTCCACAGGCGGAGCTAGGCCCGGTGGCGGCGCGTCTCCGAAATTTCAGCCACAAGTGGGTTCACTCCCAGGTGGATCCCTGGGCACTAGAGATTGTGTCTCAGGGATACAAGCTGGAATTCGAAGAGATGCCCCCTCGCCGATACCTCAAATCGGCCCTGCCAGCTTCCCCCTTAGAGAGGGAAATAGTGTTACCTGCAATTCGCAAATTGTATCTTCAGCAGGTGGTGGTCAAGGTTCCCCTCCTTCAACAAGGAAAGGGTTATTATTCGACCATGTTTGTGGTACCGAAACCGGACGGTTCGGTCAGACCCATATTGAATTTAAAATCCCTGAACATATACCTGAAAAGGTTCAAGTTCAAGATGGAATCGCTCAGAGCGGTCATCGCAAGCCTGGAAGGGGGGGATTTTATGGTGTCTCTGGACATAAAGGATGCATACCTTCATGTCCCCATTTATCCGCCTCATCAGGCGTACCTCAGATTTGTGGTACAGGATTGTCATTACCAATTCCAGACGTTGCTGTTTGGTCTCTCCACGGCACCGAGAATATTTACCAAGGTAATGGCGGAAATGATGGTGCTCCTGCGAAAGCAAGGGGTCACAATTATCCCATACTTGGACGATCTCCTCATAAAGGCGAGGTCCAGAGAGCAGTTGCTGATCAGCGTAGCACGCTCTCGGGAAGTGTTACAACAACACGAATGGATTCTAAATATTCCAAAGTCGCAGTTGATTCCTTCGACTCGTCTGCCCTTCCTGGGCATGATTCTGGACACAGACCAGAAGAGGGTTTATCTCCCGATGGAGAAGGCTCAGGAGCTCATGACGCTGGTCAGAGACTTATTAAAACCAAAACAGGTGTCGGTGCATCACTGCACGCGAGTCCTGGGATAGATGGTGGCATCATACGAGGCCATTCCCTTCGGCAGGTTCCATGCGAGGACCTTTTAATGGGATCTGTTGGACAAGTGGTCCGGATCACACCTACAGATGCATCGGCTGATCACCCTATCCCCCAGGGCCAGGGTGTCTCTCCTGTAGTGGCTGCAGAGTGCTCATCTTCTCGAGGGCCGCAGATTCGGCATTCAGGACTGGGTCCTGGTGACCACGGATGCAAGCCTCCGAGGGTGGGGGGCAGTCACACAGGGAAGAAATTTCCAAGGTCTGTGGTCAAGTCAGGAGACTTGCCTTCACATCAATATCCTGGAACTAAGGGCCATATACAACGCCCTAAGTCAAGCGGAGACCCTGCTTCGCGAGCAATCGGTGCTGATTCAGTCAGACAACATCACCGCAGTGGCTCATGTAAACCGCCAAGGCGGCACAAGGAGCAGGGTGGCGATGGCGGAAGCCACCAGAATTCTTTGCTGGGCGGAGAATCACGTAAGAGCACTGTCAGCAGTGTTCATTCCGGGGGTGGACAACTGGGAAGCAGACTTCCTCAGCAGGCACGACCTCCACCCGGGAGAGTGGGGACTTCATCAAGAAGTCTTCACGCAGATTGCAAGTCGGTGGGACCTGCCACAGGTGGACATGATGGCATCCTCAGGCGATAGCTGTAGACGCACTAGTGACACCGTGGGTGTTCCAGTCGGTTTATGTATTTCCTCTTCTTCCTCTCATACCCAAGGTGCTGAGAATCATAAGAAAAAGAGGAGTGAGAACAATACTCATTGTTCCGGATTGGCCAAGAAGGACTTGGTATCCAGATCTGCAAGAAATGCTCACAGAGGACCCATGGCCTCTGCCTCTAAGACAGGACTTGTTGCAACAGGGGCCCTGTCTGTTCCAAGACTTACCGCGGCTGCGTTTGACGGCTTGGCGGTTGAACGCCGGATCCTAGCAGAAAAAGGCATCCCGGATGAGGTTATTCCTACGCTGATAAAGGCTAGGAAGGACGTGATGGCTAAACATTATCACCGTATATGGCGAAAATATGTTGCTTGGTGTGAGGTCAGGAATGCCCCTACGGAGGAATTCCAGTTGGGCCGTTTCCTTCACTTCCTACAGTCGGGAGTGACTTTGGGCCTGAAATTGGGTTCCATTAAGGTCCAGATTTCGGCCCTATCCATTTTCTTTCAAAAAGAACTGGCTTCTCTTCCTGAAGTTCAGACGTTTGTGAAGGGAGTGCTGCATATTCAGCCCCCTTTTGTGCCTCCAGTGGCACCTTGGGATCTTAACGTGGTGTTGAGTTTCCTGAAGTCACACTGGTTTGAGCCATTCAAAACCGTGGAGTTAAAATTTCTCACGTGGAAGGTGGTCATGCTATTAGCCTTGGCTTCTGCTAGGCGTGTCTCAGAGTTAGCGGCTTTGTCACATAAAAGCCCCTATCTGGTTTTCCATATGGACAGGGCAGAATTGCGGACCCGTCCACAATTTCTGCCAAAAGTGGTGTCATCTTTTCATATGAACCAACCTATTGTGGTGCCTGTGGCTACTCATGACTTGGAGGATTCCGAGTTACTAGATGTGGTCAGGGCTTTGAAGGTTTATGTAGCCAGAACGGCTAGAGTCAGGAAAACGGAGTCGCTGTTTATCCTGTATGCATCCAACAAGCTGGGTGCTCCTGCTTCAAAGCAGACTATTGCTCGCTGGATCTGTAACACGATTCAGCAGGCTCATTCTGCGGCTGGATTGCCGCTTCCAAAATCAGTAAAAGCCCACTCCACAAGGAAGGTGGGCTCTTCTTGGGCGGCTGCCCGAGGGGTCTCGGCATTACAGCTTTGCCGAGCAGCTACTTGGTCAGGTTCGAACACTTTTGCAAAGTTCTACAAGTTTGATACCCTGGCTGAGGAGGACCTTGTGTTTGCTCATTCGGTGCTGCAGAGTCATCCGCACTCTCCCGCCCGTTTGGGAGCTTTGGTATAATCCCCATGGTCCTTACGGAGTCCCCAGCATCCACTAGGACGTTAGAGAAAATAAGATTTTACTTACCGGTAAATCTATTTCTCGTAGTCCGTAGTGGATGCTGGGCGCCCGTCCCAAGTGCGGACTTCTTCTGCAATACTTGTATATAGTTATTGCTTAAATAAGGGTTATGTTGTGGTTGCATCAGGGTTGGTCTGATGCTCCGTTGTTGTTCATACTGTTGACTGGGTAAGTTATCACAAGTTATACGGTGTGATTGGTATGAGTCTTGCCCTGGATTCCAAAATCCTTTCCTTGTACTGTCAGCTCTTCCGGGCACAGTTTCTCTAACTGAGGTCTGGAGGAGGGACATAGAGGGAGGAGCCAGAGCACACCAGTATCCAAATTCTTTCTTAAAGTGCCCTGTCTCCTGCGGAGCCCGTCTATTCCCCATGGTCCTTACGGAGTCCCCAGCATCCACTACGGACTACGAGAAATAGATTTACCGGTAAGTAAAATCTTATTATTTCCCATTGGTTTACCTGGTGAGTGAGCCGCCAGGTTCTGGTGTTAGGCATCTTTTTACTTTAAAATTTGTGTTAGTCGCAAAGCAATACAACTAGCACACACCAGGAGACTGTGCTGACTAATATGCTATGTGACGCTTATATATCTGTATGCAGCTGAGTTTGTCTACGAAGCGCAGGAGTGTATCTAGGGCTCCAAGTGCCCCTGGCAAAGTATGGGACTGACGCCCCCCATCACCATATTTGAAATGGGGAAGGCCGAAAAAGGCGTGTGGCCACACAATAGTACCCCCAATTTAAATGACACCCCACAGCAGTGCCCCTTACTCACATTATTCCACACCACACCGTCTGTTATTCAGTGTACCTCACACAATAGTATCCCTTATACATGTTATGCCACACACTAGAGCCCCAGCTCCCGTCGTCACCTCCAGACATAGGAAAAGTAATTCCTCTGTTCTCTCTCCACACGCCCAACAACAGCCCACTGCCGACACTGGAATATATATATTCTTATATTCTATATACTGCTTATCTGCTGTGTAAAGGGTACCGACAACTCTCCCAGTGACCTTAAGTGTTGTGCAAAAATATTTACCTTTTCACCTCAAAGGAGAAGCCCTAAGGAGAGCGAGAAACTAAGCAGCCTATCCTTGCAAACCTTACATATTTAACATACAGTGGGTGGAGCTTGGACTGTCGTCCTAGCATTTACAGCACTGGACAGGGCAGAGAAGGAGGCGGATTATTCTCCTCAGCGCCAGCCTTTTGACAGCATGAATCTGGGGAAGGCCAGTTTATAGGTGCAGCCTGACAAAGATTGGTAGCGGCGGCCACAGCATGTCCTGTTGTAAATCTAATTGCTGATCTTCTGTGATAAACTAACCATTTAACTTTAGGTATATCCCATTGTCCAGAAAATAAGACACAGAGACTACAGATTCCCGGACAATAAAATCCGTTTATTGTTTTGGTGTGTTCTCGGGCGGTTTCATTGAGGTGCAATTTGAAGCTACCAGTTGTCAACATCATCCTACCACAATTAAGCCTATTTTAAAAGCAGTATCAAAATTGATTATACTTGAAATTCCGTAGCAAAGCACGGGTATTCAGCTAATATATATATATATGTGATGTGATATATATGGGTGTAGTATGAGTGGCCGGCGGCCGGGATCCTGTCCGCTGGCATACCGACAGCTGGGCGAGCGCTAAAGAGCCCCTTGCGGGATCGCCGCGCTGCGGGCACAGTGGTGCACTGCGCGCCATGCTATTTATTCTCCCTCCAGAAGGGTCGTGGACCCCCAAGAGGGAGAATATGTGTCTGCATGACGGCGGTCGGGATCCCGGTGCCGGTATGCTGGTCGCTGGGATCCCGGCCGGCGGTATACTGAAGACCACATATATATATTATAACATTGAAACGTTGACTGAACCAGACACAGCTTTGTCGTTCTGCTGTGACGCCGTGAGTGCCGCTGACAATTGATAGATATATTACACACCTGTATACAGGGGCGTAACAAGAACTTTGTGGGCCCTATATCAAAATTTTGAAAGGGCCCCCCGTGATTGTCACTACAATGACACTTAGGGGGCAGGAGAGAAAGGGCAATGAGAGACAAGGAGAGTGTCAGCGAGAGAGAGAGAAAGAGGAGCAAGAACGAGAGGGTTTCATGAAAAGAAAGAGAGAAAGGGGTGATAGGGAGATAGTAGGTGACAAGGAGATAGTGGGTGACTGGACAGGCAGGGGTGACGGAGATAGTGGGTGACTGGGGAGGCGGGAGTGACAGGGAGATAGTGGGGGACGCTGGAGGCAGGAAGATAGTAGGTGGCAGGGCCCAGAGATATGTTACAGTGGGAACCTGTCCCAGTGCTTTCCCTCCCCACTCACTTCCCCCCGCGGTCCGGGCTCTCTGTGGCCAGTGTGTCAGTCTGTCACATCTCCGGAGTCAGGAGGCGGCAGCGGGCAGATTAGGGACTCCAGTGGTAATGTGCAGGTCATGCTGTGATATCCCCCATCCTCCACATATACATCACCGGACACTCCTCGGCATACTGCTGCTACCGTGCAGACTGCACAGTGTCCCCGGGCCACCCCATCTCCCTCTCATCACCAGAGGGCTTTCTCACCATCTCATGTCTCACATCTGAGGTCTAGGCGACGCTTTCTGAATGAGGTACTGCACCATTCTATCAAATCTTCCTGCACAGTCTGCGGGTGCCCTCCCATTTGCAAGTGTCCAACCCCCCCGGTGGTTCCCCCTCCCGTCCGTGGGTGCCTCTCTCATTTGCAAGTGTACCACCCCCCCACGGCACCCAGTGCCATCCTCGCCAAACTGTAGATACACCCCTGACGAAGCACAATGAAACTTGCCGTGGAAAGTAACCCCGGCTGCTGCATCATAGCACTTCGGGTACAAATGCATACAGGTATACAAGTTTTGCATTGCAATTATTCAGCACAGTCTCTTGGTGTATCTTAGCTGCATCACAACTAAGACACCTTTTCAGATAAAAAGACGACCCTGGCGCTACTAGAGTCGCACGTGACCTGGTGCTGAGAGGGGCTGTTTGGCGCAACTGCAGCTATAATTTATGAGGACACATCTGTACATCCAGTGAAGCACACTATTTGGCCACAGAGACAAAACTTTTGCACTTATCTGCATGGCAGCTTATACGGTGTATAGAGCTTTGTGAGCCATTAGACCAAAGGTATTACAGACATATCTATGACTGATAGGAAACATAATTGTAAAAATGAACATCTACAAATTGTGCAGCAAAACATTTCACAATAACGATTTTGTTGCAGGCAGGTGTGACAAGGCAAGTGCTATTCTCAATGTTTTTATCTACAATACAGCTGAAGATCTATCCAGGAGCTGACAGAAAACATAACAATATTAGAGAGGGGGTTGTGTCCGCACAGACAAGGTAAATAAAAATTGTCCTTCCTCAGTATGATATGTATTATATAAATTATAGTTACACCCAGAAATATAGGATAAGTGCATTGGCTAGAAAGAGAAAATAAGAAAGAAGTATTCCTATAGTGGGGCACTCATGGATCTTGTTTCTAAATTTACATAAAGACACATGGTTATTGAAGTGCAACCACTAAATATACATTATATATTTCCTTTTATTATACATAGTTTAAAAGCCAGCGAAACATGATATAAATATGTGAAACTATAAGTGAATTAAAATACTTGATCTACTGTGTTGAAAGGTTCTAGATGCATATAATACATGTTAGAATTTTTAAATAGTATTTATCAGAAAGAGACTCCAATTAGTTATATCATAGGGTAATTATCTGTATTATAGGGTTTCTCTTAATTTCCTTCACATATAATATGGCTCTAATTTCACACCACGTTAGGCATAGGGTAAGCCTCTAACAAGATATACTGATTCTAATTTTCATTAGTGTCCAGATTATTAGGAATTCAATGTAATCCTCTACACATACTTGTGTATTAGGTTAATACATATGATCACTAGATCACAGTGATACAATAAAATATGAGGAAAGCCATTGAAGACTTCAAAGATTTAATACAACTCCTGTAGTTAGTATAGTGAGTAACCACATATATGTAAACTTTTATATATAACTTTTCCCTCAATTATTGGTTAAGTTCTTTAATTATATACTATGTGCTGTATTCTATTAGCCACAATGCGATTTCTCCTGGTAAAAACAGCCGGATGTCGCGATTAATGACCAATGGATATGCATTATCGCGGTATCAAATTAGAGGCTGTTTTTATTCAGCTGAAATTGGACAGCGATCACGAGAACAAACGGCTTCGGTGGCTGCTTATCGGAGATTATGCTTCAGATGACAGAGTTGGCATCGGGGTTAATAGGATTGCCCCCGGCAATCCTATTAGCAGCGGTAACGTGCCGCTGCTAATAGGATGCCGCCCATTTATCAGATGAATGATTAAAATGTTGCCTAATAGTAAGTATAAGTTAATATAATAATATAAGTTTGTGTATACAGATCACCGCAGGAATCAGGTGGTCAAAATCACACAAATATACTGTATATCATGACACTTTCACGTAGCAGGCTGTATTTTCATAATACAGCCTGTCATAATATAGATTAGATCTATGATGTTTATCAAATTAGTATGGCCTTATACTGTGGCTGTCTGGCAACAAGTTATCCTTCAGATTGTATTACTAAATCACAGCTTAAATTAAAGCCATGTGGGTGTATGTAGCAGCGTGCGTCAGTGCCGTAACTAGGTGTGTGCCAATGGTGCCTTTCCCACAGCGCACATGCACTGAAGGCGCACCATCGGCAGCGCCCCCCTCTGCACGGCTGCAGTCACTGTCCACTTGTTCAGTGCTGCCGTCTGCCTCCCGCCAGCCGCCGGAGCCGCCCCCCCACTGCCTCGATCTGAGCAGGGCCAAAGCCGCAGCCACTGCTCTCTGCCCAGCGCTGCTGCGCTGTCTGCCTCCCACCAGCCGCCGGAGACCCCCCCACTGCCACGATCTGAGCCGGGCCAAAGCTGCAGCCACTGCTCTCTGTCCAGCGCTGCCCGTCTCCGGCCAGCCGCCAGAGCCAACTCTGAGCGCCGCATTCCCCCACCACACTACCGCGCTCTTTGGTCTCCGAGTCCCGCTGATGCCTGCCTCCCACTGCCGCCTCTGCAGAGGACTCAGGATCATGCCGCAGCCGCCAGCTCCCGGGTCTCTGCCGTTGATGCCGGATCGCAGGTGAGGGTGAGTATAACTCTCATAAAAGGGGGACTGCCTGCCACAATGTGTAAAAAGAAAGGGGGACTGCCTGCCATGATATGTAAAAAAGGGGGACTGCCTGCCATGATATCTAAAAAAGGGGGACTGCCTGCCATAATGTGTCAAACAAAGGGGGAATGCCTGCCATACTGTGTCAAAAAAAGGGGGACTGCCTGCCATGATGTGTAAAAAAGGGGGACTGCCTGCCATAATGTGTAAAAAGGGGACGCTGTCTGCCGTAATGTGTAAAAAGGGGGACGCTGTCTGCCGTAATGTGTAAAAAGGGGGACGCTGTCTGCCGTAATGTGTAAAAAGGGGGACGCTGTCTGACGTAATGTGTAAAAAGGGAGACGCTGTCTGACGTAATGTGTAAAAAGGGAGACGCTGTCTGACGCATTGTGTAAAAAGGGGGACGCTGTCTGACGTATTGTGTAAAAAGGGGGACGCTGTCTGCCATAATGTGTAAAAAGGGGGACGCGGTCTACCGTAATGTGTAAAAAGGGGACGCTGTCTGCCGTAATGTGTAAAAAAGGGGGACGCTGTCTGCCGTAATGTGTAAAAAGGGGGACGCTGTCTGCCGTAATGTGTAAAAAGGGGGACGCTGTCTGACGTAATGTGTAAAAAGGGAGACGCTGTCTGACGTAATGTGTAAAAAGGGAGACGCTGTCTGACGTATTGTGTAAAAAGGGGGACGCTGTCTGACGTATTGTGTAAAAAGGGGGACGCTGTCTGCCATAATGTGTAAAAAGGGGGACGCGGTCTACCGTAATGTGTAAAAAGGGGACGCTGTCTGCCGTAATGTGTAAAAAAGGGGGGCGCTGTCTGCCTTAATGTGTAAAACGGGGGACGCCGTCTGCTGTATTGTGTAAAAAGGGGGACGCTGTCTGCCATAATGTGTAAAAAGGGGGACGTGGTCTACCATAATGTGTAAAAAGGGGGATGCTGTCTGCCGTAATGTGTAAAAAGGGGGACGCTGTCTGCCGTATTGTGTAAAAAGGGGGACGCTGTCTGCCGTAATGTGCAAAAAGGGGGACGCTGTCTGCCGTAATGTGCAAAAAGGGGGACTGTCTGCCGTAATGTGTAAAAGGGGCTCTACCTGGTGTAGTGGCGCTACTGTGCAGCATAATTTGAATAATGGAGACTACTGTGCACCGTAGTATGAATTGGTATTATTTTGTGGTCATGCCCCTTCCCCATGAAGCCACGACCCTATATATTTTTCACGCGCCTACGGCGCGCACTGCCCCTATCTTGCATGGGGGAGCCAATGCCGTTTCTTGCACACAGCGCAAAAATGCCTAGTTACAGCACTGGCGTGCGTATACTATAATAACATATTTCATGATTATCAGATAGCCATGTGAGCTGAAAATAATAGCCGCTTTTGTTGTGCATCTATAAAATCAACAATGGGCTCGTGCCCTCAACATAAAATCTCTAGTTAACAATATCAATCAAATACATGCGGGTGTATTTAATGGCATGCTCACTCTGTGTATATTAAATTAGCATGACTGATGTGCAGTCCTGATAGCTGTAATGTAAGCAGCTGTTAATATGAATTATGAATTAATCTAGGGCTCGCGCCCGCAACATCGGGGGACATAAGGGTCTATTCATAAAGCAGTGAAAATAGTGGAGAATTGAGCCAGTGGAGAAGTTGCCCATAGCAACCAATCAGCTTTGAAGTAACATTTGTCAAGTGCATCCTATAAAATTATATGTAGCAGCTGAGTGGTTGCTATGGGCAACTTTTCCATCGGCTCACTTCTCCGCTCTTTTCACTGCTTCATGAATAGACCCCAGTACCTTAAAAAGCACCGGATATGCTAACCATATGTACCCTGCTCTCTCCTAACGATCGTTTCACTCACAATTACCGGATTGAGCAGAGTTATAAAACAGCTTTTACCAATCATCATGCTTGGCATTTGCTTGACATCTCTACCAACCTATAGTAAAAGCCTGTTATTTTCTCAATAGACTAAGGCACTCTCCTTTGCCGGGTGATAGCCTGTCATTTCTATTTAATTCACTTCAAGGGAACACTCCAGAATATAGCCATGTAAGTCCCATATCATTATTAAGAACGGGGCAAATAAGTCATAATGAATTTATATATAATATAAAGTATATATTATATCAGAATAGACATAACTCCATCTTATCAAAATCATTAATTTCAATAATTAAATACCCTATATAAAATTTACAAAATATAAATAATCACAGTTAATACAAAAAAAGTGATAAAGTGTAGTCTGATTGTGATGATTTGAATATGTGAATAACATAAGTGTATAATGATTAGATGCGAATAATATAAATATGTGATATGTATAAAATTATATATATATATATATATATATATATATATATATATATATATATATATAGTCCCAGAAGAAAAGAAACCAGCACCTCCAAATTACTGCATAATAAAATCTTTATCAAAAAATAAGATCTTAAAAGCACCAGAGGCAAGAAACATTAGTAGAAGCACATGGGGTGTCAAAAAACTGCATAATATCATATCACCATTTCAACGTGGTAAGTAGAGCAAGCCTCCAGCAACAAACAGGTAGGTCGACAGCTGTTTCGGTGCTCAGAGGCACCTTCTTCATGGACAGTCAACCTGTAATGAAAAGTGTGTCTCTTATACCCACCAGAAACGAGTAAAATATGCTCACCTAATTGGAAACTGGGCGCAGCTGTATCAATCAGGCATCGTCTCCACAAAACAAACTACAACCTACTAGTAATGGGCAATATTATAGTAAATCATTAATTAATGCCCCAAAACAACTAGATTACAATACTCTATATACTGGCAGGTATATTAGACACACCTAAACATGCTAAACAAAAAAGTGATAAAACAAAAACCAAAAAACCAAGAATAGGAACAAAATAACTTAATCAGGATATATAGAGTCCCTAACAGATTATTGTATCCTATAGAAAGCAACCAAATCCTTGACTCTCATTTAGTCCATTCGGTGCAACAGAATTGAGTCGGGCTATCCAATGGGCTTCACGCTGGAGTAAAATACGTCCACGATCACCCCCTCGTCTCAGTGGGGGGACACAATCTATTGGCATGCAGCGAAAATCTTTAATGGTATGTCCACTCATCACAAAGTGCTTAGCCACTGGTGGTGTATTCAAGTCCAATGTAACATAGGCTTTTTTTTATAGAGGAACGGTGCATTGAAATTCTCTCCTTCAATGTCCTAATTGTTTTCCCAACGTATAGTAGACGGCACGGACAGGATATAAGAAGCCCATTGGATAGCCCGACTCAATTCTGTTGCACCGAATGGACTAAATGAGAGTCAAGGATTTGGTTGCTTTCTATAGGATACAATAATCTGTTAGGGACTCTATATATCCTGATTAAGTTATTTTGTTCCTATTCTTGGTTTCTCTAACGTCCTAGTGGATGCTGGGAACTCCGTAAGGACCATGGGGAATAGCGGGCTCCGAAGGAGGCTGGGCACTCTAGAAAGATCTTAGACTACCTGGTGTGCACTGGCTCCTCCCACCATGACCCTCCTCCAAGCCCCAGTTAGATTTCGTGCCCGGCCGAGGTTGGATGCACACTAGGGGCTCTCCTGAGCTCTTAGAAAGTTATAGTCTTAGAATTTGTTCTTTTCAGTGAGACCTGCTGGCAACAGGCTCACTGCAGCGAGGGACTAAGGGGAGAAGAAGCGAACTCGCCTGCTTGCAGCCGGATTGGGCTTCTTAGGCTACTGGACACCATTAGCTCCAGAGGGATCGACCGCAGGCCCAGCCTTGATGTTCGGTCCCGGAGCCGCGCCGCCGTCCCCCTTACAGAGCCAGAAGCAAGAAGATGGTCCGGAAAATCGGCGGCATGAAGACTCAGTCTTCACCAAGGTAGCGCACAGCACTGCAGCTGTGCGCCATTGCTCCTCTCACACACTTCATACTCCGGTCACTGAGGGTGCAGGGCGCTGGGGGGGGGCGCCCTGAGGCAGCAATAAAAACACCTTGGCTGGCAAAAATACCTCAATATATAGCCCCAGGGGCTATATATGAGGTAAATACCCCTGCCAAAAGTTCATAAAAAACGGGAGAATAGGCCGCGAAAAAGGGGCGGAGCCTATCTCCTCAGCACACTGGCGCCATTTTCCCTCACAGCTCCGTTGGAGGGAAGCTCCCTGGCTCTCCCCTGCAGTCTACAAGGGTTAAAAAAAGAGAGAGGGGGCACTAAATTTAGGCGCAGTATACATTATATATATATAGATATAAAGCTATAGGGGACATAACTCAGTTAGTCCCTGCAGTATATAGCGCTCTGGTGTGTGCTGGCATACTCTCACTCTGTCCCCCCAAAGGGCTTTTGTGGGTCCTGTCCTCGTTTAGAGCATTCCCTGTGTGTCTGCGGTGTGTCGGTACGGCTGTGTCGACATGTTGAATGAGGAGGCTTATATGGTGACGGAACAGAGGCCGATATATGTGATGTCGCCCCCTGTGGGGCCGACACCAGAGTGGATAGAGAGGTAAAAGGTATTAACCGACAGTATCAACTCCTTACATAAAAGGGTGGATGACGTAACAGCTGTGGGACAGCCGGCTTCGCAGCCCGCGCCTGCCCAGGCGTCTCAAAGGCCATCAGGGGCTCAAAAACGCCCGCTCTCTCAGATGGCAGACACAGATGTCGACACGGAGTCTGACTCCAGTGTCGACAAGGTGGAGACATATACACAATCCAATCCGTGACTTGATCCCGGCAATAAAAAATGTGTTATACATTTCTGACTTTAACCTCTATAAATGGGTTTTAGGTTTGGGGAGAAAAAACAGGCAGTGTTTTGTTCCCCCATCAGATGAATAAATGAAGTGTGTGAAAAGCGTGGGTTCCCCCGTTAAGAAACTGGTAATTTATAAAAAGTTACTGATGGCGTACCCTTTCCCGCCAGGAGGATAAGTTACGCTGGGAGATATCCCCTAGGGTGGATAAGGCGCTCACACGTTTGTCAAAAAAGGTGGCACTGCCGTCTTAGGATACGGCCACTTTAATAGGTACCTGTTGATAAAAAAAAAAAAAAAACAGGAGGCTATCCTGAAGTCTGTATTTACACACTCAGGTACTAGACTGAGACCTGCAGATAGTGCTGCTGCAGCGTGGTTGGTGACCCTGTCAAACAGGGATAATAGTTGGCAAACATAAAAACATATTAAAGACGTTGTCTTATATATGGGGGATGCACAGAGGGATATTTTGCCGGCTGGCATCCAAAATAAATGTAATGTCCATTCTGTCAGGAGGGTATTAGAGACCTGTCACTGGACAGGTGATGCTGACTTAAAAAGCGCATAGAGAGCCTTATAAGAGTGAGGAATTATTTGGGGATGGTCTCTGGGACCTCGTATCCACAGCAACTGCTGGGAAGAAATAATTTTACCTCAGGTTTCCTCACAGAAAAAGGTACAGTCCTTTCGGCTTCAGAAAAGCAAGCGGGTCAAATGGCGCTTCCTTTCTGTACAGAGACAAGGGTAGAGGGAAAAAGCTGCACCAGTCAGCCTGTTCCCAGAATCAAGATTTTTCCCCCGCCTCCTGTGAGTACACACCATGACGCGGGTGCTCCACAGGTGTAGCCAGGTACGGTGGGGGGCCGCCTAAAAAATTTCAGCAATTAGTGGGCTCGCTCACAGGTGGATCCCTGTTTCTTCCAAGTTGTATTTCAGGGGTACAAGCTGGAATTAGAGATGTCTCCCCCCAGCCGTTTCCTAAAATATGCCTTGCTGACAACTCCCTCAAGCAGGGAGGCTGTGCTAGAGGCAATTAATAAGCGGTATTCCCAGCAGGTAATACTCAAGGTGCCCCTACTTCAACAAGGACGGGGTTACTATTCCACACGGGTTGGGGTACCGAAACCGCATGGTTCGGTGTGACCCATTTTATATTTAAAATCCTTGAACATAAAAAAATTCAAGTTCAAGATGGAATCGCTCAGGGCGGTTATTGCAAGCCTGGACGAGGGGGATTACATGGTATCCCGGGACATCAAGGATGCTTACCTGCATGTCCCCATTTACCATCCTCGCCAGGAGTACCTCAGATTTGTGGTACAGGATTACCATTACCAAGTCCAGACACTGCCGTTTGGACTGTACATGGCACCGAGGGTGTTTTATCAAGGTAATGGCCGAAATGATGATACTCCTTCAAAAAAAAGGGAGTTGTAATTATCCCGTAATTGGACAATCTCCTTATAAGGGCGAGGTCCAAGGAGCAGTTGGTAGTCGGGGTAGCACTATTTTGGAAAGTGCTACAACAGCATAGGTGGATTCTAAACAGTCCAAAGTCACAGCTGGTCTACTGTTCCTGGGGATGGTTCTGGACATAAACCAGAAATAGTGTTTCTCCCGGAGGAGAAAGCCAAGGAGTTGTCATCTCTAGTCAGAGACCTCCTGAAACCAAAATAGGTAGCGGTGCATCATTGCACGCGAGTCCTGGGAAAAATGGTAGCTTCTTACGAAGCAATCCCATTAGGCAGGTTCCATACAAGAACTTTTCAGAGGGACCTGTTGGACAAGTGGTCCGGATCGCATTTTCCGATGCATAGGCTGATAACCCTGTCTCCAAGGACCAGGGTATCTCTACTGTGGTGGCTGCAGAGTGCCCATCTTCAAGAGGGCCGCAGGTTCGGCATACAGGACTAGGTCCTAGTGACCATGGATTCCAGCCTTTGAGGCTGGGGGGCAGTCGCATAGGGAAGAAACTTCCAGGGACTTTGGTCAAGTCAGGTTATTTCCCTACACATAAATATTCTGGATCTGAGGGCCATTTACAATGCCCTGAGGCCAGCAAGGCCTCTGCTTCAAAACCAGCCGGTACTGGTCCAATCAGACAACATCACGGCAGTCGCCCTTGTAATCAACAGGGCGGCACAAAAAGCAGGATGGCGATGGCAGAAGCCACAAGGATTCTCCGATAGGCGGAAAATCATGTGTTAGCACTGTCAGCAGTGTTCATTCCCGGAGTGGACAACTGGGAAGCAGATCTTCTCAACAGACACGACCTCCACCCGGGAGAATGGGGACTTCCTCCAGAAGTCTTCCAATAGGATTGTACACCATTGGGAAAGGCCACAGGTGGACATGATGGCGTCCCGCCTTAACAAAAAGCTATAAAAGATATTGCTCCAGGTCAAGGGACCCTCAGGCGATAGCTATGGACGCTCTGGTAACACCGTGGGTGTACCAGTTGGTTTAGGTGTTCTCCCCTCTGCCTCTCATACCAAAGGTACTGAGAATAATAAGAAGGCGAGGAGTAAGAACGATACTCGTGGATGGCCAAGAAGAGCTTGGTACCCAGAACTTCAAGAATTTATATCAGAGGACCAATGGCCTCTGCCACTCAGTCAGGACCTGCGGCAGCAGGGGCCCTGTCTGTTCCAAGACTTACCGCGGCTGCGTTTGACGGCATGGCGGTTGAACGCCGGATCCTGAAGGAAAAGGGTATTCCGGAGGAAGTAATTCCTACGCTTACTAAAGCCAGGAAAGAGGTTACAGCAACTCATTATCACCGCATATGGCGAAAATATGTTGCATGGCGTGAGGCCGAAAGGGCCCCAACAGAGGAATTTCAACTAGGTCGATTTCTGCATTTCCTGCAAGCAGGAGTGACTATGGGCCTTAAATTGGGTTCCATTAAGGTACAGATCTCGGCTCTGTCGATTTTCTTTCAAAAAAGAACTAGCTTCAGTACCTGAAGTTCAGACATTTATAAAAGGAGTGCTGCATAGTCAGCCCCCGTTTGTGCCTCCTGTGGCACCTTGGGATCTCAACGTGGTGTTGAGTTTCTTAAAATCACTTTGGTTTGAACCACTAAAAACCGTGGATCTGAAATATCTCACATGGAAGGTGGTTATGTTATTGGCCTTGGCTTCTGCCAGGCGAGTATCAGAATTGGCGGCTTTGTCTTGTAAAAGCCCTTATTTGATTTTCCATATGGATAGGGCAGAATTGAGGACTCGTCCCCAGTTTCTCCCTAAGGTGGTGTCAGCGTTTCACCTGAACCAGCCTATTGTGGTGCCTGCGGCTACTAAGGATTTGGAGGACTCCAAGTTGCTAGACGTTGTCAGGGCCCTGAAAATATATGTTTCCAGGACGGCTGGAGTCAGAAAATCTGACTCGCTGTTTATCCTATATGCACCCAACAAACTGGGTGCTCCTGCTTCTAAGCAGACTATTGCTCGTTGGATTTGTAGTACAATTCAACTTGCACATACTGTGGCAGGCCTGCCACAGCCAAAATCTGTCAATGCCCATTCCACAAGGAAGGTGGGCTCATCTTGGGCGGCTGCCCGAGGGGTCTCGGCTTTACAACTTTGCCGAGCAGCTACTTGGTCAGGGGCAAACACGTTTGCAAAATTCTAAAAATTTGATACCCTGGCTGAGGAGGACCTGGAGTTCTCTCATTCGGTGCTGCAGAGTCATCCGCACTCTCCCACCCGTTTGGGAGCTTTGGTATAATCCCCATGGTCCTTACGGAGTTCCCAGCATCCACTAGGACGTTAGAGAAAATAAGAATTTACTCACCGGTAATTCTATTTCTCGTAGTCCGTAGTGGATGCTGGCCGCCCATCCCAAGTGCGGTTTATCTGCATTACTTGTACATAGTTATTGTTAACTAAATCGGGTTATTGTTGAGCCATCTGTTGAGAGGCTCTATTGTTTCATACTGTTAACTGTGTTTCATATCACGAGTTGTATGGTGTGATTGGTGTGGCTGGTATGAGTCTTACCCGGGATTCAAAATCCTTCCTTATTGTGTACGCTCGTCCGGGCACAGTACCTAACTGAGGCTTGGAGGAGGGTCATGGTGGGAGGAGCCAGTGCACACCAGGTAGTCTAAGATCTTTCTAGAGTCCCCAGCCTCCTTCGGAGCCCGCTATTCCCCATGGTCCTTACGGAGTTCCCAGCATCCACTACGGACTACGAGAAATAGAATTACCGGTGAGTAAATTCTTATTTTTTTGGTTTTTGTTTTCTCACTTTTTTGTTTAGCATGTTTAGGTGTGTCTAATATACCTGCCAGTATATAGAGTATTGTAATCTAGTTGTTTTGGGGCATTAATTAATGATTTACTATAATATTGCCCATTACTAGTAGGTTGTAGTTTGTTTTGTGGAGACGATGCCTGATTGATACAGCTGCGCCCAGTTTCCAATTAGGTGAGCATATTTTACTCGTTTCTGGTGGGTATAAGAGAGACACTTTTCATTACAGGTTGACTGTCCATGAGGAAGGTGCCTCTGAGCACCGAAACAGCTGTCGACCTACCTGTTTGTTGCTGGAGGCTTGCTCTACTTACCACGTTGAAATGGTGATATGATAGTATGCAGTTTTTTGACACCCCATGTGCTTCTACTAATGTTTCTTGCCTCTGGTGCTTTTAAGATCTTATTTTTTGATAAAGATTTTATTATGCAGTAATTTGGAGGTGCTGGTTTCTTTTCTTCTGGGACTATTGTAACATATTATGTATCCAGCACTCCTAACATGGACAATACTGTGTGCGGCAGGCTATACCACTAATATATATATATATATATATATATATATATATATATATATAATGGAAAGTGATGAAGGCTTAAGCGGATATAATCTACATATAACATATTAACTGTATTATAACCAACACACGTGATAAAAACACTTCTTATATAATATCTCATTATTAATACTTTTAATGCAGGGTGATTCAAAAGTCGCAGTACACCCTTTTGTTTAAAAAACGGTGCAGGAAATGGGAAAACTGAATACTCCAGTAAGGTATGGGTGAGGTGGGCTATCTTTTAGGGTATGTACCGAACATGGGCGCCATCTTGAAATCGGCCATCTTGAATCTAAGTCAGTTTTCCCATTTTCTGCAGAGTTTTTGAAACAAAAGGGTGTACTGCGACTTTGACAAGGGTGTACTGCGACTTTGACAAGGGTGTACTGCGACTTTTGAATCGCCCTGTAGATCTGCCCATAGTATAAAATATATAAACAAAATATATAGAATAAATAAATCAAAATAAATTAATTTCATTTAATGCCCTTGCAATATATAACATAGATTGGGGGTGCATGTATCTCTTACACATGCCCCCTACAAACAGGGTTAAACCTAATTATTCCGTTTAAAAAGCCCCATAGTAGTTACAGTATGTACGTTTAATCCATGTGGTTGTAAATCATCTATTAGGAAAGTCCATTGGCTTTTCTCTTTTCAATAGTTTCTGTGTTACATTGCCACCCCTTATTCCTAGATGTAACTTTTCTAGTCTGAATACTTTAAGATCATTGGAATTTACCAGAGTGGTATTCATAGAAATGTCTGGCTACAGATGTTAATTATTTAAACCTACTCAAATATGTTTTAAAGTTCCTAACAGAATCAGCATGTTCTAATACCCTCTGTTTAAGGGGTCTCGTTGCTGTGCCTACTGTATATCATTTCTCACCAGGGCAAGTTAGACAGTAAACCACTCCCGTGATTTTACAATTAATTTAATTATGAATTTCATATGTCCTGTCAAACTTGTCCTAGAATTCTGTTGTCCGTTGTAATGTAACTACAGGCTTTACATTCTCCTCATTTAAATTATCCAGTTACTGTCGTTCTCTGTTTCATTTTACTTGTGTAATGACTGTGAACCAGTTTATCTCTTAGATTTACTGATCGTCTCCAGCTTAGTATTGTTCTGGGTCCCATAGTTTTTGCCAGGTCTGGATCTAATGGACCGGTGTTTAGAATTCATTTTCTGTATATCCTGCCATTCTGTGCAAAAATCTCCACCGACCCTTGTTATTTCAGATTTCTCTTCAATTATATTGGGAAAGAGGAGGGAATTTCTCTCTCTTCTACTAGCCTCATTTATTTAACACCCCTTTTGCTATAACATCTTTTGACAAGCATATCCGTCAATTCTTTTGCCCTCTTATCAAATTGTGAGGGATCTGAATCATTTCTTTTGAGACGTAAAAATTCCCCTTTGGGGATTCCTCTCAAGACAGGAGGGAAATGGGCACTGGATCTATGTAGCACACTATTGGTTGCCATATGTTTCCTGTAGCTATCTGTAGAAATATGTCCATTTTCCACACTTTTACATTCAAGAAGGTGACCTCAAGTCAATTTCAAATTTAGATTGTTGATGTTGAGCTTATTTTAAATCTCTCACGAGGACCATCCCAAAGTATTAGGAGATCGTCTATATATCTCATCCATCCATATATATGTGCTTCGTCTATGCCACTAAATACAATGGTCTCCTCCCACCACCCCAAATAAATATTTGCATAGGTGGGACACAAGCATGAAAACATATGTACAAGGCAAGTACAAGTGGTACAGCGAGAATGTGTTTTCTACTGCAATCTATATAGGGTGTTATACAGGAGATAGACATTAAAAAGGTCGACAGTCAACACAAAGGAAAGTAGGGTTTTGGGGTTTTTTTGAGGGGGGGGGGGGGGGTGTTATTTCATGTTTTTAAACATATTATACCCAAATGAAATGCTTTGCTTGCCACACTTCGAGCAAGATTACTAAAGGTGATAGTTTGTGACATGGATAGTAAATGCGCAAAAGTTGTAAAAACATGAAAAAACCCTAAAAAATTAAGTGTCGACCATATGTGTATATAGGGTGAACTAACAGCGCCAAAAGATGTAGTAAACATTTTTTTTCACAGTATGTCAATTGCAAATGTACCCCAAAAGAACAGCTAGTCACTACAATGCCACTCCCCTTTTTTCTGTATATGGGGCGTCTGCTCGATCTTAGGTACGATCTGCACTTGTACGTGTGCCGGATAGATAAAAATTGGAAAAGCGAATAAGAACAAAGCGACCATAGGTGGTAGATATTCTGAGTGACTATAAAAAGATTTTCTTAACAAATAAAATGGGGTTTATTGCACAGAACGTTTTAAGACAATTGCACATAAAAAGACAGTGAATAGACAAAAATGTTGCTTTTTTAAAAAAAAAACGTTACACAATTTGTTAAAAAACCATTCCAAAGGGAACATAAAAGACAAGATTAAAATGGTGCTAAAAATTCATGCACTAAAAGATGCTAAAAATTAGAGACAACTATGGGGTATATTTACTAAGCTCCTGATTTTGACCGAGATGGTGTTTTTTCTTCAAAGTGTCATCTCGGGAATTTACTAAACTCAAATCACGGCAGTGATGAGGGCATTCGTATTTTTTTGGAACTCAAAGAAAAAAATTATGAATGAATACACCATCGGTCAAATACGCCTGTTATTTGGTAGAACTCGGTAATTTACTAAAAAGTGTAATTCACAAACACTGCCGGCAATAGCCAAACACTGCCGTGAAACAATACAAATCGTAAAAAAATGCTAAAATAAAACAGACCTGCTTTTTTTAACCGTGTTCTGATAGGCATGCACGGATCCATGAGATCCGTGCATGTTTATCAGTGGGAAGGGGTGGGAAAGTGTTACATTTTCTGGTAAAAAATGCGTGGGGTCCCCCCTCCTAAGCAAAACCAGCCTCAGGCTCTTTGAGTCGGTCCTGGTTGAAAAAATATGGGGGTGAAAAATGACAGGGGTTCCCCGTATTTAATCAACCAGCACCGGGCTCTGCGCCTGGTCCTGGTTCCAAAAATACGGGGACAAAAAGCGTAGGGGTCCCCCGTATTTTTGAAACCAGCACCGGGCTCCACTAGCCAGGTACATAATGCCACAGCCGGGGGACACTTTTATATTGGTCCCTGCGGCCCTGGCATTACATACCCAACTAGTCACCCCTGGCCGGGGTACCCTGGAGGAGTGGGGACCCCTTCAATCAAGGGGTCCCCCCCCTCCAGCCACCCAAGGACCAGGGGTGAAGCCCGAGGCTGTCCCCCCCCATCCAAGGGCGGCGGATGGGGGGCTGATAGCCTTTTTGTAAAAATGTGAATATTGTTTTTAGTAGCAGTACTAAAAGTCCCAGCAAGCCTCCCCCACAAGCTGGTACTTGGAGAACCACAAGTATCAGCATGCGGTGGAAAACCGGGCCCGCTGGTACCTGTTGTACTACTACTAAAAAAATACCACAATAAAAACAGGAGACACACACCTTGAAAGTATAAGATTATTACATACATGCACACCTCCAAACATACATACTTACCTATGTTCACACGAGGGTCGGTCCTCTTCTCCATATAGAATCCATGGGGTACCTGTGGGAAAAATTATACTCACATAATCCAGTGTAGATCGGTCCTCTTCTGTTCTTTGTATAATCCACGTACTTTACAAAATAAAAAAATGGACACCCGACCACGCACTGAAAGGGGCCCCATGTTTTCACATGGGACCCCTTTCCCCGACTGCCAGGACCCCCCCTGACTTCTGTCTAAGAGGGTTCCTTCAGCCAATCAGGGAGCGCCACGTTGTGGCACCCTCCTGATTGGCTGTGTGCTCCTGTAGTGTCTGTCAGGCAGCACACGGCAGTGATACAATGTAGCGCCTATGCGCTCCATTGTAACCAATGGTGGGAACTTTGCGGACAGCGGTTGACCGAAAGTAACCTCACCGCTGTCCGCAAAGTTCCCACCATTGGTTACAATGGAGCGCATAGGCGCTACATTGTACCTCTGCTGTGTGCTGTCTGACAGGCACTACAGGAGCACACAGCCAATCAGGAGGGTGCCACGACGTGGCACTCCCTGATTGGCTGAAGGAACCCTCTTAGACAGAAGTCAGGGGGGGGGGGGTCCTGGCAGTAGGGGAAAGGGGTCCCATGTGAAAACATGGAGCCCCTTTCAGTGCGTGGTCGGGTGTCCGTTTTTTTATTTTGCAAAGTACGTGGATTATACAAAGAACAGAAGAGGACCGACCTACACTGGATTATGTGAGTATAATTTTTTCCACAGGTACCCCATGGATTCTACATGGAGAAGAGGACCGACCCTCGTGTGAACATAGGTAAGTATGTATGTTTGGAGGTGTGCATGTATGTAATAAACTTATACTTTTAAGGTGTGTGTCTCCTGTTTTTATTGGGGTATTTTTTTAGTAGTAGTACAACAGGTACCAGCGGGCCCGGTTTTCCACCGCATGCTGGTACTTGTGGTTCTCCAAGTACCAGCTTGCGGGGGAGGCTTGCTGGGACTTGTAGTACTGCTACTAAAAACAATATTCACAATTTTACAAAAAGGCTATCAGCCCCCCATCCGCCGCCCTTGGATGGGGGGGGACAGCCTCGGGCTTCACCCCTGGCCCTTGGGTGGCTGGAGGGGGGACCCCTTGATTTAAGGGGTTCCCACTCCCCCAGGGTACCCCGGCCAGGGGTGACTAGTTGGGTATGTAATGCCAGGGCCGCAGGGACCAATATAAAAGTGTCCCCCGGCTGTGGCATTATGTACCTGGCTAATGGAGCCCGGTGCTGCTTTCAGAAATACGGGGGACCCCTACGCTTTTTGTCCCCCAATTATTTTTGGAATCAGGACCAGGCGCAGAGCCCGGTGCTGGTTGATTAAATATGGGGGAACCCATGTCATTTTCCCCCCCAGATTTTTTCAACCAGCACCGGCTCAAAGAGCCCGAGGCTGGTTTTGTTTAGGAGGGGGGACCCCACGCATTTTTTGGGGGGATTTTTAACAATTTTTTTTTTTTTACGAAAGGTGCACAATGAAGCCCAGCACGGATCTCACAGATCCGGCAGAGATTCATTTTGTTAATGTCGGCAGTGTTTTACAATTAACTCCCGTAAAACACTTCAAAAAAATACGAATGACATCGACATCGGCAAATACGAAAATGCAGAATACGACAGCTTAGTAAATTAGTCGTAATAAATTCAAAAAGTTGCAATTTTACACTTTCGATGTCATTCGTGTTTGAACTTTAACCTCATTCGGAAAAATACGAATTTTTGTAAATTTACCCCAATGTGTCTAAAAATTATGTAAAAAGATAAATGTATACAAGATTTTGTTAAAAAGTAAAAACAGCTTAACTGAGGATTTCAGTTAAGGATTTCACCCCTTGATGAAGTCAGACCAGACGAAACGCGTTGGATGATTCCTGCCTACTACTGAAATCCTCAGTTAAGCTGTTTTTACTTTTTAACAAAATCTTGTATACATTTATCTTTTTACATAATTTTTAGACACATAGTTGTCTCTAATTTTTCGCATCTTTTAGTGCATGAATTTTTAGCACCATTTTAATCTTGTCTTTTATGTGCCCTTTGGAATGGTTTTTTAACAAATTGTGTAACGGTTTTTAAAAAAAAAAGCAACATTTTTGTCTATTCACTGTCTTTTTATGTGCAATTGTCTTAAAACGTTCTGTGCAGGGGGCGTGGCCTAGCGTCAGAGCTGTTTGGCAGCAAACTCAGGGAGCTCCCTCTATTCACCCCTTAAAGTGTGGGAATCCCTCTTTCAGGATGCCTCTACATTATCCCTGCCATTGCCCACGGCAGCAGCAAGCCCACGGCATTCGTCCCGAGTCGCGGGACGGCTTGTGAGAGCTCTCCCGATCCGCGGCCTACTCCTGAACCGGAAGCCGGGGACTAGATTTCTCACTCCTGCCCGGCGACGAGCTCCGTGGCCGGATCGCGGACGCGACGGCGGAAACGGGAGCCCGGGGAGCCGTGTGGTAGCGGTTGTTAGCTGCCCCTGCACCCCTCCTTGGTCCTCTCCCTCATGCCCCTCGTCTCCACAGGATATTGCCCCTGTTCCCCCACTGTTTCCCTGGCCCAGGAGGCAAGAGAGGGCGGCCATCTTTGGACTGCAGCTCTTACTGATCTCCAGGCACACTGCTGCTGTGCTGCTGCATATGCTGTGTCTCTGCATTCAACACATTAATTGGCCGCCTGCTAGCTCCCCCACTGTTATTGGACTTTAAAGGCAAACAGAGCTGTCTTACCCCAGCCACCCGGAGGATTGAGCTGAAAACTGCCTCCCCGGCACCTCACACTAACCTCCACTGCTGTAGGCTGCTCTCAGAAGACCTGAGACGGAGGGAGACGGGAGCTGCACTGTCACTGTTGCGGATCGTCGATGGTGCGGTGAGGAACTCTCCCCTCCTAACTCCCTGTGACCTGTACACCTTCTCCCGCTGCCTGCGGACCCGCGGGACCATTGGTTACCTAGCTATGTGCCTGCCTGCCTGATGTTGCACTAAGGCCACGTGGGGGCTTTTGCACGGTGACGACCCACATGCTGCATACTGCCGAGGATATGTGAAAGTGTAATTCTATATTGCTTTATTTGAAGACCGATCACATGGTGAGAGGGATTAAGAAAAATAAGGCCAAGACCAAGCCGGATGCGACCCCATCCCCTGCGATCCGACATTCGTCGGACCTACGTCAGTTCTTATCTACTCCAACCTCAATCCCCGCTACTTCCTCAACTGTTCCGACCTCCCCGATTCTGCACGGTCCGGTAGACGACATGACATCTCCCGGGACTCCGTTGCCTCCACAGGCCCCCTCTCTGTCTGCGGAGATAAGCGAGATATTATCTCATGTGAGGTCACTCCCCACGAAGCAAGACTTCTCAGCCTTGGAGACTCGCTTACTTTCCACCATCACTCAGGAAGTGACAGTGCTCCGACAAGATATGTCCCAAATTGCGACTCGTGTTGATGTCCTGGAACGCCATGAATCATCTACTGTGGATTCTCTGACTAAATTTCGGGAGGTGCTATCTCACCAACGGGACGATATTTCTTTTCTAAAATCACGCATTGAGGATATGGATAATCGCGGCCGGCGAAATAATATCAGAGTCAGAGGCTTACCTGAGAGTGTCCAACAGGCTGACCTGACAACCGCCTTATCTACGATATTTGGAGAACTTATCGACCTGGATCCGAACAAGGACATTATATTTGACAGAGCTCACCGAGCCCTCCGTCCTCGTGGCTTACCCTCCGATAGACCACGAGATGTGATTTGCAGGCTCCATTATTATGCCCAAAAAGAGGAAATAATTAGGTCGGCCCGTCAGCTGGACAGCATTGACTTTCAAGGGGACAAGATTCAGATATTTCCTGACCTCGCCTGGTCGACCTTACAACAACGTCGAGCCTTGAAACCTCTTACAGACTCTCTCAGGAAACTCGAGCTGAAATACAGATGGGGCTTCCCTTTCTCCCTCCAGGTTTCTCATGGTGGCAAAGTCGCAAGTCTCTCTAGACCTTCGGATTCACAGGCCTTCTTCACGATCTTAGGAATTCCTCCGGTACCGTTACCAGATTGGGACGCTTTTCACCACCTACCGGAATTACCTGTTGTGCTCCCTCCAGACGACGCGTGGCAACAAGTTCGTTCCCCACGGATGCGGGGATCTACTCCTGGTCCACGTTCTTCAGAGCCTCCCTGAATGAGAAGTCTCGTCCCGTATGGAAGTAAACTTACTTGCTACCCATGCTATACACTGAGTTGTTGTTGTTGTTGTTGTTGTTGTTGTTTTTTCCTAAATAATGCTATGTGTTGCTCACACGTGAGATCGGTTTTTGTAACTTAGTAATAGTACACAGTTGCTATGGTTTCATAGATAAGCGATGTGGTATCGTCGACATGTTATTTTGGTCTATTTCTATACCGAATTCATTATCTTGTTGACGATGCTCACATACACAATTGACCAGCCTTCATGAAACCTGGTCTGATAGTTTGAGGATTATATGTAGACTTTTATATAAGCTTTTATATTTTTTTATTTTTGTTTCACTTATGCCTTTTGTGCACACCTCGGTAATATCTCACATTTGTTTAGATTCTATCTTGTGCATAGTCACTGTCCTGGACCCCCCGTAGGACCCCCACTATGCTGCATCCCCTGTCTCTTTGGACTGGGAGTCGGCAGGATTCCGCTCCTGTCCTTTTTGCAGCAGTCCTTTTTGTAGTATTATCATCTCTGTTTATTGTCAAAGTACTTTACGGCGTGGTTTCCCACGCTGCATCTTTTTTTTTCTTCTTTTCTCTTCTTTCCCTTTTTTCCTATTTCTTTCCCTTGCTGCTCTTCCTTTCCCTCCCCCAGTGTCTGCCGTAGGGAAGACTATTGTGAAGCAATTAGATCCGCCTGATAATGGGGGTGTATGATCTACATGTAACTACCCTTAACGTCAAAGGGTTGAATGTCCCTGAGAAAAGGTCTAAACTTCTTAAATGGCTTAGAGATGAGAAAGTTGATGTTGCTTTTATTCAGGAAACACATTTCAAGATGGGACACGTGCCGTCCCTAAAATGTCACTATTATCCTCATGTTTTCCTGTCTAATAACTCTGCTGGTAAGACATTGGGCATAGCCATATTACTGGCTCGCCACCTGCCTGTTCTTAACGTGACCTCCCATAGAATAGCTGAGGGTAGGGGGTTGCTGGTGAAATGTGACATACATGGTCAACGTTTCTCTTTCCTGAACATATACACTCCTAATGCTAAACAACCTTCCTTTATATCCTCAGTCCTAGATAACGTGGAACCTCTCTTGGAGGGGGTGGTGGTGATGGGAGGTGATCTAAATTGGACCCTAGATCCCCGCCAGGACAATTCTAAAAAGATCTCCAGCAGGCCGGAGAAGGAGCATAGGGGAGTGAGACGCGCCCTGCACGACCACCAGCTGATTGACACATGGAGACTGACACATCCTACTGAGATAGATTACTCCTTTTTCTCACACCCACATCAGACATATTCCAGAATTGATTACTTGTTTCTGAGCCACCGGCACTTACACCTCCTTTCTGATGCCTCTATAGGACAGATTGTGTGGTCAGATCATGCTCCAGTTAACCTCACTTTACGCTTGCCTCCCAATACACATCGCCAATGGTCCTGGCGTTTTAACGACACATTTCTGCAGGACGCAGACTGTAGGTCCCGAATCGATAACGCTTTAGATTCTTATATTTGTACCAATGACTTAGATGATATTTCCAAAGTCTCAGTCTGGGAAGCTCACAAATGTGTCATTAGGGGGGTTTGTGTTCAGATAGGATCCTTCCGCAAAAAGCAGAGGGAGAAACTTAGGAGTGATTTATTGTCTAAAATACAATCTCTCGAGCTCCTACACAAAAAATCCCAAACCTCACAACATTATGCCGATCTTGAAGCTGCTAGGGCAGATCTGAATAAGTTACTCTCGGATAGAGTCAAGTTTTCTTATCGGAAGTGCCGTAGCAGATACTATCAATGGGGCAATAAACCTGGGAAACTACTAGCCAAAGCACTTAGAGAACAACGTGCTCTTACTTTTATTCACACGATTAAAAATAGCCACGGTCAATCCCAACACCAGACACCCCACATCGCTAGGGCCTTTAGGACATATTATTCCACTCTGTATAACCTCTCCGGCCCGACCGGAAGAATTGATAAGTTGTCCCATCAAACAGCTATAGCTGACTACTTACGGGCCTTAGACTTCCCCACGCTATCCATAAAAGAAGTAGAAGATCTAGACGCCCCGTTTTCTACTGAGGAGGTTAAGAAAGCTATTGAATCCTCCCCCAACGGCAAGAGCCCCAGTCCCGATGGATATACCACTGCCTATTACAAAGCTTTTAAAGAGAAATTAGTCCCTATACTCACGAGAGCCTTCAATACCATATCAGAACAATCGCCTTTCTCCCCACAATCTCTTGAAGCCCATATTGCAGTTCTACCCAAGGAGGGTAAAGACCCCAGTCTTTGCTCCAGTTACCGGCCAATCTCACTATTAAATATAGACATAAAACTTTTTGCCAAACTGATTGCAAACCGTCTTAAACTATTATTACCTGGTCTGATACATGGTGATCAAGCTGGATTTGTTTTAGGCCGAGAAGCTAGGGATAATACCTCTAAAGTGCTCAACATGATTCACTATGCCGGCCAGCTTTCATCCCCATCAATCATACTGTCGACCGATGCTGAAAAAGCATTTGACAGAGTGGATTGGGACTTTCTGGCTGGTATACTGAAGCATCTGGGACTCGGTAACGCCTGTCTTCACAGAATTTTATCTCTTTATACCTCCCCGTCCGCCAAAATCAGGATTAATGGCTCCCTTTCTGATTCTTTTCCAATCTCCAATGGCACGCGACAGGGCTGTCCACTATCCCCATTGCTCTTTGTCCTTTGCATGGAAACATTAGCTCGAAGCATTAGGGCGAACCCGAGTATTTAGGGTCTGTTGGTAAAAGGGACTGAATACAAACTGGCATTATATGCCGACGATCTACTCGCTATAATCACAAAACCGGTCACTTCTTTTCCAAACTTGATGGTAGAATTTGATAAGTTTGGAGCCCTCTCTAACTTCAAAATAAATTACTCCAAATCTATTGCCATGAATTTAACTACTCCTCCTGATATAGTAGAGGGCTTGAAACATGCCTTCCCTTTTACCTGGCATGATCACAAATTAAAATATCTGGGGGTGTTACTGACCCAACGATTTTTCCAAATTATTCTCCCTAAATTTTATCCCCCTATTGGCTAGGCTTCGCCTAGACTTCCAGAAATGGAAGAAATTAAGACTGTCTTGGTTCGGCAGGATTAACGTTGTCAAAATGAATGCCCTCCCTAGGATACTATTCTTTCTCCAGACTCTTCCGATACACATCCCCCTGCTTTGGCTCCGAGACGTCCAGAATCTTATTCGTGCATTTGTGTGGGGCTGTAAGACACCCAGGTTTAAACACGACATTTTATTTAGGAGAAAACACCAAGGGGGGCAACAACTCCCACATATTCCTAACTACTACCACGCAGTACATTTGAATAGGATTCTGGAATGGACGCGTGCTAAAGACCGCAAACAATGGGTCCTACTAGAGGAGGGCTGTCTCCAACATTATATTGAAATTGCACCCTGGCTTCCTACCCTCCCGAAGGTTGCACACCCCACGGTCTCCCCCACGCTCAAATTATGGGCCACGCTGAGATCCCAGAGCCATATATCCTCCAAATGGTCCCCTCTAACCTCCCTTCTCTATAACTCCGAGTTTGCTCCAGGTCTTCATGGGACAGCCTTCGCTCCATGGGCGGAAGCCGGGATTTTTAGAGTCGGTCAGCTGGTGAGCTCGGGTAGGGTGCGCTCCTTTTCAGATGTCCAGTCTTCTTGGAACCTACATAGTGCTGAGTTTTGGAGGTTCCTGCAGGTTCATCATTTCATATCATCTTCTAAGAACCTCTCTGACATAACTAGGGATCTCACCGGGTTTGAAAGCCTATGCACCTCTCCCAGCTCTCCCACACATACTATCTCACAAATCTATGTGCTTATCATGGAAAACTTTTTCCCGCAGCCCCCTACCATTCTGGCTTCCTGGGAGAAGGAACTATCAGGGCTACCTTCGCAGATTAACTGGGAATCCGTATTTAAGAACGCCCAGGCGAGTTCTCTATGCTTATCGACACTAGAGACCCTCTATAAACTTATATATAGGTGGTATAGGACTCCTCGTGTTTTCAATAAAATGTTTCCCTCTCTCTCGAACCTGTGTTGGAGATGCAAAAACGCCCCAGGGAGTTTCATACATATTTGGTGGGATTGCCCTCTTATAACCCCATTTTGGGCATAGGTATTTAAATGCACCGAACAGATAGTGGGAGATGAGATCCCGAAAGACCAGGTTTTTGGCTCCTCAATCACACCCCCACAGGAACACACTCCTACAAACATTCCCTGTTGAGACACCTTAGCAACGCAGCAAAAGCGGTTGTTCCACTCCTTTGGAGATCCACCTCACCACCCTCGATTAAATTATGGTTCACAAAGGTCGATTACTTTTTAGATATGGAAGACCTTGTCTCCTTCTCATCCGGGAAAACCGTTAACTTTATAGCTATTTGGTTTCCCTGGTACGACTTCAAGGACACACCTCTATATCGGTCCTACATGGCGACATAACCCCCCTCTTATTTATATTCATATTCATTTTCATATCCATATTCATATTCCGATTATGATGTCTCTATAATATGGCTCAAACCCTTAATTGGTGGAGACCCCCCCTCCCCGTCCCCCAAACAACCTGTCCCTTCTGTGCAGACTCCCACACCTGACTCTACCCGTCTTAATTTTCCCTCTCTTCTCCTCTTCTCTCTCTTTTTCCTCTTTCCCATTTTCCTATGCTGTTTTGTTAAAATGTTCCTCATCTAGAAGTTCTGATGTTGTAAGTGAAGCAGACAAATTATTTTTCTACTCTGGACGCTCTATGCGTATTTTACTGACATATGTGATGTTTTTGTCCCTCCTCCTTTCTTTTTGGAAAAGTATTGCTGTAATGTTTTGTCTGCTGCTTTAATTAATAAAAAACAGTTTACATAAAAAAAAAACGTTCTGTGCAATAAACCCCATTTATTTGTTAAGAAAATCTTTTTATAGTCACTCAGAATATCTACCACCTATGGTCGCTTTGTTCTTATTCGCTTTTCCAATTTCGACCATATGTGTGTCGACCTTTTTTCATGTCATCCTTTTGCCCAATTGACCTTTTTTATGTCAACCTTTTAACTGTCTATCTAACAACAACCTCAAATCCATATGTTTCATGCAGACTTTCCGAGCAAATGATCTGCGATGTATGCAACCATTCCTAAATTATATTCCCATAGTACCTACTCTTATATCCAGTACTGCATGCTCTCTATATAGGGTACATATTTGGCAATATGTGAACCTGATATTCAACACCATCTGAATGGGTGTGGCATGATATGTCAACAGGGAATGTCAACATGGCCATAATGTTGACACAGACATTCATGTAGAAAGTAATGGAATATAAACATCCCCACTGTCGAGTACACACATATGCTCACATATTTTCTTCTTTCTTCATCTTACTATCCTCCTGACCGCAGGACAACATTGCTATGTGACTATATCATACAGCCCACCAAGAACCTTTGCAATCTGGTGGACCATTATGCAATAGTTAGCATCTATCCTTGTGTATCCATGCTTATTTCCCTTTAGAATGTAAGCTTGCGAGCAGGGCCTTCCTACCTTTACGTCAGTTATTACCCAGTTTTGTTTATCACTGCTGTTTACAATTGTAAAGTGCAACAGAATGTGCTGCATAATATAAGACACTTAATGAATAAATAATATATATCATGTGGGCCAGTGGTGACTTACCTGACACTGATAGCTGCAGCTGTTTCCCCAGTGCGGATTACGGGCCCTGCAGTCATGTGACCATCGCTTCTGGGTCAGACCTGTGATCCTCCTGCATTCTGGTATTCCTAACCCCTACCCTCCCGCTAGTGCCTAACTCCCCACCCACAGCCTGACCTCCTCCCCCTCTAACTCTTCTGCCCACAGCCTAACCAATATTCAATGTCGACAGTTCACATGTTGAGATTCTGACATGTTGATACATTGCCTGTCAACAAACGTCTGTTGGCATTGTAGTGCTGATGTTGTGAATGTTGACATTGAAATTGTCAACTTTATAACTTCATCCCATCTGAACTGCATAACAACAAGTATTCCTATTCTCCATACAATGGCATGCCCATTTAGTCTAGCTGCTTTTTATTATGTACAACATTTATTTGACCACTGGGACATATGGATTATAAGCATAGTATATGTCATCCTTTTGCCCCTATTGACCTTTTTCATGTCGACCTTTTAACTGTCTATCTAACAACAACCTCTCATCCATATGTTTCATGCAGACTTTCTGAGCAAATGATCTGCGATCTATGCAACCATTCTTTTGATCTCACCGCCTCCAGCTATCGCCATTCCCAAATTATATTCCCATTGTACCTACAGGTATTCCTTTTCTCCATATAATGGCATGCCCATTTAGAATAGCTGCTTTTTATTATGTACAACATTTATTTGACCACTGGGACATATGGATTATAAGCATAGTATATGTGTAAACAAGGATCCTTCTGTTCCTAGAATCTAACAAAAGTCTTTACCCTATTCCCATTTGTGCACCTGGTAGTGAATCGTTCCACAAAGAGGCTGCAATACAATCAGTAGGTGCCTCAGCAGGGCCATAATAGTGAATACTCACCATAACCATCAGGGTTGGAGCGGGGTGTGTAGAAGCTTTGCACACCGCAGGTCTTGCAGAAAGTATGTTTTGCTTTCTTAGTGTTGAAGGTGTAAGTTGTGAGGTTGTCTGCTCCCTGAACACACACAAAACACTGACGGTTAGTACTCATACTTTCCTCTTTATCTTTTACTGCAGAAAATAAAAAATGTACATACATATAAAGATGCACACACTTCAGTTCTGATCCATGTCTATTAACAAGATTTTTAATAATCTATCTACTAGTTTAGTAAGCGCCATACCACTGTGGGCATCACCAGCAAGCACTTACAGCTGCATTTAGTGAGTTTACTTCCATCTGCCTTGGTAACTGCTCCTCAGTCTATTGTATATTCTATTTTAAATTCAACAGTCATTTTCATGGTTTTAAACGATAACAAAACCTCAAATACAAGTTGTTTTTATGGAAAATAGCTACGGATTCCATTCACAAATACATTTGTGAAAGTTCTAGCTCCCTGGCAGAACATGAGATATTTACATTTGTATTTACAGTTGCTATTTAGCTGAGTGTAGACTATTGTTCTCGTTATTAGCCATTATTGGCAGAAGGTGGCTAAAAGTGACTGTGATCCAATGGTATTATGGTCACGAGATCTGGGAAAATGTCTCCCCATCATCTTACCTGTATCTCATGTGTTTATTCCAATAACCAGCTGTGACAGTTACATATATTTTTGTGACTGTTGAGAAACGTAGTTGTGTTATAAGCCAACTTGTGTTTATGGGGCAGATGTATTAAGCATGGAGAAGGCATAAAGAGGTGATAAAGCAGTGAGAAGTGCAAGGTGATGATAACGCACCAGCCAATCAGCTCCAATATGTAAATTGGCAGTTATGAGCTGATTGGCTGGTGCATTATCACCTTGCACTTATCACTTCCTTATGCCTTTTCCAGGCTTAAAACATCTGCCCCTTTGTTCTCTCTAGGATTGTTATATTTTTCTGATTTAAATACTGTTGCTGCTTTTCATGAGAATATATCCCCACACAGTGCGACACTGTGCTCTCCCGAGTACGCGGAAAATAGTGTACAAATATACATGAGGGTTCCACAGCGAATACAAATTTTGGAAACATTGTATGTTTACCTTCAGTAACTTGAAACGTGATGCGGGCACAATAAAGTGCCTGTTCTGCTTCTTCATACAAATGCTGCAGCTGCAAACAACAATTGAGAATGAACAAAAGATGACTTTGAGAAGACATGAGCACCATAAAACAGTTTCCCAATAGTTTCCTGTTTAGTAAAGATAAGTTACCAATTTATCAGCCAGACTGCAGACTTTTCTTATTTTCTCTATCGTCCTAGTGGATGCTGGGGTTCCTGAAAGGACCATGGGGAATAGCGGCTCCGCAGGAGACAGGGCACAAAAAGTAAAGCTTTCCGATCAGGTGGTGTGCACTGGCTCCTCCCCCTATGACCCTCCTCCAAGCCTCAGTTAGATTTTTGTGCCCGGCCGAGAAGGGTGCAATCTAGGTGGCTCTCCTAAAGAGCTGCTTAGAGAAAGTTTAGCTAGGTTTTTTTATTTTACAGTGAGTCCTGCTGGCAACAGGATCACTGCAACGAGGGACTTAGGGGAGAAGAAGTGAACTCACCTGCGTGCAGGATGGATTGGCTTCTTGGCTACTGGACATCAGCTCCAGAGGGACGATCACAGGTACAGCCTGGATGGTCACCGGAGCCTCGCCGCCGGCCCCCTTGCAGATGCTGAAACATGAAGAGGTCCAGAATCGGCGGCAGAAGACTCCTCAGTCTTCTAAAGGTAGCGCACAGCACTGCAGCTGTGCGCCATTTTCCTCTCAGCACACTTCACACGGCAGTCACTGAGGGTGCAGGGCGCTGGGAGGGGAGCGCCCTGGGAGGCAAATGAAAACCTATTTGGCTAAAAAATACCTCACATATAGCCTCCGGGGGCTATATGGAGATATTTAACCCCTGCCAGAATACACTAAAGAGCGGGAGACGAGCCCGCCGGAAAAGGGGCGGGGCCTATCTCCTCAGCACACAGCGCCATTTTCCTTACACAGCTCCGCTGGTCAGGACGGCTCCCAGGTCTCTCCCCTGCACTGCACTACAGAAACAGGGTAAAACAAGAGAGGGGGGGCAAAATAGTGGCAAAAATTATATTATAAAAGCAGCTATACAGGGAGCACTTATTATAAGGCTATCCCTGTCATATATAGCGCTTTTGGTGTGTGCTGGCAAACTCTCCCTCTGTCTCCCCAAAGGGCTAGTGGGGTCCTGTCTTCGTTAAGAGCATTCCCTGTGTGTCTGCTGTGTGTCGGTACGTGTGTGTCGACATGTATGAGGACGATATTGGTGTGGAGGCGGAGCAATTGCCAAATATGGGGATGTCACCTCCTAGGGGGTCGACACCAGAATGGATGCCTTTATTTATGGAATTACGGGATAGTGTCAACACGCTAAAACAGTCGTTTGACGACATGAGACGGCCGGACAATCAGTTAGTGCCTGTCCAGGCGCCTCAAACACCGTCAGGGGCGGTAAAACGCCCTTTGCCTCAGTCGGTCGACACAGACCCAGACACAGGCACTGATTCCAGTGGCGACGGTGACGAATCAACCGTATTTTCCAGTAGGGCCACACGTTATATGATTTTGGCAATGAAGGAGGCGTTACATTTAGCTGATACTACAGGTACCACTAAACAGGGTATTATGTGGGGTGTGAAAAAACTACCTATAGTTTTTCCCGAATCAGAAGAACTAAATGATGTATGTGATGAAGCGTGGGTTGCCCCCGATAAAAAGATGCTAATTTCAAAGAAGTTATTAGCTTTATACCCTTTCCCGTCAGAGGTTAGGGCGCGCTGGGAAACACCTCCTAGGGTGGACAAGGCGCTCACACGCTTATCTAAACAAGTGGCGTTACCCTCTCCTGAGACGGCCGCACTTAAAGATCCAGCAGATAGGAGGATGGAAAATATCCAAAAAAGTATATACACACATACAGGTGTTATACTACGACCAGCTATAGCGACAGCCTGGATGTGCAGTGCTGGAGTAGCTTGGTCAGAGTCCCTGATTGAAAATATTGATACCCTGGATAGGGACAATGTTTTACTGTCTTTAGAGCAAATAAAGGATGCATTTCTTTATATGCGTGATGCACAGAGGGATATCTGCACACTGGCATCACGGGTAAGTGCTATGTCCATTTCAGCCAGAAGAAGTTTATGGACGCGACAGTGGTCAGGCGATGCGGACTCAAAACGGCATATGGAAGTTTTGCCGTATAAAGGGGAGGAGTTATTTGGAGTCGGTCTATCAGATTTGGTGGCCACGGCTACAGCCGGGAAATCCACTTTTTTACCTCAAGCTACTCCCCAACAGAAAAAGACACCGACTTTTCAACCGCAGCCCTTTCGTTCCTTTAAAAACAAGAGAGCAAAGGGATATTCATATCTGCCACGAGGCAGAGGAAAGGGGAAGAGACACCAACAGGCAGCTCCTTCCCAGGAACAGAAGCCCTCCCCCGCTTCTACAAAAGCCTCAGCATGACGCTGGGGCTTCTCAAGCGGACTCGGGGGCGGTGGGCGGTCGTCTCAAGAATTTCAGCGCGCAGTGGGCTCACTCGCAGGTAGATCCCTGGATCCTGCAGATAATATCTCAGGGGTACAGGTTGGAACTAGAGACAGATCCGCCTCGCCGTTTCCTGAAGTCTGCCTTACCAACGTCCCCCTCCGAAAGGGAGACGGTTTTGGAAGCCATTCACAAGCTGTACTCTCAGCAGGTGATAGTCAAGGTACCTCTTCTACAACAGGGAAAGGGGTATTATTCCACTCTATTTGTGGTACCGAAGCCGGACGGCTCGGTAAGACCTATTCTAAATCTGAAGTCCTTGAACCTATACATAAAGAAGTTCAAGTTCAAAATGGAGTCACTCAGAGCAGTGATAGCGAACCTGGAAGAAGGGGACTTTATGGTGTCCTTGGACATCAAGGATGCGTACCTCCACGTTCCAATTTACCCCTCACACCAGGGGTACCTCAGGTTCGTTGTACAAAACTGTCACTATCAGTTTCAGACGCTGCCGTTCGGATTGTCCACGGCACCTCGAGTCTTTACAAAGGTAATGGCCGAGATGATGATTCTTCTTCGAAGAAAAGGCGTATTAATTATCCCATACTTGGACGATCTCCTAATAAGGGCAAGGTCCAGAGAACAGCTAGAGAGGGGATTAGCATTGTCTCAAGAAGTGCTAAAACAGCACGGCTGGATTCTGAATATTCCAAAATCCCAGTTAATGCCGACAACTCGTCTGCTGTTCCTGGGGATGATTCTGGACACGGTTCAGAAAAAGGTTTTTCTCCCGGAGGAAAAAGCCAAGGAGTTATCCGAGCTTGTCAGGAACCTCCTAAAACCAGGAAAGGTGTCTGTACATCAATGCACAAGAGTCCTGGGAAAAATGGTGGCTTCTTACGAAGCAATTCCATTCGGCAGATTCCATGCACGAATTTTCCAGAGGGATCTGTTGGACAAATGGTCAGGGTCGCATCTTCAGATGCACCAGCGGATAACCCTGTCTCCAAGGACAAGGGTATCTCTTCTGTGGTGGTTGCAGAGTGCTCATCTATTGGAGGGCCGCAGATTCGGCATACAGGATTGGATCCTGGTGACCACGGACGCCAGCCTGAGAGGCTGGGGAGCAGTCACACAAGGAAGAAACTTCCAGGGAGTGTGGACGAGCCTGGAAACGTCTCTTCACATAAACATTCTGGAACTAAGAGCAATCTACAATGCTCTAAGCCAGGCAGAACCTCTGCTTCAAGGAAAATCGGTGTTGATCCAGTCGGACAACATCACGGCAGTCGCCCATGTAAACAGACAGGGCGGCACAAGAAGCAGGAGTGCAATGGCAGAAGCTGCAAGGATTCTTCGCTGGGCAGAGAATCATGTGATAGCACTGTCAGCAGTGTTCATCCCGGGAGTGGACAACTGGGAAGCAGACTTCCTCAGCAGACACGACCTTCACCCGGGAGAGTGGGGACTTCATCCGGAAGTCTTCCACATGCTGGTAACCCGTTGGGAAAGACCAATGGTGGACATGATGGCGTCTCGCCTCAACAAAAAACTGGACAGGTATTGCGCCAGGTCAAGAGATCCGCAGGCAATAGCTGTGGACGCGCTGGTAACGCCTTGGGTGTACCAGTCGGTGTATGTGTTTCCTTCTCTGCCTCTCATACCAAAAGTATTGAGAATTATACGGCAAAGAGGCGTAAGAACGATAGTAGTGGTTCCGGATTGGCCAAGAAGGACTTGGTACCCGGAACTTCAAGAGATGATCACGGAAGATCCGTGGCCTCTACCTCTAAGGAGGGACTTGCTTCAGCAGGGTCCCTGTCTGTTTCAAGACTTACCGCGGCTAGGTTTGACGGCATGGCGGTTGAACGCCGGATCCTAAAGGAAAAAGGCATGCCGGAAGAAGTCATTCCTACTTTGATTAAAGCAAGGAAGGAAGTAACCGTGCAACACTATCACCGCATTTGGCGAAGATATGTTGCGTGGTGCGAGGATCGGAGTGCTCCGACGGAGGAATTTCAACTGGGTCGATTCCTACATTTCCTGCAATCAGGATTGTCTATGGGTCTCAAATTGGGATCTATTAAGGTTCAAATTTCGGCCCTGTCAATTTTCTTTCAAAAAGAATTGGCTTCAGTTCCTGAAGTCCAGACTTTTGTTAAGGGAGTGCTGCATATACAGCCTCCTGTGGTGCCTCCAGTGGCACCGTGGGATCTCAATGTGGTTTTGGAATTTCTAAAATCTCATTGGTTTGAACCACTAAATAAGGTGGATTTAAAATATCTCACATGGAAAGTGACCATGTTACTAGCCCTGGCTTCGGCCAGGAGAGTGTCAGAACTGGCAGCTTTATCTTACAAAAGCCCATATCTGATTTTCCATTCGGACAGGGCAGAACTGCGGACTCGTCCGCATTTTCTCCCTAAGGTGGTGTCAGCATTTCATCTGAACCAGCCTATTGTAGTGCCTGCGGCTACAAGTGACTTGGAGGACTCCAAGTTACTGGACGTTGTCAGAGCATTAAAAATATATATTGCAAGGACAGCTGGAGTCAGAAAATCTGACTCGTTGTTTATATTGTATGCACCCAACAAGATGGGTGCTCCTGCGTCTAAGCAGACGATTGCTCGTTGGATCTGTAGCACAATCCAACTTGCACATTCTGTGGCAGGCCTGCCACAGCCTAAATCTGTAAAGGCCCACTCCACAAGGAAGGTGGGCTCATCTTGGGCGGCTGCCCGAGGGGTCTCGGCATTACAACTTTGCCGAGCAGCTACGTGGTCAGGGGAGAACACGTTTGTAAAATTTTACAAATTTGATACTCTGGCTAAGGAGGACCTGGAGTTCTCTCATTCGGTGCTGCAGAGTCATCCGCACTCTCCCGCCCGTTTGGGAGCTTTGGTATAATCCCCATGGTCCTTTCAGGAACCCCAGCATCCACTAGGACGATAGAGAAAATAAGAATTTACTTACCGATAATTCTATTTCTCGGAGTCCGTAGTGGATGCTGGGCGCCCATCCCAAGTGCGGATTATCTGCAATAATTGTACATAGTTATTGTTAACTAATTCGGGTTATTGTTTAGGAAGCCATCTTTCGGAGGCTCCTCTGTTATCATACTGTTAACTGGGTTTGATCACAAGTTGTACGGTGTGATTGGTGTGGCTGGTATGAGTCTTACCCGGGATTCAAAATTCCTCCCTTATTGTGTACGCTCGTCCGGGCACAGTACCTAACTGAGGCTTGGAGGAGGGTCATAGGGGGAGGAGCCAGTGCACACCACCTGATCGGAAAGCTTTACTTTTTGTGCCCTGTCTCCTGCGGAGCCGCTATTCCCCATGGTCCTTTCAGGAACCCCAGCATCCACTACGGACTCCGAGAAATAGAATTATCGGTAAGTAAATTCTTATTTATACAGCTACATTACCAAGTGGGGAAATTTGGGCTGCTTGAAACCAGGGGGGGTGAGAGTGTGAAGATTAATTAGATGCTGCCATCTCTGTGATTGTGACTTCTAGGCTTCTCACTCTCACCTACCCCGGTCCACCCACTCGCACCCACCCCAGGCATCTCCCACTTACACCCTCCGAATACTCTCTGTAAAACGCTGCGGGATATGTGCATGCTATATAAATATAGAAATAACTGGTAATAATGAATTACCTCCATATAAAAGGTTATAAAACGAGATGCCATGTCACATATCTATGCAATTTGCAAGGCACAAACGTTTTCATAGTAAATCATTGCCAGTCCAGTTCTTATCACTTACTTGCAGTCGAAAACATGAAGGTCAGCTGATGCCCAAACCTCGAAACGGACAGCTCCGCAGTGACACCCTCCGCTGTGCTTCACCAGTCCTTTGTACTCACTGCAGAAGCACAGAAACAGTGGTATGTAGAAGCCATGCAGTGGACGACACTCCTGCCCTTTACAGTTTGCATCTTGGGGCCCCATACGTGGAGACAAATCCCAGCCACGCATGTAACTACCTGCACCTCTGAGTCAGCCCCATAGTCTCTTAAGAGGATATTAAGTCACAGTATTTAAGAAAAGTTCATTTCATGACTTTAATATTTTTAATGCCAATAAAAGTGATATTTACATACGTTTTTTATAGTACAAACAAAAAAATAAATAAATAAAACACAGAAAAAACACATTCATTTATATCAATGCCAATATTTTCAGAAAAACGGGTAAAAATTTATATTTTTTCTCTAGATAGACCAGAAACGTATCACTCACAGTGGAGATATAACGGGATCCGGACTGAAAGTCGACAGTAACTAGGTCGACAATGTCTAGGTTGACCACTATTGGTCGACAGTAACTAGGTCGACAGGGTCTTTAGGTCGACATGTTCTACGTCGACAGGTCAAAAGGTCGACGTGAGTTTTTCACAAATTTTTTTCTGTTTTTTAACATTTTCATACTTAACGATCCACGTGGACTACGATTGGAATGGTAATCTGTGCCGAGCGGTAGCGGAGCGAAGGCACCATGCCCGAAGCATGGCGAGCGAAGCGAGCCATGCGAGGGGACGCGGTTCACTAATTGGGGTTCCCGGTCACTCTACGAAGAAAACGACACCAAAATAACATTAAAAACTCATGTCGACCTTTTGACATGTCGACCTAGAACATGTCGACCTAGACACCCTGTCGACCTAGTTACTGTCGACCAATAGTGGTCGACCTAGACATTGTCGACCTAGTTACTGTCAACTTTCAATACCACACCCGATATTACTATAATAAGATGAATGGAGGGATTTAACTGATGCCATCTATATTTCAGTCATTCAGGGTGTATTCAATAGATTTCGGATCCTTTCCGACAGAAAGGATCCAACATCTGAGTATTTTAAACTCGGATTGACATTGTTGGAACCGGGGTCAAAACTTGTTGGAGTTGGCTGCGGAATCCGACAAAACACGTGGATCCACGGCTAATCCGTCGATCAACGTGCTTTCCGACAATTGCAGACTTGTCGGAAAGGATTAAATAGGTTAGAATCCCTTCCGACCTAAAAAAGTCCGACTTCAGTTGAACACCCCCCCATAATGTAGACATGAATGTCTTACATTTACTGTATTATCTATTTATACAACTAAGGTCTAGCTAACCGCTTCCTTATATATAATATGGAGAATTTCTGTGTCTTTTGTCATTCCTCCTAATATGACGATTCTATAAGGTAGACAAGAAAAAAATCTCACTTTTTATACTAAAAGCCCAGAGAGCTCAGTGGCTTTTCAGTGAGAGTTAGAAATGTCTCTGGAAATAAAGTTCCTTTATATGAACAGAAAACAGATGGTTACATTCCAGCTCCATGTATATAGGGCCTAATTCAGATCCTGTCGCAGCTACTGCGATCGCACAAATGAGCACTTACTGACTGTCACTGGATACGTGCAGCGGCTGTAGTGTGCGAGCGAAACCAGTCATTATGCAATCGAATCCTGACTGACAGGCAACGGGCATCCGGGGGAGACGACGCAGCACATGGGGGAGGGGGGTGCTGCATAGGCAGGGGCCGACCTCTGAGGTTTTTGCGATGCAACCACAATTGAATTGCGATTGCATCGTGGGGTGGAGCCACACATGCTGGACGGCCTTCCCCCAGCATGTAATTTTAGTGATCTCAGATGTTGCCAAGATTGCAAAATCTGCAACCAACGCTGAATAACTTTCATAGGGCCTAATTTATGTTTGTATGGAATTGCATAGCCCCAAGTAAGCAGCTTTGCAATTCCGTGTCAGTAAAATTCAAATGCAGCAGGAGGCATCTGTAGGAGATAGACGCCTCCTGTTAGCATTTGCAAGATCCGAGTGCTGCGTCTAACGGCGCAGCCTCAGATCACCATTGCGAACATCAGTCGCGATTCCCTATGTTTTTAGGCACCAGTCAGCATGCGTAAGTTGAAGCTTCTGCTCTGGACACCCGGTTCCAGTAAGGCTGCTATCGATGACGTAGACCCTGGACCCATCACACCATTAAAATGGGGACAACACGCCTCTGTTTTGAAGAACGATGATGGATGCCGACCCCCAAACACTGCAACATATCAACCATGCTTCAGCTGACGAGGTTGCGAGTAATATCGCAAGACCCGTTCTGCACATGCGCAGAATGAGTCTTGTACCTGCGCGGATGGATTTGTACCTATACCATCGGATTTACACATACCTCCCAACTTTGTGGATCTGGGACTCTGGCGCAGTACAGAGCAGCGGGTGATTACAGGATCTCCCAACTGCCTCCCCGCGGGACACTGCTGCACGCGGGAGGGATATCGAGACAGTGTCCGAATAAATAGCAGGACTGTTCCGCTGGAATCAGGACAGTTGGGAGGTAGGGGTTTACATACAAATCTGAATTAGACCCCTAGTCCATAAACAAGGGAGTGGTTATTTACCAGATGAATAAATGCTTCCCTGCCGTAATGTGCAGTCTCAAGCGTGTGTTGAAAAATGGTACAATAACGGTGATTAGAACCTTCGTGGAGCCGAAAAGGTTTCTTTTAGGCTAACCAATATTGCAGTAACCTTGCAGTAAAATAGTAGTCACAGCTACATAGGTATGACATTTCCCACTTTGCTTTGGTATTAGAATTTACATAGCAATAAATATTTTCCATTGTTATTTTTCTTTGGTAGTGTCTGCACAATGTATTGTGTGGTTGTTGTTTTGTCAGCATGACCTGCCAGTTTTGCTATTAGGGCATGATAAAACTGTGCCAGTTTTCAGAGGTTTGACCGTATTTCAGAGTTAGTACATCCAACCCTCAGTATTATTATTCCCAACCTCATACACCCTGAGTAAGCATACATTGTGAGAGGGAGACAGACATCAGATAATACTAGCAGATTCTTCAACATTTACATACCTCCCAACATTCTTCTTATGCAGATCAGGACCCCTAGGGGCATGGCCTCGGCTCTGTAGGTCATGCCCCTAGAATGATGCTATTTTGGAGGCATAACAGAAACAAAACCAAAGTAAGACAGCGCTAACTGAGATGGATTGTAAAAAATACAGTACTATTTATTAAAATAACAATGATTGACTAAACAATTTTAAAATTAATATAATCTGATTTTACTGCACTTTTATGTTATAGTCACCATACATGTGATTATTGATCATTTGTTGTTTTGTCCAATGTCCCCGTGAGGTCCGCACATTTATTGTCCCGTATCCTAGGGTTGTGGCACAATCCCCGGGCCGATATCACGCTGGAGGAATGTCTGTCCCAATTTTAAACAAAGCAATGGGAATTGTCCTCACCAATGTTGCGTGTTGATTTTTCTGTTCGGTCCTTGTTAATGGATGGGGTGAAAAGTTGCGCTGTTCGGTGGAGTCCTCAGGGGTCCGGGCAGTATTGGATGATCAATGTAGGTGACACAGGTTCACACCAGCGCAACTTTTCACCCCATCCATTAACAAGGACCGAACAGAAAAATCAACACGCAACATTGGTGAGGACAATTCCCATTGCTTTGTTTAAAATTGGGACAGACATTCCTCCAGCGTGATATCGGCCCGGGGATTGTGCCACAACCCTAGGATACGGGACAATAAATGTGCGGACCTCACGGGGACATTGGACAAAACAACAAATGATCAATAATCACATGTATGGTGACTATAACATAAAAGTGCAGTGAAATCAGATTATATTAATTTTAAAATTGTTTAGTCAATCATTGTTATTTTAATAAATAGTACTGTATTTTTTACAATCCATCTCAGTTAGCGCTGTCTTACTTTGGTTTTGTTTCTGTTTTGCATGATGTTGTGGGCGTGACTAGCCTACTCAGACAGCTGCTTATTATACATTGTTTGGAAACACAGCTTGAGCGCCCCTTCCAATCTGATTGGTTACATATTTTGGAGGCATGCCCACTTGACACACCTCTGTTATGGTGTCATGCTGGGGGGAGAGCCAGCATCTACTGTGCACTGAATAGATGCCTTGTGCATCCATTCACCAGTTCAGTCTCCCAACTTCCAGATTGCCTACGGCACTCTGTGGCCCATGGGTGGGACAGTCCTCGAATAGCGGGACTGACCCACTAAAATCGGGACGGTTGGGAGGTATGCATTAATCACTATCACAAAGAGATGGCCCACTATGCTGCTTTCTTTCCACGCTCCCTGCCTTCAAAGTAACATCACAGTACTACCATATGGGGGAAGGAGGGGAATCTGGTAGCAATGTCTAATACTTTCGGACTCTTACAAAATCTAATGCACAAGCCCAGTACAAATCTAATCCTAATACCACATTCCTACAGGAAGACTGGGGAAGTACTTACTGTCACTGGGTATTAAGTGTCTCAGCCAGAGACCACTTACTCACAAATCTAGTGTTTTTAACTCTGTCCATACTTCCCAAAATATTTCATATAAAAGCTTGTGTATGTAAGGGGACACAGGGCCTGATTCAGAGCCGCATGCAATGCCGATGTTCCCGTAGTGTACGCACAAAAGCTCTGCTGCAATCAAGATGTATTGTATCAGAATTGTCTAAGAAAAGTGCTGGGGGTTTCCTGGGTGATGACTGGGAGGTGCCTAAACAGACACTCTTATGGGCATGTTATGTGAATGTCACAGGAGTATCGGTGACAGTGTCACGCATGTGGGTTGGTTGTGGCTTGGGTTGGCGGGTGTGGATGGAGCGGGAACTAATGGAGCATGGAGGAAGGGGGGAGGCTTGATCCAGCTCCAACTCATGGAACTAGGAGACTAGTAGAGGCAAGAGGAACTGCTGGCAAGTGGTTATTATTGTTGTAGCAATGGCTGACCCGAAGGCATGAACAGAGAATAAAGGTAGATAACTTTTTTTAGACTGGAACTGAGTCTAGCTTGACCATCGGAGTAGTGTTGAAGACTACGAAGACTGGAGAGATGATTCAGGCTGAAAATGGATGTGAACCATGCTAGAACTGGTTTGGTAACCGGATTGGGGACCAGACAGGAACCAAAGAGGTGACCGGGCTGAAACTAGGTTGGCAACTGGACTAAAACCGGACAAGTGTTAATAGCATAGAGTCACTGTAGAACCAGACTGGAACTGGAGAATGGTGGTAGAGCATAGACTAATAGAGACCAGACTGGAATGGACGGACTTGAACTATACTGACACGGGTGTGGTATGTTAGAAAGACAGCACATAGGTCCACAGTGTCTAGGTCGACCACTATTGGTCAACAGTAAGTAGGTCAACAGGGACTCTAAGTCGACATGTACTAAGTCAACATGACAAAAGGTCGACATGAGTTTTTTTCACTTTTTTTGGTGTAAATTTCTCCGTACAGTGAAGGGGAACCCCAATTAGTGCGCTCGGCACAGATTACCGTTCCCAATTGTAGTCCACGTGGATCGTAAAGTATGAAAAAGTAAAAAAAAAATGTGAAAAACTCATGTCGACCTTTTGTCATGCCGACCTAGACTCCCTGTCGACCTAGAAACCACGTCGACCTACTTACTGTCACCCAATAGTGGTCGATCTAGACCAGGGCCGGCTCCAGGCACTTCGAATTGAGCGGCCGCGCGGGGCGCCACCCTTAATGGGCTCCGCGCGCTGGCGCCGCCATTTTCGTTCCTGGAGCCGGCCCTGTGCTGCGCTGCCCGGCCTTAAACTATTGTGTGCTTACGCGCTGTGCGGCGCTGGCATCTGACGTCAGATGCCAGCGCAGCGCACATAGCGCACACAACCCGCACCGCCGCCACACCGCCCGCGGCCCTGCGCCCTGCTCCCTCAGACAGCAGCACTCCTCCCCCTCCCAGGCAAGCAGGTATTGGGGGCATTTATGCATGGCATTATGTGGGGGCTGCACTGTGGGGTCATATCTGCAATGTGGGGGCATTCATTTATCTAGCACTGTGCGGGCATTTATTTATCAGGCACTGTGGGGGCATTTATTTATCAGGCGCTGTGGGGGCATTTATCTGGCACTGTAGGAGCATATCTGGCACTGGGGGCATTTATTTATCTGGCACTGGGGGGCGTTTATGTATCTTGCACTGTGGGGGCATTTATGTATCTGGCACTGTGGGGGCATATCTGCACTGTGGGGGCATTAATGTATCTGGCACTGTGGGGGAATATCTGGCACTGGGGGCATTAATGTATCTGGCACTGTGGGGGCATATCTGGCACTGGGGGCATTAATGTATCTATCACTGTGGGGGCATATCTGGCACTGGGGGCATTAATGTATCTGGCACTGGGGGCATATCTGGCACTGGGGCATTAATGTATCTGGCACTGTGGGGGGCATTAATGTATCTGGCACTGTGGGGGGCATTAATGTATCTGGCACTGTGGGGGGCATTAATGTATCTGGCACTGCAGGGGCATATCTGGCACTGTGGGGGGCATTAATGTATCTGACACTGTGGGGGGCAATAATGTATCTGGCACTGTGTGGGCACTTATGCATCTGGCACTGGGGGCACTTATGCATCTGGCACTGGGGGCATTTATGCATCTGGCACTGGGGGCATTTATGTATCTGGCACTGGGGGCATTTATGTATCTGGCCCTGTGGGGGCATATCTGGCACTGTGGGGGCATTTTTATATCTGGCACTGTGGGGACATATCTGGCACTGTGTGGGCATTTTTATATCTGGCACTGTGGGGACATATCTGGCACTGTGGGGGCACTTATGTATCTGGCACTGTGGGGGCACTTATGTATCTGGCACTGTGGGGGCACTTATGTATCTGGCACTGTGGGGGCACTTATGTATCTGGCACTGTGGGGGCACTTATGTATCTGGCACTGTGTGGGCACTTATGTATCTGGCACTGTGGGGCATTAATGTATCTGGCACTGTGGGGGGCATTAATGTATCTGGCACTGTGGGGGCATTAATGTATCTGGCACTGCGGGGGCATATCTGGCACTGTGGGGGGCATTAATGTATCTGACACTGTGGGGGGCAATAATGTATCTGGCACTGTGTGGGCACTTATGCATCTGGCACTGGGGGCATTTATGTATCTGGCACTGGGGGCATTTATGTATCTGGCCCTGTGGGGGCATATCTGGCACTGTGGGGGCATTTTTATATCTGGCACTGTGGGGACATATCTGGCACTGTGTGGGCATTTTTATATCTGGCACTGTGGGCACTTATGTATCTGGCACTGTGTGGGCACTTATGTATCTGGCACTGTGGGGGCATTTATGTTTCTGGCACTGTGGGGGGCATATCTGCACTGTGGGGGCATTTATGTATCTGGCACTTTGGGGGCATTTATGTATCTGAACTGTGGGTGCATATCTGGCACTGTGTGGCCATTTATGTAGCTGGCACTGCTGGGGGGGCATGTCACGTGTAGCTGGCACTGCTGAAGGGGCATGTCACGTGTAGCTGGCACTGCTGGGGGGCATGTCACGTGTAGCTGGCACTGCTGGGGAGCATGTCACGTGTAGCTGGCACTGCTGGGGAGCATGTCATGTAGTGTTCCCGCTAGGCGTCTGTGGCTAGGCAATGTGTCTCAGTGCTCTCCCTGGTGCAATGTGTCTCAGTGCTGTGCCTGGCTCAAAGTGTATAGGAGGTTCTACCTGGTGCAGTGTGTATTAGCTGCACTACTGTGTGGTGTAATGCAAATTGCCACTATTATGTGGCCACGTACCTTCCCCACAAAGTAACTCCCCTTAATTTTTGCTGCGCGCCTTCGGCGTGCACTGTCCATGCTTTGGCATATAGGTATGGGAACAACAAGCAGTATGTACATCATTTTGCCCTCCTAACTTAAAAATGTGCCCTCCCTGTGATCAGCACCATGCCCTAAAAAGTGAACACTATCATGCCTAGCTGGCACTGATGCGGGGCATGTCATGCCTAGCTGGCACTGATGCGGGGCATGTCATGCCTAGCTGGCACTGATGCGGGGCATGTCATGCCCAGCTGGCACTGATGCGGGGCATGTCATGCCTAGCTGGCACTGATGCGGGGCATGTCATGTCTAGCTGGCACTGCTGCGGGGCATGTCATGTCTAGCTGGCACTGCTGCGGGGCATGTCATGTCTAGCTGGCACTGATGCGGGGCATGTCATGTCTAGCTGGCACTGCTGCGGGGCATGTCATGTGTAGCTGGCACTGCACATTATGTGTATCTGGCACTATACTGGAGACATTGTGTGTAAGGAACATTACTGTGGCTATGTGTAAGGCTGCTAATTGTGTGAAAATATATTTATAGTTTGATGATATGAAGTTACGAGGCCACGCCCACTTTTCCGGGAGCGCGCGCACTCTCGCTCAGGGTGCTAGTAGGCCTGGAGCCGGCCCTGATCTAGACACTGTCGACCTAGAGACCGGATCCCACTGACAGAGTATCAGGGAGCGCAGCACAGAGCTATAACTATAGAAGAAGTGGCAGTACTGCCAGCTTGAGAGTGTCCAGGAAGCTTCCTTTATAGGTACTAGTGTTCCTGTTTTTCGTTGCTGTGGACAGTTCACTAGGAGCGTTCAGAGTGTCTGGAAATGGTCAGATGATGGAATCCAACATGGCTGCGCCCATACTCTGGTTTTGGAGGGAACTCTGGTGTGAAGCCAGCGTGCCAGCATGCTGAGGAAGCATAGAGAGCAGAACGCTGCGGACAGCTACATCCAGGGTCAGCAACAAGCCAATGAGAGCGCGGTGCAAAGCCAGCATGAGCTGACCTCAGCGCCAACCGGGATTGATGTGTGGATGCAGTGTGAGCGGACCTCAGCGCCAGCCAGGACAGACACCGCAGTGGTAAGAAACTTGATTTAAAACTCCGAAGCGTGACAGCACGGGTGCATACAGAGCCGCTCATCTGCTCACACAGGAGGCCATACTCGGACCGAGAAATTGCATCTGCCATGGGGCTGGTGCACGTTTTGATGGTGGATCTAAATACGCACCAATTGGTATTTCAAAATCTATATCATTATTATGTTTATTATCCTTTATTTATATGGCGCTACAAGGGTTCCACAGCGCCCAATTACAGAGTACATAAACAAATAATCAAAATAGGAAAACAGTGACTTAAAGTGCATACACACTTGCCGATAAAATGATGTCACTCATTTTCTCCCTTCATGAGCGACGTCGTTAACTTTCTCGGCAAGTGTGTATGCGGGCACCGACGGCCAATGCGCGGCACCGCAGGTTGTTATTGATCCTCAGTGTCGGCAGTGCATGAATGTTCAATCTGGACTGTTGTCCAGGAGCTGCATGCACGGCTGGCCGTTGCACATTTCTGCTCACCTCCTTGGTAGGCTGCGAGCAGAAATGTAGGCGCATGCTGTATTCGTGCCCAAATGCCAGAACAATTGAATTGATGCTGGTGGGCACCCTCTAGTGGCGGGCAACCACATAACTGTTGAATCGCCCCCTTAATGTTTTGTGGAGCTGTCCAGTCCTTAAACCGCTGTTGAAATACTCATCTTAATTAAAAATGTTACAACACAGGATCTTCTACTATCTTTAGAGGTAGTCTCATTGACCACTCTCTAGCATCCCATGCTAGAAACTAGTTTAGGGGTCTGTAATGCAGTGTACTCCAAACCTCGTTGCAGAGATCCTTGCAAGTAAATGTTTGAAGATTTACACACAATAAATTAAACAAATCCTTATACCTGTACTGTATTGTTTTAAAAAAGATTATGTCTGGGTAACATGACCACTTTAAAATGTAAAATAACTCACACAATATAAAAAAGACTCATACAGTAAATATCACTGGTATCTATCTCCTCTTCACTGTGCGTAGCATAGTAGTATAGCATAGTATAGTAGTATAGCATAGCATAGTAGTATAGCATAGTGATTACCAGGCAACCCTCAGACAAACAGCACAGCTGTCTCCCAGTGGGAGGGACATTCCAAACATGGGACACAATTCTACCAGCGGATGAAATTTGATTGAATTATTTACTCTTTGCTGGACACAAATTCCTGAAACCAGGCTCTAATTAAAAAGATACAGTGTGAAATCAGATGCCAGACCCAAAGAGCTTTGTAATGGAGAAGTGCCTACAACAGAGACATGAATCAGGGCATATTGTGAGTAGCAATGGCTTCTACCTATTTATACATCAATAAACTCAGATCACATGTATAAAACCCATTATACTTAAAAGGTGCTACAGTGGTTCATGTCATGTAAATGGGCTTGGCGACAGTTTTCATTCATTTTTTAATTTACAAAGTACTGTATTTAGTTTAATTTTTTGATTAGCTCAATGCTGACTCAATACAGTGTTTGAACCTTTACTGACTTGGCATATGTCAAATAATAGTGAGGGGGGAAATGTACTCAATCTTGGAGAGGTATAAAGTACCAGCCAATCAGCTCCTACTGTAATTGCTATGCTACAGGCTGTGTTCGAAAAATAACAGGAGCTGATTGGTTGGTACTTTGGGGTCTATTCATGAAGCAGTGAAAAGTGTGGAGAAGTGAGCCAGTGGAGAAGTTGCCCATGGCAACCAATCAACATTGAAGTAACATTTATAATTTTCATACTATATAATTATATGGAGCAGCTGATTGGTTGCCATGGGCAACTCTCCACAGGCTCACTTCTCCACTCTTTTCACTGCTTCTTGAATAGACACCTTTATCTCTCTCCATATTATCAATCTCCAAGACAGGGGTGTATTAAGAGAGCAGCCTCAATCCAGACTCCCTCTTCTCTAACCGGCAGTGCTGTGCGGAGTCTGAACACTAGGAGCTCAAACTAATGCGTAAACCTTAGGGAAAAATGGTGCGGTAGCCATTTTCCTGGCGATTTCTATACTACGCATGTGCAAAACACTGGGAAAAAGGCAACCGAGACATTTTGCTAGTGATTTGTGTCCTGTTGCTGCCGCCCACGGGGACTCCAGAGAGGTGAATATTAAAGAAATGGGTGCGATGTGGGCCCCCCTGGACTCACTGCACACACTGCACCCATTATAGATACGCCAGTGTTTAGTACATCTGCCTCTGAAAGAGAAAATTGTGTTATTTAAAGCTAACTCAGATACTTGTCTTGGGCTACTTTACCACAGGAAAGAGCTGCCAATGCGTTTACAGCCACATGAAAAGTAAGTGATTTCTCAATTTAAAAATACCTTTAAAATGACTTTATTCACCTGAGACACAATGGTAGTCCTTCCAACGTATTACCAACAGCAAAACCTATAGTACTCTATATTACATGGTGTGAAGTAAAAGCCTATACAGGTTGAGTATCCCATATCCATATATTCCGAAATACGGAATATTCCGAAATACTGACTTTTTTGAGTTAGAGTGAGATAGTGAAACCTTTGTTTTTTGATGACTCAATGTACACAAACTTTGTTTAATACACAATGTTATTAAAAATATTGTATTAAATGACCTTCAGGCTGTGTGTATAAGGTGTATATGAAACATAAATGAATTGTGTGAATGTACACACACTTTGTTTAATGTACAAAGTTATAAAAAATATTGGCTAAAATGACCTTCAGGCTGTGTGTATAAGATGTATATGAAACATAAATGCATTTGTGCTTAGATTTAGGTCCTATCACCATGATATCTCATTATGGTATGCAATTATTCCAAAATAAGGAAAAATCCAATATCCAAAATACCTCTGGTCCCAAGCATTTTGGATAAGGGATACTCAACCTGTATTACTCAAAGACATGTGCTCAGGATAATACAATAGCATATTTTTACACATATGAAAAGCTATATCAAGAAATTCCCCCGCCTCTGTTTGTAGCATATGCACCTGGTTTGCTACAAGTCATCATTACCATCCTTGCATATCCTGTTTACACACACACACACACACTAGAACTTGGCATACTGCCACCATGACTGAAACAGTGTTACTCATACTTGCCTACCTGACCCTCTCCATGAGGGAGAAAATGCTCTGTTCCCGGACTTTCCTGGTAATGTATGATTGCCATCACCTGTGGTGAAACACCTTTCTTATCAATTAACTAGCTCACCACAGGTGATGGCAATCATACATTACCAGGAAAGTCCAGGAACAGAGCATTTTCTCCCTCATGGAGAGGGTCAGGTAGGCAAGTATGGTGTTACTGCACTCTACCCTAACACTGAGGCAGAGAAGCTGTTATTAGTGTATCATCCATAAAACAAACTTGCCAACTATGGGGTCTAGTCAATGCATGTCGGATCCTTTCCTACAGAAAGGATCCGACTAGAGAAGCCAATCCCGGGCCATATTTTCAATCCCGGGTATCGGGATTGAAAAATGGCTTTTAACTATGTCTCCGCCTCCTCGACGCGCCCGCCCCACACACATAACTAATCGTATACCGCGGGGGGGCAGGCGGGGAACTCCACATTCTCTCTTCCCAGCGGTGGCTGACGGCGCAGCGTGACCTCATGCTGCGCCGGGGGAGCCGGAAGGAGGAAGCCGGGCAGTGTCTGAGCGTCCTGTGGACGCTCAACGCTGATCCCTCAAACCCCGGGATCTCGCCGATCCCGATCCCAGGATTAGCCACCATAGATCCAACAATGCAGTATTGGATTTGTGGCCAAATCCCACAAGTTTTGTTATGGCCATTCTCGACAATGTCGAAAATGGGACTAAAAACTTTCGGAGTTGGCTACAAATCCAACAAAACACGTGGATTCATGGCTAATCCGCTGATCCACGTGTTTTCCGACAAGTCAGAATTGCAGACCTGTCTGAAAAACAGCAGCCCCATTGAATATGTCGAATTGAAGCCTCATTGAAGAAAAAAAGTCGGAAACTGCTGTCTTTCCAATGAGACGGCAGTTCCGACTATAATTGAATATACACCATAATTGACAATGCCACCAGGAGACATCAGAGGGCGACGACAACGCGGTTGTTCTGGCATCACAGTGCTGCTCTCTGCTGTACAATGCCGTCATTTCATTAGAAATCATGTCATCCAGCCCCAAGACCACGAACTTCACTGAGAAATACATTCAGTGGGGTGGTCTTCAGTTTGCCAGCTGTCAGGATCCCGGCGCACAGTATACCGGCGCCGGAATCCCGACAGCCGGCATACCGCTACTTATCTCCCTCTTGGGGGTCCACGACCCCCCTGGAGGGCACGCCGCCGTGCCCGCAAGGGGCTCATTTGCGCTCGCCACGCTGTTGGTATGCCGGCGATCGGGATTCCAGCGCCGGTATGCTGGTCGCCGGGAGCCCGGCCGCCGGCATACAATACTACACCCCATTCAGTGATATGCTGGTGGCATTCCACATACAGCAATATGCTGGCATTCGCGTCGTACAAGACAAGTGGTGTATTCATTACATGTCGGAAACTGCCGTCTTGTTGGAAAGACGGCAGTTTCTGACAGGTTTAGGTCGGAAGGGGTTCCAACCTACTCAATGCGGACCCATTTTTTCCAACAAGTCGGGAAATCCGACTTGTCGGAAAGCTGTCGGAATGCACGTGGATCGGCGGAATAGCCACCGATCTGCGTGCTTCTGTCGGAAAAGGGACCAAATCCTACAGGTTTTGGTCCCGTTTCCGACAATGTCAATCAGACTTTGTAAAAAGTCGGATTGACATTACCACCGCCTCCTCCATCCACCCTGCCAAGCTGGTGATCTCTCGCTCCGGGGAGAGGGGAGCGGTGCCGGGGTGAGCAGCAGCGGCCAAATCCGACAGTCAGATTTTGCCACTCTTTGAATAGGGGTTGTCGGATCCATTCCGACAAATGCATGTCGGAATGGATCCGAATCTTATTGAGTATACCCCTAATAATTCAGAGATTCTGCTTTTTAGGTTTCTCTGAGAAGACCAACCATATGCAGATTAAACCCTGAAATAGGTATTTAATATTTGTTGTGTTGGTGGTGCTCCCAGAGTCAGTATAGTCAATAAAAAAGGAGGAAAGAAAAGAAAGGCTCTATGTTTGGGCACACTTGGACAATGAAAATGCGTTAAAATATAACTTTTATTCTTGATAGTTAAAAAATAGTTTGACACACAGATTACTGTAAAATAGAACTCCACCTCAAGGAGGGCAAGGTTTAATTAGTGCTAACTATGTGTAGGTTTCAAAAAACCCTAGTTAATCACAAGTCTTGCCGTTGTGATATCACACAAATTTGAATGCACCTTAGGTGAAAATATTTAAAACAAAGATATGTAATATTTAAGACTTAGGAGCACAAATGATTTATAATCAAGACAAAAGAGATAGTCATTTGTAGTGTGCTCCAGTGGTGAAAGCTCTCTGGGTAACCACTGATGGTATCGCTCTTTACTGTTGCTGGAGAGAAGTAAAGTTCTGCCTCTTTTAGCTACTGGTAAGTATAACATAGTGCAGAGAGGGAAAGAAAATGCCTCTGACTTGGTCTAATTGTGTCTTGCATGTAAGTAGCTATTAAATGACTTGTGCCAGACTGATCTAGAGAGAGATAAAGTTGGTGGAATGGTGATATGAGGTTTCTCCACTACTTCTGCTTTTTGTTGATTGTGATGTTATTACTGCCCCTGATATTCCAAGGTGGTGTCCCATCCAAGTACTGATCAGGCCTATCACTGCTTAGCTTCCAAGATCAAACGAGATTGATTGATTTTTGAATATTTTTGAAGGCAGTCTTTTTCTGTCATGCCCGATCTCTGCATGACACACGCACACACTTAGATAGTGTACATATAAATATATACACTATCTATATATATTTGTTTATACATAGATAGAAATATATCTATAGCTATCTCTCTCTACCTAGGGTGGATCGGCCTAGCAGGACACCAGCTAATTTCCTTACTGGCCATGCTCCCCACGCAACGCTGATTCATATGTAGTGCCCCAATCCTCCCTCCAGCACCGCGGCAGCCGGCAAACACGAGGGCCCATGGGGGGGAGGGGGTTTGCAGCTAAAGCGGGGGGTGGGGAGAGAGACGCTACAGTAGTAGAGGCTGATAGGGGGGTTGCTGGACACTGCGGGGGGGGGAGAGCTTGTGCTGAGGGGAGAGAGTGGGGTTGCTGGTGCTATGGGGGGGGGGGGGGGAGAGCTCCTGCTGCGGGGAGAGAGAGAGAGAGAGAGACACAGCCGCAGCAAGGGGAGAGAGCCGTTGCTGGTGGAAGAGACAGGTGGTAGCTGGCTGCTATGGGATGGGCAGGGAATAGGTTTGCGGACCACTGCTGGTGGGAGAGAGGGGGCTGCCGGTGGCTGCTGTAAGTTGCACAGGGGGGGTATGTGTGCTAAGGTGGGTGTCAGCATCAGTGTGTCAGCATCTGTCTGTATGTCAGCATCTGTGTTAGCATCATTGTGTCAGCATCTGTGTGTGTCAGCATCAGTGTATCAGTGTCTGTGTCTCAGCATCTGTGCATCAGTGTCTGTGTGTCAGCATCTATGTGTCAGTATCTGTTTGTGTGTCAGCATATGTGTGCCAGTGCGGGGCGGAGAGAGACATTGCTGGGTGAAGAGAGAGGGGGTAGCCGGCTGCTTCGGGAGGGACAGAGAGGTGGCTGCTCTATGTTGCACAGGGGAGCATGTGTGCTAATGTGGGTGTCAGGGTCAGTGTCTGTTGTCAGTGTGAGCATCAGTGTGTCTGTCAGCGTCCGTGTTTCAGCATCTGTCTGGCAGTCTCAGTGTGTCAGCATCTGTGTGTCAACGGGTGTGTGCATCAGTGTGTCAGCATCTGTTTGCAGTATGTCAGCATCTGTTTGCAGTATGTCAGCATCTGTCAGCATCAGTTGGTCAACATCTGTTTGTGTGTCAGCATCTGTCTGTGTGTCAGTGTATCAGCGCCTGTTTGTGTATCAGTGTCAGTGTCTGGCAGCTTCAGTGTGTCAGTGTCTGTGTCAGTTTCTGTGAGTCAGTATGTCAGTGTCTGTGTGTCAGCTTTTGCCAGCTGCTGCGGGAGGAGAGAGGGAGGTTGGTGGTTGCTGCAGGGGGGAGAGAGCTGCTGCTGGTCGGAGAGAGGGGGATGCTGGGGGGGGGGGGGGTGAGGGACACAGTGAGGGGCTTTGCAGGCCGATATGGGCAGGAGAGAGCAAAGGTGCTGGTGACTGCTGTATACTGTACTAGGGGAAGAGAGAGGTTGCAAGCCACTGTTGGGGGGAGAGAGGGGGGGGGTGCCTGCTGCTGTGAGAGGGACAAAATAAGATTTTACGACACACCAGATGCCTTCCTCCTGAAACACCCCACAGAGTCTCCCTAAATAGTTCCAAGCTCCTGCACAGCAGACCCTGGTTGCTGGCTGGTCCAGGCTGGGAGCTTTACATTGCGGAGTCGGGGAGTAAGCATATGATACGTGCCCCTGCTCTGTTCTCTCGTGCATATAATCTGATTTCCCAGGACCACGAAGTTTTACACCTATTGCTAACAATTTCAGCAAATATGGTGCGACTCCCCCGTGAGGATATGTCCTTCTAACACCATGTCTACCCCACCGTCGCTCCCTGCCTGAATAACCATCTGCTACGGTCATCCTTTTGTTACCTGTATGATATACTGATCCCCTTCGGGACATCTCGACATGCCTCCAAAGAAGTCGAAGGGGTCTAAATCTGCTTCGCAAGTGAATTTCTTTGGATCCTCCTCCTCAAGTAACAAGCCCCACGCACCCCTTCCCTCGCCGTCTCTGGCTCAATCATCTCAATCAACTTCATCAAAAATATCCAACCCGGCTAACGCTGCACAAGTTGATATGGACTCTCTGGATGGCCCGGTCACGCTACGCTCTATCCACTCCTTGTTAGCCTCTTTCAAATCTGACATTTCATCTGAGCTTAGATCTAATATACAAGCTCTCCGTTCTGATATCTCTGAAATCGGAGACAGGACAGACCATATTGAGCATAAGATGGAGGAGCTGGTAGCATCACATAATGACTTGATCACCGCACACGACTCTCTCCTAGAGGAAGTCGCTTATATCCGCGACAAAACTACGGATTTAGAGGACCGCTCGCGTAGGAACAATATCAAAATAAGAGGAATCCCTGATGATGTTTCCAACGCTGACCTGTATGGCTACGCCACCGATCTTTTCCATAAACTGATACCTGATGTTTCGTTTTCTGATCTCCTGATCGACAGGATCCATAGACTCCCAAAGGCCAGGCAAGCACCTGCTCAGGCTTCCCGGGACACACTTCTCAGGGTTCACTTTTTCCACATTAAGGAGAAGATCTTGCGTGCAGCATTACCCTCTTCACCTACGGCGACTTCTTTGGATTCTCTTCAACTTTTCCAGGACTTGTCCCCAGCGACTATGGCTAAAAGGCGTTCATTCTCCGCCATCACATCAGCTTTACGGAAAGCTGCAGTCCAATATAAGTGGGGATTCCCTACTAAGTTGATAGTGCTACGAAATGGTACTACCACCATCATCAACACACCTGAGGATGGGCCTAAAATCCTCAAAAAATGGGACATCCTTCTCGATAAACAACAACCTGTTCCCCCCGCTACATCACCAAAACGAATAGCCCAAGACTGGACATTGGCTCCGGGCTGAAGTTCACATCGGACTAACCATAAGATAGCTATTATTTAACCTTTTTTTTCCCCTACAGGTTTATCTATGTTTATGTGTACATTATACTATAGGCTATGTTCTTCGCCTGATGTTCCAGGGCTTTAGTTTAAACTTAGATTGAGGTAAAACTATTCCTGTTTTCATTGGATAGCAAACGTTCATCTCTCCTTAATTTAGGATGACCTCATTTATTTATCATATCTATATTTACGATCGATAACCATTTGCTAAGTATGTTTTGGTTTGGAGGCGACGGTGGGTAATTTTGGCTGACACGCCACCCACCCACATTTGTCCGTCACGACACCCATGTGACGGGACCTCTAGCTCCTATATGGATGCTATTTCCGTTTTTCTCCCCTGTTTTATTTTTTGTTCTGTTTTCTCTTCTCATATTCTTCTCTTTCCTGATGCTGACTTTGCTTCTTCTTCCTTAGTGGACTATACCGCTATGTATTACCTTCTGACACAATTGTTACTGATGCTTTTCGCTGTACCACATACCATCCTGTTATACCCTCCCACATGGCCACCTTTTTAAGTCTTAATGTTAAAGGGCTCAATTCACCCCATAAGAGGCGCTTGGCTCTGAAATATTTCGCTGATCAAAAGGCGGACGTAGTGGCTATACAGGAATCCCACTTTCCACTGCACACCCCTCCTCAGTTCTCCAATACCAATTACCCAACTCACTATGTCTCCTGTGGGCCGTTTAAGAGGAATGGTGTTGCTATCCTCTTCCATAAATCGTGCTCTTTTCAATTGGAGGGTAAGTGGGTGGATGGCAATGGCAGATATCTGTTTCTAGTGGGGAAAATGCGAACTAAGTATGTCACTTTGGTCTCCCTTTATGCCCCTAACTCCAATCAACCCCGGTTTCTGAAAGCCTTTTTTCAAACGCTGTATAGTGTCAAGAAAGGGGCGACTTTTCTGATGGGTGACTTCAATATAGCTCCTGACCCTAATCTAGACAATCCTCGAAACTTGATAAACAATCTGCTAACGCAGCCAAATCCCTGGCCTCCTCTTTCTCACACCTACTAACTGAATTCGATCTATATGACGCTTGGAGAGTCAGGAATATCGGAGCTAGAGACTATACATTTTATTCGGCAGTGCATAGATCCTATTCTAGGATCGATTTGCTCCTGACGGATAAATGGACATTACAATCCATTCCTACCGTCAAAATATTGCCGATTTCGTGGTCTGATCATGCACCTTTACTTTGGTCTTGGTCATACAAAACGTCTATCCCCACTACGCGCCCCTGGAGGTTGCGAGATTACATTTTGAAAGATGAGGACGGAGTCTCTATATTACGCGAGGCCTTGTCTTCATATCTGGACACTAATAGCCCCGCTGATACCTCTATTTCTAACCATTGGTGTGCCCTTAAGGCAGTCCTGAGAGGCGCAGCTATCCATGCTTCAGCTCACATAGCGCGCCGTGACCGGGAAGTTCAGCTGGCTTATGAGTTGGAGGTGACAACGTTAGAAACTAAACATAAACAATCCCCTGCCGACGATCTCACTCTCGCGTCTCTGACTGAAGCAAAGAGGAAACTGAACAGTCTCTATCTTTCGCACGTACAAAGAGCAGTCTCCAACCTAAATCAAAAATACTACACATTAGGCAATAGGGCGGGTAAACTGCTGGCGCGGAAACTTAGAGGGAAAAACCTTATCAACAGAATTAAACACCTGACAAACCCAGATGGATCGCTGTCCCTGAACCCAAAAGATATTGCAAACCAATTTGCCTCTTACTATAGAAAACTGTACAACCTCAAACATGACTCCCTCACCCCACAACCTTCCTTGCAGCTTATACGGTCCTTTTTAGACTCCATTAATCTGCCTTCTATTTCCACTGATGATGCTTCCACACTTTGCGCACCCTGGACTGAAAGAGAAATTCAGACTTCCCTGAAAGCCCTCAAAAAGGACAAGGCCCCCGGGCCAGATGGGTTTATTAATCTCTTTTACATTACCTTCCAAGACTCACTCTCCCCACTTCTTCTTAATTTGTACAACGACGCTTCCTCTAACCCTTTCCCTAGAGAGATGTTGGAGGCACAGATAATAACGATTCTCAAACCTGACAAGAACCCATCTCTCTGCGCAAATTATAGACCCATAGCACTTTTGAACACAGATATTAAGCTGTATGCCAAACTGCTAGCAAATAGACTGAATCCGTTGATCCCCACATTGATCCATCAAGATCAAGTGGGGTTCACTATCGGTCGTCAAGCCTCAGACAATACCAGGAGAGTTTTCTCCCTTCTAGAAGCTCATCCCACATCTCGGGAGCCCCTGTTACTGCTCTCCCTCGACGCGGAGAAAGCTTTCGACAGGATCCATTGGTTATACATGTCAGAAGTTCTTGCCAGGTTTGGGTTCGAGGGGCAATTTTTACAGAATGTCCTACGCCTATATACACACCCCTCAGCGCGCGTTTTTAGTAATGGGTTTTTATCCGATCCTTTCCCCATCACTAACGGCACCCGCCAGGGATGCCCACTGTCACCATTAATTTTCATCTTAGCAATAGAACCCCTGGCAGAGAAAATTAGGGCGTCTACCCTGGTTAGCGGAGTATATATAGGTACCACACAACATAAGATTTGCCTGTTTGCAGATGACGTCTTGCTGTTTGTAACTAAACCTGAATCCTCTCTCCCAGCTATCCACGATATTCTGCAAGACTACTCCAAGGTCTCCTACTATAAAATGAATACGGCTAAAACAGAGGCATTAGCTTTTGACATTGAACCGATTCCACTCCAATCCCTACAATCTACATATCCCTACGCCTGGCAAGACTCTTACCTTCAATACCTTGGGATCAAGATCCCTTCCAAATCTCATTCCGAGGTGGATTGTAACTACCTTCCCCTCTTAGACCACTTTAAAACCCTCACTAAACAGTGGACGAACTATGAAATCTCTTGGTTAGGGCGACTTTCATCGATTAAAATGATGCTCCTCCCTAAAATTCTGTACCTGTTTAGAGCCATACCTTACTTAGTCTCGCTTGCTCTCCTTAACAAATTCTACGCTGTCATGTCTACCTTTATTTGGAAGGGTAAAAAGCCCAGGATAGCTAGAACCCGCTTGTTTAGATCTAAAGGTAGCGGGGGTCTCGCGTTCCCCAACCTTGAACTTTACCAACATGCGTGTCTCCTTGATCAGCTGAAGGACTGGCTTCAGACAGAGTCCGTAAAACCCTGGGTAGATATTGAAAGACATATGTGCTCTGAATTCCCTCTTCCAGATTTAATCTGGGTCAAACCTTCACATAGACCCCCCTCTACCAAACTTATGAGGAGTATAACTAACTCCCTTAAAGTTTGGGACAGATTGGTTACTAATCTGGGCGACTGCCCACTGCCTTCCTCGCACCTATCCATTTTAGCGATATCGAAATTGCTCCCAGACCTTTCTTTGCGGAACTGGCGGGAGCTTGGTGTTCAGCTGGTCAAGGACTTATATGATAACTCAGGGCTTAAAACCTTCCAACAGCTACAATCCCAACATTTGATACCGTCAAAGGACTTTTATAAATATCTACGCATTCGACATTGGATAATGGCGAATATACCCAATCCTCTCACCACCCCTACTCCCCCTCCACATATCTTGAGTAACTTTTCCTCCATACAACACAAAGGTGGTGTATCACAGTGGTATGTTACCCTTCTATCCCCACACAATGACATGAAATTACATACTCAAGTACGGTGGGAATCGGAACTTAATATCCTTCTGACAGATCAGGAATGGGAAAATATTTTCATGAATATTTTTAAAATGTCTCGGTGCATCAATCACACTGAAATGATGTTCAAACTAATTCATGGCCTCTACCACACACCTGATAAACTCCATAAGATCTGGCCGGATTCCTCTAAATTTTGTTGGAGACAATGTGGGTTGGAAGGTACCTTAATACATACATTTTGGACATGCCCAGTTATTAGGCCACTGTGGACGGAGGTTTTTGGACTAATCGAAAAGGTCACAAAGGTGATCCTCCCCTACCGTCCTGAGATTGTTCTTTTGCATTATTTTCCTCCCTATGTACCCTCTGAATACACTTATGTTATAGGACATATTTTCATAGCCACCAGGGCCGCAATCGCTCAATTTTGGAAGAGAACGGATCCACCGCGCTTGTCCAAAATTATAGCGTCCATACAACGCAATTTCGAAATGGAAACCATGAACATTAAATATTCCTTAGCTACCCAATCCCCTCTACTGAAATGGCTGCCTTGGTTTGATTACTATTCCTCCTGTATTGCCTCCCGGAATGCCTTGCCTTGTGGTGTATGACTGATTGATTTCTTTGATGTTGAGAACCTGTGATAGGCTGACACCAAGCCCTCCTGACATGGCCCGGGTAGGGCTAACTGTCAATGGATAGACCATACACATGAGCCCTTTATGTTTATGTCTCTAAATATCTGTCTACTGTTTAGTTTAGAATGTACAGAAGTATGCGTAGGTTCCCTACATCTTCCCTGGAAGACTGATGGTCAGCATCTCCCCTATTGTGTGTTTCACTCTTTCTCTATCTTCTTTCTTTCTACTCTCCCCTACTTTCCCTTTGCCTCTAACTTTCACGTTTTTTTAGTATTATTACTATACTACCATGTATTATGGTTTACAGACATGCGGCCACTGCGTTACTGGCCTTTTTGTTTACCAAATGTTGTGTATGCTCTGTATTGAAAATCTTCTCTAATAAAATTTCTTCAGTTAAAAAAAATAAAAAATAAGATTTTACTCACCGGTAAATCTATTTCTCGTAGTCCGTAGTGGATGCTGGGGACTCCGTAAGGACCATGGGGAATAGACGGGCTCTGCAGGAGACTGGGCACTCTAAGAAAGATTTAGTACTACTGGTGTGCACTGGCTCCTCCCTCTATGACCCTCCTCCAGACCTCAGTTAAGGAAACTGTGCCCGGAAGAGCTGACATTACAAGGAAAGGATTTTGGAATCCAGGGTAAGACTCATACCAGCCACACCAATCACACCGTATAACTTGTGATAACCTTACCCAGTCAACAGTATGAACAACAACGGAGCATCAGACAAACCTGATGCAACCATAACATAACCTTTATTTAAGCAATAACTATATACAAGTATTGCAGAAGAAGTCCGCACTTGGGACGGGCGCCCAGCATCCACTACGGACTACGAGAAATAGATTTACCGGTGAGTAAAATCTTATTTTCTCTAACGTCCTAGTGGATGCTGGGGACTCCGTAAGGACCATGGGGATTATGCCAAAGCTCCCAAACGGGCGGGAGAGTGCGGATGACTCTGCAGCACCGAATGAGCAAACACAAGGTCCTCCTCAGCCAGGGTATCAAACTTGTAGAACTTTGCAAAAGTGTTTGAACCCGACCAAGTTGCAGTTCGGCAAAGCTGTAATGCCGAGACCCCTTGGGTAGCCGCCCAAGAAGAGCCCACCTTCCTTGTGGAATGGGCTTTTACTGATTTTGGAGGCGGCAAGCCAGCCGCAGAATGAGCCTGCTGAATCGTGTTACAGATCCAGCGAGCAATAGTTTGCTTTGAAGCAGGAGCACCCAGCTTGTTGGATGCATACAGGATAAACAGCGAGTCAGTTTTCCTGACTCCAGCCGTTCTGGCTACATAAATCTTCAAAGCCCTGACTACATCTAGTAACTTGGAATCCTCCAAGTCACGAGTAGCCGCAGGCACCACAATAGGTTGGTTCAAATGAAAAGATGACACCACCTTTGGCAGAAATTGCGGACGAGTCCGTAATTCTGCCCTGTCCATATGGAAAACCAGATAGGGGCTTTTACATGACAAAGCCGCCAATTCTGACACACGCCTAGCCGAAGCTAAGGCCAATAGCATGACCACTTTCCACGTGAGATATTTTAACTCCACGGTCTTAAGCGGCTCAAACCAGTGAGATTTCAGGAAACTCAACACCACGTTAAGATCCCAAGGTGCCACTGGTGGCACAAAAGAGGGCTGAATATGCAGCACTCCCTTTACAACGTCTGAACTTCAGGTAGAGAAGCTAGTTTTTTATGAAAGAAAATGGATAGGGCCGAAATCTGGACCTTAATGGACCCCAATTCTAGGCCCAAAGTCACTCCCGACTGTAGGAAGTGAAGGAAACGGCCCAGCTGGAATTCCTCTGTAGAGGCATTCCTGGCCTCACACCCAGCAACATATTTTCGCCGTATACGGTGATAATGTTTAGCCGTCACGTCCTTCCTAGCCTTTATCAGCGTAGGAATAACCTCATCCGGAAACCCTTTTTTCTACTAGGATCCGGCGTTCAACCGCCATGCCGTTAAACGCAGCTGCGGTAAGTCTTGGAACATACAAGGTCCCTGCTGCAACAGATCCTGCCCTAGAGGCAGAGGCCATGGGTCCTCTGTGAGCATTTCTTGCAGCTCTGGATACCAAGTCCTTCTTGGCCAATCCGGAACAATGAGTATTGTTCTCACTCCTCTTTTCCTCATGATTCTCAGCACCTTGGGTAAGAGAGGAAGAGGAGGTAACACATAAACCGACTGGAACATCCACGGTGTCACCAGTGCGTCTACAGCTATCGCCTGAGAGTCTCTTGACCTGGCGCAATACCTCTGTAGCTTTTTGTTGAGGCGGGATGCCATCATGTCCACCTGTGGCAGTTCCCACCGACCTACAATCTGCGCGAAGACTTCTTGATGAAGTCCCCCCTCTCCCGGGTGGAGGTCGTGCCTGCTGAGGAAGTCTGCTTCCCAGTTGTCCACTCCCGGAATGAACACTGCTGACAGTGCTCGTACGTGATTCTCCGCCCATCGAAGAATTCTGGTGGCTTACGCCATCGCCACCCTGCAAAGTGTGCCGCCTTGGAGGTTTACATGAGCCACTGTGGTGATGTTGTCTGATTGGATCAGCACCGATTGGTTGCGAAGCAGGGTTTCCGCTTGACTTAGGGCGTTGTATATGGCCCTTAGTTCCAGGATATTGATGTGAAGGCAAGTCTCCTGACTTGACCACAGCCCTTGGAAACTTCTTCCCTGAGTGACTGCCCCCCACCCGCGGAGGCTTGCATCCGTGGTCACCAGGACCCAGTCCTGAATGCCGAACCTGCGGCCCTCGAGAAGGTGAGTACTCTGCAGCCACCACCGGAGAGACACCCTGGCCCCGGGGGATAGGGTGATTAACCGATGCATCTAAAGATGTGATCCGGACTACTTTGTCCAGTAAGTCCCATTAGAAGATCCTCTCATGGAACCTGCCGAAAGGAATGGCCTCGTATGATGCCACCATCCTTCCCAGGACTCGAGTGCAGTGATGCACTGACACCTGTTTTGGTTTTAATAGATTCCTGACCAGTGTCACGAGCTCCTGAGCTCTCTCTATCGGGAGATAAACCCTTTTCTGGTCTGTGTCAAGGATCATGCCTAGGAGAGGCAGATGAGCTGTAGGAACCAACTGCGACTTTGGAATATATAGAATCCAGCCGTGTTGCCGTTACACTTCCAGAGAAAGTGATACGCTGGTCAGCCACTGCTCTCTTGATCTCGCCTTTATGAGGAGATAGTCCAAGTACGTGATAATAGTGACACCTTGCTTCCGCAGGAGCACCATCATTTCCGCCATTACCTTGGTGAATATTCTCGGGGCCGTGGAGAGACCAAACGGCAACGTCTGAAATTGGTAATGACAATCCCGTACCGCAATTCTGAGGTACGCCTGATGAGGTGGATAAATGGGGACATGAAGGTATGCCTCCTTTATGTCCCGTGTCACGATAAAATCTCCCCCTTTCAGGCTTGTAACGACCGCTCTTAGCGATTCCATCTTGAACTTGATCCTTTTCAGGTATATGTTCAGATATTTTAAATTCAATATGGGTCTGACCGAACCGTCTGGTTTCGGGACTACCACATGGTCGAATAATAACCCCCTACTTATCGAAGGAGGGGAACCTTGACCACCACCTGTTGAAGCTACAATTTGTGAATTGCAGTTAACCCTGTTTCCCTCTCGTGGGGGGAAGCTGGCAGGGCCGTCAGTGAGGAGGCATCTTCTCAAAGTCCAGCTTGTATCCCTGAGACACAATATCTATTGCCCAGGGATCTAACAGGGAGTGAACCCACTTGTTGCAGAACTTACGAAAGCGTGCCCCCACCGGGCCTAGCTCCGTCTGTGGAGCCCCAGCGACATGCGGTGGATTTTCATAGAGGCCGGGGAGGACTTCTGTTCCTGGGAACTAGCTGTGTTGTGCAGCTTCTTTCCTCTGGCCCCGCCTCTGGCAAGAAAGGACGCATCTCGGACTTTCTTGTTTCTTTGTCCGAAAAGCTGCATTTGATAATGACGTGCTTTCCTAGGCTGTGCAGGAATATAAGGCAAAATATCCGAATTACCAGCTATAGCCATATATATATATATATATATATATACAGGTTGATTTTGCCATGTAAATAATTGCCACTTTAAAAAAATAGGAGAATTTTGACAATCTCTCTTTTTCTGATTATCACACCCTATTACATTCTCCCAATGTGTCTTTATTTTTTTCCATGTGGGGGACAATGTGTTTGTGTTTTTATTTCTGTGGGGGCCAATGTGTATTTTTTTTTCCCTCTGGGAAATATTGTTTTTTTATTTTTCCTGTCCGGGGTCAATGTGTTTTTTGTATGTGGGGAGCCAATGTTTTTTATGTTTTATGTAGGGACCATTGTGTTTTTCTGTGTATGTCAATATGTTTTTTTTCCTGTTGGGGCCAATGTGTTTTTTTTCTGTGGGGGCCAATGTGTTTTTGTTCCTGTGGGGGCCATTGTGTTTTTTAAATTTCTTACGGGGGTCAGTATGTTTATATTTTTTCATGTCAGTGGTCAATTTTTTTGTTTATTTTGTGTTTTTATTTTTCTGTAGTGTGTGTGTGTGTGTGTGTGTGTGCGCGCGTGCTTGTGTGTTTCCTGTGGAAGCCATTTTGTTTTATTTTATTCTTGTGGGGGCCAATGAGTTATTATTCTCTGTACAGGCCAATGTGATTGTTTTTTTCCAGGGGTCAGTGTTTCTTTTCTGTGGTGGCTGATGTGCTTTTATATTTTTTCTGTGGGGGCCAATGTGTTTGTTTTTTTCTGAGGAGACTAATGTATTTGTTTTCTGTAGGGCCAATGGGGCTAATTCAGACCTGATCGGTGCTGTGCGTGTTCGCACAGCAGTGATCAGACCTGAACTTCACCGGCGCCGCAGTGCGCCGGCGCATGCCAGGCAGCCGACGGCTGTTTTAGCTAGAGATCGCCTCTGCCTGATTGACAGGCAGAGGCGGTCGCTGGGCAGGAGGGGGCGCCGCCGTTTAAGTGGCGCAGTCCGGCCAACGCAGGCGTGGCCGGACCATGCTGGGGTGGGCCGCGGCGGCTGTGTTAACGTCGAACTGCGAACCGGGCAGCAACAAGTAGCTCCCGGCCAGCGCGCAGGAGCTGCGCTGGCCGGGAGCTACTCCTGAAGTACAAAAACGCTTTTGTACTTCTGCGACCGGGCAGGGACTGACATGTTGGCTAGCTATGTGCTGGGCGTCCCCCCACATGTCAGTGTGCCTGATCGTAGCTGTGCTAAATTTAGCACAGCTACAATCAACTCTGAATCACCCCCAGTGTGTGTGTGTGTGTGTGTGTGTGTGTGTGTGTGTGTGTGTGTGTTCCCGTGGGGGATAATGTGTTCCTTTAATTTCCTGTGGGGCCAATATGTTTATTCCTGTGTGGGCCAATATGTTTTAGTCTGTGCATACATCTGTCTTATACCGCGTATGCGCCCTGATGCAGTCTGTACAGAGTTACAGTACGGATTCAGACGCACACACCAAGAAGTGTATTAGAAAGGTGTTCTGCTACCCAGACGCAGAGGTAACGTAATATGGGCATGTTGAATGTGCTTGTGTACAGAAACGCTGAATCACTCACACTGGAGGCCATACTCGGGATGAACTGCACCGAGCATAGGACTGGTGAAAGTTTTGACGCATTAAGCATGATTGCAGTGTCTGTAGAAACTAAAGGTTCTCGTGGGCTGCATGATATCTCATCACAGCAATGTTGTACCAGGGTCAGAAGAAAAAGTGAAAAAAGAGAAAATATGTGGAGGATATGTGTGGACTGTACAGTGGTGATATAATTGGATAGGAAATCTTATGAAGGTTATGTGAGCGGTTCTGGAATTTGATAAACTTGTCTGAATAGGTGAGTATTCAGGGAACGCTTGAAGGTTTGGAGACTAAGGGGTAAATGCAATTAGCGGCGAATCGCGGCAATTTTTCGGCCGTTTTTCAATTCGACACAATTCGACAGTCTAATTTCGGCAAGTGGGTGCTGAAATTGACCATATTCAATAAAAAACGGATTCGACAGTCCCGCTGACTAAAAAGGGCCGATTTGACGGAGTTGTGCCGATTTTTTAAAAACGGGAAAAAACACGGAAAAAAATGGCGTGGGGTCCCCCCTCCAAAGCATAACCAGCCTCGGGCTCTTCGAGCTGGTCCTGGTTCTAAAAATCCGGGGGGGAAATGGACAGGGGATCCCCCGTATTTTTAAAACCAGCACCGGGCTCTGCGCCTGGTGCAAAAAATATGGGGGACAAAAAGAGTAGGGGTCCCCCGTATTTTTAACACCAGCATCGGGCTCCACTAGCTGGACAGATAATGCCACAGCCGGGGGTCACTTTTATACAGCGCCCTGCGGCCGTGGCATTAAATATCCAACTAGTCACCCCTGGCCGGGGTACCCTGGGGGAGTGGGGACCCCTTCAATCAAGGGGTCCCCCCCCCCCCAGCCACCCAAGGGCCAGAGGGTGAAGCCCGAGGCTGTCCCCCCCCATCCAAGGGCTGCGGATGGGGGGCTGATAGCCTTGAGAAAAATGACAAGAATATTTTTTTTCCTGTAGTACTACAAGTCCCAGCAAGCCTCCCCCGCAAGCTGGTACTTGGAGAACCACAAGTACCAGCATGCGGGAGAAAAACGGGCCCGCTGGTACCTGTAGTACTACTGAAAAAAAAATACCCAAATAAAAACAGGAGACACACTTTGAGAGTAAAACTTTATTGCACACCTGCCGACACACACATACTTACCTATGTTGACCCGCCGACTGCCACGTCTCCTGATCCGACGATCCGGGGTACCTGTGAATAAAATTATACTCACCTCAATCCAGTGTCCAGATATAAATCCTCGTACTTGGCAAAACAAATAAACGAACACCCGGACCAGCGGACTGAAAGGGGTCCCATGTTTTCACATGGGACCCCTTTCCCCGAATGCCGGGACCCCACGTGACTCCTGTCACCGAGGTCCCTTCAGCCAATCAGGAAGCGCTACTTCGTTGCACTCACCTGATTGGCTGTATGCGCGTGTGACCTCAGACAGCGCATCGCAAAGCCTCTCCATTACTTTCAATGGTGGGAACTTTGCCGTCAGCGGTGGGGTTACCCGCGGTCAGCCGCTGACCGCGGGTGACCTCACCGCTGACGCAAAGTTCCCACCATTGAGTATAATGGAGAGGCTTTGCGATGCGCAGTCTGACAGCTCAGTCGTGCAGCCAATCAGCAGAGTGCCAGGACGTTGCGCTCGCTGATTGGCTTAAGAGACCTTTCTGTGACAGCAGTCACGGGGGGGTCTCTGCATTCGGGGAAAGGGGTTCCATGTGTAAACATGGGACCCCTTTCAGTCCGCTGGTCCGGGTGTTCGTTTATTTGTTTTGCCAAGTACGAGGATTTATATCTGGACACTGGATTGAGGTGAGTATAATTTTATTCACAGGTACCCCGGATCGTCGGATCAGGAGACGTGGCTGTCGGCGGGTCAACATAGGTAAGTATTTGTGTGACGGCAGGTGTGAAATAAAGTTTTACTCTCCAGGTGTGTGTCTCCTGTTTTTATTTGGGTATTTTTTTTCCAGTAGTACTACAGGTACCAGCGGGCCCGTTTTTCTCCCGCATGCTGGTACTTGTGGTTCTCCAAGTACCAGCTTGCGGGGGAGGCTTGCTGGGACTTGTAGTACTACAGGAAAAAAACAATATTCTTGTCATTTTCTCAAGGCTATCAGCCTCCCATCCGCAGCCCTTGGATGGGGGGGGACAGCCTCGGGCTTCACCCCTGGCCCTTGGGTGGCTGGGGGGGGACCCCTTGATTGAAGGGGTCCCCACTCCCCCAGGGTACCTTGGCCAGGGGTGACTAGTTGGATATTTAATGCCACGGTCGCAGGGCGCTGTATAAAAGTGACCCCCGGCTGTGGCATTATCTGTCCAGCTAGTGGAGCCCGATGCTGGTGTTAAAAATACGGGGGACCCCTACTCTTTTTGTCCCCCGTATTTTTTGCACCAGGCGCAGAGCCCGGTGCTGGTTTTAAAAATACGGGGGATCCCCTGTCCATTTTCCCCCCGGATTTTTAGAACCAGGACCAGCTCGAAGAGCCCGAGGCTGGTTATGCTTTGGATCGGGGACCCCATGCCATTTTTTTCCGGGATTTTACCATTCCATTTAAAAAAATATAAATAATAATATTTTTAAAAATATATAAATAATACTTGTGCCTCCCAAAAAGACAAACCAAGTACCTAATCCCTTCTAATATAAATAGATATGCTATTACCAATAAAAAAAACACCAAAAAAAACATGTTTTAAATTTTTTTTTATTAGATTCACCCACCAAAGTGTGGCGGATTGAAAATGACGAATTTAATGTCTAAAAGCACTGTTGTCGAATTTCCAAACTTCAATTGAATATACTTTTGTCGAATTGCCGCATTTGTACCATTGCAGAAAAGTCGAATTTGACAAATGTCGAATTTCAAAAAGTCGAATTTTGAAAGTCCGTTTTTTTTTTGACGGAAACTACTGAATTGCATTGTCGATTTTTTTTTTTTTGGCGAAAAAGTCCCGTTTTTCGACAATTTCGGAAATTCGACCGCAATTGCATATACCCCTAAAGGAGAGTCTTACTGTGTGTGGTAGGCCATTGTGAGTGCAGCCCAAAGAAAGTCCGCAATCGTGCATGGGAGTGAGTAATGAGTGTGGATGTGTACAAACGAGATATATATATATATATATATATATATATATATATATATATATATATATATATACATACATACATACATACATACATACATACATACATACATACATACATACACACACACAGTATACACACACACACACACACACACACACAGTATGCACACAAGTAAAGATCCGCCTCTTATAGATATATATTTTTACAATTATTGCGTGTTTATTCCATTATTATTCACCTTTAGTACCACCATTATATTGAATAGGTGGCTATATAAAAAATAGTTCTTTTTATATGTAAACAATTGATTGTATTGTTTAATATGTATTTTTCTTTTATTATAAAACTGATTCATTTATATAAAGAATAATTAGAAAATAAAACAGTCATGTTTTTTTAAAACAGTGTATTACTGATTTCAAGGTGTTAAAACATTAGCGCAACCTCTCAAATATATCCCACTTCTGTCACTATATATATCAGCCACACTAGGTTGTTATATAGACCAAAGTATATATTCACAAGCATATACTGTATAGTGGGTTTGCTGCTTGGGTATATAGAAAAATCTTTTTTTATAAAACTTATTTTTATATTTTATATTAGCGCCTGCAAAATATTTATTTTTTCCTGTTAAAAGTATTGTAATTCTGTCCTCCCTTGCGGGACATTTTTGTTTGTATGTTAACTGCAAAAAAATTTTTTAGAAACTCCATGGAGACCGTTTTTCACCCTTTATTGTACAGCTGTATCTGTGTTGTATACCTTTTTGTCTCTCCTGGTACAAATAAAGAGTTTAAAAAAAAAAGTATTGTAATTCTAATAACAATGGCTTGCTCTCTACAGTGAGATATTGTGCAGAGGGGTATTAACGAAGAAGATAAAACCGAAGAAGGTAATTGTTTTATCTTCTCCGTTAACCCTTTGCTAAATAGCGGGAATACTTCAAAATGTGGAAACGCTCATTTCCGCATTATTTATATAGACATATCATTTTCTGAATACAGCCCATAGCATCCCTGAAAATTATTATAAAATGGTGGCATCTATGCTATTTACAACAGCAAATAAAATATTCTGTATAAAGTACATTTCTCTAAACTACTATAACAAATGGGTTCTATAACATGGCAATGTAACATGTGGGTGATCTTTATCCTACTGCAAGATTAGACAAATTTAAATAGTATTTGTGTCAAAACAAATTATTATACCTGAAAAGCTCTTTGAGCCTGCAGAAAAAAACACTACTGTGATATACTGTATGCTTCTACCTACAGCTCTTGGTTTATAAATATATGAGAACTGGACGGAATACAGTACTTCCCATCCATCCTCACTGATTAGGGATACCACTTATATCACTAACCTATTACATCACATAATAAGAAAAAAACTAACTTTGTGGACCTCCGAAAATTTAGCTTTTTTAAAAATAACTGCATTATTTATTTTTTAATATTAAAATACTGGCTATATATATATTATATATACACACACACACACATCACCAGGTTACATCAATCTACTGAAGACTGAGCTTTGTGTACAGACAGCATGCTGCCATTTTGTGGTGTAAAGTAAAATGTACACTGTGACGCGGTTATATAATAACTTCTATTAACTATACAGAGTTCAGGAAATAAAAACACTTTTTAAAAAATATTTTTTGCAATAATAATAAACAGTTCTGTTATATTCAGTCACACAAGGGAAATTAAATAGCAAGGTCAAGAATAAAAAGTAATATCGGTCCCCTGCTGATCTTATGAGACTTCCCTCTCATTCTAGTGGGTTTCTTGAAAAACAAACAAACGGATTTTATAGAATAAATCAATGGATCTCTTTGATTTCCATCCAGCATTCATAGTACCAATCCTTGCTTGGCTGCTGGCTCGCTTACTAACATGGAATAATGGTGGTTTCAGACAAAGACACAGTGGAAGACCACCCCCAACCCCAATTCCCCCCCTCCCCAAACATAAAGAGCCCGGGTGCCTGTATTCCTGTGTTTTAAAAGGGTTTTTATTAATATTTTCAGAGTTAAATGAGAGTGGCCAATGGTGTGACAGTATAACATTTACGGAGGCCATGTTATTATTATTGTACCATTCTCTGACACGTATCCCCCAGTGAGTGCTAGGAAAACACTGCTCTGCCATGAGATACATTCAAGATACCACAGTGATCAGCTGACATATTTACAACCTGTACATAAAGAGGATATATATGTTATACCGGTGTATATAAAGGTGAAATATGTAATAAGGCTGACTGTGATACAATATTTGCATATATAAACCTGCTATATATTACACATGATATATAAACCAGAAATATATTATAGCTGTGTATAGGGCTAATAAACTGTATATTAAGCCTGTATACAAAGCTGATATGTAAGGTTGATATGCATTATGTAAGAATATATATATATATATATATATATATATATATATATATATATATATAAAAATATTCCTGTATATAAAGCTTGTCTAAGCTGCTATACGGGTGCCGACTGATCTTGCCACTGCCACCTGCAGTCCTCTGTGCTGAGCACTGGAGCCCCCCAGCAGAACACCATTGCCTTGGATACAGCACCAGCAAGGTGAAGAGGGACACTCACAGTCACAACCAGAACAGAGCAGACAGCACAACAATATTAGCGATGAAGGTGATAAGAGTAACACTGGGTAATAGATGCATTTACACTCAGGTTTGGCCCAACAGCCCTCCCCAAGGACAGTACTCACAAGGAGTCCAGCAGAAGTTTGGCTGCATCCTCCGAGCTGAGGCTTTGCTGTGTGACGAAGTTGAGCCATCGCTGCCGCTGGGAGCCCAGGTCCAGCATCGGGGATTGCTGAGCATCATTCTTCTCCGCCACTTGTTTCTTAATCGCTGCTACCTTCCTGGCTTTGCCCCTCTTGCCAGTGTCTATGAGCTGCTGCACTGCGTGGGGTGCCGCCAGCACCGTCGTCCTGCTCTGCCTTTCTGGGGTTCCCCGCTTTGGAAACGTTTTTTTCGCCTTCACCATCTTAGCTCAGGTGTCCCTGACACTGGTGCCCCGGGGCAGTGTTGCCAACTCTGAAATAAAAAACAAGCAACTGATGAGTGAAAAACAAGCCCAAAACAAGTGCAGCACCAGCGTCCTCACTCCTGCTCGTCTCTCCACACACACACACACAAACACACACACACACACATGCTGGTTCTCCACACCCCTCCTTTCCCTTACAGCTCTAAACTGTCCAATCCACGTCCTCCACTATGAGCTTAGGCAGAGCCTCTCTCTCACTTCCTTATTGCATTAACTCCTTCAGGCTCTGCCCAGTCTAGTGCAGTGGTTAGAGTTCCATAGTAAACCAGCACAATGCAATGTAATACAAGACTAGGCATTTTCTCTAAAACATAAAATGTACTTCTGTATATCAGTGGTCCGGATTACACGGAATCCAATCCGCTCCAAACCCCGGGGATAAGAATGTGTTCTGTGGGTGTTCCCGCCAGCTCGGATCCCACTTCGAGGCCGAACGTCATCCTCCCGGCATTGGATTCTTGTGGGACTTGGATTCTATATAAAGCGCTGCGTTCGGGACAGAGGCGTTTTAAGAGAGGAGGGTACCCGAGTGCAGCCTCCCTTGTGGGCCCCCTCCTCTCCGGAAGCTAGTAGACACTGGCATAATGTCAGAGTCTACAGCGCATGAGCAGGTCCCCTGGAACATGGCGCCCGGGAACATCTCCAATGCGCATGCGCAAATCACATGGAAATGGCTGCTGCAGCCATTTTATGAGTGATTTGTGCCCGCACTGCAGAGACACCGCCGCGGGACCCTGGTGGGGTAAGTATACTATATGGGTGCGGTGTGGGCCCCCCAGAACTAGGGGCCCATGTGCACCGCACACTGTACCCATTATAGAAACCCCTATGATTCGGGACTCGTGCTATTTCACTGTGATGCACGCTGCTGTTTGCTGCACTGTACTAATTGCATGTGTGCAGCACGCTCCTATGTACTGCGCTGTGTTCTGTTGTATTGTCTGTGCCGAAACTCAAGACTCACAAGTGGCTGTGTGGGGGCATCCTGCATGCTGCTGTATTCTGTGCTGTACTTTGCTGTATTGGCTGTGCTAAGACTCCACACTCACAAGTGGCTGTGCTCACTCTAAGTGACTGTGCGGGGGCACGCTGCATGCTGCTGTATGCTACACTGTACTGTACTGTATTGGCTGTGCTGTGTCCAGAGACTCCAGATTCACAAGTGGCTGTACTCTGTATATTGACTGTGTAGGGGCATGCTACTGTATGCTGCAGCACTGTACTCTGCTGTAAATTGTACTGTTTAAACTGTTTAACCTCCTTTACCTTTGTGCACTTTGTTCACGTGCATCAATAAGCCTTGTGATTCCATGCAGTTTGAACCGAGCTGCAAGTTAACCACTTAACTGACTAATATTTATTTGTGGGTTTTTTTAGGATGGAATTAGGTTACGAACATTTTATTAAAAGTATGTTCAATACAATTTTCACATTTAAAACACATTTAAATAAAAAAAAAATGTAAACATCAGTACAAATATCGATGGTCGGAGCATCACGACCATCGATTATAGGAACATCGCAAGTATTGTGACTTTAGTTTCCCCAGCAGCTGCTAGTGTCTGGAGCCACTGGGTGGGGGTGGTGTCAGGCACTGGGGGGGAGGGAACCAGGAAGCAGATGCGCAGATGTCAGGAAAAGCTCAGCCTGGTGTGGTCGCATTTGATGTCACCATGCCAGGCAAGTAGTTCAAAAACAGTAAAATAAAAAAATATATACTGTAGTTTTATTGTTTGTGCTGTTTGGTGTGCTTTACCTAGTGAGCTTTGTTCACGTGCATCTATAAGCCCTGTGATCCACGCAGTTTGAACGGAGTTAAAAAACAAAAAATATAGTTAAGTTCTAAAGTTTGTAATGTTTGGTGCGCTTAACCCTAATGCACTTTCTTTGCGTGCATCTATAATCCCTGTGATCCACGTAGTTTGAGTCGAGCTGCAAGTTACAAAACAGAAAACTAAGAAAATAATATATACCCATATATACTTGAGTATAAGTCAACCCGAATATAAGCCGAGGCACCTAATTTCTCTGACGTCCTAAGTGGATGCTGGGGACTCCGTCAGGACCATGGGGATAGCGGCTCCGCAGGAGACAGGGCACAAAAGTAAAAGCTTTAGGATCAGGTGGTGTGCACTGGCTCCTCCCCCTATGACCCTCCTCCAAGCCTCAGTTAGGTTTTTGTGCCCGGCCAAGAAGGGTGCAATCTAGGTGGCTCTCCTAAAGAGCTGCTTAGAGTAAAAGTTTTGTTAGGTTTTTTATTTTCAGTGAGTCCTGCTGGCAACAGGCTCACTGCAACGAGGGACTTAGGGGAGAAGAAGTGAACTCACCTGCGTGCAGGATGGATTGGCTTCTTAGGCTACTGGACACTAGCTCCAGAGGGACGATCACAGGTACAGCCTGGATGGGTCACCGGAGCCGCGCCGCCGACCCCCTTGCAGATGCTGAAGAGAGAAGAGGTCCAGAAATCGGCGGCTGAAGACTTCTCAGTCTTCATGAGGTAGCGCACAGCACTGCAGCTGTGCGCCATTGCTCTCAGCACACTTCACACCAACGGTCACTGAGGGTGCAGGGCGCTGGGGGGGGGGCGCCCTGGGCAGCAATGAAAGTACCTATGCTGGCTAAAAATACATCACATATAGCCTCTGGGGCTATATGGATGTATTTAACCCCTGCCAGGTTGTCAGAAAAACGGGAGAAGAAGCCCGCCGAAAAGGGGGCGAGGCCTATTCTCCTCAGCACACAGCGCCATTTTCCTACACAGCTCCGCTGCTAGGAAGGCTCCCTGGCTCTCCCCTGCACTGCACTACAGAAACAGGGTTAAAACAGAGAGGGGGGGCACTTATTTGGCGATATTATTATATATTAAGATGCTATAAGGGAAAACACTTATATAAGGTTGTCCCTGTATAATTATAGCGTTTTGGTGTGTGCTGGCAAACTCTCCCTCTGTCTCCCCAAAGGGCTAGTGGGGTCCTGTCCTCTATCAGAGCATTCCCTGTGTGTGTGCTGTGTGCTGTGTGTCGGTACGTGTGTGTCGACATGTATGAGGACGATGTTGGTGAGGAGGCGGAGCAATTGCCTGTAATGGTGATGTCACTCTCTAGGGAGTCGACACCGGAATGGATGGCTTATTTAGGGAATTACGTGATAATGTCAACACGCTGCAAGGTCGGTTGACGACATGAGACGGCCGGCAAACCAATTAGTACCTGTCCAGGCGTCTCAAACACCGTCAGGGGCTTTAAAACGCCCATTTACCTCAGTCGGTCGACACAGACACGGACACTGACTCCAGTGTCGACGGTGAAGAAACAAACGTATTTTCCATTAGGGCCACACGTTACATGTTAAGGGCAATGAAAGAGGTGTTACATATTTCTGATACTACAAGTACCACAAAAAAGGGTATTATGTGGGGTGTGAAAAAACTACCTGTAGTTTTTCCTGAATCAGATAAATTAAATGAAGTGTGTGATGATGCGTGGGTTTCCCCCGATAGAAAATTATTGGCGTTATACCCTTTCCCGCCAGAAGTTAGGGCGCGTTGGGAAACACCCCTTAGGGTGGATAAGGCGCTCACACGCTTATCAAAACAAGTGGCGTTACCGTCTCCAGATACGGACGCCCTCAAGGAGCCAGCTGATAGGAGGCTGGAAAATATCCTAAAAAGTATATACACACATACTGGTGTTATACTGCGACCAGCGATCGCCTCAGCCTGGATGTGCAGCGCTGGGGTGGCTTGGTCGGATTCCCTGACTGAAAATATTGATACCCTTGACAGGGACAGTATTTTATTGACTATAGAGCATTTAAAGGATGCATTTCTATATATGCGAGATGCACAGAGGGATATTTGCACTCTGGCATCAAGAGTAAGTGCGATGTCCATATCTGCCAGAAGATGTTTATGGACACGACAGTGGTCAGGTGATGCAGATTCCAAACGGCACATGGAAGTATTGCCGTATAAAGGGGAGGGGTTATTTGGGGTCGGTCCATCGGACCTGGTGGCCACGGCAACAGCTGGAAAATCCACCTTTTTTTAGCCCAAGTCACATCTCAGCAGAAAAAGACACCGTCTTTTCAGCCTCAGTCCTTTCGTCCATAAGGGCAAGCGGGCAAAAGGCCAGTCATATCTGCCCAGGGATAGAGGAAAGGGAAGAAGACTGCAGCAGGCAGCCCCTTCCCAGGAACAGAAGCCCTCCACCGCTTCTGCCAAGTCCTCAGCATGACGCTGGGGCCGTACAAGCGGACTCAGGTGCGGTGGGGGGTCGTCTCAAGAGTTTCAGCGCGCAGTGGGCTCACTCGCAAGTGGACCCCTGGATCCTACAAGTAGTATCCCAGGGGTACAGATTGGAAATTCGAGACGTCTCCCCCTCGCAGGTTCCTGAAGTCTGCTTTACCAACGTCTCCCTCCGACAGGGAGGCAGTATTGGAAACAATTCACAAGCTGTATTCCCAGCAGGTGATAATCAAAGTACCCCTCCTACAACAAGGAAAGGGGTATTATTCCACACTATATTGTGGTACTGAAGCCAGACGGCTCGGTGAGACCTATTCTAAATCTGAATTCTTTGAACACTTACATACAAAGGTTCAAATCAAGATGGAGTCACTCAGAGCAGTGATAGCGAACCAGGAAGAAGGGGACTATATGGTGTCCCTGGACATCAAGGATGCTTACCTCCATGTCCCAATTTGCCCTTCTCACCAAGGGTACCTCAGGTTCGTGGTACAGAACTGTCACTATCAGTTTCAGGCGCTGCCGTTTGGATTGTCCACGGCACCCCGGGTCTTTACCAAGGTAATGGCCGAAATGATGATCCTTCTTCAAAGAAAAGGCGTCTTAATTATCCCTTACTTGGACGATCTCCTGATAAGGGCAAGGTCCAGAGAACAGTTGGAGGTCGGAGTAGCACTATCTCAAGTAGTTCTACGACAGCACGGGTGGATTCTAAATATTCCAAAATCGCAGCTTTTTCCGACGACACGTCTGCTCTTCCTAGGGATGATTCTGGACACAGTCCAGAAAAAGGTGTTTCTCCCGGAGGAGAAAGCCAGGGAGTTATCCGAGCTAATCAGAAACCTCCTAAAACCAGGCCAAGTGTCAGTGCATCAATGCACAAGAGTCCTGGGAAAAATGGTGGCTTCTTACGAAGCGATTCCATTCGGCAGATTTCACGCAAGAATTTTTCAGTGGGATCTGCTGGACGAATGGTCCGGATCGCATCTTCAGATGCATCAGCGGATAATCCTGTCTCCAAGGACAAGGGTGTCTCTTCTGTGGTGGCTGCAGAGTGCTCATCTACTAGAGGGCAGCACATTCGGCATTCAGGACTGGGTTCTGGTGACCACGGATGCCAGCCTGAGAGGCTGGGGAGCAGTCACACAGGGAAGAAATTTCCAAGGAGTGTGGTCAAGTCTGGAGACTTCTCTCCACATAAATATACTGGAGCTAAGGGCAATTTACAATGCTCTGAGCCTAGGAAGACCTCTGCTTCAAAGTCAACCGGTGCTGATCCAGTCGGACAACATCACGGCAGTCGCCCACGTAAACAGACAGGGCGGCACAAGAAGCAGGAGGGCAATGGCAGCAAGGATTCTTCGCTGGGCGAAAAATCATGTGATAACACTGTCAGCGGTGTTCATTCCGGGAGTGGACAACTGGGAAGCAGACTTCCTCAGCAGGAACGACCTCCACCCGGGAGAGTGGGGACTTCATCTGGAAGTCTTCCACATGATTGTGAACCGTTGGGAAAGACCAAAGGTGGACATGATGGCGTCCCGTCTGAACAAAAAACTGGACAGGTATTGCGCCAGGTCAAGAGACCCTCAGGCAATAGCTGGGACGCTCTGGTAACACCGTGGGTGTACCAGTCGGTGTATGTGTTCCCTCCTCTGCCTCTCATACCCAAGGTACTGAGAATTATAAGACGGAGAGGAGTAAGAACTATACTCGTGGCTCCGGATTGGCCAAGAAGGACTTGGTACCCGGAACTTCAAGAGATACTAAGAAGGGACTTGCTTCAGCAAGGATCATGTCTGTTCCAAGACTTACCGCGGCTGCGTTTGACGGCATGGCGGTTGAACGCCGGATCCTAAGGGAAAAAGGCATTCCGGAAGAGGTCATCCCTACCCTGGTCAGAGCCAGGAAGGAGGTGACCGCACAACATTATCACCGCATTTGGCGAAAATATGTTGCATGGTGTGAGGCCAGGAAGGCCCCCACGGAGGAATTTCAACTCGGTCGATTCCTGCATTTCCTACAAACAGGAGTGTCTATGGGCCTCAAATTGGGGTCCATTAAGGTTCAAATTTCGGCCCTGTCGATTTTCTTCCAGAAAGAATTGGCTTCAGTTCCTGAAGTCCAGAAGTTTGTCAAGGGAGTACTGCATATACAACCCCCTTTTGTGCCTCCAGTGGCACTGTGGGATCTCAACGTAGTTCTGGGATTCCTCAAATCACATTGGTTTAAACCGCTCAAATCTGTGTATTTGAAATATCTCACATGGAAAGTGACCATGCTGTTGGCCCTGGCCTCGGCCAGGCGAGTGTCAGAATTGGCGGCTTTGTCTCACAAAAGCCCATATCTGATTGTCCATTCGGACAGGGCAGAGCTGCGGACTCGTCCCCAGTTTCTCCCTAAGGTGGTGTCAGCGTTTCACCTGAACCAGCTTATTGTGGTACCTGCGGCTACTAGGGACTTGGAGGACTCCAAGTTGCTAGATGTTGTCAGGGCCCTGAATATATAGGTTTCCAGGACGGCTGGAGTCAGGAAAACTGACTTGCTGTTATCCTGTATGCACCCAACAAACTGGGTGCTCTTGCTTCTAAGCAGACGATTGCTAGTTGGATGTGTAGTACAATTCAGCTTGCACATTCTGTGGCAGGCCTGCCACAGCCAAAATATGTAAATGCCCATTACACAAGGAAGGTGGGCTCATCTTGGGCGGCTGCCCGAGGGGTCTCGGCTTTACAACTTTGCCGAGCTGCTACTTGGTCAGGGGCAAACACGTTTGAAAAATTCTACAAATTTGATACCCTGGCTGAGGAGGACCTGGAGTTCTCTCATTCGGTGCTGCAGAGTCATCCGCACTCTCCCGCCCGTTTGGGAGCTTTGGTATAATCCCCATGGTCCTGACGGAGTCCCCAGCATCCACTTAGGACGTCAGAGAAAATAAGAATTTACTTACCGATAATTCTATTTCTCGTAGTCCGTAGTGGATGCTGGGCGCCCATCCCAAGTGCGGATTGTCTGCAATACTTGTACATAGTTATTGTTACAAAAATCGGGTTATTATTGTTGTGAGCCATCTTTTCAGAGGCTCCGCTGTTATCATGCTGTTAACTGGGTTCAGATCACAGGTTGTACAGTGTGATTGGTGTGGCTGGTATGAGTCTTACCCGGGATTCAAAATCCTTCCTTATTGTGTACGCTCGTCCGGGCACAGTATCCTAACTGAGGCTTGGAGGAGGGTCATAGGGGGAGGAGCCAGTGCACACCACCTGATCCTAAAGCTTTTACTTTTGTGCCCTGTCTCCTGCGGAGCCGCTATCCCCATGGTCCTGACGGAGTCCCCAGCATCCACTACGGACTACGAGAAATAGAATTATCGGTAAGTAAATTCTTATTTTTACCACAAAAAAATGGGAAAACTTATTGACTCGAGTATAAGCCTAGGGTGGGAAATGCTGGGTTTCAAGCTTGTTGCTAGGGCCGTGCTCCCAGTGCCAGATATTCCCCCACAGTGCCAGGTACACACATGCCCCTAGTGCCAGGTACACATATACCCCCCAGTGCCACATATGCCACCTCAGTGCCACATATGCCCCCCCAAGTGCCAAATATGCTCCCCCAGTGCCAGTTACAACTTCCCTTCCTCGCTCCCCAGCTGTTTTGTGAAGGAGGAACACGGAGGGCACAGCGCGCGCCTCTCCTGTGACCTTCCTGTGTCTCCAGCGGCAGCGGCGGGTCTGTTAAATGAAGTGCCGGTTCGTGAGCCAATCAGAGCTCACGAACGGGTACTTCATTTAATAGATCCGCCGGAGACGCAGGAGAGGCGCGCGCTGTGCCCTCCGTGTCTCTCCTTCCCAGGCAGCAGAGATCAGTGGCGGAGCATCACTCGAGTATAAGCCGAGGGGGGGCTTTTTCAGCACAAAAAATGTGCTGAAAAACTCGGCTTATACTCGAGTATATACCGTAGTTAAGTTCTATTGTTTATACTGTTTAGTAAGTCCAAATTCAAACATCTCTAGTATATAATATATATGGCTAACCACCCCCCTAGTTCCTAACCCCCCCATAGTGCCTAACCCCAACACCACCCACCACGTTACTTACCTTCAGGATGATGGCTGTCAGTGTTTCGGCACTGGTCTCCTGAGCGGTCTCAGGATTCTGGCATCTCTCACATGACTGCCGACATCCCGACTGCCGGGATGCTAAATGCATCCCATATAGATATATAGAGAGATATATAAACAAATGAATTTCTCTGGTCTGAAAAGAATACCCCATAGCTAACTATTGGTGGGGTACCACATATATATATTGTCGTGCAGACTCCGAGCTCCCTTTTTGGTGTATCTCTGTGCTGCCAGCACTAGCAGTCAGCGACTAAACGTGCTGAGTGAAGCTGGGTTTCTTCTCACTTTGTCACTATTCTTTTATAAATGAGTTCACTTTGATGAGCATCCAGCAGGGAGCAGAGCATAGCGCTTGATGGGAGACGCATAGTCCAACCCTGCCATGTTGGCTATGCATGAGTACAACTACAGTGCACGTAGGCTGGGCAATGATGTATTGGGCACTTGGCTTTAAATAGCAACAGTGTAGGGGCAGCACGGACAGTGTAATAGAATCACTGCCTTACAGCACTGAGGTCATGTGTTTGAGTCTCACCATGGCTCTGTGTGCAGTTTGTATATTCTCCACATGGTTGCATGGATTTCCTCCTGGTACTCTGTTTTCCTCCCACAAACCAAAAATATACTGGTTGGTTATTTGACTCTTAACAAAATTAACCCTAGCGTGAATATGTGTGTGTGTACATGTTGTAGGGAATATAGATTGTAAACTCCACTGAGGCATGGACTGATATAAGGTGAATGGCCAAATATTCTCTGTAAAACGCTGCGGCATATGTGTGCGCTATATAAATCATTGTTAATAAATCATAATAAATAAATAAACAGTGCTTGGTGGTGTATATCATTTTCACTGGTAGTCATTGTTCTGTGTATGTGGTAAATGACCACAGGCAGGGCATTTGGTTTATCAGGTATTAGACACAGAAACATATAATTTGACAGCATATCATTTAATTTGACAACCTCTTGGCCCATCTAGGCTGCCCTTTAAACCCAGCATGCCCTCCTAAGCAGTCTCTGGCAGGCAGTACTGTATGTAGAGTCAACTCAAGCCTGTGCTAGGCTGTAGCATGCACTATGCATGGGGCCTATTTAGCAGTAATTGTGATAATAACGCAAATAGTTTTGGGCAATTTATGGGCAGCATTCTCCCTGCCGTAGAGAATTTACTCTTCTGTTCTCTATTGCTCCTGCCTCAGTTTGGGTATGATATAGTAAATAGACAAAAAAAACATGAGTATGTATATATATATATATATATATTTATTATATACACATATACACTGGCGTATTTATAATGGCTGCAGTATGTGTTGTACACACAGGGCCCCCGGGATCCAGGGGAGGCCCACACCGCCGCACCATTTCCCCAGTGTTCTACGAGGTCTCTAAGTATCTAGATTATTTTTTGCAGCCTGTAGTGCAGGAGCAAACAACTTATTTAAAAGATACTAACACCTTTCTGTCTAAATTGAGAACGTTAGGTATTTTACCTGATACTAGTTGGTTATGTACGGCTGATGTCAATAGCCTTTACACAAACATTCCAATAGATAGAGGCGTACAAGCTGTACGCAATTTATTGGATGGAAATGAGTTATATAAAGGCCCATTGCTGTCATTCTTTCTGCAGTTGTTGTTTCTAACTCTTAGTAGCAATTACTTTTTATTTGATAATCAATATTTTTTGCAGATACTTGGTTGTGCCATGGGCAGTTGTGTCGCTCCGGCGTTTGCTAATGCCTTTATGTTCCATGTTGAAAAAATATTATTTTTTGACAATACTAAATACAGTAAATTCATACATTACTACACTAGATTTATTGCTGATCTCTTTATCATCTGGACAGGATCAAAAGGGCAAGAATAGATATAACAAAAATAAACCTTCCTAGTACACACAGCGCAAACAACAGAAAAAGCGGAAAAATTACGTTCCTGATTGGATGTGCGGACTCAGATGTCTCTGTCCAGCTTTCTAAGTGTGTGGGATCCGACTCGTAGATATGAAACAAAGAAAAATAACAGGACAACCAATGTGTAGTATTTCACAACAATAAATAGATGAAAAAATGTCTTTGGATGAGTAGACTTTGATATCCAAATCTATCATACCCCACTCACTCAGTGATAGGTGGATATATACATATAAAGGTATCTTTATATCATCAGATGTCGTGTCTGTTCACCCTTAGAGTGCGTAGAGATAAGACCGATAGGGAGGGGATAAAACGTCAATATGTAGAGCGTACCCAAAAACTCACAGAAAAGTAGGGGATATGAAGTACATAAAGGTTTCTTTAAAATGTGTTGTTCACTTGTGCACAGCGTACCCCAACTCACTCTTGATGATGTTAAACGATTCCTATCAAGGTATCTTTACTCAGTTGTCACGGTAAGAAATTCTGTCTTCTAAGTTGTATCATATATCCTCAAAGTTTTAGCATCACGAAATAGAATAAAAGAAAAAAAGGGAAAAACCAATGTGTAGTATGTATTTGATGTAAGGGACTGGTGAATAAAATCTCCTGTCTAGATATCAATTTAGAATACAGGAGAAGCAATCTGTATCGGACTTACACTATGTAATGCGGCAATTTAATTGGTGTTTTAAGCCAAACAGAAAAGTAGTGCAAAATAGGGTGGCATACCCTGACACTCACAGCAACACCACCAGTGATGAACACATCAAGGTATCTTTTTTCAGAGGTGCAGAAATTTTTTTTTCAAATAAAGCGTACCAAGACTCACACGTGTAAATCATGCGCCGTTCCTATCAAGGTATCTTTGTGCAGTTGGTCAAGCAATCTCATTCCAAGTGGTGGTATACCATAAAAACGAAAAAATTTATTGGGCTCCACAAGCTCCACAATGGAGTATACAAAAATACAATACACACATGGAAAAGGGAAGGGAATCCCCTGTGAGTCTTGGTACGCTTTATTTGAAAAAAAAATTTCTGCACCTCTGAAAAAAGATACCTTGATGTGTTCATCACTGGTGGTGTTGCTGTGAGTGTCAGGGAATGCCACCCTATTTTGCACTACTTTTCTGTTTGGCTTAAAACACCAATTAAATTGCCGCATTACATAGTGTAAGTCCGATACAGATTGCTTCTCCTGTATTCTAAATTGATATCTAGACAGGAGATTTTATTCACCAGTCCCTTACATCAAATACATACTACACATTGGTTTTTCCCTTTTTTTCTTTTATTCTATTTCGTGATGCTAAAACTTTGAGGATATATGATACAACTTAGAAGACAGAATTTCTTACCGTGACAACTGAGTAAAGATACCTTGATAGGAATCGTTTAACATCATCAAGAGTGAGTTGGGGTACGCTGTGCACAAGTGAACAACACATTTTAAAGAAACCTTTATGTACTTCATATCCCCTACTTTTCTGTGAGTTTTTGGGTACGCTCTACATATTGACGTTTTATCCCCTCCCTATCGGTCTTATCTCTACGCACTCTAAGGGTGAACAGACACGACATCTGATGATATAAAGATACCTTTATATGTATATATCCACCTATCACTGAGTGAGTGGGGTACGATAGATTTGGATATCAAAGTCTACTCATCCAAAGACATTTTTTCATCTATTTATTGTTGTGAAATACTACACATTGGTTGTCCTGTTATTTTTCTTTGTTTCATATCTACGAGTCGGATCCCACACACTTAGAAAGCTGGACAGAGACATCTGAGTCCGCACATCCAATCAGGAACGTAATTTTTCCGCTTTTTCTGTTGTTTGCGCTGTGTGTACTAGGAAGGTTTATTTTTGTTATATCTATTCTTGTCCTGTAAATGTGGTGACATTTATTCTAAACCATCAAGTACTAGAGCTGCATTGCGCCATTTGAGGCACTTTCCTATTCTTTTGTTAGGATCAAAAGGGCAGTTTGAGGAATTGATGAGTGAGGTAAATAGTGGAGATCCTAATATCAAGTTCACTTATAATATTCAACCCACATTAATTCATTTTTTGGATGTGACTGTTTCTTTAAGGAATAACAGGGTGGTAACATCTCTCTATACAAAACCTACGGATTGTAATACTCTCCTGCATGCATCTAGCTTCCATCCCACTCCGTTAATTAATGGCTTGCCATTCTCTCAGTTTCTCCGCATACACAGAATTTGTAGTGATGAGGAAGATGAGAAACAACAGTTACAAATTATGCGTGCTAAATTTCTGCAGAGGGGATATTCGAGTCAGTTACTTACAAAAGCCATGGAACGGGCTCTAACTATGCCTAAAATTCCAGAAGTAAAACATGGTGATGACCATCAGGCAAATACACTTGTCTGGGTTAATAGTTACAACACTGGTAGTAAACAGATAAGTGCTGAGGCCAAACGATATTGGCCTATAGTACAAAATGATCAGAAACTGCCATCACTACAGAGTAAGAGACTTATGCCATGTCACCAGAGAGGGAGAAACATAAGGGACTCAATAGTAGTGACAGATATTACTAGATTAAAGAACACACAGCCACACTTTCTGTCAAAAAAACCCAGGGTATATAGATGTTTAGGGTGTACAACGTGTTTATACTTGGAGGTAGAAAATTACTTTATGCATCCGTTTACGGGTAAAAAGATACAGATTAAGCATGTGTTAACATGCAGTAGTAAGTATATTGTTTACTTTATAAGATGTCCCTGTGATAAAATTTATGTTGGTAAATCAATTAGAACATTTAAGGAAAGGATGGCACAACATAGGAGCGCAATACAACAGAGTCTCATGGGCAAGAATATAGATCAACCAGTTGCCAAACATTTTAAATCAGCAGGGCATACATTAGCGCAACTCAAATATAAAATTATAGATCATGTTCCTGAGAATAGCCGTGGAGGGGATCGTGATAGAATCCTCCTCCAGAAAAAACAAGGTGGATTTATGCATTAAATACTTTACAGCCAAACGGGCTGAATGAATATTTATCTTTTAACTGTTTTCTATGAATCTGTTTATATTATGTGATACATTTGTGCTACAGTTCTGGTTTAGATGTATTCTAATATTATATGAAGACGATTTTTCAAACTGTTTACATGGTGATGGGTTTATACAAACTTGTATGTTTAGTGCTGACGTAGATACGGTGGACGAGGGTCTGCGGTAGATGTCGTCAGTCCTAATCAGAATTGGCGCCTTGGTGCACCGGTACACTGTGGGTGAAATTGACTACTTAAGGTAGGAATGTTGTTGTACTACTTTATTCCTGACGACGGTTTTGATTAATAAAACCGAAACGTAGAACTATGGATAGTACGTTTGGTTTTTAAGTACCCGTGGAGTGCCGCCGCTCGAAAGTGGAACTTTGTATATATATATATATATATATATATATAAATAGCAGCCATGACCGGGACTCCTAATTCCAAACAATGTAATTGCCCTAGTGCCATCCAATGTACAAGTTGCAGAGGTGGAAGGCGGGGGTGTGGTATGTTAGGTAGATTAGACTTAGGTCGACAGTGTCTAGGTTGACCAATATTGGTTGACGGTAAGTAGGTCGACAGGGACTCTAGGTCGACATGTACTAGGTCGACGTGAGAAAAGGTCGACATGAGTTTTTTACTTATTTTGGTGTCGTTTTCTCCGTACAGTGACCGAGAACCCTAATTAGTACACTGTGTCCCCTCGCATGGCTTGCTTTGCTTGCCATACTTCAGGCAAGGTGCCTTGCTCTGCTACCGCTGCGCTCAGCACAGGTTACCTTTCCCAATTGTAGTCCACGTGGATTGTAAAGTATGAAAAAGTAAAAAAAAATTATTTAAAAAAAAAACTCATGTCAACCTTTTGTCATGTTGACCTAGAATATGTCGACCTAGAGTCCCTGTCAACCTAGAAACCATGTCGACCTACTTACTGTCGACTGATAGTGGTCTACCTAGACAGTGTCGACCTACTTACTATCGACCTAAAGACCGGATCTCGAAGGCGGCACTCACAGGTGTATAACCTTAGTATAGCAGTCTGGCGACTTTAAGGCAGGTCAACGTTTCATTTTTATTCACAAAAATTACAAAAAAAGAGAGGTATAGGATCAGGAGAGATCCATTGTGACAATTTTGTGTTTTATGTAACTGCTGCCAATTTTATTAACAATAAACGATTACCTTTGGTCGATGTAGTGGTGTGTTCCTTGGAATAAATGCCCCAAAAATCCAGGTTTTATCAGTTGTGAATTGAAGCTTTAATTGGGTTGTTATATAATCTTGAAGGTTGACCCATAGAGCCTGCACTTGCAGGCAATACCAAAAACAGTGTATTATATCTGCATTAGTCCTTCCACATTTGTAACAATTAGCATTTTGGGCGTCCCTTATGAAAAATGTTAGTTTTGGAGTAAGGTACACTCTGTGTAATATTTTTGATGCATTTCAGCATAGGATACAGAAATCAGTTGCTTGTTTAACATAAGAATTTACTCACCGGTAATTCTATTTCTCGTAGTCCGTAGTGGATGCTGGGGACTCCGTAAGGACCATGGGGAATAGACGGGCTCCGCAGGAGACTGGGCACTCTATAGAAAGATTTAGGACTATCTGGTGTGCACTGGCTCCTCCCCCTATGACCCTCCTCCAAGCCTCAGTTAGGAACTGTGCCCGGAAGAGCTGACACAATAAGGAAGGATTTTTGAATCCCGGGTAAGACTCATACCAGCCACACCAATCACACCATGTAACACGTGATAGGAACCCCGGTTAACAGTATGATAACAAAAGGGGCCTCTGAAGAGATGGCTCACAACAAAACCCAATATTTGTAACAATAACTATGTACAGGTATTGCAGACAATCCGCACTTGGGATGGGCGCCCAGCATCCACTACGGACTACGAGAAATAGAATTACCGGTGAGTAAATTCTTATTTTCTCTGACGTCCTAGTGGATGCTGGGGACTCCGTAAGGACCATGGGGATTATACCAAAGCTCCCAAACGGGCGGGAGAGTGCGGATGACTCTGCAGCACCGAATGAGAGAATTCCAGGTCCTCCTCAGCCAGGGTATCAAATTTGTAGAATTTTGCAAACGTGTTTGCCCCCGACCAAGTAGCTGCTCGGCAAAGTTGTAAAGCCGAGACCCCTTGGGCAGCCGCCCAAGATGAGCCCACCTTCCGTGTGGAATGGGCTTTTACAGATTTAGGCTACGGTAAGCCTACCGCAGAATGCGCCAGCTGAATAGTGCTACAAATCCAGCGCGCAATAGACTGCTTAGAAGCAGGAGCACCCAGCTTGGTGGGTGCATACAGGATAAACAGCGAGTCAGTCTTTCTGACTCCAGCCGTCCTGGAAATATAAATTTTTAGGGCCCTGACTACGTCCAGCAACTTGGAATCCTCCAAGTCCCTAGTAGCCGCAGGCACCACAATAGGTTGGTTCAAGTGAAAAGCTGAGACCACCTTTGGGAGAAACTGAGGACGAGTCCTCAATTCTGCCCTATCCATATGGAAAATCAGATAAGGGCTTTTACAAGACAAAGCCGCCAATTCTGAAACCCGCCTGGCCGACGCCAGGGCCAACAGCATGACCACTTTCCACGTGAGATATTTTAAATCCACAGTCTTAAGTGGTTCGAACCAATGTGATTTCAGGAATGCCAAAACCACATTGAGATCCCAAGGTGCCACTGGGGGCACAAAAGGAGGCTGAATATGCAGTACTCCTTTGACAAAAGTCTGAACTTCAGGCAGTGAAGCCAGTTCTTTTTGGAAGAAAATCGACAGAGCCGAAATCTGGACCTTTATGGACCCCAATTTGAGGCCCAACGTCACCCCTTCTTGCAGGAAGTGCAGGAATCGACCCAGTTGAAATTCCTCCGTCGGGGCCTTCATGGCCTCACACCAAGCAACATATTTTCGCCAAATGCGGTGATAATGTCTTGCGGTGACATCCTTCCTGGCTTTGATCAGGGTAGGGATGACTTCCTCCGGAATACCCTTTTCCTTCAGGATCCGGTGTTCAACCGCCATGCCGTCAAACGCAGCCGCGGGAAGTCTTGGAACAGACAGGGTCCCTGCTGCAGCAGGTCTTGTCTGAGCGGCAGAGGCCAAGGGTCCTCTGTAAGCATCTCTTGAAGTTCCGGGTACCAAGCTCTTCTTGGCCAATCCGGAACCACGAGTATGGTTTTCACTCCTCGCCTTCTTATTATTCTCAGTACCTTGGGTATGAGAGGTAGAGGAGGAAACACATAAACCGACTGGTACACCCATGGTGTCACTAGAGCGTCCACCGCTATCGCCTGAGGGTCTCTTGACCGGGCGCAATATCTTTTCAACTTCTTGTTGAGGCGGGACGCCATCATGTCTACCTGTGGTTTTTCCCACCGGTTGACCAGCATTTGGAAGACTTCTGGATGAAGTCCCCATTCTCCCGGGTGGAGGTCGTGCCTGCTGAGGAAGTCTGCTTCCCAGTTGTCCACTCCCGGAATGAACACTGCCGTCAGTGCTAACACATGATTCTCTGCCCATCTGAGAATCCTTGTGGCTTCTGCCATCGCCATCCTGCTTCTCGTGCCGCCCTGTCTGTTTACATGGGCGACTGCCGTGATGTTGTCTGACTGGATCAGTACCGGCTGGTTTTGAAGCAGAGGTCTTACCTGGCTTAGGGCATTGTAAATGGCCCTTAGCTCCAGGATATTTATGTGAAGAGAAATCTCCTGATTTGACCACAGTCCTTGGAAATTTCTTCCCTTTGTGACTGCCCCCCAGCCCAGAAGGCTGGCATCCGTGGTCACCAGGACCCAGTTCTGTATTCCGAATCTGCGGCCCTCTAGTAGATGAGCCCTCTGCAGCCACCACAGCAGCGATACCCTGGTTCTGGCCGATAGGGTTATCCGCTGTTGCATCTGGAGATGGGACCCGGACCATTTGTCCAACAGGTCCCACTGGAACGTCCTTGCGTGGAACCTTCCGAATGGAATTGCTTCGTACGAAGCTACCATTTTTCCCAGGACTCGTGTGCATTGATGTACCGACACTTTTCCTGGTTTTAGGATGTCTCTGACCAGAGATGACAATTCCTCTGCTTTTTCCAGTGGAAGAAACACTCTTTTCTGGTCTGTGTCCAGAATCATTCCCAGGAACAGAAGACGTGTCGTCGGGACCAGCTGTGACTTTGGAATGTTTAGAATCCAGCCGTGCTGTTGTAGCACTTCCTGAGAAAGTGCCACCCCCACTATCAACTGTTCTTTGGACCTCGCCTTTATCAGGAGATCGTCCAAGTACGGGATAATTAAAACTCCCTTCTTGCGAAGGAGTATCATCATTTCGGCCATTACCTTGGTAAAGACCCTCGGTGCCGTGGATAACCCAAACGGCAGCGTCTGGAACTGATAGTGACAGTCCTGTACCACAAATCTGAGGTACTCCTGGTGCGGGGGGTAAATGGGGACATGCAGGTACGCATCCTTGATGTCCAGGGATACCATGTAATCCCCCTCCTCCAGGCTCGCAATAACCGCCCTGAGCGATTCCATCTTGAACTTGAACCTTTTGATATAAATGTTCAAGGCTTTTAAATTTAAGATGGGTCTCACCGAACCGTCCGGTTTCGGTACCACTAACATTGTGGAGTAGTAACCCTTTCCTTGCTGAAGGAGGGGTACCTTGACAATCACTTTCTGTGAATACAGTTTTTGAATAGCCACCAACACTGCCTCCCTGGCAGAGGGAGTTGCCGGCAAGGCAGATTTTAGGAAACGGCGGGGGGGAGACGTCTCGAATTCCAGCCTGTACCCCTGAGATACTACTTGAAGGACCCAGGGATCCACTTGTGAGAGAGCCCACTGTGTGCTGAAAAACCTGAGACGTGCCCCCACCATTCCCGATTCCGCCTGAGCAGCCCCAGCGTCATGCTGTGGACTTACCGGACGCAGGGGAGGACTTCTGCTCCTGGTAACTAGCTGTGTGCTGCAGCTTTTTCCCCCTTCCTCTGCCCCTCGGCAGAAAGGATGAGCCTCTAGCCCGCTTAGTTTTCTGGGGCCGAAAGGACTGTACCTGATAATACGGTGCTTTCTTTTGCTGTGGGGTAGCCTGTGGCAAAAAAGTCGAATTCCCAGCAGTAGCTGTAGAAACGAGGTCTGAAAGACCTTCCCCAAAAAGTTCCACCCCTTTATAGGGTAAAACTTCCATGTGCCGCTTGGAGTCGGCATCACCTGACCATTGCCTCCATAACCCCCGTCTGGCGGCAATGGACATAGCGCTTATTTTTGATGCCAGCCGGCAAATATCCCTCTGTGCATCACGCATGTATAAGACCGCGTCTTTTATATGGTCAATCGTTAGCAAAATATTGTCCCTATCCATGGTATCAATGTTTTCCGACAGGGAGTCTGACCACGCAGCAGCAGCACTGCACATCCAAGCTGATGCAATAGCAGGTCTTAATATAATGCCAGTGTGTGTGTATATAGCTTTTAGGGTACTTTCCTGCTTTCTATCAGCAGGTTCTTTTAGGGCGGCCGTATCCGGAGACGGTAGTGCCACCTTCTTTGGTAAGCGTGTCAGCGCTTTATCTACCCTAGGGGGTGTTTCCCAGCGTGACCTATCCTCTGGCGGGAAAGGGTACGCAGCCATTAACCGTTTAGAAATGATCAATTTCTTATCTGGGGAAGTCCACGCTTCCTCACACACCTCATTTAATTTGTCAGATGCAGGAAAAACTACTGGTAGTTTTTTCTCACCAAACATAATACCCTTTTTTGTGGTACCTGGGGTATCATCAGAAATGTGTAATACATTTTTCATAGCCTCAATCATATAACGGGTGGATCTATTGGAGGGTACACTCGTCTCATCATCGTCGACACTGGAGTCGGTATCCGTGTCGACATCTGTATCTGTCATCTGAGGTAGCGGGCGTTTTATAGCCCCTGATGACATTTGAGACGCTTGGACAGGCACAAGCTGAGTAGCCGGCTGTCCTATGTCGTCAAACCTTTTATGTAAGGAGCTGACACTGTCACGTAATTCCTTCCATAAGTCCATCCACACTGGTGTCGACCCCGCAGGGGGTGACATCACATTCACAGGCATTTGCTCCGCCTCCACATCATTATCCTCATCATACATGTCGACACAGCAGTACCGACACACAGCAGACACACAGGGAATGCTCTTACAGAGGACAGGACCCCACAAAGCCCTTTGGGGAGACAGAGGGAGAGTATGCCAGCACACACCAGGGCGCTATATAACACAGGGATATCACTATACAGAGTGTTTTCCCCTATAGCTGCCTATAATATATATATACTGCGCCTAAATTGTGCCCCCCCTCTCTTTTTTACCCTTTCTGTAGTGCAGGACTGCAGGGGAGAGCCAGGGAGCTTCCTTCCAGCGGAGCTGTGAGGGAAAAATGGCGCCAGTGTGCTGAGGGAGTTGGCTCCGCCCCTTTTTCGGCAGGCTTTCTCCCGCTATTTTATCGTTTCTGGCAGGGGTTAATATACACCTATATAGCCTCTGGGGCTATATATGGTGTTAGTTTTGCCAGCTAAGGTGTTACTATTGCTGCTCAGGGCGCCCCCCCCCCCCCCCCCCCAGCGCCCTGCACCCATCAGTGACCGCAGTGTGTGGTGTGCATGAGGAGCAATGGCGCACAGCTGCAGTGCTGTGCGCTACCTTGGAGGAGACAGAAGTCTTCAGCCGCCGATTTTCCGGACCACCTTCTTGTTTCTGGCTCTGTAAGGGGGACGGCGGCGCGGCTCCTGGAACGGACGACGAGGTCGGGTCCTGTGTTCGATCCCTCTGGAGCTAATGGTGTCCAGTAGCCTAAGAAGCCCAAGCTACCACCACTTAGGTAGGTTCGCTTCTTCTCCCCTTAGTCCCTCGTTGCAGTGAGCCTGTTGCCAGCAGGTCTCACTGAAAATAAAAAACCTAAACTATACTTTCTTCTAGGAGCTCAGGAGAGCCCCTAGTGTGCATCCAGCTCAGCCGGGCACAGAAATCTAACTGAGGCTTGGAGGAGGGTCATAGGGGGAGGAGCCAGTGCACACCAGATAGTCCTAAATCTTTCTATAGAGTGCCCAGTCTCCTGCGGAGCCCGTCTATTCCCCATGGTCCTTACGGAGTCCCCAGCATCCACTAGGACGTCAGAGAAATAAAGATGTGCATCAATAATAGAATTCATTGATAGTGAGGGAAATTCAGTTTTCCATTTCAATAAACCAACAGAGCCAGAGTCTATGTTCAGCAAAGGTCGGAAATGAGAACATATAAGAAATGGGAGAAAACCCTCCCATGCACCTACGCAACACTTTATCAAGACTACATTCCCTATCATTGTCTTTTAGTTTATGTATAATAGTCTGGACATAACTAGAAGCTTGTAAAAATGGAAATAGAGGTGTTGTGCTATGAGGAAACTTCTCCTGTAATTGAGCTCATGTGAGCAAAGCCCAAGTTTCCGGGTGTAAGAACTGTTAAGATACAGTAGGTAAGGCCTCCCCAGTGGCGTAACTACTGCCCCCGCAGCCCTCGCGGTGGCTTGGGGGCGAGGGGCTGCGGGGGCGCCACTGATTTAGCACAGATTGACATGCGGACGAGCGTCCGCATGTCAATCTGCTCCTACTAACCCTCCCTGCCGTGTTGGAGGGACACGGAGGGCACAGCGTGCGCCTCTCCTGTGTCTCTCCTGCATCATCTCCGGCGGCCGCGGGCCTAATAGAAGAAGTGCCGGTTCGTGAGCCAATCAGAGCTCACGAACGGCACTTTGTTTATTAGACCCGCGGCCGCCGGAGATGATGCAGGAGGGATACAGGAGAGGCGCGCGCTGTGCCCTCCGTGTCCCTCCAACACAAACCAGCGGGGGAGCAGCAGCGGCGGCGGGGGAGGGGGCATATCTGGCACTGGGGGCATATGTGGCACTGGGGGGGGGGGGGGAATCTGGCACTGGGAGCATATCTGGCACTGGGGGGGGTAATATCTGGCACTGGGGGGAATATCTGACACTGGGGGCATATGTGGCACTGGGGGGGGGAATTCTGGCACTGGGAGCATAGCTGGCACTGGTGGGGAATATCTGGCACTGGGGGCATATGTGGCACTGGGGGGGGATATCTGGCACTGGGGGCATATGTGGCACTGAGGGGGAATATCTGGCACTGGGGGCATATGTGGCACTGGGGGGGTATATGTGTACCTGGCACATAGCGGGGGAGGCTATATTGTGCACTGGGGTCATGTGAGTACCTGGCACCGTGGGGTAATATCTGGCACTGGGGACATATGTGGCACTGGGAGCACAGCCCTAGCAACAAGCACTACCCCCTAGCAACGAGCATGACACCCAGTGCATGAAACCCCTGGCAACGAGCATGACACCCAGTGCATGAAACCCCTGGCAACGAGCATGACACCCAGTGCATGAAACACCTGGCAACGAGCATGACACCCAGTGCATGAAACCCCTGGCAACGAGCATGACACCCTGAGCATGAAAACCCCTGGCAACGAGCAGGTAATTTAAAAGTAATTAGAAGCCTTACTGTAGGACTTAATGTGTAATGGGCATTTCGGTGTGTGGCATAATGTATCACGGACATTGCGGTGTGTGTCATAATGTGTCACAGGCATTACGGTGTGTGGCATACTGTATCACGGGCATTGTGGTATGTGGTATAATGTCTCAGGGTCATTGCAGTGTGGCATAATGTATAACGGGCATTGCGGTGTGTAGCATAGGGTATAACGGGCATTGCGGTATGTGTCAGGCATTACGGTGTGTTGTATACTATATCACGGGCATGTGGTATGTGGTATAATGTATCAGGGGCATTGCAGTGTGTAGCATAATGTATAACGGGCATTGCGATTCCTGTCATAATGTGTCAGGCATTACGGTGTGTTGTATACTATATCACGGGCATTGTGGTATGTGGTATAATGTATCAGGGGCATTGCAGTGTGTAGCATAATGTATAACGGGCATTGCGATTCCTGTCATAATGTGTCGGGGGCATTACGGTGTGTGGCATAATGTGTCGGGGGCATTATGGTGTGTGCATATTGTGTCATGTGCATTATTGTGTGTGGCATAATGTCTAAGGGCCATTGCAGTATGTGGCATAATGTATACTGGGCATTACTATAAGGAGGAAAAATTACAAATAATGTAAGGGGCATGAATCAGGATTATTTTTTCTTTCCAGTGGTGGCTAACGTCTGGGCGTGCAGGTTGGAAAACTGGGGAATAACATAGTCTTTTCCTGCAAAGCCACGCCCCTTTATGTGAAGCCACGCCCATCCCAACGAAGCCACACACCCTATTTTGCAGCGCGCGTTACCTCTTTAATAGTGCCAATTATGGGGGATTGGGGGGGGGTGGGTTGGGCGCCGAAGAATTTTTTGGCTTGGGGGAGAAAAATTTCTAGTTACGCCACTGGGCCTCCCGTATGTCAAGTTTTAAAAATAGGGGAGGACTTTTGCGGCATAAAATCCGGGTTACCCCCACAGTGGCAAAACTACTGATATATATCTAGTTAAAGATATTACGGACAGTTCTCCAAGACAAACAGGTGGAGTGAATTAGTATGTTGCCAGTGATGATGGGAGGTAGTGATTGTGGAGGAGTGTGTAAAATAGCGATAATATTCCAATCTGGTACAAAAGCTTGTTTCATGTGTTTCATGGCATAGGTGTAAAACCCAGTAATCCAGTCCAGGGCTATTATATAATTTGCGGCCAGGGCCTAGGACTTTAAACATGGGAGGTTAATCCCTCCCAAGTCTTTCTTTTGTTGCAGTTTATAAAGGGATATTCATGGCCTTTTGCCCGCCCAAATACATTTTGTTAATGCTTTATTCAGAGCGACTATAGCACGTTTGGGTGGGATTACTGGAAGCATTTATAAAAGATAAAGGAATCTTGGGAAACATATGATTTTATATAAATGACATCAGCCAGTGTAGGTTAAAGGGAGATGAGCCCATCTTGCCCTATCAGAAAGTGGGAAGGGATTTTAATATGCAAATATTTAAGGCAGTTATGGGGCGCCCAGCGAAATGGAAAGGATGATCCCCATCTCAACTTTACTTGGGGGAAAAAGGCCAATGCTTCAGTTTTAGAGTCATTAATTTTAAATCCCACTATCAACTTGAAAGTATCTAACAGTGAAGTTAAGTTGCTGTTTTTAGGTTCGCAAAATAGAGTAAGAGGTTGTCGGCAAAGGTTGAGAACCTAATTTGAGATTGAGCTACCTTAATGCCTCTCCACCTAGATTCCTTGATAAAGTGCCTGAAGAGTGGGTCTAGGGCCAGATTAAATAACAGGGGAAAAGAGGACAGCCTTGTTTTGTGCCTCTAAACAAACAAAAGGGACAGGTATGTAAAGCATTTATAGTCAAAAATGCTTTGGGTTGTTGATATAAAGTATTAAATCCAAGCCAAAACCTTGAAAATGAAAAATTCGGTTTAGATGAACCCAAGAGACCTGATCAAACACTTTATCAGCATCACAACTCAGGACAATATTTTCTGTCTCATGGCCTTGGTGTGTTTACATCATAGCAGCCAGAAGCATACGTACATTGGCCCTCATTCCGAGTTGTTCGCTCGGTATTTTTCATCGCATCGCAATGAAAATCCGCTTAGTACGCATGCGCAATGTTCGCACTGCGACTGCGCCAAGTAACTTTGCTATGTAGAAAGTATTTTTACTCACGGCTTTTTCATCGCTCCGGCGAACGTAATGTGATTGACAGGAAATGGGTGTTACTGGGCGGAAACACGGCGTTTCAGGGGCGTGTGGCTGAAAACGCTACCGTTTCCGGAAAAAACGCAGGAGTGGCTGGAGAAACGGTGGGAGTGCCTGGGCGAACGCTGGGTGTGTTTGTGACGTCAACCAGGAACGACAAGCACTGAACTGATCGCACAGGCAGAGTAAGTCTGGAGCTACTCTGAAACTGCTAAGTAGTTAGTAATCGCAATATTGCGAATACATCGGTCGCAATTTTAAGAAGCTAAGATTCACTCCCAGTAGGCGGCGGCTTAGCGTGTGTAACTCTGCTAAATTCGCCTTGCGACCGATCAACTCGGAATGAGGGCCATTGGCCCTCATTCCGAGTTGTTCGCTCGGTATTTTTCATCGCATCGCAGTGAAAATCCGCTTAGTACGCATGCGCAATGTTCGCACTGCGACTGCGCCAAGTAACTTTACTATGATGAAAGTATTTTTACTCACGGCTTTTTCTTCGCTCCGGCGATCGTAATGTGATTGACAGGAAATGGGTGTTACTGGGCGGAAACACGGCGTTTCAGGGGCGTGTGGCTGAAAACGCTACCGTTTCCGGAAAAAACGCAGGAGTGGCCGGAGAAACGGTGGGAGTGCCTGGGCGAACGCTGGGTGTGTTTGTGACGTCAACCAGGAACGACAAGCACTGAAATGATCGCACAGGCAGAGTAAGTCTGGAGCTACTCTGAAACTGCTAACTCGTTTGTAATCGCAATATTGCGCGTACGTCGGTCGCAATTTTAAGAAGCTAAGATTCACTCCCAGTAGGCGGCGGCTTAGCGTGTGTAACTCTGCTACATTCGCCTTGCGAGCGAACAACTCGGAATGAGGGCCTTTATGTACTGAGTGACGGTTCCTAAGAAAGCCTATTTGTGCAGGATGGAGAAGTTTAGGTAAAATTAATTGGAGACGAGTGGCTCTTAGTTTCGTAAATATTTTAAAATCTTGATTCAATAGAGAGATGGGTTTATAAGACGTGACCAGCTCATGATCTTTATTGGGCTTAGGAAGCACTATCATTCTAGCTATGTTAAAGTCTAGAGGAGCAGTATGGCCCTGAAGAATAGAATTAAACAACTTTGTAAGGTAGGGGAGAACTTGTGAAGAGAGACGTTTGTAATAGGCTGCTGAGAATCCGTCAGGGCCAGGTGTTTTGCCTGTAGGCATTGATTTGATAATTAAGGGGGTTACACACGGGCCCTCATTCCGAGTTGTTCGCTCGCAAGCTGCTTTTAGCAGCTTTGCACACGCTAAGCCACCGCCTACTGGGAGTGAATCTTAACTTATCAAAATTGCGAACGAAAGATTAGCAGAATTGCGAATAGACACTTCTTAGCAGTTTCTGAGTAGCTCCACACTTACTCAGCATCTGCGATCAGTTCAGTCAGTTTCGTTCCTGGTTTGACGTCACAAACACACCCAGCGTTCGCCCAGACACTCCTCCGTTTCTCCAGCCACTCCCGCGTTTTTCCCAGAAACGGTAGCGTTTTTTCGCACACACCCATAAAACGGCCAGTTTCCGCCCAGAAACACCCACTTCCTGTCAATCACATTACGATCACCAGAACGAAGAAAAAACCTCGTAATGCCGTGAGTAAAATACCTAACTGCATAGCAAATTTACTTGGCGCAGTCGCACTGCGGACATTGCGCATGCGCATTAGCGACTAATCGCTCCGTTGCGACAAAAAAATAACGAGCGAACAACTCGGAATGACCCCCACGGAGCGATGTTCAGCTAATTTCTAAGCAATCGTTATCGCCGGTGCTAGATTGGCCTGCATGCAGGCACAGGGTATATGCAATTGCGGTCGAATTCCCGGAAAAAAAACGGGACATTTTCGCCCAAAAAAAAAATTCGACAATGCAATTCAGTACTTTTTCGTCAAAAAACGGACTTTCAAAATTCGACTTTTTGAAATTCGACATTTGTCAAATTCGACATTTCTGCAATGGTACAAATGCGACAATTCGACAAAAGTATATTCAATTGAAGATTGTAAATTCGACAACAGTGCTTTTAGACAGTAAATTCGTCATTTTCAATCCGCCACACTTTGCTGGCAGAATCTAATAAAAAAATTTAAAAACATGTTTTTTTTTGTGTTTTTTTAATTAGTAATAGCATATCTATTTATATTAGAAGGGATTAGGTACTTGGTTTGTCTATTTTGGAGGCACAAGTATTATTTATATATTTAAAAAAAAAATAAAAAATATATATATATATATATATATATATATATTTTTTTTTTTTTTTAATGGAATGGTAAAAATCAGAAAAAAAAATGCGTGGGGTCCCCCCTCCTAAGCATAACCAGCCTCGGGCTCTTCGAGCCGGTCCTGGTTCTAAAAATCTGGGGGGAAAACTGACATGGGATCCCCCGTATTTTTAAAACCAGCTCCGGGCTCTGCGCCTGGTGCTGGTGCAAAAAATACGGGGGACAAAAAGAGTAGGGGTCCCCCATATTTTTTACACCAGCATCGGGCTCCACTAGCTGGGTAGATAATGCCACAGCCGGGCGTCACTTTTATACATCGCCCTGCGGCTGTGGCATTAAATACGCAACTAGTCACCCCTGGCCGGGGAACCCTGGAGGAGTGGGGACCCCTTCAATCAAGGGGTCCCCCCCCTCCAGCCACCCAAGGGCCAGGGGTGAAGCCCGAGGCTGTCCCCCCCCATCCAAGGGCTGCGGATGGGGGGCTGATAGCCTTTGGAAAAATGAAAGAATATTGTTTTTTTTCCAGTAGTACTACAAGTCCCAGCAGGCCTCCCCCGCAAGCTGGTACTTGGAGAACCACAAGTACCAGCATGCGGGAGAAAAACGGGCCCGCTGGTACCTGTAGTTCTACTGGGGAAAAAATACCCAAATAAAAACAGGACACGCACACCGTGAGAGTAAAACTTTATTTCACACATGTCTACACACACATACTTACCTATGTTCACATGCCGACCTCTGTCCCCTTGTCCAAGTAGAATCCACGGTGTACCTGAAAATAAAATTATACTCACCTGATCCAGTGTCCTGTGGTCTTTTATTATAATCCACGTACTTGGCAACAACAAAAAAACGAACACCCGGACCAGGCGGACTGAAAGGGGTCCCATGTTTACACATGGGACCCCTTTCCCCGAATGCAGAGACCCCCCCGTGACTGCTGTCACAGAAAGGTCCCTTTAGCCAATCAGGAAGCGCCACTTCATGGCACTCTCCTGATTGGCTGTATGCGCGTCTGAGCTGGCAGACAGCGCATCGCACAGCTCCCTCCATTAGTTTCAATGGTGGGAACTTTGCGGTCAGCGGTGGGGTTACCCGCGGTCAGCCGCTGACCGCGGGTGACCTCACCGCTGACCGCAAAGTTCCCACCATTGAAAGTAATGGAGGGGGCTGTGCAATGCGCGTCTGAGCTCAGACGTGCAGAGCCAATCAGGTGAGTGCCACGAAGTAGCGCTTCCTGATTGGCTGAAGGGACCTTTCTGTGACAGCAGTCACAGGGGGGTCTCTGCATTCGTGGAAAGGGGTCCCATGTGTAAACATGGGACCCCTTTCAGTCCGCCTGGTCCGGGTGTTCGTTTTTTTGTTTTGCCAAGTACGAGGATTACAAATCACAGGACACTGGATTGAGGTGAGTATAATTTTATTCACAGGTACCCCGGATCGTCGGCGACATTGCAGACGTGGCAGTCGGCGGGTCAACATAGGTAAGTATGTATGTGTCGGCATGTATAAAATAAACTTTTACTTTTACGGTGTGTGTCTCCTGTTTTTATTTGGGTATTTTTTTCCAGTAGAACTACAGGTACCAGCGGGCCCGTTTTTCCACCCGCATGCTGGTACTTGTGGTTCTCCAAGTACCAGCTTGCGGGGGAGGCTTGCTGGGACTTGTAGTTCTTCTGGAAAAACCAATATTCATTAATTTTACTCAAGGCTATCAGCCCCCCATCCGCAGCCCTTGGATGGGGGGGACAGCCTCGGGCTTCACCCCTGGCCCTTAGGTGGCTGGGGGGGACCCCTTGATTGAAGGGGTCCCCACTCCTCCAGGGTAGCCCGGGCAGGGGTGACTAGTTGGATATTTAATGCCACGGCCGCAGGGCGCTGTATAAAAGTGACCCCCGGCTGTGGCATTATCTGTCCAGCTAGTGGAGCCCGATGCTGGGGTAAAAATACGGGGGACCCCTACGCTTTTTGTCCCCCGTATTTTTTGCACCAGCACCAGGCGCACAGCCCGTTGCTGGTTTTAAAAACACGGGGGATCCCATGTCAGTTTTTTCCCCGGATTTTTAGAACCAGGACCGGCTCGAAGAGCCCAAGCTGGTTATGCTTAGGAGGGGGGACCCCACGCAATTTTTTTCGGGTTTTTTACCACTTTTTCAAGTTTTTTTAACATTTTTACAAATCTAATCAAAATCCGTCAAATCGGCCGTTTTTCGACAGCGGGACTGTCTAATCCGTTTTTTATTGAATATGTTGAATTCCGGCACCCACCTGCCGGAATTCGACGGTCGAATTGTGTCGAATTAAAAAACGGGTGAAAAATTGCCGCGATTCGCCGGCAATTGCATATACCCCACGGCAATTGCATATATATATCTAGCAGGTTGCTCATTTCAATGCTGGTTGAAATGAGCAGCCCCCCGTGTCCATCCCCTCCTCGCTCAACAAATCGCGCTGTGCTGAGCGGGGGGAGAGATGTGTGCTGATCGGTCTGTGCTAGATCGCTCAGCACACATCTCTGTGCAAATCTCCCCATCAGTACAGCCCTTTAGATATTCTCTGTTTTCAGTGTTAAGTTTAGGGAGTCCTGTCTGATCTATAATGTCTAAACGAGGCGTTGGAGAATCTGGAGGCACCTGATATAATTTTTAAAAAAAGGAAAGGAATTAATCACTGATGCTATCTGGATGAGTAGTAAGTAAACCGCGGGTATTTCAAATTGCAATAATGGGTGTAGTAGCATTTGATGATTTTACTACATTCGCTAATAATTTTCCGGGTCAGTTACCCCATCTGAAATATTTGTTCTTTTGAAAATTCAGATTTATATTGGCTTATTCAGTGCATAGATTGTCACATATGGATCTAGCTTCTCTATATGAGGACCTATTGGTTTCAGAAGGATCTGCCAATAGAGCAAAATAGGTAGACATTACTATATTAGCAGCCAAGGCGAAACATTCCCTAAGTTTATTTTTCTTACCAGCCATGTCACAACTCAAGGTTGAGGCTGACTGGGGGAAGCCTCAGTTGTAGGGGCTGGTGTGTAAGTGAACGCGGTGGAGGTAAGATTAGGTTCCTAGACATGCAGTATGATTAGATACCTTGAACCCGAAGGCGTGACCACAACAACGGAGGAAAATTATAACAGACAGTTTATTGAACACACAGTATAACAATGAGGCAATGAGAAATCATCAACAGTGAGTGCAAAATAAAAATGCAGTACAGTTCCTGGGAATGCAAGTGGCATTTGAGACTGTGGCTATGCAGAACAAGATGGTGAAGTCCTTGCCAATATACGGATTTGGAAAGTCCGTGGCCACAGTTAACCGCTATAATGAGGAACGGCAAGTACTGCACAGTAGGTGGTAAACAGGAGTTTGAAATAGGCATTGATACACTGAGGTTGAAATGATGTAGACAGGATTGCCAGAGACTACCGGATGGAACTGGTGTGAGGAAAGATACGCTGAACTCACCAGTAGAGCAACAGTTCGATGGTGAGCATCGGTAGATACTGTGGTCCAATGTTGTGTGGTATGGTATGCATGACGATATATGAATATCGTTGGAGATGAGATGAAGCACCGCTGAACACCCAAGACTGCTGGAAGGGATGGAATGCTGGAAGCCAGTGACAAATGAACCTTGAAGCTAGGGAGCGATGCAGGGGTGCAGAGCGATAAAGGAATACTGCTGGAGACAGATGGTAACACTCAATACTGCTGGAAGCAATGGAACGCTGGAAGCCAGTGACAAATGTACCTTTGTAGCTAGAGAGCGATGCAGTAGTGCAGAGTGATATAGGAATATCGCTGGAGATGAGATGCAGCAACACTATAGGCAGATGGTAAGATCAATCACTGCTGGAAGCTGAAAGCGACGTGGGTGACACGCTGAAAGCCAGTGACATTTTACCACAGAAGCTAGAGTGCGATGCTGTAGATAACTGGAAACAATAATGATGCCAGGATACCGCTGGAAGCTGGAGGCAGGATAGAACCTGTGCTGGAAGGCGGTATCAGGATAGCAGTAGAAGCCAGGAAGCAGGGCTGGAACACTGCAGGAGTCAGGCTGCTCCGCAAGATGGTGATTGATGCTGGTCTCTCTGGAGAAGCTGAATCACAGGAGCTGGAATACCTGGAAAGTCAAGCTGAGAATTCACCAAACAGGAGAGACATGTTTGCAGGATTGACAACCAAAGCACTGACGATTATCCAGCCCTGGAACAGGATATTTATACCAGCTGGTGAGCAGGGATAGGCTGGATAATTACATAGAGTCCAGACTGCAGCGGATAGGCTGAAAACAACATGTGATGCAAAACAAACATGGCTGTGCCCATGTTTGAAACTGGAGGGTAAGTCTGTTTGTATTCCACATGTGAGATTTGGCAGTAATGGCGGATGAGGCCGCAGAGGCAGGAGACGCCATACTTTGAACAGATGAATGCTTAATATGATGTTGCCATGTCAGCCCTGCTGCGATCACAGAGAAGCACCTTGAGACACAGACATACAGCGCGCTGCCCGCAGACAGCGCAGGTGGAATCCGGGCCTGTAATGCCGGGCCAGTCTCAGAAGGCACTTAGCAGGTAAATAATGGGGGCTGATAACCCGGATCGTGACAGGCCAAGAAAAGGCTTAGAGGCTTGCCAGAAAAGATTACCATCCTCCTCATGGACTAGGTTATCTGTAGTGTAATTCTAAAAAGTCTGAATTAAATAAAGTTTGCAATCATCAGAGTGGGTTAGATAATCTGGGAATCTCCAATTAAAGGAGGTGAGATGCTGGGTTTCTAATTTTCTAATTTAATGGTTAACCAAATCGGGGCATGGTCAGATATCAAAATATCAGCAATAGCTGCATCCTGTACACGATGTAGGAGAGTATTTGATATTAGTCAGTGGTGCAAGTAGAATTTTTTTCTTAGTGGTACTGATAGTAAAACTGGCGTGGTCATGTGTCATGATGGGGCGTGGTCACACGAAACTTGGGGAGTGGCTACATGACAATAGGGCCATGGCAACAAGGCCCCTTACACATTATGCCAAACACTAATACCTATTACACATTATGCCACACACCGTAATGCCCATTACACATTATGCCACACACCGTAATGCCTTACATATTATGCCACACAGTTATGCCACTGACACCATTTTATGTCCCACACACAAAAATTCCGCTTATAAATTATGCCACAGTGATGGGCTGGTGGTATGGAGTACCACCACCATATTTCTTAATGGTACTCCGTACCATCCCGTACCACCCTACACTGATATTAGCCAATAATCCAAACAGGAAAAGCAGTTGGGGGAGCTGGGGGAAAAGGCGTATTCTCCAGATACCGGGTGTAAATATCGCCTGGAATCCAACCGTTGTAAAGAGTCGATAAGTAATGAAAGAGTCTGGGAAGGGGGGGGGGGGGGTTGTATGACCGTGACCTGTTTGTCTGGGACCCTTAGACACATCTAATGAGGGATCTAGGGGAACATTAAGGTTTCCACCATAATCAAAGATCCTTCCACCCAGTTTTGTAATTTTGTATAAATATCAGAGAAATAGAAAGCATTTGGACCCGTGGGAGCATAAATATAAGCAAATGTGAAAGTCTCTCCTATTATCACTTTCAAGAATAGGAATCTTCCTTCCCGGTCTATCCATTCATCCTTAATGGTATAATTAAGGGAAGTGCTAAGCAACACCAGCACTCCATGGTTTCTTTTAGTAGTAAAAGAAGCACTTCTAAATTCCCGTACCCATCTATCTCTTAAGGTGTTGGGATCAGTTAGCTTCCAATGTGTCTCTTGTAAGAAAACGACATCGACATCTGGGCAAAATATTTTGAGATGCATCAGTATCTTTTTCCTTTTTACCAGTGTGTTCAACCCTTCTACATTCCAAAATTATAACTTAATATTTCGTTTAGTGGTTGGATGGGAGGAGTCACGTAATGGGGTAATTATTACTATACAACTCCAACTTTGGGGAACTTTATAAAAGAAAACCATATAAGCGACTTATTTGGTCTGTTGCAGCGAGCAGACAAAGAATGACCTGATAAACCACTGAGCAAATAAGTGTATATGTCAAGAAAAATAAAAAACCCAAATTGTACTTGACTATCAATAGCGAGAGCAAATCGTAACCTGTCAGATTTACCATATTTTAACTGCACCCAAGATGACAGCTTCTGGAGCGGCCTCAATATGTATATGTAACGTATTAGATAATAGAGAAAAGAATTTAACAATGGTAGCATACAGCCACCCAAGCACCATGGAAACTGCTTGAATAAATAAGCTCAACGGAAGCACAGCAACACAAGTACCAGCAATAGTAATATTAAGCACACTCTAAGAATCTTGAATTTTAAATGTACTTATGGAGAAATTGCCACAAAAAATACCTAGAGTCAGTCATTATCATCCACGTAGAACGAGGAGAAGTAGAGGCTAAAGAGAAAAGAAAATTCTGAGCTGTGGTCGGAGAGTCGAAGTAGAAAGCTTTTCCATCTTTAATGACTCCTTGCTTTGTGTGGTATTAGTTTCAACAGACTGTGTTTGTCTATTGTTGTGACTTAGATGAAGATCAGAACACATTTTATGACCAATTTATCCACAAATCCAGGAAATTCCAAAGGGTTCACATGCTTTTTCTTGCAACTGTAATTCAGGAGTTTGAAAATGACCAGTCTGGGGTGTTGTCGAGTAGAATGATGATCGGGTCTAATACGATGCGCCCTTTCTACTTGGAGAGATGATGAGGCCAGTGAAATGCCCAGAGTTTCCGGTATCCAGGTGGAAACCAAGGAATGTATATTTCTGGGTTTGACCGTTTTTGACAGGCCAGTAAGTCGAAGTTTATTTCTTCTATTGCAATTTTCAAGGTCCTCAAGCTTATCGCTAAAAGCCGTAATGGCGGAATCCTTCACTCACCGTTGTGATATTTCTGATTTCTCCAACTCCCCATTTACCCTCTCTGACCACCACCTGCTCTCCTTTAACTTATCTTTATTTGCTTCCCTATCTCTACCTTCTAAGGCTAACATCACTAAGCGTAACATTGAGGCTATTGACACATCCCTATCCTCCCTGTTTGACTCACTCCTCTCTCCTATTCTCTCTCTCTCTCTCTCTCTCTCTCTCTCTCTCTCTCTCTCTGTCATGCACTCAACAAGCCACTTCCCCATACAATGCATCCCTTACTTCTGCTCTTGACTCTGTCGCGCCACCAACCACTATTCACCTCGCAAATTAACACCTCAACCCTGGCACACCAAATGCACCTGCAAAAATGCTCATGTACTGCAGAGCGACAGTAAATCATGCTCTAAGGCAGACTTCCTCCATTTCAAACTTATGTTCTCATCCTTCAATGCTGCTCTTTCCCTCGCTAAACAGTCATACTTCCCCTGCTCCCCCCTTCTTAGAAGCAGTTAAGACTCTGCTCCTATAAATTCTGTACTTTGATAGACAAGCTGTTTTTCTAGTAATGGAATCAGGGGTTAAACAATTCTACAGTAAATGGGATATCTACATTGAGACTTTGGACCAGTCTACTCAATTCAAAGTTTTGCAGGTGTTCGACACTACTCCCTGTCTTCTATACCGCCATGCTATTTAAATTGTTAAGGACATTCCCTGTACTGTTTCACTGGGCCCGGTACTGTTCCCTTATTTACATATGTGGGCTTGTGATTTAGCTTTATAGGAGATCTCTGTGCCATATACTTTTGATTCCTGTATGTTTTTAAATATGTACTAACTTTTATTTTTCTTGCTGTTCACCAATGTCAGTTTGTATGTGTTTTGAAAACATTATTGAGCAATATGAGTCTATTTCTTCCTGGCTCTTAGTGTTTTATGATGACACTTTTTTGCTCACTGCTGATGGCTGTTTATATTTTTATATATTTCCTGTACTTTATGCCCTGTATGTTTCCATTGTGTTTAGTATGATTTTTTCCCCTTTTTTGCACAAAAAAAAACAAAACAAAAAAACAACTAACAGATCTTGAAAAAAATTAAAATAAAAAAACATACTTCAAGAACCTTATATCCTCCCAGTCTTCCAACCCACGGCGCCTCTTTTCCACTCTAAACTCACTCCGATGCCTGCCTCCACCTCGTCTCCCCTCATCACTCTCTGCTCTTGACTTTGACACTCACTTCACATCCAAAATTGACTCCATACGTCAGGACATCACATCACATCACATCACACAAGACCATTAGCAACCAGCCACCTCCTATCGCTGGTTCCGGTATGAATGGTCGACCATGTTATGGTCGACAGTCATTAGGTCGACCACTATTGGTCGACATTGACATGGACGCATGGTCGACACATGAAAATGGTCAACACATGAAAGGTCAACACATGAAAAGGTCGACATGAGTTTTTTTACTTTTTTGGGTGTCGTTTTTTGCGTAAAGTGACTGGGAACCCCAATTAGTGCACCGCGTCCCCTCGCATGGCTCGCTTCGCTCGCCATGCTTTAGGCATGGTGCCTTCGCTTCGCTCGGCACAGATAACCGTTCCAATCGTAGTCCACGTGGATCGGAAAGTATGGAAAAGTTCCCCAAAAGAAAAAAAAGTAAAAAATATCATGTCGTCCTTTTCATGTGTCGACCTTTCATGTGTCGACCATGTGTCCATGTCGACCATGTCAATGTCGACCAATAGTGGTCGACCTAATGACTGTCGACCATAACATGGTCGACCATGTGAACGGATACCCTATCCCTTACCACTGCTCCCCATCCCTCTCACCAACTCTGACATCTTTCTCTCACGTATCTGGTGAGGAAGTCATGTGCTTATCCTTTTCTTACTTTAATAATCTTCAACTGCCCTAAATCCCGTGGTTTTCTTCCACCCTGATACTTATGTCAGTGTCATCTGCTGATGTAGCTCTGTTTATTTACCCTGTACTTGTCCTATATTGTCTTCAACTGTAAGTTGCCATTTTGATTATTTGTTTATGTTCTCTGTAATTGGGCGCTGCGGAACCCTTGTGGCAACAAATAAATAAAGGATAATAATAATAATAATAATATATTTACCTGTATATGTGGGAATTTGTCCCTGCAGTTTTCATAAGAAAAAAGGATTTTCGCCAGAGAACAACAGATTTAGATTTCATGAAGTAACCACTTCACTGACAATTTCCCCCCCCCCCCCCCCCAAAACAGCTCAGATATTGTCTTTTTTTAATGAGTGAATTAGTTGAAAAGCATGTATTTCAACTTATCCGAAATGATTTTAATAAAAAAAAATAGATATTTGTAAAAAAAAACGACACCAAAAACGCACAAACATCGGAAAAATCGGTCTGCACCATCGGAACATTGGGCACATCGAAAACATTGCAACTTCCATTTTAATAGCCTGGAGAGCCACCAGCTAGACAGGGGAGGCTTGGGGGGTTCATTTACACTTCCCCAGCGGCTGCTATTGTCTTCAGCCTCCGGGTGGGGGGTCCGGCCGTGCTGACTAATTAGCAGTGATTGGCAGCACGGCAAACACTGTGGGAGGGGGCAGGGAGGCAGAGGGACCTTCTGGTCCCTTTGAGAGCAGCAGCAGGGAAGTTTTTATTCTCTGCAGCTGCAAACACTGTTCATTTGACTGGTCGCAACTTGTGCAACCAGGTCAGATAAGGCACTTGCTGGTATTGTCGCATCTGATGGGGCAATGCCAGGGAAGTAGTTAAGAGAAGCAGTAAGGTATTTTCTTAATGTTTTTATGCTTGGTGCATAGAGAGCAATCGCTTGCTCTCTATGCAATGTAATGATTTAGATGTCAGGGATTAACAGAGAAGATAATTGTGTTATCTGCTCTTCAATGGTATAAAACCATTCACAGGGGAATCTTCGATGGTTTTACCCACCAACAGTCATCCCTGCTCTATTACTCATGGGGCAATGGGCCAATCAGAACCTGGGGTGGGCTTTATGACTGCAATGGGGCTAGAGCTAGGCCCAATGTCTCGTTGGAGGTGGCACATCGAAGTGCTCTGTACCACCGATGATAGAAAACCATTAATAATTTTTGGGGTTTTTTTTCTCAAAAAGGCTCAGTAATTGTCAGTTTTTTTAAAATAATTGAATTAGGTTAAGAACGTCTATTTAAAACATATCTAACATGATTTATTTAAAAAATAAATACTTTTTTTTATACATTTTTCTTTTATAAACATCAGTGGACAAAATATTGGATAATCATTGATTGGAACATCGCAACCATTGTGAACCTACATTTTCCCAGCGTCTGCTTCTCTCTGCCCCCTGATATACAACAGGCAAGGTAAGGGCGACTTCTGTTACATTTTCCTGGTGTCTGCTATTGTCTACAGCCATGGGACATTGAGGTACAGTGAGGTCAATGGCTGGGGAGGCACTGGCTAGTATCAGAGCCAGATTTATGATTTGGTATGATTTGGTGGTGAGGTTTTTCTTTTGTTTTTTACAATCTTATTTATTAAAATGTAAAGGGGATACAGAAAAAAAAAAAGGGGGACAAAGGATGGGTTACACAAGGGGGCCTAGGCCCAAACAGGTCTCTCACAGCAAAAAAACAAAAACATGAAATGGCAAAATGACAGGGTAATTAGATAACAAGATAGGCAGAGACTGTGAGCATAACATTTTTTATGCAAATACAGATGCTATTACACACAGAATATAGGCACGCTGCATATAATTTTAAACTGTGCAAAATGACGCGAATAGGATGCAGAAGCAGCTCCTGCTGTTTAAAGTGATATGCAGCATGCCTATATTCTGTGTGTAATAGCAACTGTATAAGCATATAATAGGATTTTAATACCTACCGGTAAATCCTTTTCTCTTAGTCCGTAGAGGATGCTGGGGATGCTTCAAGAACCATGGGGTATAGACGGGATCCGCAGGAGACATAGGCACACTTTAAGACTTTGATTGGGTGTGAACTGGCTCCTCCCTCTATGCCCTTCCTCCAGACTCCAGTTTAAGTAACTGTGCCCAGGGAGACGGACATTTCGAGGAAAGAATTTATCGTTAAACCACGGTGAGCATCTTACCAGCTCACACCTCAGTATGCTGCCGAACGTGGCATTCAATAGAACACCAGCCGACGGCATGAAGAATATGCAGTAATACGCTGACATAAAGCGTAACACAATCTGTGTGTGTAAACACCACCAATAACAGCAGAATCCATGCCATGGCATGAACATCATCAGCAACAGGCTGACTTAAACACAACACACCATGTGTGTAAACATACCCAATAACTGCAGATACAGTACGCACTGGGACGGGCGCCCAGCATCCTCTACGGACTAAGAGAAAAGGATTTACCGGTAGGTATTAAAATCCTATTTTCTCATACGTCCTAGAGGATTCTGGGGATGCTTCAAGAACCATGTGGTTTATACCAAAGCTCTAGAATGGGCGGGAGAGTGCGGACGACTCTGCAGCACCGATTGACCAAACAAGAGGTCCACATCAGCCAACTTGTAACTTCGTTAAGGTGTTTGATCCCGACCAAGTAGCAGCTCAGCAAAGCTGTAATGCTGAAACCCCTGGCCAGCCGCCCAGGATGAGTCCATCTTTCTAGTAGAATGGGCCTACACAGATTTTGGTAACGGCAATCCTGCCGCAGAATGATCCCGCTGAATCGTATTACAGATCCAGCGCGCAATAGTCTGCTTGGAAGCAGGAGCCCCAATCTTGTTGGGAGCCCATAGGACAAACAGAGCCTCTGTTTTCCTAATATGAGCCGTTCTGGCGACATAGATTTTTAAAGCTCTGACCACATCGAGAGACTTCGATTCCGTCAAGGTGTCAGTAGTCACTGGCACCACAATAGGCTGGTTTACATGAAACCACTTTTGGCAGAAATTGCTGACGAGTTCTCAACTCCGCTCTATCAGCATGGAAGATTAAATAGGGCTTTTGTGAGACAAAGCCGCCAATTCAGATACCTGCCTTGCGGATGCTAAGGCCACATCATGACCACTTTCCAAGTAAGAAATTTTAATGCAACCTTATGTAAAGGTTCAAACCAATGAGATTGCAGGAACTGCAACAGCACATTAATATCCCATGGAGCCACAGGGGGCACAAAGGGAGGTTGGATGTGCAACACGCCTTTCAAGAAGGTCTGTATTTCTGGAAGGAAGGCCTTTCCTTCTGAAAGAAAAATTGATAAGGCCGAAATTTGTACCTTAATGGAGGCAAACTTTAGGCCCGCCTCCACACTTGCTTGTAAAATATGGAGCAACCGCCCCAGCTGAAAATCCTCCGTTTTAGGAGCTTTCTTGGAATCACACCAAGACACATATTTCCTTCAAATACGGTGGTAACGCTTTGCAGTTACTTCTTTTCTAGCGTAAAGAAGTGTGGGAATGACTTCACTGGGACTACCCTTCCGGGCTATGATTTGGCGTTCAACCGCCATGCCGTCAACGCAGCCGCGGTAAGTCTCGATACACGTACGGCCCCTGTTGTAACAGGACCTCTCGAAGAAGAAGAGGTCAGGGATCTTCTATGAGCAACTCCTGAAGATCTGGATACCAGGCCCTCCTTGGCCACTCTGGAACAAAGAGTATCGCCTGAACCCTTGTTCCTCTTCTGATCTTTATCACCTTGGAATGATTGGAAGTGGAGGGAACACCTAGATCGCCTGAAACACCCACGGTGTCACGAGGGCGTCCACCTCTATTACTTGAGGGTCCCTCGACCTGGAACAACATTTTTTTACGTTTCTTGTTGAGGTGAAACGTCAACATGTCTATTTGAGGAATTCCCCAACGACTTGACACTTCTGCAAAGACCTCCTTGATGAAGACCCCACTCTCCTGAATGGAGATCGTGTCTGCTGAGAAAGTCTGTTTCCCAGTTGTCTACAACCGAACTGAAGATCTCTGACAGAGCGTTTACATGCCTTTCCGCCCAGCGGAAAACTTTTGTGGCTTCTGCCATCTCCGCTCTGCTCTCCGATCCGCCCTGACGGTTTACATACGCCACTGCTGTATGTAGTCCGACTGAATTAAGACGAGCAGACCATGAACAAGATGTTCCAGAATGTTTATGTGCAGACAAGCTTTCTGGCTTGACCATTTTCCCTGGAAATTCGTTTCCCCCTGAATGACTGCTCCCCAGCCCTGGAGACTTGCATCCATGGACACTAGGATCCCATTGTGGATCGCGAACCTTCGTCCCTCTAGGAGGTGAGAACTGAGCAGCCACCACAGGAGAGAAATTCTGGTCCTGGAAGATAAGATTATTTTCCGGTGCCTGTGCAGATGAGACCCGGACCACATGTCCAGTTGGTCCCGCTAAAAAACACTCTGGCATTTAACCTGCTCACTGAATGGCCTCGTATTGATGGATTGGCACTGTTGTAGACCAGACCCGACTCTGGATCCTCAGAGCTCTTTCCATTGGAAGAAACAACTCTCAACAGTTCTGTATCTAACCTTTTTCCCAACGCCGACAACCGCGTCGTTGGGATCAACCGTGATTCCGGCAAGTTCAGGAGCCAACCACTTTGTTGAAGATCCGTCAGGGATAAAACAACGTTTTGCACCACTTGTTTTTTGCCCTCCACGTACGCAGGAGAGCGTCCCAGTACAGAGTAATAATGACTCTTTTACTATTGAAGAAAACCATCATACCGCCATCACTCCGGTGAATTGGCACTGACAATCCTGAATAGCAAACCCAGGTAAGCCTAATGTGGAAGAAACGTATTTAGACCCTCTTTCTCCTTTAACAGATTGGAGATCCCTGCCCAGAGAGATTCCATCTTGTAGTTCAATTTCTTAAGTAGAAATTGTTTGGAATTGTTCTGACCGAGCCTTCCGGCCTCAGAAGCACGAAAAAGCCTGAATAACAGCTGTTTTCCTTTTTTTTTTTGTGTGACCGGGACAGCAGGACAATGACCTGATCCTGACCCAACTCTTGCATGGCGTCGCATACTACCTCCCCGTCCAGAGGAGAATTGGAAAGGTCTATTTGAAAAAACAGTGAGGGGAATCGTCTGGAAATTCCAGTATGTCCCCCTTGGGACTCTATTCTTAAACTCACAGGTCCATGTCCGTTCCAGGACTGACTGAAGAGTATTAGACGTGGTCCCACCGGTGTGGGTTCCCGCGCAAGATAGACCCAGCGACATGCGGTGGATGTGGTAGAAACAGAGGATGATTTCTGCTATGCGAACTTGAAAAGGCTGCTGACCTCCTACCTTTTCACCTTCCTCTACCTGCAAAGAAAGGGAAATCCGTATCCATTCGGTCTAAATGACTGTATCCTACCAAAATGCATCACCAACCGTTGTGAGGGAACATAGGTCAATAAGGTAGACTTACCAGTGGTATCTGCCGAGATCAACTTAACAAAGCCATCCCCACTGGGGTTCACCTTCATATGGAAGATACTCCAGTTCTTCTCGGAGTCAGCCTCCATTGGTGAATCCACAACGCCCTCCTAGTCGAGACCGCCATGGAAGTGGCTCGCGAAAACAAGAGTCCTATATCCCCTGTAGTCGCACGGCAGTATGCTGCAATGATATAGACATGACTCAACTTAAGTTGCATACAACTACTCCCCCATGCGCATGTAATGCAAGTATAATCAACGTACATGAGGACACACAATTAGAGCATCACATATCTTCCTGCATACGATCCTTTGTGACAGGGCCCCATGCAGAACAGGGGGTGACTCTCACCTTCTATCCAATGAGAAGGACAAACTTTACCTCAGCATTCATTATAAATATCTTTATATACATATATATATACATACACATATATACATATATACACTTACATATACATAGTTTTTGTCAGGAACAGCAAGGTCCCTAGTGACGTTAATGCGTTCTAATGTGTATGAACAGGTACTGAATGCCAATCTTTGAGGATCTGAACAGGAAACCTTATGGTCGACCTAAGAAAGATTTTCGAGTCGATATCCGGGAGTAGTAACTGGGCAAAATAACATTTTTGCAACCCTGAGGGGTCTGAGAGAAAGCTATTCTATGAATATGACTCCCTCCATAAATATTATCACGTCTGTGATCGTGCCACAGACCTATATAATCATGCTATACATACATATTACATATAGGTATAGTTCTATCTGATATCACATTATCATGTCCATATCCACCCAGTCAGATATTGTTGGTGCCGACAGAGACACCCCCCACGTCTGTGTCTCCCATATAGTTTTCTCCTGGGAAAAATATATCTCTACTGACATGTTGCTATATTTACATGTACCAAGTACCATTAGGAGTCGACAGCACCGACATAGTCATTCCCTTTGTGGCCGAGCCCTCAGCCTCAAATATGCCGACACGCGTGTACAAAACACCCACCGACATTACACTGGCTATAAGGGATAGACCCCAGTACAATCTGTCATGGAAACACAGATGGAGTTTTCCAGCTCATTTCCCCCAGCGCCCATGATATAGTGTTTTTATTAAAATTTATATTACACCAAACCCCCCCCCCCCCCCCTCGTTTTCCACTCTGATCTATGCAGCAGTGTTTAGGAAGGACCAGAGTCTCTGTGAGGAGAAAATGGCACTGGATAGAGCTGTGAGGGCTAAGCCACGCCCCCTCACCGGTGCGCTTCAGTCCCGCTCAAACCTACATATTTATACTGGCGGGGGTCTATATTTAGTGCCTAGGCACTTTAAGTATACTTATTTGACCCTCTGGAGCTAATGGTGTCCAGTAGCCTAAGAAGCAGGGCCTTTGAACTCAGAGAAGTAGGTCTGCTTCTCTCCCCTCAGTCCCACGAAGCAGGGAGTCTGTTGCCAGCAGGTCTCCCTGAAAATAATAAACCTAACATAAAGTCTTTTCAGAGTAACTCAGTAGAGCTCCCCTGTGTTTGACCAGTCTCACTGGGCACAGAATCTAAACTGGAGTATGGAGGAGGGGCATAGAGGGAGGAGCCAGTTCACACCCAATCAAAGTCTTAAAGTGTGCCTATGTCTCCTGCAGATCCCGTCTATACCCCATGGTTCTTGAAGCATCCCCAGCATCCTCTAGGACGTATGAGAAAAAATGTTATGCTACAGCAGACGTGTCAAATTTGCGGCCCACAACACAAAAAACAATGGAATGTGGCTCACCACCGCCAGATGAGTTATTGTTGGCCCATTTGCCGTGATCGGAGTTTATCTCTGATCGGGCAGCATTCACCGTTCTACACATGCGCAAGAAGATAGTGAGAGTTGGGGAAATGTACATGGGGGAGCTGCTGCGTATGCTGGGCTGCCTTTGCAAAGCTCTGCCCCCTGCTTGCTCAGCGCCATTAGCACTGAAGCTGTTACGCCCTGTGTGTGTGTGCCCTACTGCCATGTGTACCCAGCTGCCCTAATTGCAGCGGGATTCTTCTGGATCTGGATAGAGAAACATCTCTCAACGAAGAAGGTAAATTGGAGGGGTCTGGCACAGGAGTTGGAGGCTTAATAGACACTGGAGGCACAGAGGGCTTGTGGCTGAATCTGACACAAGGCGCAAGAGGGGATACCAGAGGGCATGTGGCAGGACTCGAGGGACAGAGGGGGTCTGGAAGTGACACATTTTACTAGCTCACACTATGTATTATAGAGGAGAGGGATATGCCCCTGCACTGATATGTGGTATTATTAATCTATAGAGAAGAGGAGACCGCACAGTGATATATGAGGGAGAATAACAGAGCTCCCATTTCACACTGATACGTGGTAATATTAATATATAGCGGAGAGGGGACCTTACAGTGATATATGAGGGAGAATAACAGAGCTCCCATTTCACACTGATACGTGGTATTATTAATATATAGAGGAGTCCGCACAGTGATATATGAGGGAGAATAACAGAGCTCCCATTTCACACTGATACGTGGTATTATTAATATATAGCGGAGAGGGGACCTTACAGTGATATATGAGGGGGAATAACACAGCTCCCAGCTCAAACTGATATGTGGTATTAATATATAGAGGAGTCCGCACAGTGATATATGAGGGGGAATAACATAGGGGGTCATTCCGAGTTGTTCGCTCGTTGCTGATTTTCGCAATGGAGCGATTAAGGCAAAAATGCGCATGCGCATGGTACGCAGTGCGCATACGGTTAGTATTTTAGCTCAAAACTTAGTAGATTTACTCACGTCCGAATGAAGATTTTTCATCGTTGAAGTGATCGGAGTGTGATTGGCAGGAAGTGGGTGTTTCTGGGCGGAAACTGGCCGTTTTCTGGGAGTGTGCGGAAAAACGCAGGCCTGACAGGGAAAAACGCGGGAGTGTCTGGAGAAACGGGGGAGTGGCTGGCCGAACACAGGGCGTGTTTGTGACGTCAAACCGATCACTTCAACGATGAAAAATCTTCGTTCGGACGTGAGTAAATGTACTAAGTTTTGAGCTAAAATACTAACCGCATGCGCACTGCGCTGGGGGGTGCTGTGTATCTGGCACTGGGGGCAATGTATCTGGCGCTGGGGGGTGCAGTGTATCTGGCACTGGGGGCAATGTATCTGGCGCTGGGGGGTGCAGTGTATCTGGCACTGGGGGCAATGTATCTGGCGCTGGGGGGTGCAGTGTATCTGGCACTGGGGGCAATGTATCTGGCGCTGAGGGGCAATATGTATGTGGCACTGGGGACAATGTATCTGGCGCTGGGGGTTGCAATGTATCTGGCGCTGGGGGTTGCAATGTATCTGGCACTGGGGGGTGCTGTGTATGTGGCACTGGGGGCAATGTAACTGGCGCTGGGGGGTGCAGTGTATCTGGGATGGGGGGCAATGTGTGTGGCGCTGGGGGGTGCAGTGTATCTGGGATGGGGAGCAATGTATCTGGCGCTGGGGGGGGGCAGTGTATCTGACACTGGAGGCAATCTGGCGCTGGGGGCAATGTATGTGGCCCTGGGGACAATGTATCTGGCGCTGGGGGGTGCAGTGTATCTGGCACTGGGGTCAATGTATGTGGCACTGGAGGCAATGTATCTGGTGCTACGGGGCGCAGTGTATCTGGCACTGGGGGTATGTAACTGGCGCTGGGGGTTGCAGTGTATGTGGCACTGGGGGCAATGTATGTGGCACTGGGGGCAATGTATCTGGCACTGGGGGGCAATGTATCTGGCACTGGGGGGCAATGTATGTGGCACTGGGGGCAATGTATCTGGCACTGTGGGGGCAGTGTATCTGGCACTGGGGGCAATCTGGCGCTGGGGGGGCAATGTATGTTTCACTGGGAGCAATGTATCTGGCGCTGTAGGGCAATGTATCTGGCACTGGGGGGCAATGTATGTGGCACTGGGGGCAATGTATCTGGCGCTGGGGGGGCAGTGTATCTGGCAGTGGGGGCAATCTGGTGCTGGGGGCAATGTGTGTGTTACTGGGGGCAATGTACAGTATCTGGCACTGTGGATCAATGTATGTGGCACTGGGGGCAATGTATCTGGTGCTGGGGGATGCAGTGTATCTGGCACTGGGAGCAATGTATGTGGCACTGGGGACAATGTATCTGGCATGGGGGGGTGCCGTGTATCTGGCACTGGAGGCAATGTATGTGGTGCTTGGGGGTGCAGTGTATCTGGCACCGGGGGCAATGTATCTGGTGCTGGGGGCAATCTGGCGCTGGGAGGCAATGTATGTGGCACTGGGGGGCATTTGTGTATGTGGTACTGGGGTGCATTTGTGTACCTGGCACTGGGGGGCATTTGTGTACCTTGCACTGGGGGGCATTTGTGTACCTGGCACTGGGGGCATTTGTCTACCTGGCACGGGGGGGCATTTCTGTATCTGGCACTGGGGGGCATTTGTGTATGTGGCACTGGGGCCAATGTGTTTCTGGCACTGGGGGGTATTTGTGTACCTGGCACTGGGGCAAATGTGTGTATGTGGCACTGGGGGGCATTTGTGTATGTGGCACTGGGGGGCATTTCTCTATCTGGCTATCTGGCACTGGGGGGCATTTGTGTACTTGGCACTGTTGGGTTCATATGTGTATCTGGCCCCCCATATGTGTATCACACCCCCATTTTAATTGCCTTTTCCCCCTTGTGGCAGTTGACCACACCCTTTTTTTTTGGGGGGGGGGGGGCTGCGCACCATTGGCACGCGCACACAGTACCACTAATTTTTTCTACTTGCACCACTGGGAGGCACATGGGGACAGGGAAGGCTGCATAGAGAGGGGACACTGTATACCACCAATGTTTGGGGGGATGGGGGAGACGCATTAAGGGCTGCATTTTTGGGGTGCTGCGTATTTTAATGTGATAATGTTGTTTAATATTAATTAATAGTATTTTAGGCTATTTGTATGTGACGGTTGTATTTTGTAGGTTAATTGTGTTTTTTTTATTTTCAACCAGCATGTCAGAAGCCCGGACTATGCCAACAGAACCAAGCGGAATCGGGCATATCAGGAGCTTATCGAGTACAGTAGAGGCAGAAACTCTGATGCCGATGTGCCTTGGGTGAAGAAGAAAATAGCAAATTTCCGAACAGTCTTTGTCAAGGAACACAAGAAGGTGCAGGATTCACAGCGATCCGGAGCCGGGACTGATGAGATCTATAAGCCGACGCTGTGGTACTATGACCAATTGAAGTTCATTATGGAGCAGGAGCCGCAGGTAAGGTCACGGGATGCTCTGGATCCAGAGTCTCCAGTTCTTGTAGAAGAGGAGGCCCAGGAGAGTCTGGATCTGGTAAGTACACACACATTTGTTTGGTATGCCACCCACAAATTTTTACATAGATCTAATTTTTGTTTTTCTTATATTGCAGGAACCTACTCCGGAGCTGGAGGGGCAGAAGTGGAGGAGCCAGTAGTGGTGGCTGGTGGCACCCCCTGCAGCCGCGTTCAGCAAGATCAAGGCACATGGCGGAGGAGGACCACTTCTGCCCCCCATAGCCCCCCCCCCCCCCCTCTGGCTTCCAGCAGTTTTTTCTACGCGCCGAGGAGGTTCTGCATAGGCCCCCGGATATGGATCAACAATTCTACAATTATATTGCAGCGGAGATGCGGTTAATGACGGAGGATCAAAAGATGATCCTTAAACGGTTAGTCTGTGAGGCTACCTCACGAGCCAGGTGCCAAACACTGGTGCCGGCATGTGAGATAGTGCCAGCTGACCGTTGGCATCTCCCAAATTTGCCCCCTCCCACCTTCCCATACCACCCCCCCATGGAGCATGCGCAGGTAAACCCTCCTCCACAAGCAACTTTTTTTCCGGCAGGAGCCACACAGCCCAGCCCCTCCCCCCAATCTAGCACCTCGTCCAGTGGCATGTACTCGGACAGGGATCCGGTCTGAAGATCGACAGTGTCTAGGTCGACAATGTTTAGGTCGACCACTATAGGTCGACAGTCACTAGGTCGACAGGGTTTCTAGGTCGACATGTGCTAGGTCGACAGGTCTAAAGGTCGACATGAGTTTTTCACATTTTTTTTCTTTTTTTTAATTTTTTCATACTTAACGATCCACGTGGACTACGATTGGAACGGTAAAGTGTGGCGAGCGAAGCGGTAGCGGAGCGAAGGCACCATGCCCGAAGCATGGCGAGCGAAGCGAGCCATGCGAGGGGACGCGGTGCACTAATTTGGGATCCCGGTCACTCTACGAAGTAAACGACACCAAAAAAACCCACCTCATGTCGACCTTTAGACCTGTCGACCTAGCACATGTCGACCTAGAAACCCTGTCGACCTTCCAACCATGTCGACCTAGTGACTGTCGACCTATAGTGGTCGACCTAAACATTGTCGACCTAGACACTGTCGATTTGATGAACCACACCCACTCGGACATGCAGAGTACACAGTCCTCTGTGCTGGGCGACCCACGCTATTTTAATTTATAATTAGTTTTTTTGTACCTGGTTATTTAGTTTTGTTGGAAAAATCTGCTGGTGACCTTATCCTACGCTCTTGCTCCAAGTGAACTTTATTGAGGTCATTAGTATTGCAGCGTCGGTTTTGTGACCTCACTGTCCCAGACTACGGATTGTTGTGATCACTGCACGTCTTGTGTTCCTTTAAGGCTGTTTGGAAATTTGCTGTTGTTCTTCACCCAAGGCAAAAGCACACTGGGTTTGCCTCTACTGTACTGGGATATGCCCGATTCCTGTTCTGTTGGCATAGCCCCTGTAAAAAGGCACTCGTTCTCATGGCACAATGTATGAATCCTGACCAGAATTGGCGTTGTATTTTACACATTTCCTTTTTTTTATAAAGGTTTCTGAAAAAAAAATTGTGTTGCGTGTTTTTTTTTTAAATGTAATGTGGGTTATATTGTGTTATTGGCAGTGTTTGCAAAAACGCCCTATAGCGTTTTTAGGTGGGGGATGGTGGATTTGGGGGGGGGGGGGGGGGTGGATGGGTGCTGAGTGTTGCTGTCATGGAGGTGGGGGGGATACTGGCAAAAACCACACATTTTTTAAGTGTCTTTTTTTGGGTCATGTGTATCACAATTTTTAGGTCATGTTTAATTAGGGCCTAATTCTGACCAGGCACACCGACATGCGGGGGGATGCCCAACACAGGGCCAGTCTGCCCCGCATGTCAGGCTTGTCCCGCTGCCCCACAGAAGTGCAAAAGCATCGCACAAAAGCATCTTTGGCACTTCAGGAGTAACTCCCGGCCAGCGCAGCTTTTGCGTGCTGGCCGGGAGCTACTCGTCACTGCCTGGGTCGCAGCGGCTCCGTGTGACAGTGTACAGTGTGAAACATGGTATTTTATGTGCAATACAACATTTCATACATTGCAATCATCAAACATTTATTTTATTTATTTATTAAAAGTTTCTTATATAGCGCAGCATATTCCTTTGCACTTTATAATTAAAACAACAGTAATAGAACAAAACTGGGTAAAAACAGACAGACATAGAGGTAGGAAACCCCTGCTCGCAAGCTTACAATCTATAGGGAAAATAAGAATTTACTCACCGGTAATTCTATTTCTCGTAGTCCGTAGTGGATGCTGGGAACTCCGTAAGGACCATGGGGAATAGCGGGCTCCGAAGGAGGCTGGGCACTCTAGAAAGATCTTAGACTACCTGGTGTGCACTGGCTCCTCCCACTATGACCCTCCTCCAAGCCTCAGTTAGGTACTGTGCCCGGACGAGCGTACACAATAAGGAAGGATTTTGAATCCCGGGTAAGACTCATACCAGCCACACCAATCACACCGTACAACTCGTGATATGAAACACAGTTAACAGTATGAAACAATAGAGCCTCTCAACAGATGGCTCAACAATAACCCGATTTAGTTAACAATAACTATGTACAAGTATTGCAGATAAACCGCACTTGGGATGGGCGCCCAGCATCCACTACGGACTACGAGAAATAGAATTACCGGTGAGTAAATTCTTATTTTCTCTAACGTCCTAGTGGATGCTGGGAACTCCGTAAGGACCATGGGGATTATACCAAAGCTCCCAAACGGGCGGGAGAGTGCGGATGACTCTGCAGCACTGAATGAGAGAACTCAAGGTCCTCCTCAGCCAGGGTATCAAATTTGTAGAATTTTGCAAACGTGTTTGCCCCTGACCAAGTAGCTGCTCGGCAAAGTTGTAAAGCCGAGACCTCTCGGGCAGCCGCCCAAGATGAGCCCATCTTCCTTGTGGAATGGGCATCGACAGATTTTGGCTGTGGCAGGCCTGCCACAGTATGTGCAAGCTGAATTGTACTACAAATCCAACGAGCAATAGTCTGCTTAGAAGCAGGAGCACCCAGCTTGTTAGGTGCATATAGGATAAACAGCGAGTCAGATTTTCTGACTCTAGCCGTTCTGGAAACATATATTTTCAGTGCCCTGACAACGTCTAGCAACTTGGAGTCCTCCAAGTCCCTAGTAGCCTAGGCACCACAATAGGCTGGTTCAGGTGAAACGCTGACACCACCTTTGGGAGAAACTGGGGACGAGTCCTCAATTCTGCCCTATCCATATGGAAAATCAAATAAGGGCTTTTACAAGACAAAGCCGCCAACTTTGATACTCGCCTGGCAGAAGCCAAGGCCAATAACATAACCACCTTCCACGTGAGATATTTCAGATCCACGGTTTTTAGTGGTTCAAACCAATGTGATTTTAAGAAACTCAACACCACGTTGAGATCCCAAGGTGCCACAGGAGGCACAAACGGGGGCTGACTCTGCAGCACTCCTTTTATAAATGTCTGAACTTCAGGTACTGAAGCTAGTTCTTTTTGAAAGAAAATCGACAGAGCCGAGATCTGTACCTTAATGGAACCCAATTTAAGGCCCATAGTCACTCCTGCTTGCAGGAAATGCAGAAATCGACCTAGTTGAAATTCCTCTGTTGGGGCCCTTTCGGCCTCACACCATGCAACATATTTTCGCCATATGCGGTGATAATGAGTTGCTGTAACCTCTTTCCTGGCTTTAGTAAGCGTAGGATTGACTTCCTCCGGAATGCCCTTTTCCTTCAGGATCCGGCGATCAACCGCCATGCCGACAAACGCAGCCGCGGTAAGTCTTGGAACAGACAGGGCCCCTGCTGCCGCAGGTCCTGTCTGAGTGGCAGAGGCCATGGGTCCTCTGATATAAATTCTTGAAGTTCTGGGTACCAAGCTCTTCTTGGCCATCCACGAGTATCGTTCTTACTCCTCGCCTTCTTATTATTCTCAGTACCTTTGGTATGAGAGGCAGAGGGGAGAACACATAAACCGACTGGTACACCCACGGTGTTACCAGAGCGTCCATAGCTATCGCCTGAGGGTCCCTTGACCCGGTGCAATATCTTTTATAGCTTTTTGTTGAGGCGGGACGCCATCATGTCCACCTGTGGCCTTTCCCAATGGTGTACAATCCTATTGGAAGACTTCTGGAGGAAGTCCCCATTCTCCCGGGTGGAGGTCGTGTCTGTTGAGAAGATCTGCTTCCCAGTTGTCCACTCCGGGAATGAACACTGCTGACAGTGCTAACACATGATTTTCCGCCTATCGGAGAATCCTTGTGGCTTCTGCCATCGCCATCCTGCTTCTTGTGCCGCCCTGTTGGTTTACATGGGCGACTGCCGTGATGTTGTCTGATTGGATCAGTACCGGCTGGTTTTGAAGCAGAGGCCTTGCCGGCCTCAGGGCATTGTAAATGGCCCTCAGGTCCAGAATATTTATGTGTAGGGAAATAACCTGACTTGACCAAAGTCCCTGGAAATTTCTTCCCTGTGTGACTGCCTCCCAGCCTCAAAGGCTGGAATCCATGGTCCCTAGGACCTAGTCCTGTATGCCGAACCTGCGGCCCTCTTGAAGATGGGCACTCTGCAGCCACCACAGTAGAGATACCCTGGTCCTTGGAGACAGGGTTATCAGCCTATGCATCGGAAGATGCGATCCGGACCACTTGTCCAACAGGTCCCTCTGAAAAGTTCTTGTATGGAACCTGCCTAATGGGATTGCTTCGTAGGAAGCTACCATTTTTCCCAGGACTCGCGTGCAATGATGCACCGCTACCTATTTTGGCTTCAGGAGGTCTCTGACTAGAGATGACAACTCCTTGGCTTTCTCCTCCGGGAGAAACACTATTTCTGGTTTATGTCCAGAACCATCCCCAGGAACAGTAGACGTGTCATAGGAACCAGCTGTGACTTTGGACTGTTTAGAATCCAACCATGCTGTTGTAGCACTTTCCAAAATAGTGCTACCCCGACTACCAACTGCTCCTTGGACCTCGCCCTTATAACGAGATTGTCCAAGTACGGGATAATTACAACTCCCTTTTTTTTGAAGGAGTATCAACATTTCGGCCATTACCTTGATAAAACACCCTCGGTGCCATGTACAGTCCAAATGGCAGTGTCTGGACTTGGTAATGGTAATCCTGTACCACAAATCTGAGGTACTCCTGGCGAGGATGGTAAATGGGGATATGCAGGTAAGCATCCTTGATGTCCCAGGATACCATGTAATCCCCCTCGTCCAGGCTTGGAATAACCGCCCTGAGCGATTCCATCTTGAACTTGAATTTTTGTGTTCAAGGATTTTAAATATAAAATGGGTCACACCGAACCATGCGGTTTCGGTACCCCAACCCGTGTGGAATAGTAACCCCGTCCTTGTTGAAGTAGGGGCACCTTGAGTATTACCTGCTGGGAATACCGCTTATTAATTGCCTCTAGCACAGCCTCCCTGCCTGAGGGAGTTGTCAGCAAGGCATATTTTAGGAAACGGCTGGGGGGAGACATCTCGAATTCCAGCTTGTACCCCTGAAATACTACTTGAAAGAAACAGGGATCCACCTGTGAGCGAGCCCTCTAATTGCTGAAATTTTTGAGACGGCCCCCCACCGTACCTGGCTACACCTGTGGAGCACCCGCGTCATGGTGTGGCCTCACAGGAGGCGGGGGAAGAATCTTGATTCTGGGAACAGGCTGACTGGTGCAGCTTTTTTCCCTCTACCCATGTCTCTGTACAGAAAGGAAGCGCCATTTGACCCGCTTGCTTTTCTGAAGCCGAAAGGACTGTACCTTTGTCTGTGAGGAAACCTGAGGTAAAATTATTTCTTCCCAGCAGTTGCTGTGGATACGAGGTCCCAGAGACCATCCCCAAATAATTCCTCACCCTTATAAGGCTCTCTATGCGCTTTTTAAGTCAGCATCACCTGTCCAGTGACAGGTCTCTAATACCCTCCTGACAGAATGGACATTACATTTATTTTGGATGCCAGCCGGCAAAATATCCCTCTGTGCATCCCCCATATATAAGACGACGTCTTTAATATGTTTTTATGTTTGCCAACTAGTATCCCTGTTTGACAGGGTCACCGACCACGCTGCAGCAGCACTATCTGCAGGTCTCAGTCTAGTACCTGAGTGTGTAAATACAGACTTCAGGATAGCCTCCTGTTTTTTATCAACAGGTACCTATTAAAGTGGCCGTATCCTAAGACGGCAGTGCCACCTTTTTTGACAAACGTGTGAGCGCCTTATCCACCCTAGGGGATATCTCCCAGCGTAACTTATCCACCTGGCGGGAAAGGGTACGCCATCAGTAACTTTTTATAAATTACCAGTTTCTTAACGGAGGAACCCACGCTTTCACACACTTCATTTATTCATCTGATGGGGGAACAAAACACTGCCTGTTTTTTCTCCCCAAACCTAAAACCCATTTTTAGAGGTGCTTGGGTTAAAGTCAGAAATGTATAACACATTTTTTATTGCCGGGATCACGTCACGGATGTTCCTAGTGGATTGTGTATATGTCTCCACCTTGTCGACACTGGAGTCAGACTCCGTGTCGACATCTGTGTCTGCCATCTGAGAGAGCGGGCGTTTTTGAGCCCCTGATGGCCTTTGAGACGCCTGGGCAGGCGCGGGCTGCGAAGCCGGCTGTCCCACAGCTGTTACGTCATCCACCCTTTTATGTAAGGAGTTGACACTGTCGGTTAATACCTTTCACCTATCCATCCACTCTGGTGTCGGCCCCACAGGGGGCGACATCACATATATCGGCCTCTGTTCTGTCACCATATAAGCCTCCTCATTCAACATGTCGACACAGCCGTACCGACACACCGCAGACACACAGGGAATGCTCTAAACGAGGACAGGACCCACAAAAGCCCTTTGGGGGGACAGAGTAAGAGTATGCCAGCACACACCAGAGCGCTATATATATACAGGGACTAACTGAGTTATGTCCCTAATAGCTTTTATATAATATACTGTATACAGTGCCAATTTTAACGCCCCCCCTCTCTTTTCCCTCTTACTGTACTGTAGAATTGCAGGGAAGAGCCAGGGAGCTTCCTTCCAGCCGAGCTGTGAGGGAAAAATGGCGCCAGTGTGCTGAGGAGATAGGCTCCGCCCCTTTTTCGCGGCCTATTCTCCCGTTTTTTATGGAATTCTGGCAGGGGTATTTACCTCATATATAGCCCCTGGGGCCATATATTGAGGTATTTTAGCCAGCCAAGGTGTTTTTATTGCTGCCTCAGGGCGCCCCCCCCAGCGCCCTGCACCCTCAGTGACCGGAGTGTGAAGTGTGTGAGAGGAGCAATGGCGCACAGCTGCAGTGCTGTGCGCTACCTTGGTGAAGACAGAGTCTTCATGCCGCCGATTTTCCGGACCATCTTCTTGCTTCTGGCTCTGTAAGGGGGACGGCGGCGCGGCTCCGGGACCGAACATCAAGGCTGGGCCTGCGGTCGATCCCTCTGGAGCTAATGGTGTCCAGTAGCCTAAGAAGCCCAATCCGGCTGCAAGCAGGCGAGTTCGCTTCTTCTCCCCTTAGTCCCTCGCTGCAGTGAACCTGTTGCCAGCAGGTCTCACTGAAAATAACAAATTCTAAGACTATAACTTTCTAAGAGCTCAGGAGAGCCCCTAGTGTGCATCCAACCTCGGCCGGGCACGAAATCTAACTGAGGCTTGGAGGAGGGTCATAGTGGGAGGAGCCAGTGCACACCAGGTAGTCTAAGATCTTTCTAGAGTGCCCAGCCTCCTTCGGAGCCCGCTATTCCCCATGGTCCTTACGGAGTTCCCAGCATCCACTAGGACGTTAGAGAAATAGGCATTGATACATAAGGATAGATGCTACGTATTGCATAATGGTCCGCCAGATTGCTAGGTTCTTAATGGGTTGTATGATATGGTCACCCAGCAGTTTTGGCAAAGAGTCAGGAGGGTGTGAGAGTAAAGAAGACAAGATATGTGATGTTATGTGTACTGTACAGAGAGGATGTAATTAGATAGGGAAGCACTGACGGTTTATGCAGGTGGGTCTGGAATTTGATAGGCTTGTCTGAAGAGGTGAGTTTTCAGGGAACGTTTAAAGGTTTGGAGACTAGAGGGGAGTCTTATTGTATGTGGGAGGGCATTCCACATAGTGGGTGAAGCCCGGATATAATCCTGTAATTTTGAGTGGGAACAAGTAATATGTGTGGATGAGAAACGCAGATCTTGTGCAGAGCAAAGAGGTCGGTTTGGAAGATATCTTGAGATGAGTGAAGAGATGTATGTTGGTGCAGTTTGGTTAATAGCCTTGTATGTAGTGATGTGCACCGGAAATTTTTCGGGTTTTGTGTTTTGGTTTTGGATTTGGGTCCGCGGTCGTGTTTTGGATTCGGACGCGTTTTGGCAAAACCTCCCTGAAATTTTTTTGTCGGATTCGGGTGTGTTTTGGATTCGGGTGTTTTTTTACAAAAAAAACCCTAAAAAACAGCTTAAATCATAGAATTTGGGGGTCATTTTGATCCCATAGTATTATTAACCTCAATAACCATAATTTACACTCATTTTCAGTCTATTCTGAACACCTCACACCTCACAATATTATTTTTAGTCCTAAAATTTGCACCAAGGTCGCTGGATGGCTAAGCTAAGCGACACAAGTGGCCGACACAAACACTTGGCCCATCTAGGAGTGGCACTGCAGTGTCAGGCAGGATGGCACTTCAAAAAAATTGTCCCCAAACAGCACATGATGCAAAGAAAAAAAGAGGCGCACCAAGTTCGCTGTGTGACTAAGCTAAGCGACACAAGTGGCCGACACAAACACCTGGCCCATCTAGGAGTGGCACTGCAGTGTCAGGCAGGATGGCACTTCAAAAAAATTGTCCCCAAACAGCACATGATGCAAAGAAAAAAAGAGGCGCACCAAGGTCGCTGTGTGACTAAGCTAAGCGACACAAGTGGACGACACAAACACCTGTCCCATCTAGGAGTGGCACTGCAGTGTCAGGCAGGATGGCACTTCAAAAAAATTGTCCCTAAACAGCACATGATGCAAAGAAAAATGAATGAAAAAAGGTGCAAGATGGAATTGTCCTTGGGCCCTCCCACCCACCCTTATGTTGTATAAACAGGACATGCACACTTTAACGAACCCATCATTTCAGCGACAGGGTCTGCCACACGACTGTGACTGAAATGACTGATTGGTTTGGGCCCCCACCAATAAAGAAGCAATCAATCTCTCCTTGCACAAACTGGCTCTACAGAGGCAAGATGTCCACCTCATCATCATCCTCCGATTCCTCACCCCTTTCACTGTGTACATCCCCCTCCTCACAGATTATTAATTCGTCCCCACTGGAATCCACCATCTCAGGTCCCTGTGTACTTTCTGGAGGCAATTGCTGGTGAATATCTCCACGGAGGAATTGATTATAATTCATTTTGATGAACATCATCTCCACATTTTCTGGAAGTAACCTCGTACGCCGATTGCTGACAAGGTGAGCGGCTGCAATAAACACTCTTTCGGAGTACACACTGGAGGGGGGGCAACTTAGGTAAAATAAATCCAGTTTGTGCAAGGGCGTCCAAATTGCCTCTTTTTCCTGCCAGTATACGTACGGACTGTCTGACGTGCCTACTTGGATGCGGTCACTCATATAATCCTCCACCATTCTTTCAATGGTGACAGAATCATATGCAGTGACAGTAGACGACATGTCAGTAATCGTTGGCAGGTCCTTCAGTCCGGACCAGATGTCAGCACTCGCTCCAGACTGCCCTGCATCACCGCCAGCGGGTGGGCTCGGAATTCTTAGCCTTTTCCTCGCACCCCCAGTTGCGGGAGAATGTGAAGGAGGAGCTGTTGACGGGTCACGTTCCGCTTTACTTGACAATTTTCTCACCAGCAGGTCTTTGAACCTCTGCAGACTTGTGTCTGCCGGAAAGAGAGATACAACGTAGGTTTTAAATCTAGAATCGAGCACGGTGGCCACCCGTGAATCCTGGTTAAGCGAATTAAGGGCTCCATCCACAAGTCCCACATGCCTAGCGGAATCGCTCTGTTTTAGCTCCTCCTTCAATGTCTCCAGCTTCTTCTGCAAAAGCCTGATGAGGGGAATGACCTGACTCAGGCTGGCAGTGTCTGAACTGACTTCACGTGTGGCAAGTTCAAAGGGTTGCAGAACCTTGCACAACGTTGAAATCATTCTCCACTGCGCTTGAGTCAGGTGCATACCCCCTCCTTTGCCTATATCGTGGGCAGATGTATAGGCTTGAATGGCCTTTTGCTGCTCCTTCATCCTCTGGAGCATATAGAGGGTTGAATTCCACCTCGTTACCACCTCTTGCTTCAGATGATGGCAGGGCAGGTTCAGGACTGTTTGGTGGTGCTCCAGTCTTCGGCACGCGGTGGCTGAATGCCGAAAGTGGCCCGCAATTCTTCGGGCCACTGACAGCATCTCTTGCACGCCCCTGTCGTTTTTTAAATAATTCTGCACCACCAAATTCAATGTATGTGCAAAACATGGGATGTGCTGGAATTTGCCCAGATATAATGCACGCACAATGGCCCTCATTCCGAGTTGTTCGCTCGCAAGCTGCTTTTAGCAGCTTTGCACACGCTAAGCCGCCGCCTACTGGGAGTGAATCTTAGCTTATCAAAATTGCGAACGAAAGATTCGCAATATTGCGAAAAGACTTCTCTGTGCAGTTTCTGAGTAGCTCGAGACTTACTCTTCCAGTGCGATCAGTTCAGTGCTTGTCGTTCCTGGTTTGACGTCACAAACACACCCAGCGTTCGCCCAGACACTCCTCCGTTTCTCCAGCCACTCCCGCGTTTTTCCCAGAAACGGTAGCATTTTTTCAAACACTCCCATAAAACGGCCTGTTTCCGCCCAGAAACACCCACTTCCTGTCAATTACATTACGATCACCAGAACGAAGAAAAAAACCTCGTAATGCCGTGAGTAAAATACCTAACTGCATAGCAAATTTACTTGGCGCAGTCGCAGTGCGAACATTGCGCATGCGCAGTGAGCGGAAAATCACTGCGATGCGAAGAAAATTACCGAGCGAACAACTCGGAATGACCACCAATATTGCTGGCGTTGTCCGATGTCACAAATCCCCAGGAGAGTCCAATTGGGGTAAGCCATTCTGCGATGATGTTCCTCAGTTTCCGTAAGAGGTTGTCAGCTGTGTGCCTCTTATGGAAAGCGGTGATACAAAGCGTAGCCTGCCTAGGAACGAGTTGGCGTTTGCGAGATGCTGCTACTGGTGCCGCCGCTGCTGTTCTTGCTGCGGGAGGCAATGCATCTACCCAGTGGGCTGTCACAGTCATATAGTCCTGAGTCTGCCCTGCTCCACTTGTCCACATGTCCGTGGTTAAGTGGACATTGGGTACAACTGCATTTTTTAGGACACTGGTGACTCTTTTTCTGAGGTCGGTGTACATTTTCGGTATCGCCTGCCTAGAGAAATGGAACCTAGATGGTATTTGGTACCGGGGACACAGTACCTCAATCAAGTCTCTAGTTGCCTCTGAATTAACGGTGGATACCGGAACCACGTTTCTCACCACCCAGGCTGACAAGACCTGAGTTATCCGCTTTGCAGCAGGATGACTGCTGTGATATTTCATCTTCCTCGCAAAGGACTGTTGGACAGTCAATTGCTTACTGGAAGTAGTACAAGTGGTCTTCCGACTTCCCCTCTGGGATGCCGATCGACTCCCAGCAGCAACAACAGCAGCGCCAGCAGCAGTAGGCGTTACACTCAAGGATGCATCGGAGGAATCCCAGGCAGGAGAGGACTCGTCAGACTTGCCAGTGACATGGCCTGCAGGACTATTGGCTTTCCTGTGTAAAGTGGAAATTGACACTGAGGGAGTTGGTGGTGTGGTTTGCAGGAGCTTGGTTACAAGAGGAAGGGATTTAGTGGTCAGTGGACTGCTTCTGCTGTCATCCAAAGTTTTTGAACTTGTCACTGACTTCTGATGAATGCGGTCCATGTGACGTATAAGGGAGGATGTTCCTAGGTGGTTAACGTCCTTACCCCTACTTATTACAGCTTGACAAAGGCAACACACCTGTTGTCCGCATTTGTGTTGAAATAATTCCACACCGAAGAGGTGATTTTTTTTTGTATTTTGACCAGGCATGTCAATGGCCATATTCGTCCCACGGACAACAGGTGTCTCCCCGGGTGCCTGACTTAAACAAACCACCTCACCATCAGAATCCTCCTTGTCAATTTCCTCCCCAGCGCCAGCAACACCCATATCCTCATCCTGGTGTACTTCAACAGTGACATCTTCAATTTGACTATCAGGGACAGGACTGCGGGTGCTCCTTCCAGCACTTGCAGGGGGCGTGCAAATGGTGGAAGGCGCAAGCTCTTCCCGTCCAGTGTTGGGAAGGTCAGGCATCGCAACCGACACAATTGGACTCTTCTTGGGGATTTATGATTTAGAAGAACGCACAGTTGTGCTTTTGCCAGCTTAAGTCTTTTCATTTTTCTAGCGAGAGGATGAGTGCTTCCATCCTCATGTGAATCTGAACCACTAGCCATGAACATAGGCCAGGGCCTCAGCCGTTCCTTGCCACTCCGTGTCGTAAATGGCATATTGGCAAGTTTACGCTTCTCATCAGACGCTTTCAATTTTGATTTTTGGGTCATTTTACTGAACTTTTGTTTTTTGGATTTTACATGCTCTCTATTATGTACTATCTACTACGTTGATGGCATTTCATCGTCTCGGCCACGAGGTGGAAGTGGATCTTGATCTTTCCCTATTTTAACCTCCACATTTTTGTTCTCCATTTTTTAATGTGTGGAATTATATGCCAGTATCAATAGCAATGACCTACTACTATATATACTGCGCACAACTGAAATGCACCACAGGTATGGATGGATAGTATACTTGACGACACAGAGGTAGGTAGAGCAGTGGCCTTCCGTACCGTACTGCTATATATGCTGGTGGTCACTGTCAGCAAAACTCTGCACTGTACTCCTCCTATATAATATACTGGTGGTCCCCAGTGCCCACAATAAAGCAGTGTGAGCACAGATATATGCCGCACACTGAACACAGATATGGAGTGTTTTTCAGGCAGACAACGTATACTGGTGGTCACTGTCAGCAAAACTCTGCACTGTACTCCTCCTATATAATACAGCTGCTCCCCAGTCCCCACAATTAAGCAGTGTGAGCACAGATATATGCAGCACACTGAGCACAGATATGGAGTGTTTTTCAGGCAGACAACGTATACTGGTGGTCACTGGTCAGCAAAACTCTGCACTGTACTCCTCCTATATAATACAGCTGCTCCCCAGTCCCCACAATTAAGCAGTGTGAGCACAGATATATGCAGCACACTGAGCACAGATATGGAGTGTTTTTCAGGCAGACAACGTATACTGGTGGTCACTGGTCAGCAAAACTCTGCACTGTACTCCTATATAATATAGCTGCTCCCCAGTCCCCACAATTAAGCAATAAGCAGTAGCACAAATATTATTAATAAACGGAGAGGACGCCAGCCACGTCCTCTCCCTAACATTTCCAATGCACGAGTGAAAATGGCGGCGACGCGCGGCTGCTTATATAGAATCCGAATCTCGCGAGAATCCGACAGCGGGATGATGACGTTCGGGAGCGCTCGGGTTAACCGAGCCATACGGGAGAATCCGAGTATGCCTCGGACCCGTGTAAAATGGGTGAAGTTCGGGGGGGTTCGGTTTCCGAGGAACCGAACCCGCTCATCACTACTTGTATGTAAGTAAAAGTATTTGATATTTAATACAAACATCTCTTAGAAGGTATAATCCACTCTTAAACCTTTATAATCAGTGTCTTACATGTATACTCTCAATAAATACTGTAGAGTAAGGTTTATTTATTCTGGGAAGATGTATGGAGAGGTGTGATAGTCACTACTCCGTCGCTACCTGCTATTACCCCAAAATTGTGTCTATTTGGTTTGGATCTTGAGGAAACACACTCGGTTAGGGTTTATAGATATGTCCTTTGTCTTACTACATTAGCTAAGGTGGTTATAGCCAGAGACTGGTTCTCCACTGATCCTCCAAATATCTATAAACGGAGAGCCTTAGTTAACAAGGTAGTCTAGCATGAACGCCACATGTTCAAACTGCGTGGCTGTATCACTAAATTCTCTGAGAAGTGGGATGGCTGGTGTAGTTCTAGACTGGGTAGATGTTACGAGCCACTATCGAATCCCCTCAGTGTATAATATGCTACTCTGTCCCTCTAGGTCAATTGTACTACTATTATTGTTTTGTTAGCTACAGTCAAATATGTTACTGTGGATGTAGTATTTTTGTTCACTCCACTTATTCTCAAATGTATATTTATTGATGGCAAATTTTATTTTGTATCATTGTTGTTACTGTTATTGTTTTTAGACAGTGACGTTTTGTTTTCTGCTGTACTTTGAAATTCTAAATAAAAAATACATGATAAAAAAAAACAATATATATATATATATATATATATATCTATATTGTTGAAACACGGACCGGCACTCCCACAGCTCCAAACAATTGCCCCGATGCCCTCTGGGATAGTATAACATAAATAGGAAGGCGATGAAGCAATCAGCGGCACTCAGGGGTCTTAATCAATAAGTAACTGTATTGAAAAATTCACAGCATGAAGCCCAACGTTTCGGGACTGGCACGTCACATCACCTTGACAAAGGGACGTGCCAGTCCCGAAACGGGCTTCATGCTGTGAATTTTTCAATACAGTTACTTATTGATTAAGACCCCTGAGTGCCGCTGATTGCTTCATCGCCTTCCTATTTATATAATATATATATATATATATATATATATATACTGTAGAGTAAGAATTGTGTGTGTGTGGTAAGTATGATAGCTGTACTTTGCCATTCTGCTGTACTTTGAAATTCTAAATAAAAAATACATGATTAAAAAAGAAAGAAAGAAATATATAAATATATATATATATATATATATATATATATATATATATACTGTAGAGTAAGAATTGTGTGTGTACGGTAAGTATGATAGCTGCTGCCATACTTATGCTTCTCATCTGAGTGAGAGTACAGGGGAAGACAGCCAGATTATTATGAAAAATCAAGAAACTGAGAATGGGATTGTACCTGTTTTTGCACCTGTCACCCCTATTAGTATAAACAGTGCAGGGGGGGGACACAGGGCTAGCCCCACAATGAGAGTCCAATATTAAAGAACATACAGATAGATGGGTGGCATGTTAGGGGTGTTCAGATGTGTAATATAGTATAGGGGGGAGGGACAGCGAGTGTCACCTGATTTTCAGGAGCATCTCAGGCTGTTTCAGGAGACTAGGCAAATATGGTGTAAAGGTGCATACACATGGGGCCTAATTCTGAGTTGATCGCCGCAGCATATATGTTAGCAATTGGGCAAAACCATGTGCACTGCAGGGGGGACAGATATAACATGTGCAGAGAGAGTTAGATTTGGGTGGGGTGTATTCAAACTGAAATCTAACTTGCAGTGTTTTTGAAAACTAGTTTCAGGGAGCTTTTAGCTGGTAGTAGAACATGCCACACTGCTGAGAGGGTGTGTCATGCTCCGTCCAAAGGGTGTGTCTAACTCCACCTATGGGCGTATCTATCACCACTAAGGAGTGTGTCCTGCAGTGGCAGGTGATAACTAAAGTACTATGGGGGTAATTCCAAGTTGATCGCAGCAGGATATTTTTTAGCAGTTGGGCAAAACCATGTGCACTGCAGGGGAGGCAGATATGACATGTGCAGAAAGAGTTAGATTTGGATGGGTTATTTTATTTCTGTGCAGGGTCAATACTGGCTGCATTATTTTTACACTGCAAATTAGATTGCAGATTGAACACACCACACCCAAATCTAACTCTCTCTGCACATGTTAAATCTGCCTCCCCTGCAGTGCACATGGGGGGTCATTCCGAGTTGTTTGCTCGTTATTTTTTTCTCGCAACGGAGCGATTAGTTGCTAATGCGCATGCGCAATGTCCGCAGTGCGACTGCGCCAAGTAAATTTGCTATGCAGTTAGGAATTTTACTCACGGCATTACGAGGTTTTTTCTTCGTTCTGGTGATCGTAATGTGATTGACAGGAAGTGGGTGTTTCTGGGCGGAAACTGGCCGTTTTATGGGTGTGTGCGAAAAAACGCTACCGTTTCTGGGAAAAACGCGGGAGTGGCTGGAGAAACGGAGGAGTGTCTGGCCGAACGCTGGGTGTGTTTGTGACGTCAAACCAGGAACGAAACTGACTGAACTGATCGCAGTTGCCGAGTAAGTGAGGAGCTACTCAGAAACTGCTAAGAAGTGTCTATTCGCAATTTTGCTAATCTTTCGTTCGCAATTTTGATAAGCTAAGATTCACTCCCAGTAGGCGGCGGCTTAGCGTGTGCAAAGCTGCTAAAAGCAGCTTGCGAGCGAACAACTCGGAATGAGGGCCATGGTTTTGCCCAACTGCTAAAAAATTTCCTGCTGCGATCAACTTGGAATTACCCCCTAAAGGCCAGTACTCACGGCCCGATGCTGGAGAGATGTGTGCTGAGCGAACCGCTCAGCACACATCTCTCCCGGCGATCAGCACAGTGCGATCTGTGCTGAGCGTGCGGGGGGAGACGGGGGGCCGCTCACTTCACCCAGCGGGTGAAGTGAGCGACCCGCTAGATTGGCCTGCATGCAGGCCAATCTTGCACCAGCGATAGCGATGCGCGGGGCTGCGCATCGCTATCGCTGTTAGGGCTACACACGGAGCGATCTTGCTGAAAATCTAAGCAATCTAGTCAGATTGCTTAGATTATCGCTCCGTGTGTAGCCCCCTTAAGTGCAGCATGCTGCCTGAGGGGTTTTGTGTATGGGTGTCTCTCCTGACATGAGATTCCACATCTCATTCACATCAGACAACCTGTGATTTATCCGGAAATAGCGCTGGCTGAGCACGGTAACACTCTGTGCATGATGAGGTGGACGTTGCTACTATCACTGTAACACCTGTTGCTGGAATTGCTGGAGCGATAATATGCAAATGCTAATTTCAGCCCTTCCCCTGTACCAGTGTTCGCCTTAATGTTCAAGTCCTGATATAAGGAATTTCTGCACAGCATGCTGTTACCCCACCCAGTAGTTCTAGACAGCAGTCGCGTACGGTGAGGTCAGTGGCTGGTGAGGCACTACCATAATGTCCGCCGAATCCTGCCGATGACCCCTACCACCGCCGAGCCAATGCCCGCTACTGCCTCTGAACCGATGCCTGCTGCCACCGCCAATGGCTTACAAACTCGCCCACCATCAACTGACCCAGCACTCCGCCACTTCCCCTATACATACTGTATATATATATATATATATATATATATATATAGTTATATATATAGTTATATATATAGTTTGGTTTATTGTCACAATGTATTAAAACTAAACTAGGTATACTGAGCTACCTCACCGATACTGGCCAGGAGAGTTAAAGGATTACTTACTGTACTGGTTAACTGGTTCAGTCTGCCAATATGCACAGTGGTACTGAAAATATACATCAGTGCTTTCTTTGTTGGATTATCAGGGCAGTATGGTTGGTGTAATGGTTAGCATTACTGCCTCACAGCACTGATGTCATGGGTTTGATTCCCACCATGACCCTAACTGTGTGGAGTTTGTATATTCTCCCCGTACTTGTGTGGGTTTCCTCCCACAATCCAAAAATATACTGGTAGGTTAATTGGCTTCCAACAAAAATTAACCCTAGTGTGAATGTGTCTGTGTGTACATGTGATAGGGAATATACAGTAAGCTCCACTGGGGCAGGGACTGATGTGAATGGACAAATATTCTCTGTAAAGCACTGCGGAATATGTGTGCACTATATAAATAACTGGTAATAATAACTGAGGGGGAAAAAAAACTAAGAAAAGATTAAAAATTTTATAAATAAAGTCAAATATTAGGCATTAAAAAAATGTTTTATAAAAGTGCTATTATAATGATGGGATGTAGTTATAAGGTCACATTACCGGCACCTACATCCCGCACCACCCTAATTCTGACAGGGACTATTCCCACTTGTGGGTGTCCACAACACCCGTAAACTGGGAACAGAACCTGCACTTGCCACCGAGCCCGCAGTGTGACAGGCGCAGCGAGACTGCAAAGGGACTCGTTGCCCCCCCCCCCACCCACCCGCCATTCTGAACGGTGAGATCCCAGCCGCCGGTAACCCACACCCAACCCATAATGATAATATAACTGGTTTTGCCACTAAAAGAGAGAGCCACTTTAAATTTCATGGTAAAATCTCTGAATAACCATCTCTTTTGCCAAATTTCCACCTTTCTGGCCCTTGGTGTCACTCATTCTTGCCTACCCTCACGAAAATCGTGTGCCCCTCCCGGCTCCCCTGAAGGTGGGCAAGTCTCCCGCAGAGCCACAGCTCCCCCGCACTCCCCCTCGGCCACCCACATGCAGAGCACAAGTGGGCAGTCCAAGGGGACCCGATGACGTGATTACTGGTGAATTGCGTCATCGTAGCCCAGCCCCCCGCTGTACAGTGCCTGTAATACGATTCGACTTTGTATAGCCAGGGCATGGCCACAGTGATGCGACTGCAAGCTCAACTCGCCCTGTGCAGCCTCAGCTACATAGCCACACCCCCACCATGCCCCTATGTGACATCACACCCGCCCTCCCCGCCCCCTGCTGCGCCTTACTGGCTGCCCTCTCCCGGAAGAGGCAGCCAGAAAGTCGGCAACACTGATGTTACTCACAACTGGAAGAACCTGACTAAACTAACATCAAAACACTGCATCACCTATTTTCAGTTTGGACAAATTGTAATCGAGAGTATATTTATTTGAAGCTAGTTAAAGGCTAAATCCACCATTTTGTAAACTTTACAAAGGTAAACAAAGTGTGATTTTCCTCAACTACGTGAACATATGCATTGTGTGCGCATTGCATGTGACTCAGAATCAGACCTGGTGTTTGCATGTGTTGTGCGATCAGTAGCGGATCTGGCCACGGGCAAGCAGGACTTTTGCCCGGGGCGCCGCCGTCCGGAGGGTGCCGCACCATGGCAAGATCCGCCACTGTGCCCCTCGCAGTGCCCGGGTGCCCCCCGCTGTGCCTCCCCCGCTGGTCCCCCGCTGTGAAGGGAACCAGACGCTACGCGTCTAGTTTCCCTTCGTGGAGAGGACCTTTGCTGTACGGTGCGCGTTGACGTCATCACGCACCGCACAGCATTGTGGCACAGACGCTAGGGGTCATAATTGACCTCTAATGTCTATGCATCTGAGGAGAGGAGCGGCGCCGACGGAGGTCTGGAATCAGGAGCGGGGATGCAAGTATACTTTTTTTCTTTTTCTTTTCTTTCAGCGGCGCTACAAATGGGGGCGTAAACAGACCACGCTCCCGTATTAAGCCACACCCCTAACGGGGTGTTGTTGTTTTTTGCCCGGGGCGCCACAAGGAGAAGAACCGTCCCTGTGTGCGATACGTCCACAGTAGCATGTACTTGCATCCATGCAGGGCTGCATTGGCCCACAGGAAAACAGAGGAAACCCCCGGTGGGTCCCACTGCCTGGGGGCCCACCTCCTCCTCTAAGGATCAGGTTCGAGGCTGTACACTTGAATTACACATACGACCTAATTCAGAGTTGATCGCAGCAGCAAATTTGTTAGCAGTTGGGCAAAACAATGTGCAGTACAGGGGGGCAGATATAACATTTGCAGAGAGAGTTAGATTTGGGTGGGTTGTTTTGTTTCTGTTAGATGTGGGAGCGGTGTGTTCAAACTGAAATCTAAGTTACAGTGTAAAAATAAAGCAGCCAGTATTTACCCTGCACAGAAACAATATAACCCACCCAAATCTAACTCTCTCTGCAAATGTTATATCTGCCCCACCTGCAGTGCACATGGGCCCTCATTCCGAGTTGTTCGCTCGGTATTTTTCATCGCATCGCAGTGAAAATCCGCTTAGTACGCATGCGCAATGTTCGCACTGCGACTGCGCCAAGTAACTTTACTATGAAGAAAGTATTTTTACTCACGGCTTTTTCTTCGCTCCGGCGAACGTAATGTGATTGACAGGAAATGGGTGTTACTGGGCGGAAACACGGCGTTTCAGGGGCGTGTGGCTGAAAACGCTACCGTTTCCGGAAAAAACGCAGGAGTGGCCGGGGAAACGGTGGGAGTGCCTGGGCGAACGCTGGGTGTGTTTGTGACGTCAACCAGGAACGACAAGCACTGAAATGATCGCACAGGCAGAGTAAGTCTGGAGCTACTCTGAAACTGCTAAGTAGTTAGTAATCGCATTATTGCGAATACATCGGTCGCAATTATAAGAAGCTAAGATTCACTCCCAGTAGGCGGCGGCTTAGCGTGTGTAACTCTGCTAAATTCGCCTTGCGACCGATCAACTCGGAATGAGGGCCATGGTTTTGCCCAACTGCTAACAAATTTGCTGTTACGATCAACTCTGACTTACCCCCATAATACCTACAGTATAACCTTATACTGCACAGGACTATGGTATAATTCCTATAGTACATTGGTGTTATTAAAACAATATTTAGAATATGCAGTTGGAACCGTGGGGGTCATTCCGACCCGTTCGCACGCAACGGTTCTTTGCTGTGGTGAGAACGGGTCGGGACTGCGGCTGCGCGGCGGCCGCAATGCGCAGGTTGTCGTTGCCTGGCGACGGTCGTCGCCGGGCAGCGATGCCGCCAGCGCTGAAAGTGATCGCAGCAACGATTGCTAGAAGATTGACAGTGGGGAGGCGTTCCGGGGTGTCTACTCACCATTTTCCAGGCGTGGTGAGGCGAACACAGGCGTGTCCAGGCGTTTGGAGGGTGGATGTCTGACAGCAATCCCGGGACCTTCGTCGCTGGATCCGTCGCACATGGTAAGTAGGTCTGACCCTGGTCTTGTTTTGCAGGAAACTTTTTTAGCATAGCAGGGCTGCACAAGCGATCGCATCCCTGCTATGATAAAATACACTCCCCCATAGGCGGCGTCAAGTTGATCGCACGATCAGCAAAAAGTTGCTACATGCGATCAACTCGGAATGAGGAACTATGCCTGCATAGGGGGGGTCATTCCGAGTTGTTCGCTCGTTATTTTTTGTTTCGCTACGGAGCGATTAGTCGCAAACTGCGCATGCGCAATGTTCGCAGTGCGCCTGCGCCAAGTAAATTAGCACTAAAGTTTGGGGGTTTTTTTAAAATTCAGTAATTTTTTATTGATAGTGTTTTACATATACAAACAAAAAAAACATACAGAAGCTAAACCTAGCTCAACAAACATGTCAAGTACAAAAAATAGTATATCAAAAACATCAATGACATTGGATTTACAGTATATCTGTTAAACAAGATATGACATGTAGCAGGCAACATATCGCATATATATAGTCAATACAACAATAAGGAGTCATTTCTAAAGCCTCCATGCTTCCCGCATCGCCCCAGAGCAAACAGGCATAATATCACATTCCGTATTAGCTACAATATACATTACACAGGATGCCTTCCCCTTTCCATCACGTCCCACCCACTCCAAGGGCTGACGTATTCCATCTATCCCATTTATTAGAGTATTTAACCAGTATGTCACTAGATCTAAACATTGCTCGTTCATGGCCAGAAACCTCGTTGACCAGAGCCCGCCAATGAGATATATTGGGTAATTCAGGGGAGAAACATTTTCTGGCTATCAAGACTTTTGCCAGAGTGGTTAAGCATAGTACATAACGATATATGACCAGAGAATGCGTCTCTTCAAGGTCTAACCCGAACAGGCACAATCTAGAGTTCATTACTGGCAATTATGGTTCTGTAAGGACAATATCATTCCAAACTGCAGACCAAAATGGTGCCAACCTTGGGCATGACCATAATAGGTGCCAAAAGTCAGCACCCTCCCCATTGCACTTCGGACAGCAGGTATCAGAGCGAAGATGTGCACTATACAACATTACTGGGGTACGATATGTTCTATGTAAGGTATAAAAATATACCTGCTGATATCGAACACACGGGGTGGTATAACAAATGGATCCCAAAATCTGTATCCATTGTTCATTGGAGAGATCGCCAATATTACCTTCCCATTTAAGTTTCAAGGGGTCAAACAGATGAGAATTAACCTGCACATTCAATGCGGCATAAATCAGAGATATGTGTCCCCTGGACCCCAACGAAAGGAGCAATTTCTTGACTGGAGACACCGATATAGTTAAGGGGGCCGTACCCAGCTGCGCCTGCAGTGCATGACACAGCTGGAGGTAGTGAAAAAAAGCAGTATTAGCAACAGCATAGTCGCCACGTAGCCGCTAAAATGATTTAAGAATACCATTATCATAAAGCTGAGCAAATGTTGTAACTCCCATCCGCCGCCATAAAGTATCCGAGGATAGGGGCAGTAGTTCCCTATAAGAGGCATTAAACCACAGGGGTGTATCAGTATCAATGTCTTGCCAGTCAAAAAAGGTGTGCGCCAATCGCCAGACCAGAAGAGCCTGTCTAAGAATAGGGGGAAGACCAGAGAGAGTAGAGCCAGATAGCAAAAAATGAAGTAGAGAGAGAGGAGACTCCACCCACTCGGCATAGAACCCCAACAATGTGTCCCCACCTGCATCCAGGAGCCAAAAAGAAAGGTAAACCAGCTGAGAGGCCAAGTAGTATAGTCTCAAATTAGAGAGGCTAAGACCTCCATCTAACTTGACTTAACCAGGGCCTTCATAGCCACCCTAGGCGCCCCGCCTCCCCAAACAAAAGAGTTCAATACGCTGTCAATAGAGGAAATTTTTTTTTTAGGTATGTACACAAGAGAATGTTGCAGCACATACAGATACCTGGGTTGAATAGACATTTTAAATAAATTAATACGGCCCATCACAGTGAGAGGAAGCTTCTTCCACAGGTGAGCCTTCTTTTTAAAATTACGTATCACAGGCTCCACATTTAACGCAACATAGTCCTGCGGACAAGGAGAGATCCAAGTCCCCAAATATTTAAACTGGAGGGTCCACTGCAGCGGGCAAGAGGAGTCCGTCACATCAGGGAGAACACCAGATATGGGGTAGATATTGGACTTGTTCCAATTTATCTGTAAACCAGAATAAGTTCCAAAATGATTAACTAACTGCAACATAGTGAGTAACCAATTCTCAGAATCATTAAGAAATAAAAGCATATCATCAGCATATGGTGCGATAGTATCAACATGGCTCCCAACCTTAATGCCTACAATGTCCGGGGACATACGTATGCAACTAGCTAGCGGTTCAATGGCAAGGGCAAATAGGGACGGAGAGAGTGGGCAGCCCTGCCTCGTACCCCTCTCCAGTGAAAAGGGTCGTGACACATGACCATTGACTGAAACACGAGCAGCCGGGGAAGAATAGAGCAACTGGACCCACCGAACAAATTTAGGACCGAACGCAAATTTATGAAGCACTTCCCACAGGTACCCCCATTCTACCGAATGAAAGGCCTTGGCAGCATCCAGGGACACCACCACTGCCCCCGCCTCGAACCTGTCCCCTCTCTGCAGATGGCAAAAGAGTCTTCGGAGTTTCTGTAACGTAGACTTCCCCGGCATAAAACCCGTTTGGTCACAGTGGACAATAGATGTAACAACTTTATTTAAACGAACAGCTAAAATTTTAGCCAAAATTTTTACATCTTTAGATAATAAGGAGATAGGGCGATAGGAGTCCGGGGAGGTGGGGTCCTTACCCGGCTTAAGAATTACTATTATTATAGCCTCAGACATCGAGGGGGGCAAAGAACCGTAGTCAAAGTGTTAAATAGTTCAACCAAATAAGGGGTATAGAATTCTTTAAAGCGTTTGTACAATTCAATGGGTATTCCGTCACACCCGGGAGCCCTATTATTGGGGAACGATGCTATAGCAGCATCTAATTCCTCAGTGGTGAATGGGGAATCCAAATATTCAACAGATTCCGGAGACAGTTGGGGCAATTGTATATGGGAGAGATAGTCTCTCAGTTGATCCATTGTATAAGACACTTTAGACCCGTACAGTGAAGAGTAGTAATCAAAAAATACTTCAGTAATATCAGGGCACGAGTACTTCATAATACCCTGGGGATCACACACCTGTTGGACAGAAATACTACCCCTCTCTTCCCTAGATAGGAAGGCAAGATAACTACACCCAATCTCCGCCTGTGAGTATAGAGAATGCTTGGAGAACAATAACCGATGCTTGGATTTATCTAAAAGAAACGTTGTCCACTCCCATCTGGCCATCTCCCAGCTCGCATGCAAGGAGAGGGATTTGTGCAAAATATAGTCGGCTTCTAATTGACAACAAATTTTTTCAAGGCGGGATTCCTCTTCCCTACTAGACCTTTTAATAGCAGCCACCCTTTTAATAAGGGAGCCACGGATAGAGGCTTTAAATGCATCATGCTTAACAGTAGGGGTAGGGCAGGAGGCGTTAAAATCCTGGAAGTCTCGCCAGTCAGCAAGCAAATCAGCTCCATCACCAATTAAGGACAGCCAGAATGGGTTAAGTTTCCAAAACAAGACCCCCTGGGGAGACAAAGGATCTAAGATAGGGGTGGGCAACATGCGGCCCGCGGGCCGGATGCGGCCCGCGAACCGATTCTGCCTGGCCCGCTGTCCCATACCACTGTGCAATGACAAGCGGCCCGGCTGAGCCGCTTGTCATTGCGCTACGAAGCTCCGAGACGCAGCGCCGCTGAGGAAATACCCGGTCTGCTGACCGGGATTTCCTCTGTGACATCAGGCGCTGGGCGGCATAGGGGCGGAGCCACGGCAGGAGAGTGCAGCGGGTAGCAGCAGCGGCTCTGCGCAGCGCAGCGGGCAGCGGATCTGGCAGGGAAGGTGGATAATCTGGGCAGCAGATCTGCCACAGTGAAAAAAACACATCTAAGGTAAAGCTGCTATATGGGTACGGGTGGGGGGGAGGGGGCGGGGGGAGGAGGAGGAGGGCGGGGGGGAGAGGAGGAGGAGGAGGGAGAGTGGAGAGGAGGGGGGTAGAGACTGCCGTATAGGTTCAGGGGAAGGGGTGAAGGGGGGTATTGACTGCTATGTGGGTTCAGGGGTGGGGGAAGGGGGGTAGAGACTACTATATGGGTTTAAGGGAGAGGGGAGCTGTGAATACGATTGATAACAGCATTACACAGGATGCTGTTTGTTTGTTTGTTTGTTTGTTTCAGCAGTTTTTTATTTTTATTTTTTTTATTACTGGATATGTTTTTTAAGCCAAGTACCCACGGGCCGATTTGGGAGAGATGTGTGCTGAGCGAACCGCTCAGCACACATTTCTCCTGCCGCTCAGCACAGCGCGATCTGTGCTGACCGTGCGGGGGGAGACGAGGGGGGGCGATCACTTCACCCAGCGGGTGAAGTGAGCGACCCGCTAGATTGGCCTGCATGCAATCTAGCAGCAGCGATAGCGATGTGCGGGGCCGCGCATCGCTATCGCTGAGGGGGCTACACACATGGTGTGTGTGTTTTTACAGTTATATATATACATATGTATATATATATATATATAATACTATGTTTTTATAGTTATATATATATATATATATATATAATGGATGGAGACAGGCGGCACTCAAGCAGCCTCAAATAGAGTGAAAAAAGCGGTCCGTTTATTGATCCATATTGGATCAATAAACGGACCGCTTTTTTCACTCTATTTGAGTCTGCTTGAGTGCCGCCTGTCTCCATCCATTATATTGAGGATCAGCATTGTTTCTCTAGGAGGGCACCGCAGCACATTGCCATTTGGAGAGGGAGTGCCGGGATTACTACACTTTGTGTATATATATATAAAAAACTATGGGCCTAATTCAGAACTGATCGCTAGGGTGTGATTTTTGCACTGCTACGATCAGGTAGTCACCGCCTACAGGGGGAGGAGGGTAATCGATGTGCAGGGGAGCGATCGCATGTGCAGGAGAGCTGCAGAAACCGAAGTTTGTGCAGTCTCTGCGCAGCCCAGGACTTACTCTTCCAGTGGGATGATCGGGGCCGGAGCTGACGTCAGAAACCCTCCCTCCAAACGCCTGGTCTCTCCTGCATTTTTCCGTGCACTCCTCTAAACCGGTCAGTTACCACCCACAAACGGCCTCTTTCTGTCAATCACCTTGCGATCGCCTGTACGATCGCTTTGTTCGCACCATCCCATCACTGCCCGACGCTCCCCAGCGCGGCGGACCGACGTGCCTGCGCACTGCAATGCATGCGCAGTTCAGACCCGATCATCTGCTGTGCGAAAATACACAGCTGCGACCGGGTCAGAATTGGGCCCTATAACGGGTCTTATTTTTCAGCAACTGCTGACTAAGAAGCTGATTCAGACCTGATCACTGTGCTGCAAATTTTGCTGTCCTGCGTTCGGGTAGTCGCCGCCCCCAGGGGGAATGTAAATTCACCCGTGCAAGTGTACGATCGTATGTGTACGCAGAGCTGCAAAAATCTACTTTGTGCAGTCTCTGCGCAGCCCAGGACTTACTCCTACAAATATTTGTCATTCATATTAGGGACTGTGTGTGGCCCTCGAACATTCACTGGAAGTGTTAAGCGGCCCCCCAGCTGAAATAATTGCCCACCCCTGATCTAAGACCAATAAAACAGGTGAATGGTCGGAAATCCCTCTGGGTAAGTATTTAATCTGAGTTACCTTAGGGGTCAAATCTGGTGATATGAGGGCCAGGTCAATACGGGAGAATGTATTAAAAGTAGCCGAATAGCAGGAGTATTGGCTCTCATGGGGAAACCGGACCCTCCAAATATCAATGAATCCCAATTCAGTAGTTAAATTAGAGAAGGGGGTAGGAGAAGGAGATGATAGATCAGTATGGGGGCTCTCTCTTCACCTATCTAAAGATAAGTCCATTACATTATTAAAGTCACCAATACAGATGGTGGGAGTAGATGGTGACAATGCAACAAACGACATAGCTTGTCGCAAAACATCATTATTGTAAGGGGGGGGGGGGACATATACTGCAAGAATATGTAGAAGGGTGGAGTTAACGAAGGCTCTAAGAAAAAACAAAGCGACCATACTGATCCACCTGACTATGATCTAAATGAAAACTTACAGATTTTCTGATAAGTACAGACACCCCCCTGGCATTTTGTGAAAAGGTAGAATGAAACAGCCATCCCACCCACGTTTTTTTCAGGGCCATCGTCTTAACACCAAACAAATGAGTCTCCGAAAAGCAAATAATATCCGCCTTATATTTTTTAGCTTGCAACAGGACCAATGCTCTCTTTATTTTATTGTTAAGGCCCCTCACGTTCCAGCCGAGTAGGTGAAGCCCCTCAGATGCTACCAACATTGAAAGACGTTAGACTGGAAAACAGGAGAAAAGAAGAGAAAAGGAGAAAAAGGTGAAATGACACAATGACAGAGAATACCTCATCAGAGCACATGTAGATCATAGCAGCAGGCGTACAAATACGCAAAAGAGAGGAAGAGAAAAAGTTCGGAGCAATCGAGAAACAAGGACGCCAGAACACATCCACCATGACTATAAAGATACATTGGAGCCTTAAATCACCAGCAGTACTTGACCATAACAAAAAAATACCAATATTTAAGCAAAAAAAAACAATAAAACAGCAACAACCCAACCACCCCCCACCCTGTACATCTATCAGGAACCTAGATATACCTATATCCCCAACCAAACTTCCCGTTACCTAAACTAAAAAAAAACCTAAATAGTAAAGGTCGTATAAAGGGAACAGTTAGGAGTAGACACCCCCAGCTACTATATCACAGCAAGGGCTCCCTGTAAAGGAGAGTGGCCCCCGGTAAAAAAAAAAATACAAATAAACCTTCACATACAATAGTCAACCATATGAACTCTCACATAATAAAAAAAAAAAGAAAAACCTGAGAGAGAGAGAGAAAAAACCACAGAATAAACTGGCGGTACAATAGGAGCTCCATTCAGCGAGGTGCACGCGGTCTCTGCTCCAGCCACGCCTCGGCCTCTCTCGGAGAGTTGAAGAAATGGGTAGAGCCCTCCTATATCACCCGCAGTCTGGCAGGGAACAGCATTGAATACTGAATCTGCCTGTCCCTCAGCTTTCGTTTGACCTGAAGAAATTGGGACCTGGATTTCTGTACGTCCATAGCAAAGTCAGGGAAAACAGACACAGAGTGGTTATCAAACTGCAACGGACCGTGCAACCTGGCCAGGCGGAGAATGGCATCTCGATCCTTGAAGTGGAGCATGCGGGCAATAAAGGTGCGCGCTGGGGCACCGGGAGGGGGGGCCTGAAAGGGTAAATGATGTGCGCGCTCCACCGCGAATTGCGCACTAAAATCATCTTTTTTAAACACACTGAGTAGCCAGTCCTCCAATAATTTTTCTGGATGTGTACCCCCAGCTCGCTCAGGCAGCCCCACAAAGCGTACGTTATTTCTTCGTAAGCGGCCCTCCAAATCCGACAACTTGGTTTTAATAGCAGCCATCTGGGATGAAAGGTCAGCGACACTATCCTTGAGTGGTGCAGTCACATCTTCAATGTCAGAGACACGTTGCTCTACACCCCCCACACACTCACGCAGCCTTTGCATGTCATGATGAATAATTGAGATGTCAGCCTGAACCTGGCTGATCTTGTCCATCACCCTCGTCTCAGACGTATTGATGGCTTGCAGAATTTGCTGCGTGGATTGCATAACATCAGTAACAGAGGTTTCCTCCGAAGCGTGCTGCGGTGAGGGAGGTGGTGTAGCCTGGGTACGCGGGGGTGTTGGCCCGCGTGGATTTCTAGCAAATCTTTCCAAACGCGTAGCAGTGGCAGCAGCATTGCCGGATTTTCCCATACTACTGCAGGAGGAATAATCGCTCCAGGAAAAAAAGAGTAAATAAGCACAAAGAGAGTGGCAAAGTCTTATATAGTGAAGCTTGGAGTACAGTAGCTGCTTCAGGGAATTAAGAAACACAAAATGCACCCCTGAGTGTGATCAAACAGGATCCAAGATAAACAGGGCACAGTCAGTATTCATAGAAGGCAGTGCAGCACATCAGAATTGTAATCCAAATATGTTGAGAGAGACTCAGGCAACCAGCCCAATGCAGGGCCCAGGCATAAACATATATACTGCAGCACACTGGGTGGGAAGCAGCAGGCCTCTGTAATTGCCAGCAGCAGTTAATAATGGAGCATGTGTCCCAGCACCACAGAGAGGGGAGGGGAGAGTACCTTGTGCAGGGAGAGGTTACAGGCGCTACTGCGGGCCGGGGAGGTCCCTCCACAATGTCCAAATCTCTGCAGGTACAAGGCGCACAGCGGCGCCAGACATCTCAGGGGGTGCAGGAGAGGTTCACACAGCAGCAGATGAGTGTGAATTCCAAAAACACTGGGGTTAAGGATGGGTTCAAGGATGAAGAATAGGGAGCTACAGCAGCCTGCTGCCTACTCCATGCTGTGCCAGGCCACGCCCCCAAAAGTTTGGTATTTTACTCACGGCCTAACAAGGATTTTTCATCGTTCTGGTGATCGTAGTGTGATTGACAGGAAGTGGGTGTTTCTGGGCGGATACTTGCCGTTTTCTGGGAGTGTGCGGAAAAACGCTGGCGTTTCTGGGAAAAACGCGGGAGTGTCTGAAGAAACGGGGGAGTGTCTGGGCGAACGCTGGGTGTGTTTGTGACGTCAAACCAGGAACGAAACTGACTGAACTGATCGCAGTGTAGGAGTAAGTCTGGAGCTACTCAGAAACTGCTAAGAAATTTCTAATTGCAATTCTGCTCATTTTTCGTTCGCAATTCTGCTAAGCTAAGATACACTCCCAGAGGGCGGCGGCTTAGCGTGTGCAATGCTGCTAAAAGCAGCTAGCGAGCGAACAACTCGGAATGAGGGCCAGGGCTGGTGCAAGTCTTGATGGTGCGTCCGTTTAAAGATCAACTCGGAATGACCACCCGAGTGCAGACCTGTGGTGCACTTCTGAGAAAGGACAAGAATCAAAAAGGGGGAGTAGTCCCACGCAATTCTATCAGGATATTTTTTTAAAAACATCAAATATAATAAATAAATGGTAATAATAATATACATAAATCATTTTTTCACGTGTTTTTCTCTCCAATTCGAGAAGTTATGTCCAAATGTTCCAGTTAATAAGATCCTCTATAAATCCTTTAGATTAGCCCAGTATTCTCCACATTGCTTTATTGATAAAAACGGTAGTCTCGCTTATATTTTCAATCCAGTTTCCAATCTCCTCCACTCCTTGACCAATCAAGCGCTGGCTCCTAGTCATTTGTGCACCAGCGCCACTGCCGAGTGCAAGGCAGAGCTCCGGAGTCTCACAGCGTAGTCAGCCTTGGGACCATCCGTCACACAGTTCTCTCAGGGGCTCAGTCAGGGAGGTGGGATGCAGCGCACCGGTGTTTGTGGCCACTCCCAACGCCGAGATGAGCTGCTGCGGTGTGCTGCTGGCTGCTCCTCATCTCTGTTCTCCCGCTGGCGCTCCCAGATTGCCATGCGCATTCCTGCCTGTTACGCTGCATAGGAGCCGCAGTGCAGCACCGGCGTTCACAAATCTGTCTGGCAGCGACGGGCAAGGGGGAGGGGGGGTAACCGCGTCTACAGGATAAAATAAGAATTTACTTACCGATAATTCTATTTCTCGGAGTCCGTAGTGGATGCTGGGGTTCCTGAAAGGACCATGGGGAATAGCGGCTCCGCAGGAGACAGGGCACAAAAGTAAAGCTTTCCGATCAGGTGGTGTGCACTGGCTCCTCCCCCTATGACCCTCCTCCAAGCCAGTTAGGTACTGTGCCCGGACGAGCGTACACAATAAGGGAGGAATTTTGAATCCCGGGTAAGACTCATACCAGCCACACCAATCACACCGTACAACTTGTGATCAAAACCAGTTAACAGTATGATAACAGAGGAGCCTCTGAAAGATGGCTTCTTAACAATAACCCGAATTAGTTAACAATAACTACGTACAATTATTGCAGATAATCCGCACTTGGGATGGGCGCCCAGCATCCACTACGGACTCCGAGAAATAGAATTATCGGTAAGTAAATTCTTATTTTCTCTATCGTCCTAGTGGATGCTGGGGTTCCTGAAAGGACCATGGGGATTATACCAAAGCTCCCAAACGGGCGGGAGAGTGCGGATGACTCTGCAGCACCGAATGAGAGAACTCCAGGTCCTCCTTAGCCAGAGTATCAAATTTGTAAAATTTTACAAACGTGTTCTCCCCTGACCACGTAGCTGCTCGGCAAAGTTGTAATGCCGAGACCCCTCGGGCAGCCGCCCAAGATGAGCCCACCTTCCTTGTGGAGTGGGCCTTTACAGATTTAGGCTGTGGCAGGCCTGCCACAGAATGTGCAAGTTGGATTGTGCTACAGATCCAACGAGCAATCGTCTGCTTAGACGCAGGAGCACCCATCTTGTTGGGTGCATACAATATAAACAACGAGTCAGATTTTCTGACTCCAGCTGTCCTTGCAATATATATTTTTAATGCTCTGACAACGTCCAGTAACTTGGAGTCCTCCAAGTCACTTGTAGCCGCAGGCACTACAATAGGCTGGTTCAGATGAAATGCTGACACCACCTTAGGGAGAAAATGCGGACGAGTCCGCAGTTCTGCCCTGTCCGAATGGAAAATCAGATATGGGCTTTTGTAAGATAAAGCTGCCAGTTCTGACACTCTCCTGGCCGAAGCCAGGGCTAGTAACATGGTCACTTTCCATGTGAGATATTTTAAATCCACCTTTTTTAGTGGTTCAAACCAATGAGATTTTAGAAATTCCAAAACCACATTGAGATCCCACGGTCCCACTGGAGGCACCACAGGAGGCTGTATATGCAGCACTCCCTTAACAAAAGTCTGGACTTCAGGAACTGAAGCCAATTCTTTTTGAAAGAAAATCGACAGGGCCGAAATTTGAACCTTAATAGATCCCAATTTGAGACCCATAGACAATCCTGATTGCAGGAAATGTAGGAATCGACCCAGTTGAAATTCCTCCGTCGGAGCACTCCGATCCTCGCACCACGCAACATATCTTCGCCAAATGCGGTGATAGTGTTGCACGGTTACTTCCTTCCTTGCTTTAATCAAAGTAGGAATGACTTCTTCCGGCATGCCTTTTTCCTTTAGGATCCGGCGTTCAACCGCCATGCCGTCAAACGCAGCCGCGGTAAGTCTTGAAACAGACAGGGACCCTGCTGAAGCAAGTCCCTCCTTAGAGGTAGAGGCCACGGATCTTCCGTGATCATCTCTTGAAGTTTCGGGTACCAAGTCCTTCTTGGCCAATCCGGAACCACTAGTATCGTTCTTACGCCTCTTTGCCGTATAATTCTCAATACTTTTGGTATGAGAGGCAGAGGAGGAAACACATACACCGACTGGTACACCCAAGGCGTTACCAGCGCGTCCACAGCTATTGCCTGCGGATCTCTTGACCTGGCGCAATACCTGTCCAGTTTTTTGTTGAGGCGAGACGCCATCATGTCCACCATTGGTCTTTCCCAACGGGTTACCAGCATGTGGAAGACTTCCGGATGAAGTCCCCACTCTCCCGGGTGAAGGTCGTGTCTGCTGAGGAAGTCTGCTTCCCAGTTGTCCACTCCCGGGATGAACACTGCTGACAGTGCTATCACATGATTCTCTGCCCAGCGAAGAATCCTTGCAGCTTCTGCCATTGCACTCCTGCTTCTTGTGCCGCCCTGTCTGTTCACATGGGCGACTGCCGTGATGTTGTCCGACTGGATCAACACCGGTTTTCCTTGAAGCAGAGGTTCTGCCTGGCTTAGAGCATTGTAGATTGCTCTTAGTTCCAGAATGTTTATGTGAAGAGACGTTTCCAGGCTCGTCCACACTCCCTGGAAGTTTCTTCCTTGTGTGACTGCTCCCCAGCCTCTCAGGCTGGCGTCCGTGGTCACCAGGATCCAATCCTGTATGCCGAATCTGCGGCCCTCCAATAGATGAGCACTCTGCAACCACCACAGAAGAGATACCCTTGTCCTTGGAGACAGGGTTATCCGCTGGTGCATCTGAAGATGCGACCCTGACCATTTGTCTAACAGATCCCTCTGGAAAATTCGTGCATGGAATCTGCCGAATGGAATTGCTTCGTAAGAAGCCACCATTTTTCCCAGGACTCTTGTGCATTGATGTACAGACACCTTTCCTGGTTTTAGGAGGTTCCTGACAAGCTCGGACAACTCCTTGGCTTTTTCCTCCGGGAGAAAAACCTTTTTCTGAACCGTGTCCAGAATCATCCCTAGGAACAGCAGACGAGTTGTCGGCATTAACTGGGATTTTGGAATATTCAGAATCCAGCCGTGTTGTTTTAGCACTTCTTGAGACAGTGCTAATCCCCTCTCTAGCTGTTCTCTGGACCTTGCCCTTATTAGGAGATCGTCCAAGTATGGGATAATTAATACGCCTTTTCTTCGAAGAAGAATCATCATCTCGGCCATTACCTTTGTAAAGACCCGAGGTGCCGTGGACAATCCGAACGGCAGCGTCTGAAACTGATAGTGACAGTTTTGTACAACGAACCTGAGGTACCCCTGGTGTGAGGGGTAAATTGGAACGTGGAGGTACGCATCCTTGATGTCCAAGGACACCATAAAGTCCCCTTCTTCCAGGTTCGCTATCACTGCTCTGAGTGACTCCATTTTGAACTTGAACTTCTTTATGTACAGGTTCAAGGACTTCAGATTTAGAATAGGTCTTACCGAGCCGTCCGGCTTCGGTACCACAAATAGAGTGGAATAATACCCCTTTCCCTGTTGTAGAAGAGGTACCTTGACTATCACCTGCTGAGAGTACAGCTTGTGAATGGCTTCCAAAACCGTCTCCCTTTCGGAGGGGGACGTTGGTAAAGCAGACTTCAGGAAACGGCGAGGCGGATCTGTCTCTAGTTCCAACCTGTACCCCTGAGATATTATCTGCAGGATCCAGGGATCTACCTGCGAGTGAGCCCACTGCGCGCTGAAATGCTTGAGATGACCGCCCACCGCCCCCGAGTTCGCTTGAGAAGCCCCAGCGTCATGCTGAGGCTTTTGTAGAAGCGGGGGAGGGCTTCTGTTCCTGGGAAGGAGCTGCCTGTTGGTGTCTCTTCCCCCTTCCTCTGCCTCGTGGCAGATATGAATATCCCTTTGCTCTCTTGTTTTTAAAGGAACGAAAGGACTGCGGTTGAAAAGTCGGTGTCTTTTTCTGTTGGGGAGTAGCTTGAGGTAAAAAGGTGGATTTCCCGGCTGTAGCCGTGGCCACCAAATCTGATAGACCGACTCCAAATAACTCCTCCCCTTTATACGGCAAAACTTCCATATGCCGTTTTGAGTCCGCATCGCCTGACCACTGTCGCGTCCATAAACTTCTTCTGGCCGAAATGGACATAGCACTTACCCGTGATGCCAGTGTGCAGATATCCCTCTGTGCATCACGCATATAAAGAAATGCATCCTTTATTTGCTCTAAAGACAGTAAAACATTGTCCCTATCCAGGGTATCAATATTTTCAATCAGGGACTCTGACCAAACTACTCCAGCACTGCACATCCAGGCTGACGCTATAGCTGGTCGTAGTATAACACCTGTATGTGTGTATATACTTTTTTGGATATTTTCCATCCTCCTATCTGTTGGATCTTTAAGTGCGGCCGTCTCAGGAGAGGGTAACGCCACTTGTTTAGATAAGCGTGTGAGCGCCTTATCCACCCTAGGAGGTGTTTCCCAGCGCGCCCTAACCTCTGACGGGAAAGGGTATAAAGCTAATAACTTCTTTGAAATTAGCATCTTTTTATCGGGGGCAACCCACGCTTCATCACATACATCATTTAGTTCTTCTGATTCAGGAAAAACTATAGGTAGTTTTTTCACACCCCACATAATACCCTGTTTAGTGGTACCAGTAGTATCAGCTAAATGTAACGCCTCCTTCATTGCCAAAATCATATAACGTGTGGCCCTACTGGAAAATACGGTTGATTCGTCACCGTCGCCACTGGAATCAGTGCCTGTGTCTGGGTCTGTGTCGACCGACTGAGGCAAAGGGCGTTTTACAGCCCCTGACGGTGTTTGAGGCGCCTGGACAGGCACTAACTGATTGTCCGGCCGTCTCATGTCGACAAACGACTGCTTTAGCGTGTTGACACTATCCCGTAATTCCATAAATAAAGGCATCCATTCTGGTGTCGACCCCCTAGGAGGTGACATCCCCATATTTGGCAATTGCTCCGCCTCCACACCAATATCGTCCTCATACATGTCGACACACACGTACCGACACACAGCAGACACACAGGGAATGCTCTTAACGAAGACAGGACCCCACTAGCCCTTTGGGGAGACAGAGGGAGAGTTTGCCAGCACACACCAAAAGCGCTATATATGACAGGGATAGCCTTATAATAAGTGCTCCCTGTATAGCTGCTTTTATAATATAATTTTTGCCACTATTTTGCCCCCCCTCTCTTGTTTTACCCTGTTTCTGTAGTGCAGTGCAGGGGAGAGACCTGGGAGCCGTCCTGACCAGCGGAGCTGTGTAAGGAAAATGGCGCTGTGTGCTGAGGAGATAGGCCCCGCCCCTTTTCCGGCGGGCTCGTCTCCCGCTCTTTAGTGTATTCTGGCAGGGGTTAAATATCTCCATATAGCCCCGGAGGCTATATGTGAGGTATTTTTTAGCCAAATAGGTTTTCATTTGCCTCCCAGGGCGCTCCCCTCCCAGCGCCCTGCACCCTCAGTGACTGCCGTGTGAAGTGTGCTGAGAGGAAAATGGCGCACAGCTGCAGTGCTGTGCGCTACCTTTAGAAGACTGAGGAGTCTTCTGCCGCCGATTCTGGACCTCTTCATGTTTCAGCATCTGCAAGGGGGCCGGCGGCGAGGCTCCGGTGACCATCCAGGCTGTACCTGTGATCGTCCCTCTGGAGCTGATGTCCAGTAGCCAAGAAGCCAATCCATCCTGCACGCAGGTGAGTTCACTTCTTCTCCCCTAAGTCCCTCGTTGCAGTGATCCTGTTGCCAGCAGGACTCACTGTAAAATAAAAAACCTAAGCTAAACTTTCTCTAAGCAGCTCTTTAGGAGAGCCACCTAGATTGCACCCTTCTCGGCCGGGCACAAAAATCTAACTGGCTTGGAGGAGGGTCATAGGGGGAGGAGCCAGTGCACACCACCTGATCGGAAAGCTTTACTTTTGTGCCCTGTCTCCTGCGGAGCCGCTATTCCCCATGGTCCTTTCAGGAACCCCAGCATCCACTAGGACGATAGAGAAATTCTATTACCCTGCTTTCCCGCTTCTTGTGTTCACCTAGTTATGGCCCTGATATATGTATCAATGGGCCCAGACCATGCACTCTCTAATGGTTGACCAAAACTCTGTGGAGACTGGCCACACCCCTACACATGGGCCCCTTCCACTGCATTCCCCCAGTGGGCTCTTCATGCCCCAGTCCGACACTGCATTCATGTTGCATCCTGTGTGCATGGGCTCTTAGTAAAGCACAAACAATACAGCTTACACCAAGAACAGCTGAATTTATGTCAGTGGCTCCCAAACTGTGTGGCCGTGGCACCCTGGGGTGCCTTGGGGTACTTGCAGGGATGCCTTGGATTGGTGGTCCAGGACCAATTCAAATCATACTTGTCTACCCTCCCGGAACAGCCAGGAGGCTCACGAAAATCGGGTGGCGCTCCCAGGCCCCCAGAAAGGTCAGCAAGTATCCTGCATCCCTCAGGCTTTTACAGATTACAAGTGGGTGGTCCGAGGGGCCCCCGATGACGCGATTAGGTAAATCGGTAAGTTGATGACGGGCAAGTCGGTAAGTAGGATTAAAAATTTTTATGGTTAATATCAGTGCCTAAAGTGGTCCTAGAGAGGTGGTGGAACTCACCACCCCTCCCTACGGTGCCCATGCAATAAAGATATTGTGCGTGCCACAAAAAGGGGTGTGGTCTCAAAAGGGGGCGTGGTCGCACAATAGTAATAATGCCCACAGTTGTAGCACCCCATAATACACATAATGCCCACAGCAGTAGCGCCCCTTATACAATGCCCAGTAGTAGTGCTCCTTATGCAATGTCCACTGTACTGGTAGTGCCCACAGTGGTAGTGCCCCTTATATAGAGCCCATAGTAGTGGTGCCCCATATGCAATGCCTGCAATAGTAGTGCCCCTTATTTTCCCAGGAGTGATGCCCCTTATGAAGTGCCCCCTTTACAATCCCCTCATTAGTAGTGCCCCCAGTAGTAAGGTCCTCAATGGTAATGCCCCTGTGTAGTATTGCCCCCAGTAGTAATGTTGCCTGTAGTAATGCCCCCAGTCTTTTAGCCCCCTGTAGTTTAGCCCCAGTAGTTATGCCCCCAGTGGTAATGCCCCTGCAGTTATGACCCCAGTAGTTTACCCCCCCCCCTTTAGTTTAGCCTCCCAGTGGTAATGCCCCCAGTAGTTTAGCCCTCATGTAGTTTGCCCCATGTAGTTTAGCCTCCCAGTGGTAATGCCCCCAGTGGTAATGCCCCTGCAGTTATGACCCCAGTAGTTTACCCCCCCTTTAGTTTAGCCTCCCAGTGGTAATGCCCCCAGTAGTTTAGCCCTAGTAGTTTGCCCCTTGTAGTTTAGCCACCAGTAGTAATGCCCCCAGTAGTAATGCCCCCCTGTAGTTTGCTCCCTTGTAGTTTAGCCCCTGTAGTTATGCCCCCAGTAGTTTAGCCCCTGTAGTTATGCCCCCAGTAGTTTAGCCCCTATAGTTATGCCCCCTTGTAATTTAGTCCCCAGTAATAATGCCTCCAAGTAGTAATGCACCCAAGTAGTAATGCCCCTGTAGTTATGCCCCCAGTAGTTTAGCCCCCAGTAGTAATGCCTCCAAGTAGTAATGCCCCCAAGTAGTAATGCTCCTGTAGTTATGCCCTCCTGTAGTTATGCTCCCAGTAGCTTGCCCTCTTGTAGTTTGCCCCCAGTAGCTTGCCCCCTTGTAGTTTGCCCCAATAATAATGCCCCCAGTAGTTTGCCCCAGTGGATGCCCCCCAGTAGTAATGCTCCCCAGATGCCCCTCAGTAGTAATGCCCCCCAGTAGTTTGCCCCAGTAGATGCCACTCAGTAGTAATGCCCCCCAGTAATTTGCCCCCAGTAGATGCCACTCAGTAGTAATGCCCCCCAGTAATTTGCCCCCAGTAGATGCCCCCAAGTAGATGCTCCGCTACAGAAAGGAAAAAAACAAAAACCACAATACTCACTGAGCCCTGTTCCCGTGTCCGGCCGCTGCAGTCCTCTGGGCGTCCGCTCTTCAGCACTATGAGAGACGTCATGACGTCTCTCCCATAGCGCACAGTGACAGCGCCGGAAGCCTGAGCTCAGTAGTGAGGTCCTGCCTCCGGCTGCTGCTGTGGAGAGGAAGCCGGGCGCCCGCTGGTAACACAATCTCAGCGGGTGCCCAGCATCTCCCTGCAGCATCGGCCACACATCGGGTTAGGGGAGGCGGAACTGTGTTCTGTCTCCAAGTGGAACTGACGGAACGCAGTTACACCCCGTTCCGGCTCACTTTAACCCCTGGTTAATATAATAGGCAAAAGCAGTGATTATGGCTGCATATCAAAAAATGGGATCAGTACGAAATCCCGCCGGACGGGATCCCGGCGGTCGGAATACCGACACCGGGATCCCGACTGGCACAATCCCGACAGGGGGGCGAGCATAACGCAGCCCCGTGCTGCGGGCACGGTGCCTCGATACGCTCGGAACACTAATTTATTCTCCCTCTATGGGTGTCGTGGACACCCACAGAGGGAGAATATGTCGGGATTGTGCCGGTCGGGATCGCGGTGTCTGTATTTCAACAGCCGGGATTCTGTCCAGCGGGATCTTGACCGCATCCCCATAAAATATATGGAAAAACAGAAGCAAATCTTGTCCCTCACCACATAATTAAACCTAAGGATGACATATAAACACCATTTACTTTATAAAATTTTTTTTACATTTCTCAATAAGAAACCTTTGGCCTGGGGGTACCGTGCAAAAAATTCTGATACTGAAGGGTGCTATGATTCCAAAAGCTTTAGGTAGCACTGATTTAAGATTTCACTGATTGTAACATACAGTATTTTACATTAGCAGTCCTCTTAAGGGGGGTACACACGGAGCGATGATCACTTAGTTTACTAAGCAATCTGACTAGATTGCTTAAAAATTAAAAACACATCGCTCTGTGTGTAGGGGTGCCGGCGACAGCGCTGTGCGGCCCTCAGTCAGAGCCGGCGCTATCCACTCAGCAAAGGGATGCAGTGCAGGGAGGCGCCTGGCTGGAGAGGCGCTCTCCCTGGTCTACTGCATTCCGATGCTGGTGGCTGTCGCTGTGCCTTGTCACAGGCAGCGGCGCCGGCAGCCTCACAAGCACTGTGCTTCTGTCTCCAGTCCCCCCTCCCCCGAACCTTTTCACAGGCAGCGGCTCCGACAGCGTCACAAGCGCTGCACTTCTGTCTCCAGTCCCCCCCTCCCCCGATTATGACTGGCCGGCAGAGAAGCAGAGGACGGATCTTCATGTGATGTCAGGGAAAAAGAAAGCTATAGTTAGTGTGCTGCCTGCAGTACTGCCAGGAGCCACTAGATGCCCCCATCTACAGTGACTGAGCCACCTCACCTGCCAGAGCTTGGATCTACTGTACTGTGAATGCTGACCCCGGACTGGCAGATGATAGGGGTCAAAATAGAGAACTCAGCACAAATAAAGAGACTGGGAAGAGTACTGAGGTGGTTCCAAAGAAACCACCGTGGAGCTCTGAAAAATCTCATGGAATCCCAGCCTGTGGTCCTACAGATGAGTGAGGGTTTTTTTGCGTTAACTATCTATCTATCTATCTATCTATCTATCTATCTATCTATCTGTCGGGCCCTACACCAACGGGCGACCCAGCTGCGGGGGGGGGGGGGGGGGGTTGGTGACGGGGGGTTTGAAGTTTCTTCACTCCCCCCGTCACTCGGCTCCATAGTGATGCATGCTGACATGGATGAGATTGTCCATATTGGCTTGCATGTTTAAACGAGCTGGCACCAGCGATGAACGAGCGTGGGGCCACGCATCGTTCATCACTGGTGCATACACACTGAAAGATATGAATGAGATCGTTCATATCTTTCTCTGGTATCGGCCAGTGTGTAGGGCCCATTACTATCTATCTATCTATCTATCTATCTATCTATCTATCTGTCTATCTATCTATCTATCTACACACACAGGCGTGCGCACAGGCACACCCTAATGTAGGGTCACCGGGAGGTTAATTTCAAAGTGCTTCATATAATCTTTCACTATACTGCCTCAGGCGGGCAGCAGCGGGGGAAGGGTGGGGAGATACATACTATGTTCCTTCCTAAGGACCTAGTATCTTAACGTGCACCACACACACACAGCCGCAGAGCTACTGGTCCTGCGAGATTATGACATCATCATCTCGCAAGTCTCTTTATTCTCCAGGCTCCCGGACTGTCTGGGAGGTGCTGTGTGCGTGTACATGTACACCCGAGCACATCTAGAACCTCCCACCCGATGTCCTTTTACAGACACATGCCGATGACACTGAAGCAGGCAGAGCAGCAGCAGGAATGATCCGCTCTGCCCTCACCTCAGGCAGAGTGCCTGAGGTAGAGCCCCTGCCTCGTCACTCTCAGAGTCCCAGGCAGTAGACAGATGAGACCCCCGGCATTAAATATGCTTCCAAATGAGGTTAGTGTCACACCATCAATCATACTGTCTGTGTTGACTAATACCCCTTTTCCACCTGTAGCACGGGTCGCAGCCGGGAGCCTGACACAGCTGCGGCCCGTTCCCACAGCGCTCACCAACCCGGCATATTGCCGAGTTGGTGACGCTGCTAGTGACGCGGCAGGGGCGGCACTGGGAGATCACATGATCTCCCAGCGCCGCCCTTACATTCACTGTGAATGGGAGCCGCTCCAGTTCACACTACACAGCTTACCGGGTTGAACACGTGTTCAACCCGGCAAGCTACCCGGGTAGGATTCCCGGAATTTGCAGGGGGACCCTTTTCCACTAGGAAAAAACACGGGTAAATGCGCGCCCCCGTGTTTTTAAGGTAGTGGAAAAGGGGTATAATATACAGTAAGGACATGTGTGTGCGTCCCACCTACAGACACCACCTAGCACCTCTGTCCCCAAACAGAACCCCCACAAACCCCAACTCCCTGTTTCCATACACCACCCCACCTACCTACCTCTCCCCTGCTTCCAGATACGCTGCCTCCAGACGCAAGCCCTCCTTCCACTCCCTGCCTCCAGACACCGCCTTCCCTCCCTCACTGCATCCAGAACACCACTCCTGTCACCAGTACCACAGACGTTACACCTCCCAGTTACCAGATACCCCCTTCTTGCTGCTACTCATATTGCCATGCCATGCTCCATACGGCTAAACTTCTCCCCCTTATTGCCATTCCCCATTGCTGCCATACTCCCCACCATTCTGCCAAACCCTCCCCCCACACACACACACACACACATACATACACATTTTGTGAGTAAATGTAGTATACTTTCTAATAAAGTAAAGCTGGGTACACACTAGACGATGTGTCGTCTGATCCAGCAGCTCGGACTGACATATCGCACAGATTGTCTGTTGTGTACCCACTGTGGCACTGACAGTGCGCACTCCTGCAGGTCGTCAGTGACATCCTCCGTCTGCCATACATGCAGAGCCGATGGGGCATGTCATCACCATTGCCTCATCTGCATTGACTTATGTGAAGATACCTATTCAGGTTTTTTTTTTTTTTAAGGAAATTCTTGCTTCTTTCATAAAAGGGAACATTATAACAGATAGAAGTTTACAAGTGGGCGCAAAGGACCTACATAGATAATGTCCTCTGAATGATAAATGTTCCAGAAGTGTCACAGTCTGTGTTCTTAGGTTCCCAATCCACCGTATGATCAATCAAGTGGTTTTCTTTATCTCAATGGAAAAAGAATAGATCATGGTGCAGATCAAATTTGGAGGGACAATACGTTTTATTTTACACAGGACACTCACAATTCACATAAAAAGAAACGGCATATAACCAGTCAAATGGTATAGGTGGGGGTGTAGGCCTCTAACATCATCACGTTACCCTCCCAGAATGGTATTGGGACACCACTGGCGGTTCCGGATAGCACACCAGTTTGGAGTAGGCTTTGAAGTCAGAAGTCACACAGCATCCACAGTAAAACGAAGAACGCCACCAGCTTGACGCGTTTCGGACAGTGCCTGTCCTTCCTCAGAAGCTTCTGAGGAAGGACAGGCACTGTCCGAAACGCGTCAAGCCACTTGATTGATCATACGGTGGATTGGGAACCTAAGAACACAGACTGTGACACTTCTGGAACATTTATCATTCAGAGGACATTATCTATGTAGGTCCTTTGCGCCCACATGTAAACTTCTATCTGTTATATTGTTCCCTTGGAATTTTATGAGGATTCCTGTGTTTTTCAAGAAGGCTGCATTGGTCCAGGCAGTGCATTTGTTCAATATATTTGTTTTTATAAAAGGGAACATACATATATTTCTCTGACGTCCTAGTGGATGCTGGGAACTCCGTAAGGACCATGGGGAATAGCGGCTCCGCAGGAGACTGGGCACAAAAGTAAAGCTTTAGGACTACCTGGTGTGCACTGCCTCCTCCCCCTATGACCCTCCTCCAAGCCTCAGTTAGATTTTTGTGCCCGGCCGAGAAGGGTGCACACTAGGGGCTCTCCTGAGCTTCTTAGTGAAAGTTTAGTTTTAGGTTTTTTATTTTCAGTGAGACCTGCTGGCAACAGGCTCACTGCATCGAGGGACTAAGGGGAGAAGAAGCGAACCTGCCTGCTTGCAGCCAGCTTGGGCTTCTTAGGCTACTGGACACCATTAGCTCCAGAGGGACCGAACACAGACCCAGCCTCGGAGCTCGGTCCCAGAGCCGCGCCGCCGGTCCCCTTACAGAGCCAGAAGCAAGAAGAGGTCCGGAAAAATCGGCGGCAGAAGACATCAGTCTTCAACAAGGTAGCGCACAGCACTGCAGCTGTGCGCCATTGTTACTCAGGCACACTTCACACTTCGGTCACTGAGGGTGCAGGGCGCTAGGGGGGGGCGCCCTGAGCAGCAATGTAAACACCTTGGCTGGCATAAATACACCACATATAACCCCCAGGGCTATATGGATGTATTTTAACCCCTGCCAGAACTCACCAAAAAGCGGGAGAAAAGGCCGCCGAGAATGGGGCGGAGCCTATCTCCTCAGCACACGGGCGCCATTTTCCATCACAGCTCCGCTGGAAGGACGTCTCCCTGACTCTCCCCTGCAGTCCTGCACTACAGAAAAGGGTAAAAAAGAGAGGGGGGCACTAATTTGGCGCAGTTTTAATACTAACAGCAGCTATAAAGGGAAAAGCACATTTTATAGTGGTATTCCTGTCTATATATAGCGCTCTGGTGTGTGCTGGCATACTCTCCCTCTGTCTCCCCAAAGGGCTAGTGGGGTCCTGTCCTCTATCAGAGCATTCCCTGTGTGTGTGCGGTGTATCGGTACGATTGTGTCGACATGTTTGAGGAGGAAAATGAGATGGAGGCGGAGCAATTGCCTATTATAGAGTTGTCACCCCCTAGGGAGTCGACACCTGAGTGGATGAGCTTATGGAAGGAATTGCGTGACAGTGTCAGCTCTTTACGACAGACAGTTGACGACATGAGACAGCCGGCTACTCAGCTTGTGCCTGTCCAGGGGTCTCAAACGCCATCAGGGGCTTTAAAACGCCCGTTACCTCAAATGGCAGACACAGACACGGATACTGACTCCAGTGTCGATGATGAGGAGACAAACGTGACTTCCACTAGGGCCACACGTTACATGATTGAAGCAATGAAAAATTTATTGCATATCTCTGATAATACAAGTACCACTAAAAAGGGTATTATGTTTGGTGAGAAAAAACTGCCTGTAGTTTTTCCTGTATCCGAGGAATTAAATGAAGTGTGTGATGAGGCGTGGGTTTCCCCCGATAAAAAACTGATAATTCCTAAAAGGTTATTGGCATCGTACCCTTTCCCGCCAGAGGATAGGGCACGTTGGGAAACACCCCCTAGGGTGGATAAAGCGCTCACACGCTTGTCTAAACAGGTAGCACTACCCTCTCCTGATACGGCCGTCCTAAAGGAACCTGCCGATAGAAAGCTGGAGAATATCCTAAAATGTATATACACTCACACGGGTGTTATACTGCGACCAGCAATCGCCTCAGCCTGGATGTGCAGTGCGGGCCTGGCGTGGTCGGATTCCCTGACTGAAAATATTGATACCCTAGATAGGGACAGTATATTACTGACTATAGAGCATTTGAAGGATGCATTTCTATATATGTGTGATGCACAGAGGGATATTTGCCGACTGGCATCAAGAGTTAGCGCGCTGTCCATTTCTGCAAGAAGAGGTTTATGGACGTGGCAGTGGTCAGGTGATGCGGATTCTAAAAGGCACATGGAAGTATTGCCTTATAAGGGGGAGGAGTTATTTGGGGTAGGTCTATCAGACCTGGTAGCCACGGCAACTGCTGGAAAATCCACATTTTTACCCCAGGTAGCTTCTCAACCTAAGAAGACGCCGTATTATCAGGCGCAGTCCTTTCGGCCCCATAAGGGCAAGCGGGCAAAAGGCGCCTCATTTCTGCCCCGTGGCAGAGGGAGAGGAAAAAGGCTGCAACAAACAGCCAGTTCCCAGGAACAAAAGCCCTCTCCCGCCTCCGCAAAGTCCTCAGCATGACGCTGGGGCTTTACAAGCGGACTCAGGCACGGTGGGGGCCCGTCTCAAGAAGTTCAGTGCGCAGTGGGCCCACTCGCAAGTGGACCCCTGGATCCTTCAGGTGGTATCTCAGGGGTACAAATTGGAATTCGAGACGTCTCCCCCTCGCCGTTTTCTAAAGTCTGCTTTACCGACGTCTCCCTCAGACAGGGAGGCAGTATTGGAAGCCATTCACAAGCTATATTCCCAGCAGGTGATAATCAAGGTACCCCTCCTACAACAGGAAAAAGGGTACTATTCCACACTATTTGTGGTACCGAAGCCGGACGGCTCGGTGAGACCAATTTTAAACCTAAAATCCTTGAACACTTACATACAAAGGTTCAAATTCAAGATGGAGTCACTCAGAGCAGTGATTGCAAACCTGGAAGAAGGGGACTATATGGTGTCTCTGGACATCAAAGATGCTTACCTACATGTCCCAATTTACCCTTCTCACCAAGGGTACCTCAGGTTTGTGGTACAGAACTGTCACTATCAGTTTCAGACGCTGCCGTTTGGATTGTCCACGGCACCCCGGGTCTTTACCAAGGTAATGGCCGAAATGATGATACTCCTTCGAAGGAAGGGAGTTTTAGTTATCCCTTACTTGGACGATCTCCTGATAAGGGCAAGATCCAGGGAACAGTTGGAAGTCGGAGTAGAACTATCTCAGATAGTGCTGCGCCAGCACGGTTGGATTCTCAATATTCCAAAATCGCAGCTGATCCCGACGACACGACTTCTATTCCTAGGGATGATCCTGGACACAGTCCAGAAAAAGGTGTTTCTCCCGGAGGAGAAAGCCAGGGAGTTATCCGAACTAGTCAGAAATCTCCTAAAACCAGGCCAAGTCTCAGTGCATCAATGCACAAGGGTCCTGGGAAAGATGGTGGCTTCTTACGAAGCAATCCCATTCGGCAGATTCCACGCAAGAACCTTCCAGTGGGATCTGCTAGACAAATGGTCCGGGTCGCATCTTCAGATGCATCAGCGGATAATCTTGTCACCAAGGACAAGGGTGTCTCTCCTGTGGTGGTTGCAGAGTGCTCATCTTCTAGAGGGCCGCAGATTCGGCATTCAGGACTGGGTCCTGGTGACCACGGATGCCAGCCTGAGAGGCTGGGGAGCAGTCACACAGGAAAGAAATTTCCAGGGCTTGTGGTCAAGCCTGGAGACATCACTTCACATAAATATCCTGGAGCTAAGGGCCATCTACAATGCTATAAGCCTAGCAAGACCTCTGCTTCAAGGTCAGCCGGTGCTGATCCAGTCAGACAACATCACGGCAGTCGCCCACGTAAACAGACAGGGCGGCACAAGAAGCAGGAGGGCAATGGCAGAAGTTGCAAGGATTCTTCGCTGGGCGGAAAATCATGTGATAGCACTGTCAGCAGTGTTCATTCCGGGAGTGGACAACTGGGAAGCAGACTTCCTCAGCAGACACGACCTCCACCCGGGAGAGTGGGGACTTCACCCAGAAGTCTTCCACATGATTGTGAACCGTTGGGAAAAACCAAAGGTGGACATGATGGCGTCCCGCCTCAACAAAAAACTAGACAGGTATTGCGCCAGGTCAAGGGACCCTCAGGCAATAGCTGTGGACGCTCTGGTAACACAGTGGGTGTACCAGTCAGTGTATGTGTTCCCTCCTCTGCCTCTCATACCCAAGGTACTGAGAATCATAAGAAGGAGAGGAGTAAGGACTATACTCGTGGCTCCGGATTGGCCAAGAAGGACTTGGTACCCGGAACTTCAAGAGATGCTCACAGAGGACCCGTGGCCTCTACCTCTAAGAAGGGACCTGCTCCAGCAGGGACCCTGTCTGTTCCAAGACTTACCGCGGCTGCATTTGACGGCATGGCGGTTGAACGCCGGATCCTGAAGGAAAGAGGCATTCCGGATGAAGTCATCCCTACCCTGATCAAAGCCAGGAAGGATGTAACCGTACAGCATTATCACCGTATTTGGCGTAAATATGTTGCGTGGTGCGAGGCCAGGAAGGCCCCTACAGAGGAATTTCAACTGGGTCGTTTCCTGCATTTCCTGCAAACAGGACTGTCTATGGGCCTAAAATTAGGGTCCATTAAGGTTCAAATTTCGGCCCTGTCGATTTTCTTCCAGAAAGAACTGGCTTCAGTTCCTGAAGTTCAGACGTTTGTCAAGGGGGTACTGCATATACAGCCTCCTTTTGTGCCTCCAGTGGCACCTTGGGATCTCAATGTAGTTTTGGGGTTCCTAAAATCACATTGGTTTGAACCACTCACCACTGTGGACTTAAAATATCTCACATGGAAAGTGGTAATGCTGTTGGCCCTGGCTTCAGCCAGGCGTGTCTCAGAATTGGCGGCTTTATCCTATAAAGGCCCTTACCTAATTTTTCATACGGACAGGGCAGAATTGAGGACTCGTCCTCAATTTCTCCCTAAGGTGGTTTCAGCGTTTCACTTGAACCAGCCTATTGTGGTACCTGCGGCTACTAGGGACTTGGAGGACTCCAAGTTGCTGGACGTAGTCAGGGCCCTGAAAATATATGTTTCCAGGACGGCTGGAGTCAGAAAATCTGACTCGCTGTTTATCCTGTATGCACCCAACAAGCTGGGTGCTCCTGCTTCTAAGCAGACTATTGCTCGTTGGATTTGTAGTACAATTCAGCTTGCACATTCTGTGGCAGGCCTGCCACAGCCAAAATCTGTAAAAGCTCATTCCACAAGGAAGGTGGGCTCATCTTGGGCGGCTGCCCGAGGGGTCTCGGCTTTACAACTTTGCTGAGCAGCTACTTGGTCAGGGGCAAACACGTTTGCTAAATTCTACAAATTTGATACCCTGGCTGAGGAGGACCTGGAGTTCTCTCATTCGGTGCTGCAGAGTCATCCGCACTCTCCCGCCCGTTTGGGAGCTTTGGTATAATCCCCATGGTCCTTACGGAGTTCCCAGCATCCACTAGGACGTCAGAGAAAATAAGAATTTACTTACCGATAATTCTATTTCTCATAGTCCGTAGTGGATGCTGGGCGCCCATCCCAAGTGCGGATTGTCTGCAATACTTGTACATAGTTATTGTTACAAAAATCGGGTTATTATTGTTGTGAGCCATCTTTTCAGAGGCTCCTCTGTTATCATGCTGTTAACTGGGTTCAGATCACAGGTTGTACGGTGTGATTGGTGTGGCTGGTATGAGTCTTACCCGGGATTCAAAATCCTTCCTTATTGTGTACGCTCGTCCGGGCACAGTATCCTAACTGAGGCTTGGAGGAGGGTCATAGGGGGAGGAGCCAGTGCACACCAGGTAGTCCTAAAGCTTTACTTTTGTGCCCAGTCTCCTGCGGAGCCGCTATTCCCCATGGTCCTTACGGAGTTCCCAGCATCCACTACGGACTACGAGAAATAGAATTATCGGTAAGTAAATTCTTATTTTTTCTGTTTAGGAAGGATTTTACTGTATGTTATTTATGAATATATATTTATTAATTATCGGGTCTTAGACTCCATAATTATAATTTCTTATGGTCTCTGCTCATGGTAATACGAAATTATGATTTGTCTGAATGTATTAAAATACACTCTGCGGGGTATTAGTAATAAAGGGATTGCAATCGCACTCCCTTCACTACTTCTTCAGGAGCTGCGCGCAATACTGCGAGCTAACACCATCTCCAGATGGTGTTTAGCTACAGGGTCAAGCTCCGTAATGCACCACATTCCGGAACTTGGTAAATTCAGCTAAAAAGCAGCTCTCATAAAAACCTATAGGGGTGCTTTTTGAAAGCGAAAATGGGAGAATGCAGCAGATATTAATATCTGCTTTGGTTCCTAGCTATTTACATTCGGGGCGTACTTATTATTTGTAGGTATGCCCCCAACAAGTTGTGACCACACCCTCTCCAGGGAGGGCCCCCGGGAAGTTCCTGTACCGGGGTCCAAGATTTCTCTTGACAACCCTGCCCTAATGTTGGCACGCTAGGTCTGCAGCTGCATAGTTGTTCATAGGCTGAATGCTAGCCCTGGCTTACTGAGCAGGTCCACACCTTGAAACTCGGCCGGGTAGGTAGCATGGTAAATCAGGCACTACATGTGGTTTAATGTGAATAAAATTGTGCTACTGTGTGGCGTAATATGTATTGGAGGTATTATTGTGTGGACACAGCCCTTCCTTGTTGAGACCACACCCCTTTTTTGTGCACTGTCCCTTTATTAAGTATGGGTGGGAGGGCGCAAATTTATAGTTTGCAGGTGGGCGCAGAACATCCTAGCACCGGCCCTGCCCTCAGTGATCATCACTCAGCACACATCGCGCTGAGTGGGGGGGGGGGGGATGTGTGCTGAGCGGTCTGCGATAGATCGCTCAGCACACATCTCCGGGAGAAATCTCCAGTGTGTACCCCCTTTACACCTGTTATATGAGGAAGATAGCCTTAAAAGTGTTACAGCCATCTGTAAGTTCAGAGCTGGCCCTAACCAATATGATGCCCTAGGCAAGATTTTGGCTGGTGCCCCTTAGCACCACCGCTGGTTCCGCCTCTGACCATGCACCTCTTTCCCAGCACCATCACCCCTCACCCATAGCAGTCCTTATTTTGGTGTTTGTACTCCCTATATTTTAAATAGGAACAGTTCGCACATTTTGCGCTCAGCCCAAAAAGGGGTGTGTTTTTGCTGGCAAGAGGCATGGCCACACAATAGTAACCTCAATTCCAATTACGCCACACAGTACTGCAACTTTATTCACATTTGATCATGCGATAGTGTCCATAATTCATATTACATCCCACAGTAGTATCACTTTACCTTATAAACGTTACTCCTCACAGTAGTGCCCCTTATTCACATTACATCACACTTAATTGCTCCTTATTCACATTACACCATACCCTATTGCTCTTTATTCACATTATATGACACAGTAGTGCCCTTTCTATACGCAATGCCACATAGTAGAGCACCTTATACACATAATGCCACAGAGTAATGCCCCTTACACATATGAGACACATTATTAATGTCCTTATAAACATAATGCGCCTTACACATTATGACAACCTTTATTAATGCCCTTTTACACATAATGTCCCTTACACATATGCCACACATTATTAATGCCCTTATACACATAATGACACACATAGTGCCCCTTACACATATGTTGCACATTATTAATGCATTTTTACATGACACACATACAGTAATGCTCCTTACACATATTCTGAACACTACTGCACAACCAACCCACCCACACACAGCACTCACACGCCCACGTACACTGTGCCTCTGCTTGGATATAGATGTGTCCTCATAAATCTTGCCTCAATGCTAACGTCGGGCACCTTTTTTTTTTAATGAAAATGCATCTTATTTGCATTGCTATGTGACTAGGATGCACAAGCAGCTTCTGCTGATTAAAATGATATGCAGCATGCCTATATACTGTGTGAGACTGTGGCTGTATCTGCATATGAAATGCTACATACAGAATATAAGCATGCCACATATCGTTTTAATCAGCAGAAGCTGCTGATGCCCCTAGGCACATCAAATGCCCTAGGAAATAGCCTAGTTTGCCTATGCATATGGCCGGCTCTGTGTAAGTTCAACAGCTATCTCATCGTTCACCAACGTGCTCTCACTCTGACCAAAGTGACGAGACAAGATTTAGTGCAAATACCACTTTTAACATATGTCTGCATTGTGCTGATATCGTTGGACAATTAAACCAGCATATACAGCATAGACAACTGTATCTGCACTCTGCTATGGATGTTATTGTTTTCCTACAATACAGGGCATCAGAGCCTTGTGTACAGATGCTATCTGCAGCAGTCTGATACAGCTGTCGGGTAACATTCTGAGACCTCCAGAAGGTGTCAGCGTTCCCATTCATATGGACACACCAAACTCAAATGTACATCACATAGGCCTCATGTTTACAAAACAAACGCTTGAATTATTCGTTGCTGAATATACTGTAGAAGAAAGAACTGTGGTAATTTTTGGATCACACGGGCATATGGATACTAGACAGTCTTTACATGTGCATTGTACTCACATTTTGTAATAAAATTATAATACACTGTGATTTCACTTTTGTGACTGCAAGCTCCCAGCTAAATTGTGGTGGGACGTTGTGACTTGCTGAAGAATATAATTTGATTGGCTCACATACTGCCCTAGGGATCAGTAGCGTAACTACAGGGGGTGTGCTTGCTATGGGGACCCAGATGTTTTGGGGGCCAAGCAAGCAACCCCTCTGCACTAGGCTATTATTTTTTAACTTTTTCATAGTCTATCCACATTGTCGTGGGTTCCAGACGTCGCTCTATGTTTCCCCTCCTGTGCCGGGCGGCTGGCCGTACACATTGAGCGATATGACCGTTCATATCGTTCAGTGATGTCACACAGCGGCCGGGCAGCTCCTGGATGATAGTCCAGATTGAGCATACATGCACTGCTGACACCGAGGGTCATTAAATGCCTGCGGTACCGCGCGTCGGTCGTCATCTCCGGCATACACACTTGCCAAGAAAGTGAACGATGTCACTCAGGAAGGGAGAAAATGAGCAACGATGTTCATTTTATCGGCAAGTGTGTATATGGGTGGTCTTCAGTATGCCGCCGGCCGGGATCCCGGCAACCACCATACCAGTGCCAGGATCCCGACCGCCGTTATGCTGACACATATTCTCCCTCTTGGGGGTTCACGACCCCCCTGGAGGGAGAATAAATAGCGTGGCATGCGTAGAGCACCACCGTGCCCACAAGGGGCTCATTAGTGCTCGCCCAGCTGTCGGTATGTCGGCGGTCCGGATCCCGGCGCCGGTATGCTGGCCCCCGGGATCCCGGCCGCTGGCCACTCATACTACACCCATGTATACACCTTAAGAGGCATTGTGGTTTCACATGGTGGTGCCCGGAGTAGTGGCTGCCTGGGGTCACTCCCCAGGGCAAAAGTAGTAGTGATTTCAGTGTGCATCGGCGCGGTAGTGGGATATGTATATGTATGGAGGCAATGGGTGGGTGGATGGATGGATGACAGTGTACAGATGTATACATGTATATATGTATATATGAGGGAGGCAGTGTATGTATGTATGTATGTATGTATGTATGTATACAGGGCCAGCAACAGAAATCATGGGGCCCGGTAGAGTGATATCTCTGATATAGATATGCGTAACAGAATTTTCTGCACTACATAAGTGGGATGTAGTCATGTGACAGGCGGTCGCAACACCACCCCTTACATCCCGCTCCCTGAGAATTCCGACAGTCGGCATGACGACTAGCAAAACTATTCCCCTCGTGGGTGCCCACGACACCCATAGAGTGGGAATAGAACCTGTGGCACCCGCAGGTCACCACCGCGCCCGCAGGGCGGCGATCGCAACGAGCCCGCAAGGTGCTTGTTGCGCATGCCCCCCCCCCCCCCCCCTGCTGGGATTCAGCTGCTGGGATACTAGCCATGCATACCCAACCCATATAAGTAAAGGCCCGTACACACTGGTCGATATATCGGCCGTTCTCTTGAACGGCCGATATATCGCGGGACCGTCGGCCAGTGTGTACGGCCGATACGTCTGTGAACGACGGAGTTCACAGACGTATCGCGTCGGTTGCGCAGCACAGCTGATGGCCAATATATCTAACGATATATTGGCGCGCCGCTGTGTGTGTACGGGGCGATCGGCCGACCGCCCGAACACATGCTGCGGCGGCCGGCGGTGATTGACAGCTGAACTGGGCGGGCGTGTGTACACGCCCACCCAGTTCATGACGTCAGTCCCCGACGGATCTGGCAGTGTGTATGCACAGCACACTGCCCGATCCGTCCATAGATATATCTGCAGATCAATTGATCTGCAGATATATCTACTAGTGTGTACCCACCTTAACTGTTAATAAATAAATAAATATTTATTCATTCATTTATTTATATACATACAGTATATAAATATGTATATCTCCTCTTCCTCCCCCACAGTCTGTCTTGCCTCAATGACTCCATGCTGCATTCCCAGCTCCCCAACCCCATCCCAAAGTCCTGTACCAACTCACCAATCCACTCTTACCCCAGGAAGAAACTCACCTGTGCTGATCGCCATAGTATCCAGACTTGAACACCGCACAGCAGGTACCATGTGGCCCTCACACCCCACCAGAAGAGGCCGGCACAGGGCAAAGGAATCCAGGCTAGTGGAGCTGCAGCCATGTTCTGTAACCGCATGCAACAGAGCTTGACCTGCAACAGTGGGTGCGCACTCACACCGCACAGTCACTGTGTGTGAGAGGCTCCTGTCACTCTGAGGCTGCGCTCACACCATCTACTGCTCGCTGCTCTGTTTGGGCATAACAGCTCATATCCCTGCCGGGCACTAAGTGGCATATCCTTGGGGCCCCACTGAGTATTGGGGCTCGGTACAGTTGTCCCTTTTGACCCCCCCTGTTGCTGGCCCTGTATGTATATATGAGGAAGGCAGTATATGTATTTATGGATGGATGGCTGTATGTATGAGAAAAGCAGAGTATGTATGTAGTGTTCCTTCTAGGGGTGTAGTACGGCTGACCGGCGGTCAGCTTACCGACGCCGGGATCCCGGCAGCATACCGACGGGGAGGGGCGAGTGCATCAAGCCCCTTGCGGGCTCGCTGCGCTCGCCACACTGCAGTTGCCACGGGTTCTATTCCCACTGTATGGGTGTCGTGGACACCCACGAGTGGAAATAGTCCCTGTTGGTCGGCATGCCGACCGTCGGGATAGCGAGCCGTCGGGATGGTGGAGGAGGTCATGTGACTGTCGGTCAGCTGACCGGCGGTCACATGAATACCACCCCCTTCTAGGCTGTTTCAGCAGGGTGCTGCACCCTGCCCATTTTTCAAATGTGAAAAGCACCCTGCCCTTTTTCAGTGCACCCTGCAGGATCAGAAATCACCCCCTTGTATACAGAATGCAACAGTCAGAGTGCATGTTACAATGCAGTGGTCTTCTCCTTGCCCATCTCTGAAATTGGAACACAATTTCTGTCCTCTGCGAATGGGATAGCAGAGGAGGAAATTACATCACTGCTGTGGCTCCTGTATAACACAGCATTCTGATAAAGAGGGAAAGAACGGGGTAAGCAGTGAGCATGTACTGCTTACACTATTTCCCTAGTAGAAGAACAGACTTATTTTGTACCTATATATTTTAACCCTCTGCTTAACTTTTCATAAGGATTAGAACTACTTCAGTACTGGAAGAAACCTTCATTATCTACTTAATATTTATATGCTACAGCCATTCTTTCATGAAGACTGGACATATACAGTATTTTTCTCAGTACAGATGTTGGGTGTTACATGGGTCTCCTATATGTATGTATCGGTATATGATACACTAAGGGCAAAATATACGTATAACAACTATAGACATATGCGCTATGCTTTGTGCGCAAAGCGTCACACCAAAAATGTGCCCTTCAAAATTAAAATGTGCCCTCCTCCGTGATCAGCACCCTGCCCTAAAAAAATCCTAAAGTGAACACTATGTATGGACAGGGGCAGATTGGCATAGCGGGATACCGGACCGGATTCCGTTTGGCCACTGCAGTCGTCCCTTTTTTGGCTGCCCGTAACCCCCCTCGAAGGCTGCCAGCCGCGATCGCGTTCACAGAAAGCTTATGTGCATGCACAGTAGCTCAATGAAGCTCTTTGAAAATGGCCACCGTCGGAGCTGATGCATATGCGCAGCAGCCCCACCTCCCCATAATAGTTGCATTGCCGAGCCGTCGGTCACAACTGACGGCCTCCGCCTCCCCTCCAGCCCCGTCAAGTCTTTCACCTCGTCTCCAGCCCCGACACACCTCACAAAGGAGCAGCTGCTGCAGCTAGCAGCCATTTCTGAAGTCGGCAACCAGGCAATTCTGACTGTGTCACACACCAGTTGTGTGACAGTCAGTAAGTACTTACTGTACTACTTTTTAACAATTACTGTGTATAGTGTGCCTGGCTGCCATTTTTAAAATAAGTAGCTGCATCATGTATATATATATATATATATATATATATATATATATATATAAAATGGAGGCAATATTTGTATTGATGTATATATGAGGGAGGCAGTGTGTGTATAGATGTATATATGAGGGAGGCAGTGTGTGTATGGATGTATATATGAGGGAGGCAGTGTATATATGTATTTATGTATGAGAGCGGCAGTGTACGGATATATAAATGTATTTATGTATGAGAACAGTGTACGGATGTATATATGTATTTATGTATGAGAGCGGCAGTGTACGGATGTATATATGTTTTTATGTATGAGAGCGGCAGTGTACGTATAATATGTATGTATGAGAGCGGCAGTGTACGGATGTATATATGTATGTATGAGAACGGCAGTGTACGGATGTATATATGTATTTATGTATGAAAGCACCAGTGTACGGATGCATATATGTATTTATGTATGACAGCGATGACACACCCTCGTGCCACTTACCCCTGACAAGGCCAAGCCTGCTGTTTTATCCAACTGACTGCCCCCTCCCGCATGGGACAGCCAGAAAGTCTGTAAGTATGGGGCAATTGCAGGATATATGGAGGAGGGTTTCCAAATGTTTGATTTTAGAGCGATTGTCCCCAGCCCATGAAGGATGCATTATATGCTTGTAACAAGCTATAGTCTGCCCCAAACATAGTGCAGTTTATGCAATACAGTACGTCAGACATATGCAGGCCCAGTGATCACGGTAAGCCACTTATTGTTCCAGATTCTTTTTCTGGTGTAATGGTTGAGCACTCAGATCCACAGACACACACACATAGTAGACTTAGGGGGTAATTCAGATCTGATCGCTGCTGTGCGTTTTCGCACAGTGGCTGATCAGGTCCTAACTGCACGTGCGTATGCACGCGTGTCGGACAACAACAAAGGACATCACCAGTCAGTGACGGGATGGTGCGAAAAATCCGATCACGCGGACGTTCGCAAGATGATTGACAAGAAGAGGCCATTTGTGGGTGGCAACTGAGCATTTACAGGGAGAGTCCGGAAATACGCAGGCAGGCCCAAGCATTTTCAGGGAGGGTGTCTGACGTCAGCTCTGGCCCCGATCAGCCTGTTCTCATTGCACTGGAGGAGTAAGTCCTGGGCTGCGCAGAGACTGCACACAGTGGATTTTCGCAGCTCGGCGTACACATGGTATCGCACACTTGCACAGCGAATTTACACTCCCCTTGGGCGGCGACTGTCTAATGGCAGGACAGCAAAATTAGCAGCCCAGCGATCAGATCTGAATTACCCCCTTAGTATGAAATTCTGTTGGCACTGGGCTTGTGCAGCAGTTTATTTCTGCTCTATATAATGCATGTAGTGGATGTAGTGGACGAGGGGGGTTTCCGGGCAACTGGAACCCCGGCTGCATTTGCCTATGTATGATGGGCAGATGTCACATGTACAGAGAGAGATAGATTTGGGTGGGGTGCGTTCAAACTGAAATCTAAATTGCAGTGTAAAAATAAAGCTGTCTAACATTTGTGGGCTACATGCAAAAGCAGCCAGTATTTCTCTTACATCCTAGAGGATGCTGGGGTCCATATTAGTACCATGGGGTATAGACGGGTCCATCAGGAGCCATTGGCACTTTAAGAGTTTGAGAGTGTGGGCTGGCTCCTCCCTCTATGCCCCTCATACCAGACTCAGTTTAGAAAATGTACCCGGAGGAGCCAGTCACAGCTAGGGGAGCTCTCCAGAGTTTTCTTGGTAAAGTTTATTTCTCTTACGTCCTAGAGGATGCTGGGGACTCCGTAAGGACCATGGGGATAGACGGGCTCCGCAGGAGACATGGGCACTAAAAAAGAACTTTAGGTATGGGTGTTCACTGGCTCCTCCCTCTATGCCCCTCCTCCAGACCTCAGTTTGATACTGTGCCCAGAGGAGACTGGGTGCATTACAGGGAGCTCTCCTGAGTTTCCTGAAAAGAAAGTAATTTTGTTAGGATTTTTATTTTCAGGGAGCACTGCTGGCAACAGACTCCCTGCATCGAGGGACTGAGGAGAGAGAAACAGACCTGCTTTAATGTTAGGCTCTGTTTCTTAGACTACTGGACACCATTAGCTCCAGAGGGAACGGAACGCAGGTCTCACCCTCGCCGTTCGTCCCGGAGCCGCGTCGCCGTCCTCCTCGCAGAGCCGGAAGATAGAAGCCGGGTGAGTATGTGAAGAAAGAAGACTTCAGAGGCGGCAGAAGACTTCAGATCTTCACTGAGGTAACGCGCAGCGGTAACGCTGCGCGCCATTGCTCCCACACAACACACACACGGCAGGCACTGTAAGGGTGCAGGGCGCAGGGGGGGCGCCCTGGCCAGCAATAGGAACCTCCAATCTGGCTAAAAACGATATATACAGGCTGGGCACTGTATATAAGAGATTCCCCGCCAGTTTTTTTAATATTCTCAGCGGGACCGTAGCCCGCCGCTGAGGGGGCGGAGCTTGTTCCTCAGCACTCACCGGCGCCATTTTCTCCACAGCACACCGCTGAGAGGAAGCTCCCCGGACTCTCCCCTGCTTACCACGGTGAAAGAGGGGGCGGGGGGCACATAATTTGGCGCAGATAGATATAACAGCTCTATCTGGGTAAACATGTTGTGTTTTTTCCTGGGTCATTGGCGCTGGGTGTGTGCTGGCATACTCTCTTTCTCTGTCTCTCCAAAGGGCCTTGTGGGGGAACTGTCTTCAGATAAGAGGATTCCCTGAGTGTGTGGTGTGTCGGTACGCGTGTGACGGCATGTCTGAGGTAGAAGGCTCTCCTAGGGAGGAGGTGGAGCAAATGAGTGTGGTGTCTCCGTCGGCAACACCGACACCTGACTGGTTGGATATGTGGAATGTTTTAAGTGCTAATGTGAATTTATTGCACAAAAGGTTGGACAAGGCTGAGTCCAGGGAATGTACAGGGAGTCAAGCCCTGCCTGGCCCTATGTCGCAGGGACCTTCGGGGTCTCAAAAGCGCCCACTATCCCATATAGTAGACACTAATACCGACACAGATTCTGACTCCAGTGTCGACTACGATGATGCTAAGTTACAGCCAAAATTGGCTAAAAGTATTCAATATATGATTATTGCAATAAAAGATGTACTACATATCACAGAGGACCCCCCTGTCCCTGACACGAGGGTACACATGTATAAGGAAAAGAAACCTGAGGTAACTTTTCCCCCATCTCATGAGCTGAACGAGTTGTTTGAAAAGGCTTGGGAATCTCCAGACAAGAAACTGCAGATTCCCAAAAGGATTCTTATGGCGCATCCTTTCCCGACTAAGGACAGGATACGGTGGGAATCTTCCCCAAGGGTGGACAAAGCGTTGATACGCTTATCCAAAAAGGTAGCGCTGCCATCCCAAGATACGGCTACCCTCAGAGATCCTGCTGATCGCAAGCAGGAGGCTACCTTGAAGTCTATTTACACACATTCTGGTACCTTACTCAGACCGACGATAGCATCGGCTTGGGTTTGTAGCGCTGTAGCAGCATGGACAGATACCTTATCGGCGGATATTGATACCCTGGATAAGGACACCATTTTATTGACCCTAGGTCATATTAAAGATTCTGTGTTATATATGAGAGATGCTCAAAGAGACATTGGCCTACTGGGTTCTAGAGTCAACGCTATGGCGATTTCTGCTAGACGAGTCCTATGGACCCGACAATGGACAGGTGATGCCGACTCAAAGAGGCATATGGAGGTTTTACTTTACAAGGGTGAGGAATTGTTTGGGGAAGGTCTCTCGGACCTGGTTTCCACAGCTACGGCAGGTAAATCAAATTTTTTGCCTTATATTTCCTCACAGCCTAAGAAAACGCAATCTTATCAGATGCAGTCCTTTCGGTCACATAGAAACAACAGAGTACGAGGATTGTCCTTTCTTGCCAGAGGTAAGGGCAGAGGGAAGAAGCTGCCAACCATAGCTAGTTCCCAGGAGCAGAAGTCCTCCCCGGCCTCTACAAAATCCACCGCATTACGCTGGGGCTCCACTGAGGGAGTCCGCCCCAGTGGGGGCACGTCTTCGACTTTTCAGCCACATCTGGGTTCACTCACAGGTGGATCCCTGGGCAATAGGAATTGTTTCCCATGGTTACAAGCTGGAATTCGAAGAGGTGCCTCCTCGCCGGTTTTTCAAATCGGCCCTACCAGCTTCTCCCCCAGAAAGGGAGATAGTTTTAAACGCAATTCACAAACTGTGTCTTCAACAGGTGGTCGTCAAAGTTCCCCTGCTTCAACAAGGGAGGGGGTATTACTCAACCCTGTTTGTAGTCCCGAAACCGGACGGTTCGGTCAGACCCATTTTAAATTTAAAATCCTTGAACCTATACTTGAAAGGTTCAAGTTCAAGATGGAATCGCTCAGAGCGGTCATCGCCAGCCTAGAAGGGGGGGATTTTATGGTATCCCTGGACATAAAGGATGCATACCTTCATGTTCCCATATATCCACCTCATCAGGCGTTCCTGAGATTTGCAGTACAGGATTGTCATTGCCAATTTCAGACGCTGCCGTTTGGGCTTTCCACGACCCCAAGGATTTTCACCAAGGTACTGGCGGAAATGATGGTTCTCCTGCGCAAGCAGGGTGTCACAATTATCCCGTACTTAGACGATCTCCTCATAAAAGCGAGATCACGAGAGCAGTTGTTGAACAGCATGTCACTTTCACTGAAGGTGTTACAGCAACACGGCTGGATTCTCAATATCCCGAAGTCACAGTTGGTTCCTACGACTCGTTTGACCTTCTTAGGCATGATTCTGGATACGGACCAGAAAAGGGTTTATCTTCCAATAGAAAAGGCCCAGGAACTCATGACTCTAGTCAGGGACCAAAACAGGTGTCAGTGCATCACTGCACTCGAGTCCTGGGAAAAATGGTGGCGTCTTACAAGGCCATTACATTCGGCAGGTTCCATGCGAGGACTTTCCAATGGGACCTACTGGACTAGTGGTCCAGGTCACATCTACAGATTCATCGGATGATCACCCTGTCCCCCAGGGCCAGGGTATCTCTCTTGTGGTGGCTGCAGAGTGCTCACCTTCTAGAGGATCGCAGGTTCGGCATTCAGGACTGGATTCTGGTAACCACGGACGCGAGCCTCCGAGGTTGGGGAGCAGTCACGCAGGGATGAAACTTCCAAGGTCTTTGGTCAAGCCAGGAGACTTGTCTTCACATCAACGTCCTGGAGCTGAGGGCCATATACAACGCCCTTCGTCAAGCGGAGACTTTGCTTCGCGACCTACCGGTTCTGATTCAATCAGACAACATCACCGCAGTGGCTCATGTAAACCACCAAGGCGGCACAAAGAGCAGAGTGGCAATGGCAGAAGCCACCAGGATTCTTCGCTGGGCGGAAAATCATGTAAGAGCACTTACAGCAGTGTTCATTCCGGGAGTGGACAACTGGGAAGCAGACTTCCTCAGCAGACACGATCTACATCCAGGAGAGTGGGGACTTCATCAGGAAGTCTTCGCACAGATTGAAAGTCTGTGGGGACTGCCACAGATAGACATGATGGCGTCCCGCCTCAACAAGAAATTGCGTAGGTATTGCGCCAGGTCAAGGGACCCTCAGGCGGTGGCTGTGGACGCCCTGGTGACACCGTGGGTGTTCCAGTCGGTCTATGTGTTTCCTCCTCTTCCTCTCATCCCCAAGGTGTTGAGAATAATAATAAGAAGAGGAGTGCAGACAGTTCTCATTGTTCCAGATTGGCCACGAAGGGCCTGGTATCCGGATCTACAGGAAATGCTCACAGAAGATCCGTTGCTCTTCCTCTAAGAAAGGACCTGTTACAACAGGGACCCTGTCTGTTCCAAGACTTACCGCGGCTGCGTTTGACGGCATGGTGGTTGAACGCCGGATCCTAGCAGAAAAGGGCATTCCGGATGAGGTCATTCCTACTCTGATAAAGGCTAGGAAGGAGGTGACAGCTAAACATTATCACCGTATATGGCGGAAGTATGTTTCTTGGTGTGAGGCCAGGAATGCTCCTACGGAAGAATTCCATCTGGGCCGTTTCCTTCACTTCCTGCAAACTGGAGTGAATTTGGGCCTAAAATTAGGCTCCATTAAGGTTCAGATTTCGGCCCTATCCATTTTCTTTCAGAAGGAATTAGCTTCTCTCCCAGAAGTACAGACTTTTGTCAAGGGAGTGCTGCATATTCAGCCTCCTTTTGTACCTCCGGTGGCGCCTTGGGACCTTAATGTGGTGTTGAGTTTCCTTAAGTCGCACTGGTTTGAACCACTTAAAACGGTGGAGTTAAAATTTCTCACTTGGAAAGTGGTCATGTTGTTAGCCTTGGCTTCGGCTAGGCGAGTGTCGGAGTTGGCGGCTTTGTCTCATAAAAGCCCCTATCTGGTTTTCCATGTGGATAGAGCGGAATTGCGGACCCGTCCTCAATTCTTGCCTAAGGTGTTTTCATCGTTTCATATGAACCAACCTATTGTGGTGCCTGTGGCTACGCAAGACTTGGAGGATTCCGAGTCCCTTGATGTGGTCAGGGCTTTGAAAATTTACGTGGCCAGAACGGCTCGGGTCAGAAAAACAGAAGCACTGTTTGTCCTGTATGCAGCCAACCAGGTTGGCGCTCCTGCTTCGAAGCAGACTATTGCTCGCTGGATCTGTAACACGATTCAGCAGGCTCATTCTACGGCTGGATTACCAAAATCGGTAAGGGCACATTCCACTAGGAAGGTGGGCTCTTCTTGGGCAGCTGCCCGAGGGGTCTCGGCATTACAATTGTGCCGAGCTGCTACTTGGTCGGGTTCAAACACCTTTGCAAAGTTCTACAAGTTTGATACCCTGGCTGAGGAAGACCTCCTGTTTGCTCAGTCGGTGCTACAGAGTCATCCGCACTCTCCCGCCCGTTTGGGAGCTTTGGTATAATCCCCATGGTCCTTACGGAGTCCCCAGCATACTCTAGGACGTAAGAGAAAATAAGATTTTAAACCTACCGGTAAATCTTTTTCTCCTAGTCCGTAGAGGATGCTGGGCGCCCGTCCCAGTGCGGACTACATCTGCAAGACTTGTATATAGTTTTTGCTTACATAAGGGTTATGTTGCAGTTTTGATCAGTCTCGGACTGATGATGTGTTGTTTCATACTGTTAACGGGTTCGTAAATCCCAAGTTATACGGTGTGGATGGTGTGGGCTGGTATGAATCTTGCCCTTAGGTTAACAAAAATCCTTTCCTCGTACTGTCCGTCTCCTCTGGGCACAGTTTCTCTAACTGAGGTCTGCAGGAGGGGCATAGAGGGAGGAGCCAGTGCACACCCATACCTAAAGTTCTTTTTTAGTGCCCATGTCTCCTGCGGAGCCCGTCTATCCCCATGGTCCTTACGGAGTCCCCAGCATCCTCTATGGACTAGGAGAAAAAGATTTACCGGTAGGTTTAAAATCTTATTTTTTTAGAGTTTATTTATTTATTTATTTTTAATCATTTTTATTCATGGGATTACAAATGCAAACAGATACCAACAGATACTGGTTTCAGCAAATTACATTGCAAATACAGGTTGAGTATCCCATATCCAAATATTCCGAAATACGGAATATTCCGAAATACGGACTTTTTTGAGTGTGAGTGAAATAGTGAAACCTTTGTTTTTTGATGGCTCAATGTACACAAACTTTGTTTAATACACAAAGTTATTAAAAATATTGCATTAAATGACCTTCAGGCTGTGTGTATAAGGTGTATATGAAACATAAATGAATTGTGTGAATGTACACACACTTTGTTTAATGCGCAAAGTTATAAAAAATATTGGCTAAAATTACCTTCAGGCTGTGTGTATAAGTTGTATATGTAACATAAATGCATTCTGTGCTTAGACTTAAGTCCCAACGCCATGATATCTTATTATGGTATGCAATTATTCCAAAATACGGAAAAATCCCATATCCAAAATACCTCTGGTCCCAAGCATTTTGGATAAGGGATACTCAACCTGTATAGCATAACATTTGGTAATTATAAAGATAACTGGGGAAAAAAACAGTGACCCATTTTTGACCCAGAGAGCGGGTGGTATAAAATAGAAGAAAGGCCAGTCAGTAGCGCAGCTAACCGACTAACATTAAAGAGTAAGAGTAGAAGAAGGTCGGGAAGAAAAAAAGAGAAGAAGAGAAAAAAGCAGAGGAATGGACAAAATAGAATAGGATAGAGTCCCCGGGAGGGTCCCAGGGTCCCATCAAATATGGTGCAGGGTATCACAGATTAAAGGGTGAAGGGGCATGCTGGGTTGCCAGCCATGGACTCCAAAATTTCTCGAATGAGTTAGGGGAGCAGTTTATAATGCTAGTCATGTAGTCCATGCGGTAAACGTACTAGATACGGGCAATTATAGACTGCATGGAAGGCGGGATAGGGTTTTTCCAATCTGCAGCTAGTTGACATGTTGCTGCGGATACTATATGACGTAACAATTTATTTTGACATTTTGTCAGCGTTGGCAGGTTTAAGGGGAGGAGAATGTGTTTAGGGTCAAAAGGAATAGAAATCTGCAACAAGCTAGATATAAAGTTAATCACTTCCCTCCACATATGCACTATTTTAGGACATGACCACCATATATGTAGAAAAGAGCCCTCTGCGCCACATCCTCTCCAGCACCTATCCGACGTATCCGGGTACATTTTGCTCAAGCGAGATGGTACATAATACCATCTATATAATAATTTATAGACATTCTCTTTGATTCTAACGCAGATGGAACTAGACGCCGCGTTACCCCAGGCCTCAGACCATTCCTCGTCATCTAAAGCCGAGCCTAGGTCCATTTCCCATGCTCTCTCGTGAGGATCACACTTAGAGGAAGTGTCCTCAGTGAGAGTAGTATATAAGAGGGAAATTAGGCCTTTGGTTGAGTGACGTCTGAAACATATAGTCTCAAACGTGGTCAGAGGTCTACTAGAGAGGATGCGGCCCATTGAGGAATGAAAGTGTCTGAGTTGTAAAAATTTATAAAAATACCTAGATGGAATGTCAATAGTTTCTTGAATCTGAGAAAACTGTGGAAAACTAGTATCCCTGGTAATATCATTCAGATATAAGATACCTCTATCTTGCCAAGGAGCAAACAGTGATTTATTTGTACCAGGAGGGAATGCAGGGTTGTGTAATATTGGGATGATAGGGGATGGGGCTGGGGCCAAGCCATACTTCCTATTGGCAAAGTCCAAATCGTTAGTGAGCGGGAAACCACGGGGTGGGATGCTATGGTTCTGGGGCGGCAGGATTTCGAAAGCCAGAGAAGAGAGAGTAGAGAGACCCATTTCGGCGGCTTCTATAGAGACCCAGACCCTTCTAGATTCAGGGTTGCACCATTGTACGCAGTATGAGAGCTGTGTGGCTAAATAATATCTTCTAAAATCTGGGATGCCTAGGCCGCCACTAAATGTGGGGCGCTGTAAGAGTTTCAATCGGACACGGGGACGCTTATTCGCCCATATGAATTGTGACGTATGAAATTGTAAGAGTTTAAAAACAGATGGAGGAATAAATATCAGGAGGGTCTGGAACAGGTAAAGTATCCGAGGGAGCACATTCATCTTCACCGAGTTTACCCTACCTATCCAGGAGATAAAGAGGCTAGACCAAGAAGACAAATCTGACTTAATTCGATCTAAAAGCCTAGGGAAATTAGCTTGGTAAAGTTGATGATGGCTATGCGTTAGAAAAATACCTAGGTATTTATTCTTTTGCTTGTGCCATTGAAATGGAAAGGAATTTTCCAAAGAGAGCTTAATCGGGCCGGGGATATAAAAATTCAATACTTCAGTCTTACTCGTATTAAGTTGTTTAGAGTAGAGGTCTATCTCGGAATGTTTAGAGTAGAGGTCTATCTCAGAAAGGAGCGGCTGCAACGACTGAGAAGGGAATCCCAGAGAAATTAGGACATCGTCAGCGTATAACGCAATTTTATGTTCAGTAGGGCCTACCCGCACTCCAGCTATATCTATATTGGCTCGGATCCTTGCTGCCAGCGGTTCCATAACCAGGGCAAATAGCAACGGGGAGAGCGGGCATCCCTGTCTGGTGCCATTAGTGATATTGAACGCGGAAGAGGTGAGGCGATTAACAGAAACCGTGGCAGTAGGGGATCTGTGAAGCGCCGAAACACCTTCTAGGAATTTGCCAGAAAAACCCATCCTCCGGAGTACCGAGACAGTGAAGGGCCAGGAGAGTCTGTCAAAAGCCTTCTCGGCATCTAATGCTAGCAACAACGAGGGTAGTTTCTGTTTATGGATAGAGTGAATCAAATCTATGGCTCTCCTGGTATTATCGGAGGCCTGGCGGCCAGAAATGAAGCCCACTTGGTCCGGGTGTATCAGTTGTGTAAGTAGGGGAGCTAAGCGGTTGGCTAAGATTTTAGCGTATATCTAAAGATCTACGTTCAGCAAAGAAATCTGGCGATAGTTGGAACATCGCGTGGGATCCCTCTCTGGCTTCGGAATCACAATAATGTCAGCTTGTACAGTCGCTGGCGCAAATGATGCTCCCTCTAGAACACTATTAAAGAGCGAGGTATGAAGCCAATTTTGTATGGAATGTTTTGTAATACTGAGCAGTAAAGCCATCTGGACCAGGGGCAGCTGACGACCGCATAGATTTGATAGCGACAACCGTCTCTTCCAGCGATATATCCGCATTAAGAAGAGAAATCTGTTGCTCTGTCAAACCCGGCAAGGGGGCGTCCAACAAATATGAACATGCTCCCTCCGGACCATCGGAGGGAAGAGGGGGGGGGGGGGCAGGGAGATTATATAAGGAGCTATAATAGTTCCGAAATTCCTCCACCATCAATTTTGGATCATAAGTGAGTGCGTCTAGTGTAGAAGAATGTAGTTTTTCTATCAGTACCACAGCTCGCTTACTTCTTAACTTATTAGCTAAGAGACTATCTATTTTATCCGCTTTATCGTAAAAATTTTGACGGAGCTTCTGTAGTATAGCTGCCGCTCTCCGCGATAAAAGGGTGTTTAACTGACCTCTGAGGTTATTTATCTGGGAGAGTAGAGAGTCGCACGGGGCAATTTTATGTTGGGCTAAAAGCGCAGAAATTTGGAATTCCAATGAGGAAACTTCCTGTGCTGCTTTCTTACGTATGGTGAGGCCTTAGATATAAAGTGGCCGCGAATAGTGGCTTTATGTGCTTCCCAAACTAGGCTAGGAGATACTTCTGGGGAGGCGTTTTCCTCAAACAAAAATTTCAGGTTCAATTTAGTATTTTTAGAGTTTATTATTTTACAGGGTGGCTGCTGGCAACAGCCTACCTGCAGCGAGGGATTAAGGGGGGGAGCAGTGTCTGCCCTGCGGGGTCTGAGCCACTGTCTCTGCTGACTGGACACTGAGCTCCAGAGGGGATAAATTGTTCCCCGCCGCAAGGGATCGCTCACCCCAGCAGCATTCCACCACCCCCTTACAGAGCTGAAGATTGTGGCGAGGGGCCGGTGGGAAGATGGCGGCATCAAGGTAGGAGCGCAGTATTAACTGCGCTCCAGGAGGCTCAGTGGTACATAGTGCGGCGCTGTGAGGGGCGCCCTGAGCCAGTGCCTACACCCTACAGTGGTCACACAGCCTGTCGGGGTCCCCGGATCTCAGCCAGCATCAATCCTTAGGCCAGTATAATCCTGTGAAGAGCGGTAAGACAGCGCCATTTTGGGGGCGGAGCTTCTACTCAGAGTGGACCCAGCAGCGTTCAGCGACATTTTCCTGCCTGCACAGCGCTGTCAGTGAAGAGCAAGTCCAGCTATCTATCACGGTACCAGGGGGTTGTAGAAAGGGGGGGGGGGGGCTGCAAAACGACTGTGTAACCTATTCATGTACACAGTCAGCGCTGATAAGGGGTCTCCCTTTATATTAAAAGCGCTGTATGTGGGTTGGCTCCAATCTCTGTGTCTCTCTTGCCATTCTTGGGGGTGAAACTCTGTCTGCCCTCACCTGTGTGTGTGTGGAGTGTTTGTGGGTCTCCATTAAGCAATGTCCAGGGACTCTGTGTCATATGCTGCAGAGGATATGTTCTCTCAGGATTATTCCATGTAATCAGGATTGCACTGGTTTAGCACAGATTCTAGCAAGGGAGCCTGAGTGATTATCCGCTATCAAATCTATGATTTCTAAGATTTCAAATAGGGTTGCACAGAATGAATCTGCAACTCAGGCTTTGCAGAACTCTATGGCAGTATGGCCCAGTTATGGTACATCAGGGCTCCCCGCTGTATATTCACATAAATGTGCTCTTTCTCAGATCATGCAGGATAATACAGATACCGACTCTGATACTACAGACGGTGACGGGGATGTGTTACGTGGGGCTGCATCACTTGCAAAAGGGGTGCAGTTGATGATAGAGACTATTAGGGATGTGTTGAATATTGCTGATACAACACCCGAGCAGGTTGAGGAGGCTTACTTCACTGAAAATAAGAAAGCCTCGCTAACCTTCCCTGCGTCAAAGGAATTAAATGCTATATTTGAAAAGGCTTGGGAAAACCCGGATAAAAAAAATTCCAGATACCTAAAAGGGTTCCGGTAGCGTTTCCTTTCCCGGCAGAGGATAGGAAAAAAAGGGGAAAACCCGCCTATTGTTGACGCGTCAGTATCCAGACTCTCAAAAAAGGTGGTTTTACCTGTCCCAGGATCTACCGCCTTAAAAGAGCTGTCTGATCGTAAAATTGTTGTAGAAGATCCTCTCGAAGAGGTAGAGGCCGCGGGTCCTCTAGGAGCATCTCCAGTAGATCCGCGTACCAGGCCCTTCTTGGCCAATCCGTAGCAATGAGAATTGCTTGAACCTTTTCTCTTTTTATTCTTTTGAGAATTCTTGGGATCAGTGGAAAAGGTAGAAACACATAAACCATCTGGTAGACCCATGGAGTCACCAGAGCGTCCACTGCCACTGCTTGCGGGTCCCTCGACCTGCAACAATACCGCTTTAGCTTTTTGTTGAGATGAGAAGCCATCATGTCTATTTGTGGAATTCCCCACCGACGTGTTAAGGATTTGAACACCTGCGGGTGAAGGCCCCACTCTCCCGGGTGGAGGTTGTGTCTACTGAGGAAGTCCACTTCCCAGTTGCCTACTCCCGGAATGAAGATTGCCGACAGTGCCACCACGTGCCTTTCTGCCTAGAGGAAAATTCTTCTAACCTCTGAGATTGCTGCTCTGCTCTTCGGTCCGCCCTGTCGGTTTATGTACATTACTGCCGTTACATTGTCCGACTGAACTTAAATGGCGTGATCTTGAACAAGATGTGATGCCTGTAGAAGGGCGTTATATATGGCCCTTAGTTCCAGAATGTTGCTCGTCAGAATGGTCTACTGCCTTGACTATTTTAGTTGGTACTGTTCCCCCTGGGTGACTGCGCCCCAACTCTGAGGATTGCATCTGTGGTTAGCAGAATCCAATTTTGAATCCCGAACCTTCGACCCTCGGGCAGGTGAGAAGTCTGAAGCCACCACAGAAGAGAAATCCTGGCTTTTGGAGACAGCCGTATCCTCTGGTGCATGTGAAGATGCAATCTGGACCATTTGTCCTGCAGATCCAGCTGGAAGGGCCTTGCATGAAATTTTCCATACTGCAGAGCCTCGTAAGAGGCGACCATCTTCTACAGAAGGCGAATGCATAGATGCACCGAAGTCCGGGCTGGTTTTAGAACATCCCGCACCATCGACTGGATTACCAATGCCTTTTTCAACGGAAGGAATACCTCTGTGTTGGTTCCAGGTGGGATTTTGGTAGGTTCAGAATCCATCCGTGATCCTGAAGTAGTCGGGTTGAGAGGGCAATGCTGTCCAACAACCTCTCCCTGGAAGGCGCTTTTATCAGCAGGTCGTCCAGGTACGTTATTATGTTCACTCCCTGTTTGCGGAGGAGAAACATCATTTCTGCCATTACCTTGGTGAACACCCTCCGTGCCGTGGAGAGGCCAAATGGCAGGGCCTGGAACTGGTAGTGACAGTTTGGTAGTGCAAACCTTTGATAAGCCTGCTGAGGCGGCCAAATCGGAATATGAAGGTACGCATCCTTGATGTCCAGAGCCACCAGGAATTCCCCCTCTTCCAGACCTGAGATCACAGCTGTCAGAGACTCCATCTTGAATTTGAATACCCGTAAATACGGGTTCAGTGACTTGAGGTTTAAAATGGGTCTTATCGAACCGTCCAGTTTCGGTACCACAAACAGGTTGGAATAATAACCTTTGTTCTGTAGCTGAGGTGGAACTGGAACAATGACCTGGGTTGCTGCCTGTAAAGTCATACTTGCTTCGGGAGAAGCTGGTAAGCCTGATTTGAAGAATCTGTAAGGTGGGAGTTCCTGAAACTCTAGTCTGTATCCCTGGGTGATAAGGTCTGTGACCCAGGGATCCTGGCAAGATGTTGCCCAAACGTGACTGAGCTCCCACCTGCCTGTCTTCCGGGCAGTGTGGACCACCGTCATGCTGAAGGCTTTGAGGAAGCAGACCCGGAGTTCTGTTCCTGAGTACCTGCAGCTGCTGGTTTTCTGGATTTAACTCTATTACCTTTGAAGGCTGTAGAAGAACCTTTGGATTTGTTTTTGAATTTCGCTGTCCGAAAGGACTGCAGAGTTGGAGCAGAATAGGTTTTCCTAGCTGGGGGTGCTGCGGAAGGAAGGTACGTAGACTTACCCGCCGTAGCCTTGAATATCCACTTATCCAGTTAATTTCCAAAAAGGGCCTCATCTGTGAATGGTAGGTTTTCCACGCCTTTCCTGGAATCTGCATCTGCAGTCCACTTGCGTAGCCACAAGCCCCTGCGTGCTGACACTGCCATGGCAGTGGTGCGTGCATTGAGCAAACCAATTTCCTTTATGGCCTCCACCGTAAAGTTAGCAGAGTCTTGAATATGCTGCAGGAGTAAAACTATGTCCCCCCCTGGGTAAGGTATCCAATCCGTCAATTAGGTTACCTGACCACTTTGCAATGGCTTTAGTGATCCATGCGCAAGCAATAGTGGGTCTCTGGGCCACCCCAGCAGCAGTGTATAACGATTTGAGAGTGTTCTCAATCTTGCGGTCAGCTGTGTCCTTTAAGGATGCTGCCCCAGGAACAGGTAAGACTATCTTACGTGATAACCTAGATACCAATGCGTCTACAATCGGCGGGTTTTCCCATTTCTTTCTATCTTCCAGAGGAAAGGGGAAGGATGTAATTAATCTTTTAGGGATCTGAAATTTTTTGTCAGGGTTAGCCCAAGTTTCTTCAAACAGGGCATTCAATTCCTTTGATACAGGAAAAGTAGCTGAGGATTTCTTTTTTTACATTAAAATAATATTCCTCCTCTACCTTTGCTGTCTTGTCAAGAATGTGCAGGACATTTCTGATAGCCTCTATCAGGGCCTGTATTCCTTGTGACAGGACCGCATCCCCCCCACTCGCATCCACTTCACCCTCCCCTGGATCTGATGTATCATCATCAGTATCATCCTGCATGAGCTGGGCCAGTGTACGCTTTTGTGGGCAAATGGCAGGGGGTTGAGATGCTGGTATGGGAACTGAATCTCTATTCATCAGGCCATCCATAGACTGTCTTAAGAATTGCGTCTCTTTCTCATTATGGGATAATTTAGTAGAAATATTAGATATAATCCCTTTAATGGAAGCTAACCATGGGGGTTCTGCCCCACTAGCCTGAGAATGTGCACTATCCTGAGTACAGGATAGTGAGTCTCTGGAAGACACTCAGCTGTACAGGAAACACAGTCCCTGGACATTGAAGGGACACACACACACACCCACAGACAGAAGGTGAAAAAATAAGATTTTAAACCTACCGGTAAATCTATTTCTCCTAGTCCGTAGAGGATGCTGGGGACTCCGTAAGGACCATGGGGTATAGACGGGCTCCGCAGGAGATAGGGCACCTAAAAAGAACTTTGACTATAGGTGTGCACTGGCTCCTCCCTCTATGCCCCTCCTCCAGACCTCAGTTAGAGAACTGTGCCCAGAGGAGATGGACAATACAAGGCAGGATTTAGCAATCCAAGGGCAAGATTCATACCAGCCCACACCAATCATACCATGTAACCTGGAACATACATAACCAGTTAACAGTATGAACAAAAACAACAGTAACGGTCCAAGACCGATGTCAACTGTAACATAACCCTTATGTAAGCAACAACTATATACAAGTCTTGCAGAGTTTCCGCACTGGGACGGGCGCCCAGCATCCTCTACGGACTAGGAGAAATAGATTTACCGGTAGGTTTAAAATCTTATTTTCTCTTATGTCCTAGAGGATGCTGGGGACTCCGTAAGGACCATAGGGTTTATACCAAAGCATCCAATCGGGCGGGAGAGTGCGGACGACTCTGCAGCACCGACTGAGCAAATGCTAGGTCCTCATCAGCCAGGGTATCAAACTTGTAGAATTTAGCAAAAGTGTTTGACCCCAACCACGTTGCCGCTCCGCAAAGTTGTAAAGCCGAGACGCCTCGGGCAGCCGCCCAAGAAGAGCCCACCTTCCTAGTGGAATGGGCCTTAACCGAATTTGGTACCGGCAATCCAGCCGTAGAGTGAGCCTGCTATATCGTATTACAGATCCAGCGAGCAATAGTCTGCTTTGAAGCAGGAGCGCCAATCTTATTGGCCGCATACAGGACAAACAGAGCCTCTGTTTTCCTAATTCTAGCCGTCCTGGCTACATAAATTTTGAAGGCCCTGACTACGTCCAGGGATCTGGAATCCTCCAGGTCACCAGTAGCCACAGGCACCACTATAGGTTGATTCATATGGAACGACGAAACCACTTTAGGCAAAAATTGCGGACGTGTCCTCAATTCAGCTCGATCCACATGAAAAATCAAGTAGGGGCTCTTGTGTGATAGAGCCGCCAATTCTGACACTCGCCTTGCTGATGCTAAGGCCAACAATATTACCACCTTCCAGGTAAGAAATTTCAACTCAACCTTGTTAAGCGGTTCAAACCAGTGTGATTTTAGGAACTGCAACACCACGTTCAGGTCCCATTGTGCCACTGGAGGCACAAAAGGGGGCTGGATGTGCAGCACTCCCTTTACAAACGTCTGGACTTCTGGAAGAGAAGCCAATTCCTTCTGAAAGAAAATCGAGAGGGCCGAAATCTGTACCTTAACCGAGCCTAATTTCATGCCCATGGTGGTCATTCCGAGTTGTTTGCTCGGTAATTTTCTTCGCATCGCAGCAATTTTCCGCTATTTGCGCATGTGCAATGTTCGCACTGCGACTGCGCCAAGTAAATTTGCTATGAAGATTGGTATTTTACTCACGGCATTATAAGGTTTTTTCTTCGTTCTGGAGATCGGAGTGTGATTGACAGGAAGTGGGTGTTTCTGGGCGAAAACTGGCCGTTTTATGGGAGTGTGTGAAAAAACGCTACAGTTTCTGGGAAAAACGCGGGAGTGGCTGGAGAAACGGAGGAGTGTCTGGGCGAACGCTGGGTGTGTTTGTGACGTCAAACCAGGAACGACAAGCACTGAACTGATCGCACTGGAAGAGTAAGTCTCGAGCTACTCAGAAACTGCACAGAGAAGTCTTTTCGCAATATTGCGAATCTTTCTTTCGCAATTTTGATAAGCTAAGATTCACTCCCAGTAGGCGGCGGCTTAGCGTGTGCAAAGCTGCTAAAAGCAGCTTGCGAGCGAACAACTTGGAATGAGGGCCCATATCCACTCCTGTTTGTAGGAAGTGGAGAAGACGACCCAAATGAAAATTTTCCGTAGGTGCATTCTTGGTCTTACACCAAGACACATACTTTCGCCAGATACGGTGATAATGTTTTATCGTCACCTCCTTCCTAGCCTTTATTAAAGTAGGGATGACCTCTTCCGGAATCCCCTTTTTTGCTAGGATTCGGCGTTCAACCGCCATACCGTCAAACGTAACCGCGGTAAGTCTTGAAATACACAGGGCCCCTGCTGCAACAGGTCTTCCCTCAGAGGAAGAGGCCAGGGGTCTCCTGTGAGCATCTCTTGTAGTTCCGAGTACCAAGCCCTTCGAGGCCAGTCTGGGACAACGAGTATCGTCTGTACTCTTCTTCGTCTTATGATCCTCAACACTTGAGGAGGGAACACGTAGACCGATTCGAACACCCACGGTGTTACCAGTGCGTCTACTGCTACTGCCTGAGGGTCCCGAGACCTGGCGCAATACCTCCGAAGTTTCTTGTTGAGACGTGACGCCATCATGTCTATTTGAGGAGTTCCCCAAAGACGTGTTACGTCTGCAAAGACTTCTTGATGAAGTCCCCACTCTCCTGGATGGAGATCGTGTCTGCTGAGGAAGTCTGCTTCCCAGTTGTCCACTCCCGGAATGAAGACAGCCGACAGAGCGCTTACTTGATTTTCCGCCCAGCGAAGGATCCTTGTGGCTTCCGCCATCGCGACTCTGCTTCTTGTCCCGCCTTGGCGGTTCACATGAGCCACTGCTGTGACATTGTCTGATTGAATCAGAACCAGAAGGTTTCGAAGAAAACTCTCCGCTTGTCGAAGGCCGTTGTAAATGGCCCTGAGTTCCAACACATTAATGTGTAGACAGGACTCCTGGTCTGACCAAAGACCCTGAAAAGTCTTTCCCTGTGTGACCGCTCCCCATCCTCGGAGGCTCGCGTCCGTGGTAACCAGGATCCAGTCCTGAATCCCGAACCGGCGACCCTCCAGCAGGTGAGCACTTTGCAACCACCACAGGAGGGACACTCTGGTTCCTGGGGACAGAGTTATTTTCCGATGTAAATGCAGATGGGACCCGGACCACTTGTCCAGAAGGTCCCATTGAAAAGTCCTTGCTTGGAACACCTTCCGAAGGGAATGGCCTCGTAGGCCGCCACCATTTTCCCCAGAACTCGAGTGCATTGGTGAACTGACACCCTTTTCGGTTTTAGCAGGTCTCTGACCATGTTCTGGATGTCTTGGGCTTTCTCTATTGGGAGGAAGACCTTCATTTGTTCCGTATCCAGTATCATGCCTAGGAACGGTAGTCGAGTTGTCGGAATCAACTGTGACTTCGGTAGATTTAGAATCCAACCGTGTTGCTGGAGCACTCTCAGAGAGAGCGCCACACTGCTCAGCAATTTCTCTCTTGATCTCGCTTTTATCAGGAGATCGTCCAAGTATGGGATAATTATGACTCCATGCTTGCGCAGGACCACCATCATTTCCGCCATTATCTTGGTGAAAATCCTCGGGGCCGTGGAAAGTCCAAACGGCAACGTCTGAAATTGGTAATGACAATCCTGTACAGTGAATCTCAGGTATTCCTGATGGGGGGCATATATGGGGACATGAAGGTACGCATCCTTTATGTCCAGAGAAACCATAAACTCCCCCTCCTCCATGTTGGCTATTATTGCTCTGAGAGATTCCATTTTGAATTTGAATCTTTTTATGTACAGGTTTAAGGATTTCAGATTCAAAATCGGTCTGACCGTACCGTCCGGTTTCGGGACCACAAATAAGGTTGAATAGTAACCTCTTCCCTGCTGGTGCAGGGGAATCTTGATTATCACTTGCTGTATACACAGCGTTTGAATTGCAGCTAACACTACATCCCTTTCCGATGTGGAAGCTGGTAGGGCCGATTTGAAAAATCGGCGCAGGGGCACCTCCTCGAATTCCAATTTGTAACCCTGGGAAACTATTTCCAACACCCAGGGATTCAGGTCCGAACTGACCCAGGCCTGACTGAAAAGTCGAAGACGTGCCCCCACCGGTGCGGACTCCCTCAGGGGAGCCCCAGCGTCATGCTGTGGGTTTTGGAGCAGCCGGGGAGGACTTTTGTTTTTGGGCACCTGCCGCAGCAGGTGCTCTCTTGCCTCTGCCCTTACCTCTGGCGAGGAAAGAGGATCCCCGACCTCTTTTGGACTTGTGCGACCGAAAGGACTGCATCTGATAGGGTGTTGCTTTCTTTTGCTGTTGGGGAATATATGGTAAAAATTTTTATTTACCTGCTGTAGCTGTGGAAACCAGGTCCGTCAGCCCATCCCCAAACAACACATCACCCTTATAGGGTAGTACTTCCATATGTTTTTTGGAATCCGCATCACCCGTCCATTGGCGAGTCCATAAGGATCTTCTCGCTGAGATAGACATGGCATTGGCCCTAGAAGCTAGCAATCCAATGTCCCTTTGAGCATCCCTCATAAATAAGACTGCGTCTTTTATATGGGCTAGAGTTAGGAATATAGTATCCTTATCCATAGTATCAAATTGATCTGTAAGCTCATCTGTCCAAGCTGCAATTGCGCTACACACCCATGCCGACGCAATCGTCGGTCTTAACACAGCACCCGTATGAGAATAAATACCCTTTGGGTGATTCCCAAATCTCCCTGTCCTGCTTAGGGAAAGGGTATGCCATAAAAATTATTTTGGGGATCTGCGGTCTCTTATCCGGAGTCTCCCAAGCTTTTCCAAAGAACTCATTTAATTCATGAGATGTGGGAAAATTAATAATCTGTTTCTTTTCCTTAAACATGTGTACCCTTGTGTCGGGTACCGAGGGTTCATCCACAATATGCAACACGTCCCTTATTGCCACAATCATACACTGAATGGTTTTAGTCACCCTAGGGTGCAATTTTACTTTGTCATAGTCGACACTGGAATCAGAATCCGTGTCGGTAGTAGTGTCTTGTGTTAAGGGACGCTTTTGAGACCACGACGGGCCCTGTGAGTCGGTCCAATCTGAGGGTTGACCGCCTGATGTCCCCCCTAAACCAGCCTTATCAAGCCTTTTATGTAAAGATGCCACACTTGCATGCAACGTATGCCACATGTCCATCCAATCTGGAGTCCGCACGACCGACGGGGACACACCACTCATTTGCTCCATTTCCTCCTTGGAGGAGCCTTCCGCCTCAGACATGTCGACACACACGTACCGGCACCCCACACACACAGGGAGTTACCTATAAGGGGACAAAACCCCAACCAGGCCCTTAGGAGAGACAGAGAGAGAGAGTATGCCAGCACACACCCAGCGCTTAAAAACACTGGAATATATGACCAGATAGCGCTGTTATATGTATATAATTGTAATCTCCACTCACTGCGTCGCCAAAGTGCCCCCCTCCTCTTTTTTCCAGCCTGTGAAGCTCAGCAGGGGAGAGAACAGGGAGCCAGCGTTTCCTCATGCAGTCTCTGTGGAGAAAATGGCGCTGGTTAGTGCTGAGGATCAAGCCCCGCCCACCCGACGGCGGGCTTCGGTCCCATCAACTTTCTATAGAAAAATGGCGGGGGTTACCGGATTTACTGTGCCACAGCCTAATCCATGCTTATCAATGCCAAATATGAGGAATATTGCTGCCCAGGGCGCCCCCCCCCCCTGCGCCCTGCACCCTTCAGTGCCTGCTTGTGTGTGTGTGACTGGGAGCAATGGAGCGCAGCTTACCGCTGCGCGCTTACCTCATGAAGATCTGATGTCTTCTGCCGCCTGATGTCTTCTTTGCCTTCTCATACTCACCCGGCTTCTATCTTCGGCATCTGTGAGGAGGACGGCGGCGCGGCCTGGGACGAACCCCAGGTGAGACCTGTTTTCCGACTCCCTCTGGAGCTAATGGTGTGCAGTAGCCTTAGAAGCAGTGCCCAACTTAACAAGCCAGCTCTGCTTCTCTCTCCTCGGTCCCACGATGCAGGGAGCCTGTTGCCAACAGGACTCCCTGAAAATAAAAAACCTAACAAAATTCTTTTTCCACAGAAAACTCTGGAGAGCTCTCTGCAGTGCACCCATTCTCCTCTGGGCACAAGATCTAACTGAGGTCTGGAGGAGGGGCATAGAGGGAGGAGTTAGTGCACACCCATAGTCAAAGTTCTTTTTAGGTGCCCTATCTCCTGCGGAGCCCGTCTATACCCCATGGTCCTTACGGAGTCCCCAGCATCCTCTAGGACGTAAGAGAAATAGGATTTTAATACCTACCGGTAAATCCTTTCTCTGACGTCCTAGTGGATGCTGGGGACTCCGTAAGGACCATGGGGAATAGCGGGCTCCGCAGGAGACTGGGCACTCTAAAGAAAGATTTAGTACTATCTGGTGTGCACTGGCTCCTCCCTCTATGCCCCTCCTCCAGACCTCAGTTAGAATCTGTGCCCGGACAGAGCTGGGTGCTTTTAGTGAGCTCTCCTGAGCTTGCTAATAAGAAAGTATTTTAGTTAGGTTTTTTATTTTCAGAGAGCTTCTGCTGGCAACAGACTCTCTGCTACGAGGGACTGAGGGGAGAGAAGCAAACCTACTAACTGCGGCTAGGTTGCGCTTCTTAGGCTACTGGACACCATTAGCTCCAGAGGGATCGAACACAGGACCTGACCTTGTCGTCCGTTCCCGGACCCGCTCCGCCGTCCCCCTCGCAGAGCCAGAAGACAGAAGCCGGCAGAAGCGGAGAAGACATCGAAATCGGCGGCAGAAGACTCCTGTCTTCACATGAGGTAGCGCACAGCACTGCAGCTGTGCGCCATTGCGCCCACACTAACCCACACACTCCGGTCACTGTAGGGTGCAGGGGGGGGGCGCCCTGGGCAGCAATTAGATACCTCCTGGCGAATGCTGCATATAAACAGTGGCACACTGTTATATGTATGAGCCCCCGCCATTTATTTTACTAAAAATCGCGGGACAGAAGCCCGCCGCTGAGGGGGCGGGGCCTTCTTCCTCAGCACTCACCAGCGCCATTTTCCTTCCACAGCTCCGCTGAGAGAAAGCTCCCCAGGCTCTCCCCTGCAGAATCACGGTAGAAGGGTAAAAAAGAGAGGGGGGGGCACATAAATTTAGGCGCATAAATCATAATACAGCAGCTACTGGGTAAACACTAAGTTACTGTGTAATCCCTGGGTTATATAGCGCTGGGGTGTGTGCTGGCAGAATCTCTCTCTGTCTCTCCAAAAGGCCTTGTGGGGGTCCTGTCCTCATTTAGAGCTTCCCCTGTGTGTGTGGTGTGTCGGTACGCGTGTGTCAACATGTTTGACGAAGAGGGCTATGTGGAGGCAGAGCAAGTGCAGTTGACTGACGTGTCCCCGCCGACGGTGCCGACACCTGATTGGATGGATATGTGGAAGGTGTTAAATGATAATGTAAACTCCTTACATAAAAGGTTGGATAAAGCTGATACCTCGGGCCAGTCAGGGTCTCAACCCATGCCTGATCCTACAGCGCAGAGGCCCTCAGGGTCTCAAAAGCACCCACTATCCAAAATGGTTGACACAGATGTCAACACAGATTCTGACTCCAGTGTCGACGACGATGATGCAAAATTGCAACCAAAAATGACAAAAGCTATACGTTACATGATTATAGCGATGAAGGATATTTTACACATAGAGGTAAACCCTGTCCCTGACAAGAGGGTTTATATGTATGGGGAGAAAAAGCAAGAGGTGACTTTTCCCCCTTCACATGAGTAAAATGAGTTATGTGAAAGAGCGTGTGATTCCCCAGATAAGAAAGTCCTGATTTCCAAAAGGTTACTTATGGCGTACCCTTTCCCGCCAGAGGACAGGGTGCGCTGGGAATCCTCCCCTAGGGTAGATAAAGCACGCTTATCTAAGAAGGTGGCCCTGCCGTCGCAGGATACGACCACCCTAAAGGATCCTGCAGATAGAAAGCAGGAAAGTATCCTGAAATCTGTTTATACACATTCAGGGACTCTACTGAGGCCGGCAATTGCGTCGGCGTGGATGTGTAGTGCTGTAGCAGCGTGGACAGATAATCTGTCTGAGGAAATGGATACCTTAGACAGGGATACCATTATGCTGACCCTGGGGCATATAAAAGACGCTGTCCTATATATGTGGGATGCCCAGAGGGACATTTGCCTACTGGGTTCTAGAATTAATGCAATGTCAATTTCTGCCAGGAGGGTCCTGTGGACTCGGCAGTGGACAGGTGATGCCGACTCCAAAAAACACATGGAGGTGTTACCTTACGAAGGTGAGGAATTGTTTGGGGACGGTCTCTCGGACCTGGTTTCCACAGCTACTGCTGGGAAGTCAAACTTTTTGCCATATATTCCCTCACAACCGAAGAAAGCACCGTATTACCAAATGCAGTCCTTTCGCGCACAAAGAAGCAAGAAGGTCAGAGGTGCTTCCTTTCTTGCTAGAGGCAGGTGCAGAGGAAAAAAGCTGCACCTTACAGCTAGTTCCCAGGAACAGAAGTCCTCCCCGGCTTCCACTAAATCCACCGCATGACGCTGGGGCTCCACGGGTTGAGCCAGGAGCGGTGGGGGCGCGTCTCCGACATTTCAGCCACCAGTGGGTTCGCTCACAGGTGGATCGCTGGGCTATACAGATTGTGTCTCAGGGATACAAGCTGGAATTCAAAGTGTTATGCCCCCTCAACGTTACCTAAAATCGGCCCTGCCAGCTTCCCCCATAGAAAGGGAAGTAGTGGTAGCAGCAATTCACAAGCTATTTCTCCAGCAGGTGGTGGTAAAGGTTCCCCTTCCTCAACAGGGGAAGGGATACTATTCCACAATGTTTGTGGTACCGAAACCGGACGGTTCGGTCCGACCTATATTAAATTTAAAGTCCCTGAACATTTATCTGAAAAGATTCAAGTTCAAAATGGAATCGCTCAGAGCGGTCATTGCAAGCCTGGAAGAGGGGGATTTTATGGTGTCTCTGGACATCAAGGATGCTTACTTGCATGTCCCCATTTATCCGCCTCATCAGGAGTACCTCAGATTTGTGGTACAGGACTGTCATTACCAATTCCAGACGTTGCCGTTTGGTCTGTCCACGGCACCGAGAATATTTACCAAGGTAATGGCAGAAATGATGGTGATCCTGAGAAAGCAAGGAGTCACAGTTATCCCATACTTGGACGATCTCCTCATAAAGGCGAGATCGAGGGAGCAGTTGCAGATCAGCGTAGCGCACTCACAGGAAGTGTTGCAGCAGCATGGCTGGATTCTGAATATCCCAAAGTCGCAGCTGATTCCTACGACGCATCTGCCCTTTCTGGGCATGATTCTGGACACAGACCAGAAGAAGGTGTTTCTCCCGACGGAGAAGGCTCAAGAGCTTGTGACTTTAGTCAGAGAACTCTTAAAACCGAAACAGGTGTCGGTGCATCACTGCACGCGAGTCCTGGGAAAGATGGTGGCATCGTACGAAGCCATTCCCTTCGGCAGGTTCCATGCGAGGATCTTTCAATGGGATCTGTTGGACAAATGGTCCGGATTGCATCTTCAGATGCATCGGCTGATCACCCTGTCCCCCAGGGCCAGGGTGTCTCTTCTGTGGTGGCTACAGAGTGCTCACCTCCTCGAGGGCCGCAGATTCGGCATACAGGACTGGGTCCTGGGGACCACGGATGCGAGCCTCCGAGGGTGGGGGGCAGTCACTCAGGGAAGAAACTTCCAAGGGTTGTGGTCAAGTCAGGAAACTTGTCTGCACATAAATATCCTGGAACTAAGGGCCATATTCAACGCCCTGAGTCAAGCGGAGCCCCTGCTTCGCAACCAACCGGTGCTGATTCAGTCAGACAACATCACCGCGGTGGCTCATGTAAACCGCCAGGGCGGCACAAGAAGCAGAGTCGCGATGGCGGAAGCCACCAGGATTCTTCGGTGGGCGGAGAATGACGTACAAGCACTGTCAGCAGTGTTCATTCCGGGAGTGGACAACTGGGAAGCAGACTTCCTCAGCAGACACGACCTCCACCCGGGAGAGTGGGGACTTCATCAAGAAGCTTTCATTCAGATTACAAATCGATGGGAACTGCGGTATTGCGCCAGGTCAAGAGACCCTCAGGCGATAGCTGTGGACGCCCTGGTAACACCGTGGGTGTTCCAGTTGGTCTATGTGTTCCCTCCTCTTTCTCTCATACCCAAGGTACTGAGAATCGTAAGAAGAGGAGTGAGAACAATACTCATTGTTCCGGATTGGCCAAGAAGGCCTTGGTACCCAGAATTGCAAGAAATGCTCACAGAGGACCCATGGCCTCTGCCTCTCAGACAGGACCTGTTGCAACAGGGGCCCTGCCTGTTCCAAGACTTACCGCGGCTGCGTTTGACGGCATGGCGGTTGAACGCCGGATCCTAGCGGAAAAAGGCATTCCGGAGGAAGTTATTCCTACGCTGATAAAGGCTAGGAAGGACGTGACAGCAAAGCATTATCACCGCATATGGCGAAAATATGTTGCTTGGTGTGAGGCCAGGAAGGCCCCTACAGAGGAATTCCAACTGGGCAGATTTCTGCACTTTCTACAGTCTGGAGTGACTATGGGCTTGAAGTTGGGATCCATAAAGGTCCAGATTTCGGCCCTATCCATTTTCTTTCAAAAGGAACTGGCGTCTCTTCCCGAAGTTCAGACGTTTGTTAAGGGAGTGCTACATATTCAGCCCCCTTTTGTGCCACCAGTGGCACCTTGGGATCTCAACGTGGTGTTGGGTTTCCTAAAATCCCACTGGTTTGAACCACTTAAGACCGTGGAGCTAAAGTATCTCACGTGGAAGGTGGTCATGCTATTGGCATTAGCTTCGGCTAGGCGTGTGTCAGAATTGGCGGCTTTGTCATGTAAAAGCCCCTATCTGGTTTTTCATATGGACAGGGCAGAATTGCGGACTCGTCCCCAATTTCTGCCAAAGGTGGTGTCATCTTTTCATTTGAACCAACCTATTGTAGTGCCTGCGGCTACTCGTGACTTGGAGGATTCCAGGTTACTAGATGTAGTCAGGGCTTTGAAGATTTATGTAGCCCGAACGGCTGGAGTCAGGAAAACTGACTCGCTGTTTATCCTATATGCCCCCAACAAGTTGGGTGCTCCTGCTTCAAAGCAAACCGTTGCCCGCTGGATCTGTAACACGATTCAGCAGGCTCATTCTGCGGCTGGATTGCCGCATCCAAAATCAGTGAAAGCCCATTCCACAAGGAAGGTGGGCTCTTCTTGGGCGGCTGCCCGAGGGGTCTCGGCATTACAGCTTTGCCGAGCTGCTACTTGGTCGGGTTCAAACACATTTGCAAAATTCTACAAGTTTGATACCCTGGCTGAAGAGGACCTTGAGTTTGCCCATTCGGTGCTGCAGAGTCATCCGCACTCTCCCGCCCGTTTGGGAGCTTTGGTATAATCCCCATGGTCCTTACGGAGTCCCCAGCATCCACTAGGACGTCAGAGAAAATAAGATTTTACTTACCGGTAAATCTATTTCTCGTAGTCCGTAGTGGATGCTGGGCGCCCGTCCCAAGTGCGGACTTTCTGCAATACGTGTACATAGTTATTGCTTAATAATGGGTTATGTTATGTTGGCATCCATTGTTGATGCCCTGTTGTTGTTCATACTGTTGACTGGATAAGTGTATCACAAGTTATACGGTGTGATTGGTGTGGCTGGTATGAGTCTTACCCGAGATTCCAAAATCCTTTCCTTATAATGTCTGCTCTTCCGGGCACAGTTTCCTTAACTGAGGTCTGGAGGAGGGGCATAGAGGGAGGAGCCAGTGCACACCAGATAGTACTAAATCTTTCTTTAGAGTGCCCAGTCTCCTGCGGAGCCCGCTATTCCCCATGGTCCTTACGGAGTCCCCAGCATCCACCACGGACTACGAGAAATAGATTTACCGGTAAGTAAAATCTTATTTTCTCCTAGTCCGTAGAGGATGCTGGAGTCCACTTCAGTACAATGGGGTATAGATGGTTCCGCAGGAGCCATGGGCACTCTAAGACTTTTCAAGGGTGTGAACTGGCTCCTCCCTCTATGCCCCTCCTCCAGACCTCAGTTATAGGAACTGTGCCCAGGGAGACGGACATTTCGAGGAAAGGATTTACTTTTATACTAATGGTGAGATTCATACCAGCTCACACCTCAACCATGCCGCACAACATGGCATTCAACATAACACACGCCAACAGGCATGAACCATTTACAGCAACATGCTGAAAACAAATGTAACACAACTGGGCCGGGTGCCCAGCATCCTCTACGGACTAGGAGAAAAGGATTTACCGGTAGGTATTAAAATCCTATTTTCTCATATGTCCTAGAGGATGCTGGGGTCCACTTCAGTACCATGGGGTTATACCAAAGCTCCAGTACGGGCGGGAGAGTGTGGATGACCCTGCAGCACTGACTGACCAAACTTGAGGTCCTCATCGGCCAAAGTGTCAAACTGACCCTGACCAAGTAGCTGCTCGGCAAAGTTGTAAAGCTGAGACGCCCCGGGCAGCCGCCCAGGATGAGCCCACTTTCCTAGTAAAATGGGCCTTTACCGACTTCGGTATCGGCAATCCTGCCGTGGAATGAGCGTGCTGAATTGTCCCTCTGATCCAGCGCGCAATAGTCTGCTTAGAAGCAGGACACCCAATCTTGTTGGGAGCATACAGGACAAACAGAGCCTCTGTTTTCCGTATCCGAGCTGTTCTTGCGACATCAATTTTCAAAGCTCTAATCACATCAAGAGACTTTGACTCAGCGAAAGTGTCAGTAGCCACTGGCACCACAATAGATTGGTTCATATGGAAAGACGAAACCACCTTCGGAAGAAATTATTGGCGAGTTCACGTCCAGGCAGTCTGGGAGGAATTTCACAGTGCAGCCTGATCTCTGCGGATAGCGGTTCATCTAGCAGCCTCACGCCTGCCGCCCGTTCCTGTCTGCACGGCATATATCGGGTGCCAAACAGCAGGTCAATTGAGCAAAAATTAGTGGCCAGCGGATACATCATACACGCCACGTACCCTCCAGTTGCACTAATTTACTGGGCAAAACTTTGGACTTACCCGGGGACGCTCGGGTTCACCAGCCCTTTCTGGAGAGGTAACTTTTCCTTATACACCGTCTATTTATGCCATTAATCCTTATTGAAGCTCAACACTGAAACGTGCAGTTACTGTGTCTTATCCTGGAACTACATTCAGAAACTTTCAGCAACAGTGTTTCTAAAGGATTGTAACATATCGTTACACTTTGAACTTTTAATCAAACAGTTCAGTGGAAATTTTAATGCTACATACAACAATGGTTATAGTCTAGATAATTCATGTATTTCCATATATTTCTAAACATATGTATGTGGTAATTCAGAAAGTTACGATTAACAACTTTCATGAACTATCTATATTAGAGGGTATTTTTATCAGATTATTGTGAACAATAAATATATACACTTTTTATTAATTTAATTGATTCTTTGGTTGTTTTGGAACCTGTGAAAACATGGTGTGTGGATTCTATGAGCGCCTCTTTTAATCTTTGCATCTGTCTAAATCCATAGGAGTATCGCATATCTCCCTATAGTGGCGAACGTGTTCCCACACTATCAGTTCCAGGTTCATCCTATTGAGACTGATTAATTTATTGACAAACACAGGCGCAGCAAAAGGTTTATTTTCTGTTTGTAGAGTTCTCAACTCTGCCCTATCTTCATGGAAGATCAGGTAAGGGCTCTTGTGAGACAAAGCCCTAACTCAGACACCCGCCTTGCGGATGCCAAGGCCAAAAGCATCACCACTTTCCAAGTGGGAAACTTCGATTCTATCTCCTATAGAGGTTCAAACCAATCCGATTGAAGGAACTGCAACACCACATTAAGGTCCCATAGTGCCACTGGAGGCACAAATGGAGGCTGGATGTGCAGAATCCCTTTCACGAAGGTCTGAACTTCTTGAAAGGAGGCCAATTGTTTTTGAAAGAAAACTGATAAAGCCAAAATCTGGACGTTGATTGACCCCAATCTAAGGCCCGCATCCACACCAGCCTGCAGAAAATGGAGAAAACGTCCCAACTGAAAACTCCTCCGTAGGAGCCTTCTTGGATTCACACCAAGACACATATTTTCTCCAAATACGGTGGTAATGTTTAGACTTTACTCCTTTCCTGGCCTGAATAAGAGTGGGGACGACTTCCTTGGGAATACCCTTTCGGGCTAGGATCCGGCGCTCAACAGCCATGCCATCAAACGTAGCCACGGTAAGTCTTGATACACACACGGCCCCTGCTGCAGCAGGTCCTCGCGAGGAGGAAGAGGCCGAGGATCTTCTATGAGCAACTCCTGAAGATCTGGATACCAAACCTTCCTTGGCCAGTCTGGGGCAATGAGGATTGCTTGAACCCTTGTTCTTCTTATGATTTTGAGAAGTTTTGGAATCAGTGGAAGTGGAGGGAAGACATATACCGACCGAAACACCTACTGTGACACCAGTGCATCCACTGCTATTGCTTGAGGATCTCTCGACCTGAAACAATATCTCTGAAGCTTCTTGTTGAGACGAGATGCCATCATGTCTACTTCAGGAACTCCCCAAAGACTTGTCACCTCTGCAAAGATTTCTTGGTGGAGGCCCCATTCTCCTGGGTGGAGATCGTGTCTGCTGAGGAAGTCTGCTTCCCAGTTGTCCACTCCCGGAATGAAAATTGCTGACAGAGCTCTTTCATGCCTTTCTGCCCAGAGGAGCATCTTTGTCACCTCTGCCATTGCCGCTCTGCTTTTCGTTCCGCCTTGACGGTTTATGTACGCGACTGCTGTTACTTTGTCGGACTGGATCTGCAGGGGTTGATCTTGAAGAAGATGCACCGCTTGTAGAAGGCCGTTGTAAATGGCTCTCAATTCCAGAACGTTTATGTGAAGGCAGGTTTCCTGACTTGACCATTTTCCTTGGAAGCTTTCCCCCTGTGTGACTGCTCCCCAGCCTCGGAGATTTGCATCTGTGGTTACTAGGACCCAGTCCTGAATCCCGAATCTGCATCCCTCTAACAGGTGAGAACTGTGTAGCCACCACAGGAGCGAAATCCTGGCTTTGGAGGACAGGATTATCTTCCGGTGCATGTGTAGGTGGGATCCGGACCTTGGAATCGGCCAAACTGTATGGCCTCATAGGCCGCTACCATTTTCCCCAACAACTGAATGCATTGATCTATCGACACTCTCGTTGGTTTCAGAATTTGTTTGACCATTCTCTGGATTTCCAGAGCCTTTTCTACTGGAAGAAATAACCTCTGTACTTCTGTGTCCAGTATTATCCTCAGAAAGGACAATCTTGTCGTCGGTTCCAATTGCGACTTTTGAAAATTCATGATCCAACCGTGTTGTTGGAGTACTGACAGGGAGAGTGCAATGTTCAGCACCAACCGTTCCCTGGATCTCGCTTTTATCAGGAGATCATCCAGGTAAGGAATTATATTGACTCCTTGTTGTCGAAGGAGGACCGTCATCTCTGCCATCACCTTGGTGAATACCCTTGGTGCGTGGAGAGTCCGAACGGCAACATCTAGAACTGGTAACAGCAATCCTGTACTGCGAATCTCAGATAAGCTTGGTGAGGAGGATAAATGGGAACATGTAAGAAAACAACTTTTATGTCTACTGACACCATGAAGTCCCCTTCCTCCAGACTGGAAATCACTGCTCTCAGAGGGGTATATTTACTAAAATTCGTATTTTTCAGAATGAGGTTAAAGATCTAACACGAATGACATCGAAAATGTAATGTTGCAACTTTTTGAATTAATTACGACTAATTTACTAAGTTGTCGTATTTTTCTTTTTCGTATTTACCCATGTCGATGTCATTCGTAGTTTTAAAAGGTAGAATGCGGCCAATTTAGTGGTTTTGCGGCCGTGTTATGTGTTTTTTTTACGACTGCGTCACATTTTAGTCACGGCAGTGTTTCTCCGTTCCCGGACGCGTTTTTTTCCTAAGTTTCGTTTTTGTCACTCGTCCGTGATTGGTTTGATTCGTGATGGAGGAGTGTCTGTGCACATTACTATAAAAACGCCCCAAACCATCCGCACCTTGTGGGTTTAGCTAGTGGAGAGGTGAGAGGAAGGTGTGTTAGGAGTTGGTGAGTTTTGTGGAGATTTTGGAGGATTTGTTGGTGATTTTTGCGATTATTGAGTGCTGTACTGTGTGTGTAAGTAGTCTTGTCATACTTGTTGTGTAGTTATTTAAAAGTTTGTCTACTTTTTTGTCCTTGTTTTTTTTTTTCCAAGTCTATTGTCATTGTTTGTGTGTGTGTGTGTGTGTGTGTGTGTGTGTGTGTGTGTGTGTGTGTGTGTGTGTGTGTGTGTTGGGTGTGTGGTGTGTAGTGGTAGTGGAGGAGTGTGTTTTCTGTTTTTTTTTTATCAGTGTTATTTGTAGTTTGTCCGGATTATGTCCCAGTCAGAGGCCAGTGTGGTGGAGGAGATGAGTGAGAGGGAGGAGGTGAGTGAGGTGGAGGAGGTGAGTGAGAGGGAGGAGGTGAGTGAGGTGGAGGAGGTTAGTGAGAGGGAGGAGGTGAGTGAGGTGGAGGAGGTTAGTGAGGAGGAGGGGGTGGCTGCTGCTGCGGCCTCCAGTGATAGTGATGGTGTTGTGGCTCCGCAGCCACGCACCACTACAAAGACTGGGCGCAATGTGAAATTCAGCTATTCAGAAAATATGGCTTTGGTGCGGGAGCTGATGAGGCATCATCGGCAGTTGTTTGGCCATGATGCTGCCAAGGTGTCCACACGTAGGAAGTCTGTTCTGTGGGGGAAGGTCATTGCGGCTGTGAATAGTGAGGGTGTGGTGAGGCGGACCGAGGACACGTGTCGCCTGCGCTTTTATGACATAAAGCGCCGTGTCAAGGCAAAGATGGCCAAGGAGGCCAAATCAGCCCGCCAAACCGGGGGTGGACACCCCTTCCGTGCATCTTATCGGGATTGGGAGGAGCCTGTGCGTTCACTTATTCCGCCAGAAGTGGTTGGTGCGACTCATGTCCGGGATTCTGACCGGCCAAGGCAGGATGGTGAGTTGTTTTTATTATTTTAAAAGTGTAAACATCTGTGTGTTGTCCTTTGTTGTTTGTAATTTCATCAAGCTAATTGTGATTGTCAGTTTGTTAATTGTTACAATGTGTTGGTGATGTCATGCAGGCCTGGGCAACCTGTGGCTCTACAGGTGTTGGCAAACTACAAGTCCCATCATGCATTGCGTCAGTTTTGTTATTAGTGAATGCTACATCTGTTGCAGTGCATGCTGGTATGTGTAGTTTTACTACATCTTGAGAGCCCCAGGTTGTCCATGACTGATGTAGTGTTAATATCAATTTTTTTTAATTTTTTTTTAATCTGGTTGCCTTGGGCTTTTCCTTCCATTTGATATCAGTACTAAATCTTTCTAGGTGTATTTAAAAGAAGTGTGTTGAATATGTTAATAGATTTCTTTGGATTTTTGTTTATTGTGTGTTGTTGTGGGTTGTCCTTTGTGGTTTTGTATTGTTTTTCAGGAATTTTTGTAATTATTATAAACATTTTTGTGCAGATATTTGAGCCTAGTGTTGTATTTGTAGAATGAAAATTGGTACCTTAGCGTGCAATATTGTGGTTGTGTCAAGCTATGTGATTTGGTTTTTAAACATTAGAATATTGTGCATTATTTGGCTTTGTGTATGGATTAATTTGAGAATTTGGATCTTATTTAAAGTATACACACCCAATGAAGTCAGCCAGAAAAGCTTAAGCATCGTTTAGTTTACTTATCATCAGGTTCCAGATGTTTACATTACAAGAAGGATTTACAGAAAACATTGTTAAATAAAAGTATGTCTATAAGGTAATTCTTCATATTTCTACAGTACGCCAGTGATAAAGTCAGTTATTACCTAAAAACATTAAGCTATATTCTATTATGGACTAAGTACGCTATTGGCGCACTGAGTACCGTAAGGGTACGCACCTAGCGTAGCAGACGCTAGGCCGTGGGCGCGACGCACAAGCGACACGCACGCTCACGGAATGTTACACAGTAACCCTTAGTAACAACACACCTTAAGGGTACGCTTTACACTTTAAACCTTGGCAATGAAATACTATAACAATGTAATACTTATTAACCTTGATAATATGAGAAGCTGTTTGTGCGATTGAGACGCTCAGAAAACCCTTTATAGTAACTAGTGAAAACACAAGACCTGGTTAGGATTTAAAAACCACTTAGGCTCTAACACCCTCGTGGATAATTCTATTTGAGTAAAAGGGGAAAAACAGTACAGCTTATACACTACAAAACTAACATAAAAATCTAAACAGAATAACGAAGAATAATATAAACAATAGCGAACGATCGCAAACACAAGAAAACAGAATGAGTACACAATGAGAACAAATGGCAAACACAGAGGATAACAAAATGGCTACAGAGAACTTACACACGTGGGAATGATTCGCAGGCGCGTCCTGAATCCAGCCCTCAGCCTTCAATGTGAAAACCTTGCAGAGAGAGTGAGTGACTGGACAGGCAATGGTGGTCTTTATATACACAACATACAGTAACAATACAATGGTCCCTATAATCTCATGGTTCATTGGACACAGGAATGTGTCTCTGCATTATAACAAAAGGTCATAGGTGGGTTCGAACAGGTGGGCTGTGCCTTTCTCCAACTGCTCAGGTGGGAGGTATCCTTAGGATTCCCGCCGCATGGGTAATGAACAGCAAATACAGTAAATATCTATAAACTACTTTTGTACATAACTATGCGCAGGAGCGAGCAATCTCTTCCTAACCAACACCGAAATGTCACCAATAAAATACTCTACAGCTGGATACTAGACACCACCGTTCTACCTTTATCTGACCCTTCCTATCATGCAAAGAGGAATTTCTCTGTCCAAGAACCGTTAAAACTAAGCATACTTTCTGACATTGTTAAGGGGAATATTCACTATAAAACACACTATGTGGGTAAAATATGTTATGATCGAGTCACACGCTAGACGCTCACAAACTCTACCGTAAATGCGCATACACCGCGCGTGATCGCCGGAGCGATCTTACGCAAATTGCGGATATGTGCACGCACAGCAGAGCGTGCGCACGTGCAGCGGGCATGTGCATGAGGGGTTAGTACAAGGCATGTGATTCATGATATTTTTCAACTTTGACAGTCCACCCTTTGGCAGTCAACAATAACTGCCACTATCTAAACAATTTAAGCAGAAAAATATATATTACCATGAAATACCTTATTATGATTGGGAGTAGGGAGAAGAGGAGGAGGTGGGAAATGTATGACCTAGTGAGATAGTAAAAAGCATGTATCTATGAGATCCATGTCTGAGGGGTCATGTATCATCGTGCCGTACATGTTCTAAAAATAAGCTTCGAGGTATTGCGAAGTATACATTGAATCCTTCTTATCCCGTATTAAGGGTCTGTAAGTGGGCTAACAAACTCTACCGAGCTCTTTTCGGCTTTTAGTTCCAACAAATGGGGTGCACATTAGTTGATGATACATGAAGGGGGAAAATATGTGAGTGCTAATATATGTGTCTATATCACCTGTCGACTATGTGTGCCACTACCTGAAAAATAGTAGAGATGAAGATAAGAAACATGCGTTATAAATGCATTCGTATGAATATATATATGTGGTCGTCCTTGGGCGTCTGTTGGAGTCTTGTTAATGTCTTGTTGAAGTCTTGTCCGGATAGCTGTATCTTTGCTGTGTGGCAAGCAAAGCTCTTCAAGTGTCCATAAAAATTAAAGTCTCTAACAGTTCATCAAATGGCTGTGACAAAGTTCATCAATGGTCTGTATAATGGGTCATCAAAATCTTCTTCCGATTCGGTGTCTTTTTACCTTGGAGAAAAACAAAGGAGAAACGGGTGAAAGAAACGGACCGTGGAATCTCGTTTTATCACAACATTGTCTCGATTGCTGGGTCATAAATTAAACTAGTTGTTGTTACAATGCCCTCGCTCCTCAAACTCATCAATTTGGTACTTCGCTTGCAATTCATTAAAATTCGAACACATCTGAATATCAAACCAATCATTATGACAACTCCTAGGATACATAAGAGGAATTTCCCTACAGCAACGATAACATTTTGAGCCCATTCTCCTAAACCTGAGATCCAATTGCGTGGGTTCAACCATGATACCCAGCCGGTCAGTTCATTACCCACAGAAGCAAGGGTAAGGTTGTGTCTCCTTCGGAACTCCCACTTCAATTGCAAGATATCGTCCATCTTTTGATCTATGACCTCGGTTGGGTCCTCAGTGCTGTTTGTGATATACGTACAACACTTCACTCCATACTGAGTTGCTAGGGTGACACAATACCCTCCTGTCACTGCTGTGATGTAATTGAGAACCATCCTGTGCTGGATCAGTTCCGTTTTGTAAGCTTGCAATTCTCTCCCAGTATATCTAAAGGTGTCATCATACATCTCGGTGATATTGTCTATCAGATTCGCTAGCGTGGTAATATACCTAAAATTTATAACTCCTCTGGCGGTACGGGTGATATCTAGCGCGAGCAGGAGTTGAATCCCGGTGGATTCGTGGATCAAATCAGAGGCTGCATGCTCTGTCCTATCTATAAGGTGTCTCTTTACAATGTGTTCGTAATGGGTGTGAGTGTAAGGAGCTTGAGCATTGCGGTGAGCTTGAGCATTGCGGTGAACGTCTTTCATTCTATCATGGGTAATGGTCATTACTTCCGGTAACACTCTTCCAATGTAACACAATCCCTCTGAGTTTGGGGCAAGCCACTTATACGCCTTCCTCCCACATATGAAATATGCATCATCGGGGAGGACATATGGGACAGAATATGACATCACCATATTACAAACCTTCCAGGTGAAAAATCCTATCCCTAACTCTCTCATCTGACTAGTACACGTATCAGGTTGTATGATATGCGCACAGTATCCTGGTGATACTTCTCCAACTCGCATGGGCCTACTTCCTAGAGTGTACCTATATTGGAAATATCTTCCACTGTTGGCTATTTGGCGTATAAGCTCTGAGTCAATGGGCATTCTATCGGCTCTGTGTGAGAATGTCATGGTTCGGTTGTTCCATGTCACTTCCCAATTTCCCGGCTTTCGGGGATTGGAAATGTTAAAACATATTAAGGACCTATCCACATGGTATTGGTGGAGCTTCAAACTAGGAGGCCTAGAAATATTAAATTTCTTGTCCACCGGTCTCCCACCCCTTAATTCAAGTACCTCATCTATCGTTAAAGAGTATGGCACTAGTCCTGACTTTCTATGACTTTGAGGTACTTGTGAGCACACCCAGCATTCCGTTTGGTTTAAAACCTTCCCCACTAATGAGTGATAGTCACTCAATGGATGACCGTCCATATTGATATTAATGCTGGACTGACATCTCTGGATGCACCCGTCCTCAACTATGTTGTCACAATTCCTACATATACAATTCTCTTCAGCTAACAATCCTTCACAATGTCTGTTAGTGTCATGGCTCCCAGATCGTTTTCTGATACTCGCCTTTGCTCGGTGATTGTGTTGCTCTTGGAATTCTACGAATCCATCCTGATCATCAGAACCCATTCCAGATCCTTTCTCGACCTCTCCGATACTCTCACCGAAACAGACTGCTCTGGTCAACAACAGGGTCAACAGGAAAACATGGACTGCAGTCTCTTGGGGCGAGTCCATCTTACAGGAGGAGAAAGAAAGAGTTGTAATGGGGGTACCGAAAATAATTGAAGGGAAAGAAAAATGTTACGATAATTGTCCTATAGTCTCGTTGTTCTTCTTGCTCAGATGTCGTCTCAACAGTGCTGTCTCTCAGTCTTCCCAAAACGAACACTCCAGTGATACGATATTCTTTCCGAATCAGCGATCTTTCTGTAATGAGCATAAATCTTGCATTACCATTTGTCTAACTGTTGTGTGACATACCATCCGTAAAACATGAAAGAACAAAGAGAGAGAGAACAAGAGAAAAAAAAAAACATTGTCAGATTTCCGTTCACCATCAGGCTGTCACATCAACATGTCCATCGGTATCTCTGCACAGTCTCCCCCACCAGTATTTCCACTCTCCACCCTTTGTGTTTGGCCAGACACAACGATGCTGGTAAGATATACTGGGGTTGGGTAGACCTCTGAAAAGACCAAGTAGACATGTGACGTTTGATCTGTCTGGTGAACGTCAGAGATGAAAAGGAAATATTTAAAGATAAATCACAGAGTTTACCTGGCCGCCCTTGTGTCTACAAGGAATGACCTACCAATTACATCGACTGTGACCTCAGGTTTACTACCTAGGCTAATAATCAACTTCACTGGCTGCAAATTACAGGTGCGGCCCAAAATGTTTCCTATATGATCCCTGATTACAATTACGTGCGTTATGTCATTGTCTAGGGGTTTATATACCTTATATGGGTCGTTAAACATACAATTCCGTGCATAATGCCCTTCCCTCTGGCAGTTATAACATTTTATCACATTTGACTTACCCACAGGGGTCTGGGGCTTAAGCTGATGTGGCTTCGTTGTCAGGGCCTGTCTACTTATTGTCATTTGCTTACCGCCCTGTGACTCCCTGTGTCTTACGATGTTCCGATCATGCTCAATAGCGGTCTCTCTCAAAGCAGCCATCGACATACCTTTCCAATTAGGTTGAGTGGTCTGTACCTTTGTTCTCAACACTTCCTTTAAACCATCCATTAATACAGAAACCGCTACCTCTCTATACTCTACAATGTGAGGTGCAATTGTCTGTGCATAACATACAATACCATACTTACCTGTGGACACGACCTCACCTGACCCTCCGTAAGAGGGCTTGACTACTGCCTTTACCGATTGGGCCGTGCCCACCTGGGTGTCTCGTATGATGGCTGCTGGAAAAAGTGCCGACATCGTGCTGGGCTCACTTTCTTGCTTGTGATCCTGAGGGAAGTTTAACATGGGGTGCAACTTGCACGGGTTAGAATTTGTACATTTATCAGTTTTACTTCTATCATTATTACATTTATTATGCTTACTATTAACATCATTATTACATTTATTAAGTGCCCTGTTATCATCATATCCCAGTATGCCATTCTCTGTAGCCATTGTTTCTCCAGTTGCCATCAGTTTCCTGCTAAGATGGGAATCAGCTGCTTGAGCTAATCCCCTTTGTATCTCCCCTTCCTGTTGCCATGAATGTAAACAGATTGTGTGGGGACATGATAGAAACTTTCAAATATATCAAGGGTTTTAACAAAGTCCAGAAGGGAAACATTCTCCAAATGAAGAGAAGCAATAGGACACGAGGACATGCACTGAGACTGGAGGGGGGGAGGTTCAGGGGAAATTTGCGGAAAAATTATTTCACAGAAAGGGTAGTGGACAAGTGGAATAGCCTCCCATCAGAGGTGGTAGAGGCTAAGACAGTAGAGCAATTTAAACATGCATGGGATAGACATAAGGATATCCTTACAAAGAATTAAGGATCAAATAAGGTTAGAGATAAAAAATAATATAAAAAAAAAAAAAAGGGGCAGACTAGATGGGCCAAGTGGTTCTTATCTGCCGACAAATTCTATGTTTCCATGTTTCTATCCTCTGTTTTTGAGATTTTATCAGACATATCCTTCTCCTTAAATTTTGCAAAACCTCAGTATTAAAACTGCCTACCCTGGGAAACTTCTCCCCATCGTTCACAGTCATACGTTCCCACTCATTGCATAAAACCTCTGCGTGTGATCCATATTTTTCACACATTATGTACCTCGCCGACCCGGCTGGCCGCGGAATAATATCAACCTTACTTAGATCGTCCCTTACTTGAGCAACTGGCCCCCATTCTTTGCAGGTATTGCCTTCTCAGCGAATTCCTACAAAAAACACGTTCCCAGAGGTAAGGCGACGGTGAAAGTCCAACGAGTGCCTTCACCCACTCTCGCCCACGTCGACCAATATGCCCACACACTGTTTCAGCGCTGGCGTACTCAACCCAGGGCCCCTATGTGACCTCTATTTACTGGGGCGTGTGGGAGTATGCTACCCTCCCCAGTAAGTATCAGTTGCTGGAGAATTCCTGAGTTAACAGCGAACCTCCCTTAAAATAAAAAAAAACCTACACAAATCACGTTAGAATGTACAAATAGTGTTTATGATCCCGCAAAGCGTACGCAAATTGCGTAATGGGTATCAAGGTAACCAACTAATGCACACAATTACATGCGGTACAGTCGCAATGCGTATAAGTAGCTATTACTTATCCGCAGACCGACCAGCGGAATTGGTTGTTTAGGCTGCGAAACCTTCAGCCGGAGCGTATTCTCAAAACGGGCCTATATGGGTACTGCGCCAACCTCCAAGGTTGCGCTCACTACCTCTGACCTTTCTTAAGTCAGGGTCTTCAGAAACTTCGTATAGGTACTTTTAACGGCTTTCTGACTTTCGCGGACCTTCTGGTCTGCTGTAACACTAATTGCTCCTTTTACCTTATTCACTTTTAACGTGAGATGGCCTTCTCCCACGCCACCACGTGTTCACTTCACGGGTATCCTTCTACGAGATCTCGAATTGTCCAAGGTTCACACCAAAAAACTTTACTTGCATACACACGCTCTTTCACTTCATATATACTTTGATTTTTTTCTGTACAGAAAATTTCTTTCATTCAGGTAACACAGGCTAATCCCAGAGGTAATGCAACGAGAGGAGGATCTTTTTAAACTAAATTTTGGAAACTGAACAAATTTGTGCTATTATCTCGTGGCTTCCGTATCTACTACTAAAACAATGCTATCGTGTGATTTGTATTTAGTGGGCGTATCCGTACGCACTTTGCGTGATATACGCCACGTGTGTAGGCCTTTGCGTTGCGTACGCTGTCTCGCACTTGGTCAGAGACACGTGTACACAGGCCAGATACGTCCGCAGTAACACAAATAACACACTTCTATAGATGCAAACGATATTTAACTATAATCGTTTACAAAACACCACACAGTATCTCCTGTATAACCTTTATAACTGGGTCAGGCTGCGTGCGTGTTTTACAATTACTCCCTTAAGTATTACTTTTACTTTTAACTAAATAGCAACAAATTTTCTCAGCACGTGATCAATGCTAATGGCAAACAGAAAGGTAGATATGTGAAAATAACGCAAATGGAAATACAGGTGTGTGCGTGTGTTGCGTGCGCAATTTTCACCAATACAGAAATTTAAACAGATTTAAAAGGCAATTAGCTTAACGTTCTTACCTTTCGGTTCCGGATCCCACCAGCATCCCTACAAACCAAGCAGAGCAGATGCTTATCTAATCAGCACTTACCGTATCCCCAGCCACCAAACGGCTAACAGGGGATACTACCTTCCCGCCCTTTGCTGATGGATAAAGTCTGCCTGGTTCCGCTTGGCTGCGGATATGAGGAGGCCCGGACGATGCCCCCATTTGATAAAGTCAGTTATTACCTAAAAACATTAAGCTATATTCTATTATGGACTAAGTACACTATTGGTGCACTGAGTACCGTAAGGGTACGTACCTAGCGTAGCAGATGCTAGGCCGTGGGCGCGACGCACGAGCGACACGCACGCTCACGGAATGTTACACAGTAACCCTTAGTAACAACACACCTTAAGGGTACGCTTTACACTTTAAACCTTGGCAATGAAATACTATAACAATGTAATACTTATTAACCTTGATAATATGAGAAGCTGTTTGTGCGATTGAGACGCTCAGAAAACCCTTTATAGTAACTAGTGAAAACACAAGACCTGGTTAGGATTTAAAAACCACTTAGGCTCTAACACCCTCGTGGATAATTCTATTTGAGTAAAAGGGGAAAAACAGTACAGCTTATACACTACAAAACTAACATAAAAATCTAAACAGAATAACGAGGAATAATATGAACAATAGCGAACGATCGCAAACACAAGAAAACAGAATGAGTACACAATGAGAACAAATGGCAAACACAGAGGATAACAAAATGGCTACAGAGAACTTACACACGTGGGAATGATTCGCAGGCGCGTCCTGAATCCAGCCCTCAGCCTTCAATGTGAAAACCTTGCAGAGAGAGTGAGTGACTGGACAGGCAATGGTGGTCTTTATATACACAACATACAGTAACAATACAATGGTCCCTATAATCTCATGGTTCATTGGACACAGGAATGTGTCTCTGCATTATAACAAAAGGTCATAGGTGGGTTCGAACAGGTGGGCTGTGCCTTTCTCCAACTGCTCAGGTGGGAGGTATCCTTAGGATTCCCGCCGCATGGGTAATGAACAGCAAATACAGTAAATATCTATAAACTACTTTTGTACATAACTATGCGCAGGAGTGAGCAATCTCTTCCTAACTAACACCGAAATGTCACCAATAAAATACTCTACAGCTGGATACTAGACACCACCGTTCTACCTTTATCTGACCCTTCCTATCATGCAAAGAGGAATTTCTCTGTCCAAGAACCGTTTAAACTAAACATACTTTCTCTATCGTCCTTGTGGATGCTGGGGTTCCTGAAAGGACCATGGGGAATAGCGGCTCCGCAGGAGACAGGGCACAAAAAGTAAAGCTTTCCGATCAGGTGGTGTGCACTGGCTCCTCCCCCTATGACCCTCCTCCAGACTCCAGTTAGATTTTTGTGCCCGGCCGAGAAGGGTGCAATCTAGGTGGCTCTCCTAAAGAGCTGCTTAGAGAAAGTTTAGCTTAGGTTTTTTATTTTACAGTGAGTCCTGCTGGCAACAGGATCACTGCAACGAGGGACTTAGGGGAGAAGGAGTGAACTCACCTGCGTGCAGGATGGATTGGCTTCTTGGCTACTGGACATCAGCTCCAGAGGGACGATCACAGGTACAGCCTGGATGGTCACCGGAGCCGCGCCGCCGGCCCCCTTGCAGATGCTGAAGTAAGAAGAGGTCCAGAATCGGCGGCTGAAGACTCCTGCAGTCTTCTAAAGGTAGCGCACAGCACTGCAGCTGTGCGCCATTTTCCTCTCAGCACACTTCACACGGCAGTCACTGAGGGTGCAGGGCGCTGGGAGGGGGGCGCCCTGGGAGGCAAATGAAAACCTTTTTTGGCGAAAAATACCTCACATATAGCCCCCAGAGGCTATATGGAGATATTTAACCCCTGCCAAGATTCACTAAATAGCGGGAGACGAGCCCGCCGAAAAAGGGGCGGGGCCTATCTCCTCAGCACACAGCGCCATTTTCTCTCACAGAAAGCCTGGAGAGAAGGCTCCCAGGCTCTCCCCTGCACTGCACTACAGAAACAGGGTTAAAACAGAGAGGGGGGGCACTGATTTTGGCGATATTGAGATATATATAAAGATGCTATAAGGGAAAACACTTATATAAGGTTGTCCCTATATAATTATAGCGTTTTGGTGTGTGCTGGCAAACTCTCCCTCTGTCTCCCCAAAGGGCTAGTGTGGGTCCTGTCCTCTGTCAGAGCATTCCCGGTGTGTGTGCTGTGTGTCGGTACGTGTGTGTCGACATGTATGAGGACGATGTTGGTGAGGAGGCGGAGAAATTGCCTGTAATGGTGATGTCACTCTCTAGGGAGTCGACACCGGAATGGATGGCTTATTTAGGGAATTACGTGAGAATGTCAACACGCTGCAAGGTCGGTTGACGACGTGAGACGGCCGACAAACTATTAGTACCGGTCCAGGCGTCTCAGAAACACCGTCAGGGGCGTTAAAAACGCCCATTTACCTCAGTCGGTCGACACAGACACAGACACGGACACTGAATCCAGTGTCGACGGTGAATAAACAAACGTATTTCTCATTAGGGCCACACGTTAAGGGCAATGAAGGAGGTGTTGCATATTTCTGATACTACAAGTACCACAAAAAAGGGTATTATGTGGGAGTGAAAAAACTACCTGTAGTTTTTCCTGAATCAGATAAAATAAAATGAAGTGTGTGATGATGCGTGGGGTTACCCCGATAGCAAATATTGGCGTTATACCCTTTCCCGCCAGAAATTAGGGCGCGTTGGGAAACACCCCTTAGGGTGATAAGGCGCTCACACGCTTATCAAGTGGCGTTACCGTCTCCAGATACGGCCGCCCTCAAGGAGCCAGCTGATAGGAAGCTGGAAAGATATCCTAAAAAGTATATACACACATACGGTGGTTATACTGCGACCAGCGATCGCCATCAGCCTGGAGATGCAGTGCTGGGTTGGCTTGGTCGGATTCCCTGACTAAAAATATTTTATTCATATAGAGCATTTAATAGGATGCATTCTATATATATGTACGTGAGATGCACAGAGGGATATTTGCTCTCTGGCATCAAGATAAGTACGTTGTCCATATCACCCAGAAGATGTCATGGACACGACAGTGGTCAGGTGATACAGATCCCATACGGCACATGGAAGTATTGCCGTATAAAGGGAAGGAGTTAGTTGGGGTCGGTCCATCGGACCTGGGGACCACGGCAACAGCTGGGAAATCCAACCTTTTTACCCCAAGTTACATCTCAGCTGAAAAAGACACCGTCTTTTCAGCCTCAATCCTTCCTTTCCCATGAGGGCATGCAGGCAAAAGGCCAGTCATATCTGCCCAGACATAGAGGTAAGGGAAGTAGACTGCAGCAGGCAGCCCCTTCCCAGGAAAAGAAGCCCTCCACCGCGTCTGCCAAGTCCTCAGCATGACGCTGGGGCCATGCAAGCGGACTCAAGGTGGGGGGGTAGTCTCAAGAGTCTCAGCGCGCAGTGGGATCACTCGCAGGTTGACCCCTAGATAGTACAAGTATTATCCCAGGGGTACAGATTGGAGAGTCGAGACATCTTCTCCTCGCAGGTTTCTGAAGTCTGCTTTACCAACGGCTCCCTCCGACAGGGAGGCAGCATTGGAAACAATTCACAAGCTGTATATCCAGCAGGTGATAAATCAAAGTACCCCTCCTACAACAAGGAAAAGGGTATTATTTTTCCACACTATATTGTGGTACTGACGCCAGACGGCTTGGTGAGACATAGTCTAAACTGAAATCTTTGAACACTTACATAAAAGGTTCAAATCGAGATGGAGTCACTCAGAGCAGTGATAGCGAACCGGAAAAAAGGGGACTATATGGTGTCCCTGGACATCAAGGATTACCTCCATGTCCAAATTTGCCCTTCTCAACAAGGGTACCTCTGGTTCGTGGTACAGAACTGTCAATATCAGTTTCAGACGATGCCGTTTGAATTATCCACGGCACCCCGGGCCTTTTACCAAGGTAATGGCCGAAAAGATGTTTCTTCAAAGAAAAAAGGCATCTAAATTATCCCTTACTTGGACGATATCCTGAAAAGGGCAAGTTCCAGAGAACAGTTGGAGGTCGGAAGAGCACTATCTAAAGTAGTTCTACGACAGCACGACTGGATTCTAAATATTCCAAGAATCGCAGCTGTTTTCCGACGATACGTCTGCTGTTCCTAGGAATGATTCTGGGCATAGTCCAGAAAAAGGTGTTCCTCCGGGAGGAAAAAGCCAAGGAGTTATTCGACCTAGTCAGAAACCTCCTAAAACCAGGCCAAGTATCAGTGCATCAATGCACAGGAGTCCTGGGAAAAATGGTGGCTTCTTACGAAGCGATTCCATTCGGCAGATCTCAGGGGATTTGCTGGACGAATGGTCCGGATCGCATTTTCAGATGCATCAGCGGATAATCCTGTCTCCAAGGACAAGGGTGTCTCTTCTGTGGGGGCTGCGGAGTGCTCATCTTTTAGAGGGCAGCACACTCAGCATTCAGGACTGTGTTCTGGGGACCACGGATACCAGCCTGAGAGGCTGGGGAGTAGTCACACAGGGAAAAAATTTCCAAGGAAGTGTGGTCAAGTCTGGAGACTTCTCTCCACATGAATATACTGGAGCTAAGGGCAATTTACAATGCTCTGAGCCTAGGAAGACTCCTGCTTCAAAGTCAACCGGTGCTGATCCAGTAGGACATCATCATGGCGGTCGCCCACGTTATCAGACGGGGCGACACAAGAAGCAGGAGGGCAATGACAGCAAGGATTCTTCGCTGGGCGGAAAATCATGTGATAACACTGTCAGCAGTGTTCATTCCGGGAGTGGGCAACTGGGAAGATTTCCTCAGCATAAATGAATTCCACCCGGAAAAGTGGAAACTTAATCTGGAAGTTTCCACATGATTGTAAACCGTTGGGAAAGACCAAAGGTGGTTATGATGGCGTCCCACCTGAAGCGCCAGGTCAAGAGACACTCAGGCAATAGCTGGGACGCTCTGGTAACACCGTCGGTGTACCAGTCGGTGTATGTGTTCCATCCTCTGCTTTTCATACCCTATGTATTGAAAATGATAGGAAGGAGAGGAGTAAGAACTATACTCGTGGCTCCGGTTTGGCCAAGAAGGACTTGGTTCCCGGAACTTCAAGAGATACTAAGAAGGGTCTTGATTCGGCAAGAACCGTGTCTGTTCCGGGACTTACCGCAGCTGCGTTGACGCCAAGGCGGGTGAACGCCGGATCCTAAGGGAAAGAGGCATTCCGGAAGAGGTCATCCCTACCCTGGTCAGAGCCAGGAAGGAGGTGACCGCACAACATTATCACCACTTAGGTGAAAATATGTGCCAGGGTGTGAGTCCAGGAAGGCTCCACGGAAGAATTTCAACTAGGTTAATTTCTACATTTCCTGCAAACAGGAGTGTCTATGGGTCTCAAATTGGGTCCATTAAGGTTCAAATTTCGGCCTGTTGATTTTCTTCCAGAAAGAAATTGGCTTCAGTTCCTGAAGTCCAGAAGTTGTTAAGGGAGTACTGCATATACAGCCCCTTTGATGTCTCCAGTGGCACTGGGCGATCTCAACGTAGTTTTGGGATTCCTAAAAAATCACATTGGTTTAAACAACTCAAATCTGTGGATTTGATATATCTCACATGGAAAATGACCATGCTGTTGGTCCTGGCCTCGGCCAGGCGAGTGTCAGAATTGGCGGCTTTATCTCACAAAGCCATATCTGATTGTCCATTCGGACAGAGCAAAGCTGCGGACTCGTCCCCAGTTTCTCCTTAAGGTGGTGTCAGCGTTTCACCTGAACCAGCTTATTGTGGTACCTGCGGCTACTAGGGACTTGGAGGACTCCAAGTTGCTGGATGTTATCAGGGCCCTGAAAATATAGTTTCCAGGTTGGCTGGAGTCAGGAAATCTGACTTGCTGTTTATCCTGTATGCACCCAACAATGCTGGGTGCTTCTGCTTCTAAGCAGTCGATTGCTCGTGGGATTGGTAGCACAATTCAACTTGCACATTCTGTGGCAGGCCTGCCACAGTCTAAATCTGTTAAGGCCCATTCCACAAGGAAGGTGGGCTCATCTTGGGCGGCTGCCCGAGGGGTCTCGGCATTACAACTTTGCCGAGCAGCTACGTGGTCGGGGGAGAACACGTTTGTAAAATTCTACAAATTTGATACCCTGGCAAAAGAGGACCTGGAGTTCTCTCATTCGGTGCTGCAGAGTCATCCGCACTCTCCCGCCCGTTTGGGAGCTTTGGTATAATCCCCATGGTCCTTTCAGGAACCCCAGCATCCACAAGGACGATAGAGAAAATAAGAATTTACTTACCGATAATTCTATTTCTCGGAGTCCGTAGTGGATGCTGGGCGCCCATCCCAAGTGCGGATTATCTGCAATACTTGTACATAGTTATTGCTAACTAAATCGGGTTATTGTTGTTGTGAGCCATCTTTTCAGAGGCTCCGCTGTTATCATACTGTTAACTGGGTTCAGATCACAGGTTGTACAGTGTGATTGGTGTGGCTGGTATGAGTCTTACCCGGGATTCAAAATTCCTCCCTTATTGTGTACGCTCATCCGGGCACAGTACCTAACTGGAGTCTGGAGGAGGGTCATAGGGGGAGGAGCCAGTGCACACCACCTGATCGGAAAGCTTTACTTTTTGTGCCCTGTCTCCTGCGGAGCCGCTATTCCCCATGGTCCTTTCAGGAACCCCAGCATCCACTACGGACTCCGAGAAATAGAATTATCGGTAAGTAAATTCTTATTTTCTGACATTGTTAAGGGGAATATTCACTATAAAACACACTATGTGGGTAAAATATGTTATGATCGAGTCGCACGCTAGACGCTCACAAACTACCGTAAATGCGCATACACCGCGCGTGATCGCCGGAGCGATCTTACGCAAATTGCGGATATGTGCACGCACAGCAGAGCGTGCGCACGTGCAGCGGGCATGTGCATGAGGGGTTAGTACAAGGCAAGTGATTCATGATATTTTTCGACTTTGACACCAGAGAAGCAGCACAGCCAGGCCACAGCCAACACTGCCAAGTGATGCAGATGGTGGGAATGCAGGTAAGAATTCACTGTAATCACATATTCAGCAAACATATAGAAGCACAAAATGTTAATGTTTATCTTATCACATAGGTTCTTCTTCTGCAAACCCCCCTCCACTAAGGCGCCCATTACAGGGCTCGGTGACTGTGCCTAGGAGGCCAACCAAGAGACGTCGTCTTGAGGCTGAATCTGCTGCTCCATCATCACCAACCCAACGGCGCATCTCCGCAGTGTTGTCCCTGCTACCACAAGCAATTTTGGCGAGTCCACAAAGCGAGGATCCACAATCACCTCAGCTGTCTGGTGAGTAAACATAAAAGTTAATTGTAACAAAAATTTTAAACAGTGTGGTCTATGAATTAACCTGGATAAGGCATAATGAATTGATAAACCACTGATATGTGCAAGGTGATCAAGGCAGAAGCAAAACAGATCCTAACAGTAAAAATCCTGAACGTCCCTGTTTGGCTTGTGCCTTTATCACCTTGCACATATCACTGGTTTTTCAAATCCTTAGGTCTTCTCCTGGTTAATTCATCTGCACCACTGTTTGTGTACTGGCAAAATTAATTTATTTGTGTTAATTCAAATTCCAGGCAATAATCACAAACAACAAGCACATGGTTTTTTTTGACATTTTTGCAGTAACATTTTCAGATGTGATGTTGCCCATAGCAACCATGTAATATTCCAGAAATTTAAACAAGAAACAGCAACATAAATGTAATCTAGAATCCAATTGTTTGCCATGGACAACATCACCATTTCTAAACATAGGCCACCTTAAGACATTTACATGGTATTTTTATGAAAAATGTGTGCTTTATTTCTTTGGTGTAATTTGCCCACACAACACTGACTGCCTTGATCAATTTGTGACTGTGTTCTAAAACACATTTAATGTATTGTGTGTGTTTAACAAAAGGAAGGGTCATACACAATCTGTAAATGCATTAATTTAAAATGGCGACAGTTCTTCGTGTTAGCACATTCATTATGGCTCAGAGTCCGACAATTCCCTAATTCATTTTTCCATTGAGTATGGAAAGTTAGAAGCCACATATGTGTTAAAAAAGGTAAGATTCCTAGGTAATTTTAGGCCACAATCTCTGTTTCATTTTCAACATGAATATTATTAAGTAAGGCATGTTTACGTCAAGCAAAGAAATATTTAAAAAACTAAATAGTGGCTGTTATCAACCCCATACAGAACCACCCATCATGGACTAGGACGCACAGCAGGAAAGTGACCAGCAGCCTACCTACACACTACACCTGCAGCCCATCGATCCTCCCCAGCCAACCACGCAGCAAGACATAACACAATCACCCGAAACATCCCATAGCCCCCAATTGAGGCCAACACCACCCCAGCAACAAATGGCCCCTGAGTTTTGGAGCAGTTGGGCCACACAACAGGCACAACACTATGCCTGCCTGAACACCCACACCCAATACCTTGCCAGTCTGCCCCATCATCTTCCTCGCCTCAGTCGGAACTCAGGCAGACTGATAGTTCAGGTTGGCAGAATTGCCAATTCAATGGAGCAGATGAGGGCAGACAACAGTCAAATGCAAGCCAATTTACTCAGAATCATGGATGAACAACAGCGGCAGCAACAAGCCCTCATACAAATAATAAAACACAACCAACTGGTGAACGAAAACCTCTCCAGAATTATTGCCAGCAACACTGCCACAAATACCCAACTGACTGCAAGCATACACAACCTCAGCCAAAGCATTAATGTGTTGGCATCCCAACAAATCAGCTCAAGCTCCGGAACTACAACACCAAGCCAGACCCCAGTTACCTCCCCTGTTAGACGCTCCAGCAGAACACGGACCAACGAACCAGGTCAATCCTCTGCACCCAGCACACAAAAAAATAAAAAATGAAGGATGCATCAAATGGTTGTTAAAAAATAAAGTTTTTGGAATTGTTACACCAAAAATGCCTGTGTCCATGCAAATCATTTTTAAACACGCAATATGTGTATGGTTTAATGTGCTAATGAGTGACAGTGTAAGTTATTCAAATTACAGTATAACTGTAAAGGACAGTATAATTAACAAACACTAACGCAACACAAACAACATTCACACCTACAATAAATTTTAAAAAAGTGGTTAGGCAAGGTTATTTATAACTAAATAATACTTACTGTTAAAATAACGCAGAATCACTTCTTGCCTTACCTGCCTCCCTACATCTGTACTCACACTGTCACCAGATGTTTCTAACTCACCTACTTGCTGGCTGTTTTCTTCATCACCAACATGTGGCAGATGTTGACTCAAACACAGATTATGAAGAAAACAGCAGCAGAACACAATCCTAGTCACCTTTGAGGGACTATACGACAAAAGCCCTGCAGACTTATCCAGACACCGAAACCTAGATTTCAGCACCCCAAAACATCTTTCTATCACATTCCGCGTAGACTTATGTGCATTATTATAATTGTGTTCAGCAGGAGAATCAGGTTGGGACAATGGAGTAAGGAGCCAAGAGTAGCAGCCATAACCACTATCACCTGAAATACAGATATAGCCAACATTAGGACATGTGGATTATGGTAAAACACATACAAAAATCAGGAGTTTGAAGTTACCACACATACACACAACACACTTGGAACATACCCAGCAGCCAGCCATCAGGCATTTGTCCGTCCTCAAACTTATCGAACAGTGATGACTGACTGAGGATGAAGGAGTCATGGCAGCCGCCAGGGTAACCTGCAACCACACTCATAATTTTGAGATTTGCATCACAAACCACCTGGACATTAGTGGATTGGCGAAAATGTCTATTTGTGAAAACATATTGCCTGCCCCTAGGTGGTCTCAGCTCAACGTGTGTGCAATCTATTGCACCCAGCACATTGGGCATGCCAGCAAGCTCATAGAAAGCTACCCTGACTGCATGCCACTGCGACTCCTGGGTAGGGAAGCAGATAGAGGCATCTATGTGGGGTTCCAACACATCCAAACCTGAGTGGACATTACAAAATATAAGGTGAGTGTCATGATCTGTAATCAATACAATACTGTGTTATAAGACATAACAGAAGCAACACTTAGACATAGACATGTATGTATTTCAACTCACCTGATTTAAATATTTTAAAAAGGTGGGCTGGGAGATACCAATTACATTGCCTGTCACAGCCTGGAAGCTCCCAGTAGCCATAAAGTGCAACACAGCCAGGAGTTGGTGCAGGCCTGAGACAGAACGAGAGCGTGCTGTATCAGGGTCTACGTCCAGTTTGACAAGGTCATACAGACGGAAAATGTTGCTTCTATTTAGCCGAAACATCTGTATGACCCTATCATCGGACAATGTGTTTAAGTTTAAACGACCTCTAAAAAAACGAGGCCTGCGCAGCCTCCGCGGCACCTGTACAACCTGCTGACCATGTTGACTTACCTGGCCCTGATTTATTGTCGCCTCATGGAGCAGTCTCAGGTATCCCCCAGCAAACAATAAATCTGTACTACACATAGCAGCAGCCATTTCAGAGTGAGAGTTGGTCAAAATGTGCTTGGGACCGTTTTAAAGGGCCAAAAATTCAGGTGTGACTAATGGATAATTGAATACACATGTAAACACGCTTATCAAAAGCAGGTCTACTTTTTTTTAGGACTTTTTTACGATTTGTATTTTTTCACGGCCGCAAATGCATTTTCACGGTACAGATTACAAATACGAATGGTTAGTAAATTACCGTGAACCATACCTAAACAGCCGCGTTTGACCGAAGGTGTATTCAATCGTATTTTTTCCCTTGGACTTCCAAAAAAATACGAATGCCCTCATCACTGCCGTGATTTGAGTTTAGTAAATTCCCGAGATGACACTTTGAAGAAAAAACACCATCTCGGTCAAAATCGGGACCTTAGTAAATATACCCCAGAGATTCCATCTTGACTTGAACCGTTTTAGGTAGAGATTCAGATTTTTCAGGTTTAAATTTGGTCTGACTGAGCCGTCCGGCTTCGGAACTATGAAGAGGCTTGAATAAAACTCTTCTCCTTGCTGTGACAAGGGTACCAGGACAATGACTTGATCCTGACACAATTTTTGAATTGCAGCTGTTACTACTTCTCTGTCTGGAAGAGAAGCTGGCAAGGTTCATTTGAAAAATCTGCATGGGGGGACGTCTTGAAACTCCAGTTTGTATCCATGGGACACTATTTGTAAGACCCATGTGTCCAGGCCAGATTAAAGCCAGATCTGACTGAAAAATTTCAGACGTGCTCCCCCCCGAGCGGACTCCCGCAAGGGAGCCCCAGCGTCATGCTGCAGATTTGGCAGAAGCAGGGGTTGAATTCTGCTCCTTCGATCCTGGAGACGCTGCGGATTTTTTTTTTTTTTAGCCGAAAGGACTGCATCTGAGAGTGATCTTTCTTTTTCGCCGGCGCAGGAGCATAAGGCAAGAATGTCGACTTACCTGCGGTAGTCGCAGAGACTAACGCATCCAGCCCATCTGCAAACAAGGCTTCACCTTTATACGGGAGAGCCTCCATATTTCTTTTGGAATCTGCGTCAGCATTCCACTGGCGAATCCACAACGCCCTCCAAGCTGAGACTGCCATTTTAGCGGCTTTTGAACCCAAGAGCCCAATATCTTTCATGGCCTCTAGCATGTATGCAGCAGCGTCTATTTATATGACCTAATGGCCCTCATTCCGAGTTGTTCGCTCGTTGCCGAATTTCGCTATATTGCGATTAGTCGCTTACTGCGCATGCGCAATGTTCGCAGAGCGCATGCGCTTAGTTATTTTACTCAAAAGTTAGGTATTTTACTCACGGCATTGCGAGGAATTTTCTTCGTTCTGGTGATCGGAGTGTGATTGACAGGAAGTGGGTGTTTCTGGGCGGAAACTGGTCGTTTTATGGGTGTGTGTGAAAAAACGCTGCCGTTTCTGGGAAAAACGCGGGAGTGGCTGGAGAAACGGGGGAGTGCCTGGGCGAACGCTGGGTGTGTTTGTGACGTCAAACTAGGAACGAAACTGACTGAACTGATCGCAGTGGCAGAGTAAGTGTCGAGCTACTCGGAAACTGCTAAGAAATTTCTATTCGCAATTTTGCAAATCTTTCGTTCGCAATTCTGCTATGCTAAGATTCACTCCCAGAGGGCGGCGGCTTAGCGTGTGCAATGCTGCTAAAAGCAGCTAGCGAGCGAACAACTCGGTATGAGGGCCAATGTTAGGAGTATCTCGTCTCTATCTATCATCTCAATGTCAGATGACAAGTTGTCTGGCCACTTTTCGATAGCGCCATTCACCCACGCATAAATAGATTTTTCTCTAACTTGCGGTCTGCCGGCTCCTTTAGTGAAGCCGTCCCAGGTGCATGGAGAATCACCTTTTTAGATAACCTTGCCAGGGTACTGTCTAACACGGGGGGTGACTCCCATCTTTTCCTGTCCTCTGCCGGGAAAGGATAAGTAACCTGAATCCTTTTGGGAATCTGAAATTTCTTTTCAGGGTTTACCCAAACTCACTCAAATAGAGTATTTAGCTCCTGAGAAGGAAGGAAAGTTACATTAATTTTCTTTTCTTTATAAAACTAAGCCTTCTCCTGAGGTACAGGAGGGGCTTCCGTAACTTTTATAGCAACAATTATGTATTGAATGCTTTTTGCCAATTTAGGACCTATCCTCCTGGAATCACTATCGTCGACACAGGGATCAGAGTCCGTGTCGGTATCAGTATGTACTATTTGTGCAAATGGTCTCTTATGTGACCCAGAGGGGTCGCCTGTGGATGAAAAGGCAGAACCATGAAAAATCACATCTTCCACTGATTTTCTCCAGCTCTCTGCATGAGACTCAGACTTATCCAATCTCTTACTGATATGATTCACACTATCACGTAATTCTTTCACCCATTCACGCTCGTGGTGAGCTGGCAGCGCCACCACATTACAACTCTGTGTCCCTAACATGGCTCCTTCAGAGGAAGAGCTCCCTGCCTCAGACATGTCACACACGTGCACAAACACACCACAGACACTCCGGGGCTTATAGGGGACAGACCCACAGTAAAATCTGTCAGAAGGACACAGATAGGATTTGTCAGTTCACAACCCAGGGCCACAATGCCTGTGAAACATAAAATGCCCACTGACATGCAGCGCTTTTTATGATGTAAATACACACTATAAAGCACCCCCTTTTTTTGCACCCTGATATTTGTATTCAGTAGTGGAGGAGGACCAGCGTTGTCTCTGCAGCCTGAGGAGAGAGAGAAAATGGCGCTGAGCAGTGTGCTGGCTGACTGAGGAGGAAGCTCCGCCCCTGTAATGCCGTGTCTCTCCTCAGCATTTCTGAGGTAATTTTTTTATACTGGCGGGGGTAGGGCTGTGCCTCGGCATCTTATGCCCCTTGTCAGACAGTTTTGTAGGTAATACGCTGCCCAGTTCGTCCCCCCCAGCGCCCTGCACCCCCCCCCCCCCCCCCCCTGCGCTCCCGCCAGCTGCGCGGTACCTTTATCCGTCACCTTGATTGAAGATCTCTCTTCTAACACTCACCGGTCTTCTGACTTCTGGCTCTGCAAAGGGGGTGACGGCGTGCTGTGGGAGTGAGCATTTAGGCACAGCTAGCGTTCAGTTCCCTTCAGGAGCTAATGGTGTCCTGTCAGCCAGAAGCAGAGCCATGAAACTCTTTAGGAAGTTGGTTCCTACTTCTGCCCCCTCAGTCCCACGAAGCAGGGAGACTGTTGCCAGCAGTCCTCCCTGAAAATAAAAAACCTAACATAAGTCTTTTCAGAGAAACTCAGTAGAGCTCCCCTGGAGAGCATCCAGTCTGCCTGGGCACATTTCTAAAACAGGTCTGGAGGAGGAGCATAGAGGGAGGAGCCAGTTCACACCCTTGAAAAGTCTTAGAGTGCCCATGGCTCCTGCGGAACCGTCTATACCACATGGTACTGAAGTGGACCCCAGCATCCTCTAGGACGTATGAGAAACACAGTTTAACCCACACAGAGCCCTCAGGGAGGCACAGAAAATGGAGCCAGCCACACAGCGCCCTTGTAGACAAGTAAAACTTAGCTGGGTGACCACACTAAGTCCCTTAATAGGGCTTAGTATACTACAACAGTCCCCCCCTTCTAAGACCCCCTGGTACCGCTGAAGAGACGTGGAGTCTTTGTGGAGGAGCTGCGTTTCCCTGTGATTCCTGTCAGTGTAATCTGCAGAGGAAAAATGGTGCTGGTGACCTGCTGGATCCACTCATAGTGAAGCCCCGCCCCCATAATGGCGCTCGGCTTCCCACTTTTTTATACTGGCCTGAGGTAATTTTTATGCTTAACAGAGGGTTAAAACCCTTGTTAGGAATTATAGCCAGTGTGGGTATGCATTGGTGGCTCAGCGCGCCCCTCACAGTGAGACTCACGTCTGTGTATGTCCTCTGAGCCCCCTGGAGCGCAGCCTGCACTCAGAGCTGTACTCCTACCCTTGTGCCGCCATTCCCGCCGGCGCTGTACTCACCAGTCTTCTATCTTCTAGCTCTGTTAGGGGTGGTGGTGTGGTGCGGGAGGGTACGCTCGCCGTGGTGGGGCTTGCGAATAACTCCCTCAAGAGCTCAGTGTCCTGTCAGCAGAGAAACGGGACCATTAACTCTTTAGGAAGTTGGGCCGTTCTCCCCCCTAAGTCCCACGAAGCAGTGTTGCCAATCAGACCTGCCTGAAAAAAACAAACAGAAAATAAATGCAGAAAACTTTTCAGGAGCTTCCCTAAGCGTGACCGGCTCCTCCGGGCACATTTTCTAAACTGAGTCTGGTAGGAGGGGCATAGAGCGAGGAGCCCAAGACTCCTAGTGGACCCATCTATACCCCATGTTACTAATGTGGACCCCAGTATCTTCTATGACGTACGACAGGGGTGGGGAACCTTTTTTCTACTGAGGGCCATTTGGATATTTATAAAATCCTTTGGGGGACATACAAAAATTCTCAACTTAAAAAATTACCCTGCCCCCCAGTAGGTCTGCCCCTTAGAGGCACTGTGTGTGCGCGCCAAAAAAATGGGTGTGGCCAGTTAAAATGAGACGTGATACACATATGCCCCCAATAGTGCAGTGCCAGATCCACAATTGCCCCCACAGTGCCAGGTATACAAATGCCCCCACAGTGCCAGGTATACAAATGCCCCTCACAGTGCCAGGTATACAAATGCCCCTCACAGTGCCATGTATACAGATGTCCCCACAGTGCCAGGTATACAGATGCCCCCACAGTGCCAGGTATACAGATGCCCCCACAGTGCCAGGTATACAAATGCCCCCCCCCCCCCCCCCCCACAGTGCCAGGTATACAAATGCCCCTCACAGTGCCAGGTATACAAATGCCCCCCCACAGTGCCAGGTATACAGATGCCCCCACAGTGCCAGGTATACAGATACCCCCACAGTGCCGGGTATACAAATGCCCCTCACAGTGCCAGGTATACAGATGTCCCCACAGTGCCAGGTATACAGATGTCCCCACAGTGCCAGGTATACCGATGCCCCCACAGTGCCAGGTATACAAATGCCCCTCACAGTGCCAGGTATACAGATGCCCCTCACAGTGCCAGGTATACAGATGTCCCCACAGTGCCAGGTATACAGATGCCCCCACAGTGCCAGGTATACAAATGCCCCTCACAGTGCCAGGTATACAATTGCCCCTCACAGTGCCAGGTATACAGATGTCCCCACAGTGCCAGGTATACAGATGCCCCCACAGGGCCAGGTATACAGATGTCCCCACAGTGCCAGGTATACAAATGCCCCCCCCCCCGTGCTGCTTACCGCTGCTTGCTGCTCCTTTCGGCGGGACACGGAGGAGAGCTCGGCTATGTTGGGTGGCGGCGTGTAGGACTTGAAACCAGCCGCCGGTTCGAGAGCCAATCAGAGCTCGCGGACCGGTAGCCGCGGCTCCTGATTGGCTGCCGGTCCGCGAGCTCTGATTGGCTCACGAACCGGCGGCTGGTTTCAAGTCCTACACGCCGCCACCCGACAATAGCCGCGCTCTCCTCCCTCTCCTGACAGCTGAGACACCCTGCCGCCGGACTGAGCGGCGGCGTGTCTCACTGAGAGAAGCAGGTGGGCCGGAGCAAACGGCTTTGCGGGCCTTATGCGGGCCGGAGGTTCCCCACCCCTGACGTAAGAGAAAGCAGTTATTATGGCTGCAGAAGCAAATCTTGCCCCCAACCAAATACAGTGCATCCAGAAAGTATTCACAGCGCATTCCACTTTTTTGGCATTTTGTTATGTTACAGCTTTATTACTAATTGGAATAAATTAATTTTTCACTCAAATTTCTACACACAATACCCCATAATGACAATGTGAAAAACTTTTTTTTTTTTTTTCGATTTTTGCAAATTTATTAAAAATATAAAAAACTAAGAAACCACATAATTCTTTGTTGATGCACCTTTGGCAGCAATTACAGCCTCAAGTCTTTTTGAATATGATGTCATAAGCTTGGCACACCTATCTTTGGTCAGTTTCACCCATTCCTCTTTGCAGCACCTCTCAAGTGCCATCAGGTTGGATGGGAAGCGTCGGAGCACAGCCATTTTAAGATCTCTCCAGTGATATTCAATTGGATTCAAGTCTGGGCTCTGGCTGGGCCACTCAAGAACATTCACAGAGTTGTCCTGAAGCCAATCTTTTGATATCTTTGATGAACCGTCGCCCCAGTCTGAGGTCAAGAGCGCTCTGGAGCAGGTTTTTATCCAGAATGTCTCTGTACATTGCTGCATTCATCTTTCCCTCTATCCTGATATAGTCTCCCAGTTCCTGCCGCTGAAAAACATTTTCACAGCATGATGCTGCCCCACCATGCTTCACTTTAGGGATGGTATTGGCCTGGTCATAAGCAGTGCCTGGTTTCCGCCAAACATGACCCCTGGAATTCACGCCAAAGAGTTCAATCTTTGTCTCATCAAACCAGAAAATTTTGCTTCTCATGGTGTGAGAGTCCTTCAGGTGCATTTTGGCAAACTCTAGGCGGGCTGCCATGTGCTTTTTACTAAGGAGTGGTTTCCGTCTGGCCACTCTACCATACAGGCCTGATTGGTGGATTGCTGCAGAGATGGTTGTCCTTCTGGAAGGTTCTCCTCTCTCCACAGAGGAATGCTGTAGCTCTGACAGAGTGACCATCGGGTTCTTGGTCACCTTCTTGAGTGGGGCCCTCCTCACCTGATCACTCAGTTTAGACGGCCGGCCAGCTCTAGGAAGAGTCCTGGTGGTTCCGAACTTCTTCCATTTACGGATGATAGAGGCCACTGTGCTCATTGGGACCTTCAAAGCAGCAGATATTTTTCTGTACCCTTCCCGAGATTTGTGTCTCGAGACAATCCTGTCTCGGAGGTCTACAGACAATTCCTTTGACTTCATGCTTGGTTTGTGCTCAGACATGCACTGTCAAGTGTGGGACCTTATATAGACAGGTGTGTGACTTTCCAAATCATGTCCAATCAACAGAATTTACCACAGGTGGACTCCAATTAAGCTAAAAAAAATTAATTTATTTCATTTTGGAATAAGGCTGTAACAAAATGCGGAAAAAGTGAAGTGCAGTGAATACTTTCCGGATGCACTGTAACTGAACCTACGGATGACATATAAACACCATTTAAGAAACCTTTGGCCTGGGTGTGCCGAGAATACATTTCTGATACTGTAGGGTAGGGTGCATCAAACGCCCCATGAATTTTTAAAAGTAAGAAAAATGATTTGTCCCTATGCTACATTTTTTAGAATTGTTAAGGATATATTGCATACAAATTTTGAAGAATCTGAGAAGATATTTATGTGGCCCACCATGCCACTGAAGATTAAAGATTTATATTTATTTAAATTCAATAACACTTGTTTTAACTTCTCTGATACAAGGACTTAAAACAATTTAGTAGGTTAATGATAAAGTGATTTATTCATTGTTAACAACTAAACAGAGAGATATAAGCAGAATTAGTGACGGAACAGTGAACAACAGGTTACAGTTGTCTTATTACAAAGTTGAAACTCTCTTATTGCTGGCCGCTGGGCTTACGTAAGTTTGGTCTCTCTTTGCGATCATCTTCAACTACTTGGAGTACATTTTGATAGTGCTCTTCATTCTTAGCTGATGATAAGAAGTCTGAATTCTTTCCATTCACCAATGTCTTTCGTAAGAAAATCACTGTTTAGCTGAAGAATGTTAAACATAAACCATGAATCTATTTCTGATGTGACAAATCTCAAAAAGAAATAATAATTTGATTAATGTTTTGTGATTTGGATGGGAACAGCCACGATAGGCTTCATGCTGTTCCCTTTCTTTGTTATGTTCTTATGTTCTTAAATCAATGTAAAACACGCATTCATGGCACACATACAAAAGTTGGCTTCGTTTTGCTAGTTAGTTGTTTTGTATAATACAATACATGTGCTTTAGTACCAAGATACAGACAATTTTTGGGTGTGGAGGTGGACTACCTAAGTCAAATCGTACATCAAAAAAAATTTGCACAGTTGTTTCTATGCTAAAAAGGAACATTTTAAGAATAGGGACAGCAAGCATTCCGAATGTCGGGGCGTTTGATGCACCCTACTGTAGGGTGCTGTGAATCCAAAAGCATTAGGTAGCAGCACTGATTTAAGATTTCACTGATTGTAACGTATTTTGCATCAGCTGTCCTCTTACACCTGTTATATGAGGAAGAACCCTTTAAAAGTGTAACAGTCATCTGTATGTTCAACGGCTATCTCATCATTCACCAACGTGCTCTCACCCTGACCAAAGTGACGAGAAAGGATTTGGTGCAAATACCACTTTTAAGTTACATATGTTTGCATTGTGCTAATGTGGTTGGACAATTAAATCAATATATATAGACTACTGTATCTGCACTTTGCTATGGATGTTATTGTTTTCCTACAATAGAGGGCATCAGAGCTTTTGTGTACAGTCTGCAATCTGCAGCAGAGCCTTTGTATGCAGGCAGTCTCATACAGCTCTGCAGTCGGGTAACATTCTGAGACCTCCAGGAGGTGTCAGGGTTCC